>NC_064630.1:99887817-100506983 GCF_023864275.1 Schistocerca cancellata | reverse complement strand
GCTGTGATATGCAAATGATTAGCGTTTCAGAGCATTCACACAAGGTTGGCGCCGGTGGCGACAACTAGAACGTGCTGACATGAGGGAAGTTTCCAACCGATTTCTCATATACAAACAGCAGTTGACCGGCGTTTCCTGGTGAAACGTTGTTGTGATGCCTCGTGTAAGGAGGAGAAAGGCGTACCATCACGTTCACGACTTTGATAAAGGTCGAATTGTAGCCTATCGCGATTGCGGTGTATCGTATCGCGACATTGCTGCTCGCCTTGGTCGAGATCCAATGACTGTTAGTAGAATATGGAATCGGTGGGTTCAGAAATGTAATACGGAACGCCGTGCTGGATCCCAACAGCCTCGTATCACTAGCAGTCGAGATGACAGGCATCTTTTCCGCATGGCTGTAACGGATCGTGCAGCCACGTCTCGATCCCTGAGTCAACAGATGGGGACGTTTGCAAGACAACAACCATCTGCACGAACAGTTCGTCGACGTTTGCAGCAGCATGGACTATGGCTCAGGGACCATGGCTGCGGTTACCCTTGACACTGCATCAGGCAGGAGCACCTGCAACGGTGTACTCAACGACGAACCTGGGTGCACGAATGGCAAAACGCCAATTTTTCGGATGAATCCAGGTTCTGTTTACAGCATAATGATGGTCGCATCCGTGTTTGGCGACATCGCAGTGATCGCACATTGGGAGCGTGTATTCGTCATCGCCATACTGGCGTGTCACCCGGCGTGATGGCAAGGGGTGCCATTGGTTACACGTCTCGGTCACCTCTTATTCGCATTGACGGCTCTTTAAACAGTGGACGTTACATTTGAGATGTGTTACGACCCGTGGCTCTACCCTTCATTCGATCCCTGCGAGAACCTACATTTCAGCAGGATAATGCACGATCGCATGTTGCAGGTCTTGTACGGGCCTTTCTCGAGACAGAAAATGTTCGACTGCTGCCCTCGCCAGGACTTTCTCCAGATCTCTCACCAATTGAAAACGTCTGGTCAATGGTGGGCGAGCAACTGGCTCGTCACAATACGCCAGTCACTACTCTTGATGAACTGTGCCTACGTGTTGAACCTGTATGGGCAGCAGTACCTGTACACGCCATCCAAGCTCTGTTAATGCCCAGGCGTATCAAGGCCGTTATTACGGCCAGAGGTGGTTGTTCCAGGTACTGATTTCTCAGGATCTATGCACCCAAATCACATGTCAGTTCTAGTATAAAATATTTGTCCAATGAATACCCGTTTATCATCTGCATTTCTTCTTGATGTAGCAATTTTAATGGCCAGTAGTGTATGCCTTTAAACTAACATTTTTTATCAGTGTTAGCAACTGGAAGAGTTGGAGTTACGAGTATGTATTCAGGGTCGCAAAATTGCTGTAAATATAATAAAACGTGCTACATAAACTAGAATTTTTAATTTGTAAATAAAAACAACAGCCTAGCCAGAAAAATGAAAAAGAAACCTGCTCTAGGGACGCCACATTTGCTTTCTTCATGCTTTTCCCATTGTTCTATTGATTTCCCATTTACGCACGACCTACTCTCACTTTACAACTCGTCACCTCTATTCACTGCGCTACTGTGAACACACAATCCGTGCCTATATTTTTGACTTACACCTTCTTAAGGTTCTTAACCGTCGATCTGTCACTGTCTTAGATTTCATTACAACAAATCATCACACAATACCGACGCGTTTTTGAGAGATCGAAAATATTTGAAACGCATATTCCCATAGGAAATTCATTATAATGTAAAACCCGTCAAATAAACATTCCACCCAAAACAATGAATTCGATACGACCGCGAAAGTCGTTAGACATCCCAAATGGTCGAAATTAGTCACGTACACAATACAGACGCCTCACGGAGCGCTATCACAGCGGAGAGCCTAACGTGTCTCACACAAGGAAACCTATATCGATTGATGTGAAGAAAGAGTGACATCTAGTTAATACCTAGAAACCTAAGTACGTATTGTTTGAGGTAAAACATCAAAGATAGCATTAGTAGTGGAGCTAGGTAGATAAAATACTTCCCCAATTTCCCCCGCACTGAAATTTTCTTCTCCAGAAATTTTCCCAAGGTTTCCGTTTCCCCAAAAGTTCGCCCAGAATTTTTTTCCCCAAAATTACGAAAAAAGGCCAATATGGAGCCGCTGTGTTGGACGATAACGGAGTCAGCCAACAAGAATGATTTAAAAATTGCAAAATGATCGAGTATTTCTGTTGCTAACTGAATGACCCGGACTGCGTCGACTGTTTTTATTCGGCTGCTCCCATAGACTGGTTTCACTCGAATGAATAAAGGAGCAATTCAACTGATAAGTAAAATTACAACACAAAGGGTGGACTGCTTCCAACAAACGACTGAAGTGACTGTTGTCATCCGGTTGCTCCCATCACTAAAAATGCATTCATGAATTTGTACAAGAATTTACGGTTGCAGTAGGTGGAATTCTCAGGATTGAAAAAGGTGCGTGTTAGGAAGCTATTCCACAGGAAAGCTTGTTGGATCACTTTTTGCGATATGGCCGGTCGTTTATGGATGACTGACGTCTCATGAAACTACGCTGGAAGACTGTAACGCTAGAAATCATTTCAAAGAGGAATGAAAAGAAAAGGAACTTTAGCGTGCAGCTGTTGGGCGTTGGATTAGAGAGGACGGCCTATACGTACCTGGTGCACTGGTGGTGATCTTGTACGAGGGCCTGTCCATAGTCATGTCCTCGGGGCGACCCCAGTAGTTGTGGTCGGCTGTGCCGTCGCCCACCTGGACGTAGAGCTCGTTGTCGGAGATGTGCGCCTTGATGAGGTAGTCCATGCCCCAGCGGATGCAGTTGCGTGCCTCGTCCATAACGCCGGCGCTCGTGTAGCCGTCGCCCCAGTCCAGGATACCCCAAGCCAGCGTCGTCATGGCGAACGCCATAGGGAAGCCGAACTTGACGTGGTCGCCAGCTGCGCAAAAGTAAACGGCCTCATTGTTTAGCACGTCCTCAAGTCTCGCTCAGGTACAAGATAAGTAAAAGCCTAGAATCACACTTGTTAATTTTATTCACGGGCAATCGGTTTCAGTTACTTAACCATCATTAGTCCATTAACATGCTGCCAACGTGGAGGGAATGTCGATTAGTACTTAGGTAGGTAAACGTCGCTTTTTCTTTTCAAACATATAACTTTATTGACAAATGGTTATTATGCGCAAGAAAAATCTTAATAAAATGCGTGTCTTAAATAATTTAAATAAAAAAATATAACAATAAAAAACTTCTTCAGCGGTAAAATTATACGTTGTCAAACTTAAATTTGTTCTTGTTAAGTTTTTTGTTCTCTTCTCTGTCTTACTTCAGTCCCCTAATAGATTCTCCTATTCTGAGACTGTCAAATAATATTTCAAGCAAGTTGCCAAATAATCTTTTTGTGTTACGAATCCTTTTGGTTTTCCTAGATCATTTCCACGTGGCTAATGAAGTTGGTAAAGTTATCACATCCTCTTACGTTAATTATGTAACTGGCATAATCTCCCAGTAACCACAGTACAATGTTATTTTTTGTGATGGGATGCAGTTTGGATGCGGGCCGAAGTAGGATGTTTGTCGCGTAGTTGGTTTCGGAGCTCCTTGTTAGCAGGGCGAGTCTATTCCTTATCCATCTCCAGTTGCATAAATGACCACAGCACGTGAAACGCTGAAGAAGAGAATCAAGTAACCCACATGAGTGCTACTAAGTCCGTTTCTATGGAGTTTTTCGTTAGTTGCAGTGTTAACGACTGTGTGTCACGTGGTTGTAACGTCAGATATTAAGTATTTTAATGGTATGTTCGTCCACGCAGTCTCCTGGTCGGTGGACAGTTGCCTATACATTGTTAAGTTTTTCGTCCTTCTTCCATTCACACAGGAAATCTCTTGTTGTGAGGTGGATCCTCTTTAGAAGACTAGCATCTATGTAGCTGGCTGGAGGTAGAATTCTCTACTATGTTTTAACTTGTAGTTAATTTTGCTTGCTTAGATGGCAGAAAGCGTACTAGCTGGGCGCACGGTTTGAAAAAGCTTTGTCTTGATATTGCCTGGATTTCTAGCAGTGTTGTTATTCTCTTGAGGAACAACTCTGTTGCTTCTCTGCTAGTGTGGAAAACTTCAAGCCCACCAGATTCCCTCGATTTGGCTAGCGTATCATAAGACAGCTTGAATATGCTTTCCTTCCATATGCATCTGCCAGGTAGTCGCATTATCCTGGTGCCCTGGATTTTTTGAATCGAAACGAACTGCTCCCATAGACCATGAGCTGCTGACCTCTTATCTGATGGTATGGTATGGTATGGTATGGTATTGGTGTCACAGCAAGCTTGTGGAGCTGTATGCCGTCCCGTTAGGACGCGAACATTTCAAGCTTACACTGTGTCGTCAAAAGTCGTGGGAAGGGACTGTGACACTAGTCAGTTGTTGGCACTGAAGCGTACCCTTGTATTTGTCTCGTTACAGCCGCAGTAGAAATGAGTTCCTGACGACCCACATTCAAATCTACGCGAGCGCCTAGAATAGCTCTGCACAGGCATGTGACGTTCGTTCGTCAAACACTTGCGATCGTCCTGTCTGGCGTGTGGAAATTTGTTCTCTCTGATAGTGAAGATTCGTCCAAGGCGCTGTTGGACTCAGAAACACAAATTCTTGTGTTATCGTCTACTTGCTATGCCCCATGGGTCTCGCACGGATTATCATCTCAAGTTCAAAGTCGGCTAACTTGCTCTACACCGAGAAGTACGCAACATCTAACCACAACGTTCGGGCGTCGTACAAAATGGGATAATCTACTTACCTCTGACTTCTCAGTTTGTTAATATCTGTGTTTTAATCAAACGATGTTGATATGCTGCTTGTGTAATGTTCACTTTACTTCTTGTAATGATGCACGACATTACCATTTCTGTATCCCACTTTCTAAATGTCTGATTCTGGCTGACCAGCGGGAAACTGGCTTACCCCACCTAGGGGCATGGGAAGGGAACGGACCCTCTCTCCCTCTGACGTGAGGTCGTATGTCCCCTCCTCCTAGCACTGTACTGAGTACGCTCTTGCTCCATAGTCTATTGGTTTGAAAAGACTGAGCTGTATTGCGAATCATAAAGTCCGCTACGCAGGAGAATCTCTGTCTCCCCTACTTCATCAAAAGAAAGGCTGTCAAACTGTCCTACAAAATCAAAATAACATTTAAGATTTAAGGCTGTTCTCAGCTTTGGGAGCTGCGGTAGCCTGACGTGTGAGCGTGCTCAGCAATCTCTCTGTACTCACCATCGTAGTATCCTCCAGTGAGGTCCTCTCCGTTCTGGCCCTTGTCGTTGAGCGCGGAGTCTCCCCTCCAGTAGAGGGAGCTGTCCATGCCCGACAGCTTGCCGGACCGCTGCGCCTGGTAGAACAGCAGCGACTTCTGCAGCGCGTCCTTGTAGTCATAGGCTGCAACATCGGAAAAAAAGCGTCTCCGTTAGTCAACTGTCCACTGAGACTGATGCTGGGGATCGCAAATAAACTCCAGACAGACAGCTTGCACACACCATGTTACACTGTTTCACGGAGAAAAACATTCCAAATACGGGTTCTAATTTTCGAATCAAATAACATCCAATTGTAATCAGAAAGAGCTTGCTTAGTGCCGTCATCACCTTCCGTTTGACGTACACAGTCATGATAAAATCTTGGTGGATAATGGAAATGTTCGAGATTCGGTTTTATAGTACAATGCGAAAAACGAAGTGGCCTGACAAGAAGCGCAGGTTTCTCAACAGAATCGACGACGAGGGGAGGAATGTATGGAGAACGGCTAGCAAAAGGGATAGGAAAATCAGAAACGTGTTAAGAAATAAAACTCCCATTGTACTAAAGGGCAAAACTTCTTGAGGAAGTCAAAGTTAAATGCAACGTAATGGAGAGGAGTTAAAACAGTTGCTACGTAGGAAACAGATTAGGAAATAAGATACACAACATTACTGGAGAGATCTGTCATTTAAACGGCAAAATAGCTGATGGTGGCTGAAAGAGGACATAAAATGCAGTCTGGCAATAGCAAGTGAAAAAGAGAAATATTTTACATCTAATTTAAATTATAGTTCTAGGAAGACGCAAAGGAATTACAGACATTTGCTTCGACTGGGCATTGATATAAATCAATGGTGAAGGTTGAAAGTTTGTGCCGGACTGGGATTCGACCCCAGGTCTCCTGCTTAGTAGGCGGAATCGCTGAATACAACGTCTTACGGACACAGTCGTCATCGCAACTGCACGTACTGCCGTAGCACGATTCCCGTCAGACCCAAATTCTCAGACTATCCACCCACTGTTGATGTAGTGCCCCTTGTCCATTATCCTCATTACTCGCAGCATTTCACCGATTCCCGTAACAGTTCTAAAAAAGTCTTTGTCTCGGGCGTACATTTGTATGGAAGTGACTCGTAGACGACAAGGAACGAACAGAAACTTTTGAAATGTGGTGATGCATAAGAAAGTTGAAAATCAGTTCGAATAATAATTAAGAGGTAGTCAGTGGATCAGGAGAGCAATAATTGTATGGCACCATTAAAAGAAAAAATCGGTTGATAGGACAGATCCTGATGCATAAACGAATAGTGACTCGGGCTATGGAGGAAAGAGTGGTTGGTAATAATTGTAGAGGGAGACCAAAGCACGACTTCAGTAGCAGGTTCACGTGGATGTAGGTTGTATTAGCTGTACCTAGATGAAGGGACTATCACAGGATATACTAACATGCAAAGCGAGAGGTCGCAAACGATAACAAGAGATGGTGGTCTTGGGTAACACATAAGGGTTGGATTAACAAGACGTCGTCTGAAATTGATCCAGTAGCGGAAACAATATCCCACAATGTGTTGCCACGTTATGGCTGGAAATAAATACTTATTTTTATTGATGCAGATAACTCTCGCTGTACAGGAACAGCTTAAGCTAACAGCAACTCTCGAAGTAATTGTAGCCAATCTCAATGCGTGAATTTCAACATAATCCATTGACTGAGCTGAATTCTGGGTTTAAAAGTAATTGAAGTCATTGTCTACAAACGATGTTTATGGTAGATGTATAAGTTCTGGTCCACAAGCACTCTCAGGCTGTCTTCTTCAAATTGCTCAGAGGGAAATAGAGATGAGAACCCATACTGCAAAGGAGGCGACAGCCGAGCCTCAGTAATAGACAGCAGAGCTCACAGTTCCTAGAAATGCACCTACCTTGGCTCGAGGCCAAGAGGCCGAGTAAAAAGAACACGCCGTACCGCGCCATCGTGCACAGCTGGCGTTCGGATACGCCTCCGGCTTATATAGGCGCGAGACGAGTTATTTTTGCGGTTGATTACACAAGTGTTATTTGCGACGATGGTGGCCAAGATACGAATCGCACTTGCCTCTATTGAGAGTTTTCCGCGATAAAGGAGCAGCACGAGTAAACAAGGTGGCAGTAGAAAGAGCAGGTGATTAGAGGGCTCGTCTGGGTGTGTCGTAGCTTTTCGAGTGGGAAACGTAATTACCCGGCATTCAGGCCGTACCATGGGAACTGCACGATAACAGAGCTAAGTTACGTGTGCCAACAGCATCTCGAAGCTTTTCACGTGGCCCAAGCATGGCCACGGGCGTCCACAGATATTTATGCAAGAGGTGGCTAGTCTCTAAAATTTCCAGTTTTTATACCAGAAAACTGAGTAATTTTTGTTGAGTATTAACGAAAATAACCAACTAAACTGCCTCTGATTATCATACCCGGAAGAGAAGAAAGAGGAAATAATCATTAAAGACGTTTATTAAGTTTAGCAACCTTTGCTTACTTACAAAATTCCACAATGTATCATCTTAATGCATTTATTACAACATTTTCATCCCTTCCATTGTTTTTGATGTTGACTGACTTCGTTTTAGGTTTGTTTCGTTAAAGTGTGACAAGGCAAATGTAGAAAACCTCCCAAAAAATTCATAAATTTCCCAGCACAAACTACTCTTAATGGTCTCGGATTGATGCAAGATGATCTTTGTCCCTTTTTTTTTATCATCAGTCTTCTGACTGGTTTGATGCGGCCCACCACGAATACTTCTCCTACGACAACGTCCACATCTCAAAGTAGCACTTGCAACCTACGTCGTCAATTACTTGCCGGATGTATTCCAATTTCTGTCTTCCTCTACATTTTTCACCCTCTACAGCTCCGTCTAGTACCATGGACGTTATTCCTTGAAGACTTAAACAGATGTGTTACCATCCTATCCCTTCGTCTTTTCAGTGTTTTCCACATATTCCTTTACTAGACAATTCTGCAGAGAACTTCCTCATTCTTTACCTTATCAGTCCATCTAGTTTTCAACATCCTTCTGTGTCACCACATCTCAGATACTTCTGTTCTCTTCTTTCCCGGTTTTCCCACAGTCTGTGTTTCACTACCATACAATACTGTGCTTCGAACGTAGATTCTCAGAAATTCCTTCCTCAGACTAGCGCCTATGTTTAATACTACTAGACGTCCCTTGGCCAGAAATGCCCCCTTTGTAACTGCTAGTCTGCTTTTGATGTCCTCTTTGCTCCGCCCGTCATTGGTTATTTTGCTCCCTAGGTAGCAGAATTCTTTAACTTCATCTACTTCGTGTTCGCTTATTCTGATGTTAAGTTTCTCGCTGTTCTTATTTCTGCTATTTCTCATACCTTTCGCCCTTCTTCGATTTACTCTCAATCCGTATCCTGTACTCATTAGACTGTTTATTCCATTCATCAGATCCTGTAATTCTTGTTCACTTCCACTGAGGATAACAATGTCATCAGCAAATCTTATCATTAATATCCTTTCACCCTGAATTTTAATTCCATTCTTGAACCTTTCTTTATTTTCGTCATTGCTTCTTCGACGTACAGATTGAACAGTAGGGACGAAAGACTGCGTCTCGATTCGAACACTTCGTTCTTGGTCTCCCACTCTTATTTTTCCCTCTTTGCTCTTGTGCTTATTGTCCAGTAACTAGTGCTAAATAACACCTGGACTACTGGTTTCATGGATTTGTGGCTACTGAAGGTGGAGAAGGTCCCATTTCTTGAAATGAAGTTCTTTTCGACCTTGACATTTTCTCAGATTTTCCCCTCTCTTCTAGCGCAGAAAATGGTAATTTTTTATTTCCAATTGATGCATTTCGATCCATAAATGAGTTAAAAATGTACACAGCAAAAGGTGGCAAGACTGTAATGTTCAGCGGTTACTGAAATCGCTCTGTGATTGTATAACTGGATGTGGCATCAGCATGATTGTATAACTGGATGTGGCATCAGCAAGGCATGACGGGTCTTCCTTGACCACACATAAACATTAAACTATTGTTGTGATTAAGTCATGCAGTAGTAGATGTGGGAATTGGCGGAGAATGTTGGACATGGATACTGCAACCACGTTAATTTCACGCTGGGAATAGGCACCGGAATTTGAGCGCCAGCATGTTGGAATGGTGTCTTTCTGCAACCATATAAAGAGTATATGAGGAAGGGATGGAATAGTTTTGGGATTATTTTGGCCATGTTCTGTGGGTCTCCACAGCCACCTTGAATGCAGGACAACGCAGAAATCGCCGCTCCAAAGAACAGTGAATGTGAGAATTCTGTGTCCCAGATTCCAGGTAGGATGAAGCGTCCCCTCCCCCCCCCCCCCCTTCTTGCAGACGCCTGTGAGCACCTCGCTTACCCGTGGGGACCAATGCACCAGTATACGATTTTTGGAGATTTAGCGCTGGGGTACCTTTAGAGTGTAATAAATTTCTTCTCGTACGGAGAGATTTAACAAATGTCAATCCATGTGACGAGTTCCTGATGTGCATGCTTTATTGCTCCGAGCTTTTGAAGCGACGAAATAGAACTTTTTTCTGACTAGTTTGTGTCGTTTTACGACACTGTTAGTTTTGATTTTAACGAAAGGCTAATGCGAAATGACCATAAGAATACGATGCGACTAACTTAAGTAGCCTTACTAGGGATACTCCTACACGAAATGGCAAGTTTTTGTCAAGCTCTGACTGGATTACTGGCTTACCTGGACATCTGTGCGGTGTTACCAGATCTCACCGATAAACTTTGAGGAACAACAGGCCTCAGCTACTGATTCAATTTTTATTCCTGAATGTATTTATGTTAATCCATCGATTCTAAACCCGCAGGATTCTGAAAATGAAGAACAGTAAGAGTATCCTCGCGAAAGGCGAAGTTCTGCGTTTTGTTACCTTGTCCAGCACACATTTTTAAACCGCCAGGAAGATTCGAAATAGATGAATGAAGGATTCGCTGTGGAAACGATTCCTAGGCTGCGGGTAAGCCATTTTTTCACCATATCTTTTCTTCCAATACTGCTACTACCGCTAGATTGCAGGAGAATTGTGAAGTTTGGAAAGTAAGAAAGATGTGGTGGCCATGGTGAAGCTCTGAGAGTGGGTCTTGAGTCGTGCTTGGATAGCTCGACCAGTAAGAGAATGACCGTGATAGGTGATGTTCCGGGTTCGGCACACAGTTTTAATCTGCCGACATGTTTCAAAACAGCAATCACTGCGTTGCAGAGTGACATTTACTCTAGAAACAGTATTGTACAGAAATTTCCTTTTATTAATGTCATGTTTCATTGAATTAACAAGAGTTGGAACGGTCTCCATAAGCGTCATTACATGATTAGCAGCAGTGATTATACACCTGTATCTCGCACGGCAGGATCCTGTAATTTCGTATTGTAATTAAAGTCTAACACAATTGCCTTTATTTTCACAAAACACTTTATTTTGTTTCTGTATGCATATAGATAGGGAAAATCAGCTTCTAAACGATCATTAAAATTCACGATGAAAAACTACAGCTGTCTTTTATTTTGCACAGTGACATTATTTTCGGTCATAGACAATTTTCAAGCTTAGTGTAAACGAGGAAATACAAAACGTTAGAGTTTGTACAAGCTGACAAGTTAGTGTA
Organism: Schistocerca cancellata; assembly: GCF_023864275.1. NCBI lineage: Eukaryota > Metazoa > Arthropoda > Insecta > Orthoptera > Acrididae > Schistocerca > Schistocerca cancellata. The sequence continues at coordinate 100,495,996 of NC_064630.1, read as the reverse complement.
ACGCTATAAACAGCATACCTACAGGCGTAAATGGCAGATTCGTTCTATCATTTCCATATTTCTTCGTACTTCACATTTCCACGTTCTCCCCTGGCTGGCTTCCATCCGTCCTTCACTTCCCCCCCCCCCCTTTTCACACCCACCGCAACTTCCCGTGGCACTACGGTGTTCCTTCCCTTTACATTTCCTGTTTCATACAATGTTACATTCAGTGTATATTATTGCCACATTATTATACTCTTGTATGGAACTTGATGATGCTGAAGTAAAGCTGTTCAAATAAGGCCTCAGTGGGCAGTTTGTTGTATTGTGCTGTTCAGCGTAGATATTTGGCTATACTATATACTCCAATATTGGGAATAATAGGATTTTAATATGCAGTATGATCCTTAAAGAAAATATTTGCAAGTATATTTTGTAATGTTTGATAAGCTGTGTGTGGTTCCAATTTTAATACTTTGATACATTTTCATTTCTCTCATCTTCATTATTCTGCTACTAGATTCTATTATTTTTCCTGTCTAGTGTCACTTTTCCTTTCTTCCCTCTTCTCCCCCCCTCCCCCCTGCACCCCCCAATTCCTCTTCAATGTTATATTGTATTTTGGCTTTTTGTATACCAAAACCTACTCGTAATATAATTTTTTGCGAACAATTTGTACTTATAAAGAAACAATTTTTTGTGAGAGATTTTTTCTTCAGTGTGAAATATAACCTTGGTGACTTCCCTGTAAATAACGTTATGCTGTGTACTCTCCTTAATTCACGGAGAAACTGGAGCTTTTTCCTAGTTTTGTTTCTCTATGAAAAAAAAGTTCTTAAGCATAAAAATTATTTTCGTTTAAGCTTTTAAAATATTATGTAAGCTATGGGCTGTCATCTTGCGTTTTGTTAGTACAGTTTCTTCTCCTCCTTTCCTTGTTTCTTCTAACTTATATTCGTACCTTCTCCCCTGGATGGCCTCCGCCACTCCTTACAGTCCCCCGCCATCCGCCCACCTCCTTAGGTTCCCACCTATTAGTTTTTATTCGTTCTCTGCTTTGTACGATAGATACATTGACTCGATCAATAATTTTATTCATGGGTTCTCATCCCCTCTTTCACCACTTTTAACCCCCCCCCCCTGGCGATTGTGCAGGGTGATATAAGGATACTTAACCACTTAGTTAACATATAAGCTAATTTTTGACTGTTAATGTCCATTGTCTCCCTTTGTTGGTTTTTATATGTTTTCTTCTCCCCTCCCCATCTCCTTCCCCCTTGATACCCTTCTACCCTCTTTCCCTATTACGTTTTCTTTTTCTTTAAATTGTCCTATGTTTATAGTGGATCATTAAAATATCACTGTAAAGAAGTGGGTCAACCCGCCTCTTCTTTAGTTATAGTGGTTACAATTAGGTTATTTTCCTGAGCTCTCAGTTCAGTTGAATGTGCTTCATAGTAAATATAAATTTATTACTAAGCTTTTTGGTCGCTTTGACTTTCTTTGTTTATATTTATGTTGTACACTTAATATTACGATCTGTTTGACAAATGTAAGTTGTTTGCTTTCAGCCAAAGACAACATTGTACCATTCTGTTTGTTAGGTTAAAGCTTCACTTGTTAGCATTCCCAGTTTTCCGACGATGTCAGAAACGTACGTTGGCCAAGAATGTTCCTTTCTAAAACCATTTCTGATTGATCATGAGTCATATTTAGTTTATTTGATATTAGTAAACTTCGTGTCCTGTTGAGTAATAAATATTATTAGGTCTCTTCAATTGTCTCCACCATTACACAACTGTCGTAATGACCTACAGACAAAGACACTTAGGTGGTACCTGTCCATTACGTCCAGCTACTGCAATAAGACCAGGGAGTTTAAGTGCCTTCAGTTTCGCTGTCTGTCACCAGGTAGCGTGGGAATCTCTCTTACACATCAATACAATATCAGTTCTGTTTTGGATAGTGTGTCGAGGCTGCATGGTTACATTGCTGCCACTTTTGTTTTCATGCTTGTAACATTTTTAAGGATTGGATCCAAGATCTGGGACTTGAAGTTTACCAAGAATACATTACTTGTATTAGAGGAATCCTTTATAAAGTGCATCCTTTATGACTGGGCATGCTGTGAGTTTTTGAATCTGAATGAAAGCTGCCCTTAACAATGTTTGGATCCGTAGGAGAAGCAAACGCGCCAAGTTCTAATCACCTTATTCAACTGCGTCAGCAAGAATAATAATCATAAACATATGAAGAAAACTAACACGAACTACTGATTACTTATAGCAGCAGAACCGATTCTGAAATACAAACGAATAATAATGGGTGATAATGGATGGTAACCAAAAATTTACTTTAAACTGTAAAAACCTTTTATTATGCATATACGGTGTTTTTGAATGTTCATTTCGAAACACTTTTCTATAAATAGGGCGGGCTTAGAATTAAGTTGTTGCGTTTTTATTAAAAGAAAACAGTGTCACATGTTTTACTTTGTACTAGATAGGTTTTTCATAATGTTTTCAGAACAGGACTGGTTATCTGTCAAGTGTATACCCAGCGAGAGGCAATGGAGTGGAGCTGACACCCTCATAAGAAAAAAAACTGCGAAGTAGCATCGTGCTCCGCTAAACAGAAGTATCAGTTTAGTGAGTTTGAAGAAAGTAATATGTAATGCATACCGACTAGTAGCAGGTGTACACCGAGTTTGTAATTCAGAACTGTTTTTGTCACTCACGACGAATCTAACATGGCTTTTCAAGCCGTGGGTAGCTCAGGGGAACTAAGTGACTTCGAATGTGGACTAGTCGTTGGACGTCACTTGAGTAAAGAATCGATCGGCTATTCTGAACCCCTCTAAAGCTACCCAAATCGACTGTTGGTCTTGTGATAGTGAAGCCGAAACATGAAGGCACAACTGCATCTAAGCCAAGACCAGGCTGACCTCTTATGGACTATCTTCAGACAGGGAACGGTAAACATTGCGAAGGTGGTTGTAAAAATTCGTATGAAATCAGCGGAAGAAATCAGTGGTGAGTTCTAAAGCGATACCAGTAGTCCACCTAGCACAGTTACTGTGCACAGGGCGTTAAAAATATGGGTGTTCAAGGGTCGAGTAGCTCCTCATAAGCCACATAATACTGTAGTCGCCACTATGCAGAGGATGGCCGGAACCGAGTGATTTGGAGTGATGAGTAACGCTACAATCTATGGCAATTCTATGGAAGGGTTCGGGTTGAGGCGAATACCTGGAGAACGTTACCTTCCATCATGTGTTGCGCCAACAATGAAGTACTGAGGAGGCGGTGTAATGGTAGGGGGCTGTTTATCGTGGTTAGGGTGTGATCATTTTATTAAGCGAAGAAAATGCTTAATTCGGTAGGATATGAACACATTTTACGGCACTTTGTTCGGGGACGATGACTGTATCAACATGACAAATAAATTTATCATAAAATAGCATGGTCCTTAGACAATAACTTTCCTGAAATTGACAGGCCTGCCAAGAATCCCGAAAATTTGTCATAAAATAGCATGGTCCTTAGACAATAACTTTCCTGAAATTGACAGGCCTGCCAAGAATCCCGACCTGAACCGTATGGAATACCTCTGGGATGAGACAGATACAGCTTCGCTCCAGATCCCAGCGGCCAGGATCACTACCTTCTCTAACCTCGGGTCCTAATGGAATAATAGGCTGCCATTCCTTTATAGACATTGAGACACCTAATTGACAGTGTTCTCAGCAGAATTCAAGACGTCATGAAGGCGACGGGAGGACATGCTCCATATTACTGTCCACTAATAGGTGGCTGGATGGGCAACGGCCTTGCCGCAGCGGATACACCGGTTCCCGTGAGATCACCGAAGTTAAGCGTTGTTGGGCGTGGCCGGCACTGGGATGGGTGACCATCCAGCCACCATGCGCTGTTGCCATTTTTCGGGGTGCACTCAGCCTCGTGATGCCAATTGAGGAGCTATTCGACCGATTAGTAGCGGTCAAGAATACCATCATAACGACCGGGAGAGCTGCGTGTTGACCCCACGCCCCTCCTATCCGCATCCTCCTCTGAGGATGACACGTCGGTCGGATGGTCCCGGTAGGCCAATCGTGGTCTGAAGACGGAGTGTTATAATAGGTGTCGGGATACTTTTGATCAGATAGTGTATTTATTTATTCGCTTCGTTACGGTGGTCAGAGTATACCATACAAGCAACTATGCAACATTGTTTGAGGAGAACTCAGATCTACAGCCAGCGAGAAGTATTACAGAGGCTGCGCGTTAGAGCCATTATAAACGACTCGGTGGCTGGCTCTCTCTGATGTTTGGTGTACTGTTAGCAAGCTTCGTTATCCTTGTGGGCATTGACTACATACAAAGGTGGACTAATGAGTTTTGCAATAACATCGTAGTACATAACTTTTAAAAAATCCGTTTCTACCTCCATTGAACTGAAGGGTTCAAAATGGTTCAGATGGCTCTAAGCACTATGGGACTTAACATCTGAGGTCTTCAGTCCCCTAGACTTAGAACTACGTAAACCTAACAAACCTAAGGACATCGCACACATCCAAGGCCGAGGCAGGATTCGAACCTGCGACCGTAGCAGCCGCGTGGTTCCGGACTGAAGCGCATAGAACCGCTCGGCCACAGCGGCCGGCGAACTGAAGGGTTTTGCTCTGTCAGCTTAGAGAGTTTTTTATGTCGTCATAAAAAAGAAATCTGTTTCCAACACCATAGGTCGTTATAGTCACGATATTTCTGTAAGCCGTTTGATACTTTATTAAGTTGGCCGAATTACGTCCTGGAGACGGCCTTCTGAAATCTCCTTACGGCGACGGAGGAGGATGTCATCGAAAGTTTGAAACTGAATACAAATCTTACGCGGCAACAACTCCGTGAAGCTTTTATTCAAGAATATTGTGGCGAAAAAACTACTTTGTCCTACGACTCATCTGCATCTGATGAAAATTATTCCCGTTCAGATTAGTTGAGGAGGTTACGGCGTACAACGTGAGAACAGTCTGGGGAACGCTGGTGAACTATTTCAGCCCATAGCTAGAAACTGAACTTCGCAACGGTCGATAAGCGAGAGGTTTGAATTCAATACCACATCGACACCCTTTAAGCGTAATACGTTTTTAAGGAATATCTAATTAGGTCCGCCTCTGATTTGAATAATTATTAACAGACAGAATGCAGAAAGTCATCGTGGACGGCGAGTCATCTACAGACATTGAATTAATATATGGTGTTCTCCAATGGAGAGTAATACGACCGTAGCTGGGTCACACGATACTTTCGTGACTTAACGGGTAATATTATTAGGAATCTCAAACTTTTCGCAGACGATGCAGTTGTCTATGAGGAACTTCTATGCAGTAATAATTTCATTAATATCCAGTTATAAATTCAAAAAGTGGCAGACTGGTGCAAAGATACGAGCACGTAATGATTGTAGTAGAGAAGGCGAATGACTGACTTCTTAGGAAAGCGTGGTTCTGCTCTAGAGGGGACCGCATATAAGACACTAGTGCGACCCATTCTTGAGTACTGCTCAAGTGTTTGGGATACGCACCAGGTCGGATTAAAGAAAGATATCGAAGCAACTCAGAAGCGTGCTACTAGTTTTGTTACTGGTATGTCCGATCAATACGCCAGTACTACGGAAATGCTTTGTTAACTCTAATGGGAATCTCTGGGAAAACAACGACGTTCTTTTCCCGAAACACTATGGAAAAATTTGGAGAACGGACATTTACGGGTGAATGCAGCACGAGTCTGCTGCAGCCGACGTACACTTCGCGTAAGGACCGCGGGGACAATGTAAGAGAAATTAGGAATTATGGAGAGTCGTTATTCCTTCGCGCCATTTGCGTGTGAAACAGGAAAGCGAATGGCTAGTAGTGCCTTGTGGTACTCTCCACTATGATGGTTTTTGATGTATGTGTGTATGTACAGGGTGTTTCAAAAATGACCGGTATATTTGAAACGGCAATAAAAACTAAACGAGCAGCGATAGAAATACACCGTTTGTTGCAATATGCTTGGGACAACAGTACATTTTCAGGCGGACAAACTTTCGAAATTACAGTAGTTACAATTTTCAACAACAGATGGCGCTGCAAGTGATGTGAAAGATATAGAAGACAACGCAGTCTGTGGGTGCGCCATTCTGTACGTCGTCTTTCTGCTGTAAGCGTGTGCTGTTCACAACGTGCAAGTGTGCTGTGGACAACATGGTTTATTCCTTAGAACAGAGGATTTTTCTGGTGTTGGAATTCCATCGCCTAGAACACAGTGTTGTTGCAACAAGTTTTCAACGGAGGTTTAATGTAACCAAAGGACCGAAAAGCGATACAATAAAGGATCTGTTTGAAAAATTTCAACGGACTGGGAACGTGACGGATGAACGTGCTGGAAAGGTAGCGTACGGCAACCACAGAGGGCAACGCGCAGCTAGTGCAGCAGGTGATCCAACAGCGGCCTCGGGTTTCTGTTCGCCGTGTTGCAGCTGCGGTCCAAATGACGCCAACGTCCACGTATCGTCTCATGCGCCAGAGTTTACACCTCTATCCATACAAAATTCAAACACGGCAACCCCTCAGCGCCGCTACCATTGCTGCACGAGAGACATTCGCTAACGATATAGTGCACAGGATTGAAGACGGCGATATGCATGTGGGCAGCATTTGGTTTACTGACGAAGCTTATTTTTACCTGGACGGCTTCGTCAATAAACAGAACTGGCGCGTATGGGGAACCGAAAAGCCCCATGTTGCAGTCCCATCGTCCCTGCATTCTCAAAAAGTACTGGTCTGGGCCGCCATTTCTTCCAAAGGAATCATTGGCCCATTTTTCAGATCCGAAACGATTACTGCATCACGCTATCTGGACATTCTTCGTGAATTTGTGGCGGTACAAACTGCCTTAGACGACACTGCGAACACCTCGTGGTTTATGCAAGATGGTGCCCGGCCACATCGATCGGCCGACGTCTTTAATTTCCTGAATGAATATTTCGATGATCGTGTGATTGCTTTGGGCTATCCGAAACATACAGGAGGCGGCGTGGATTGGCCTCCCTATTCGCCAGACATGAACCCCTGTGACTTCTTTCTGTGGGGACACTTGAAGGACCAGGTGTACCGCCAGAATCCAGAAACAATTGAACAGCTGAAGCAGTACATCTCATCTGCATGTGAAGCCATTCCGCCAGACACGTTGTCAAAGGTTTCGGGTAATTTCATTCAGAGACTACGCCATATTATTGCTACGCATGGTGGATATGTGGAAAATATCGTACTATAGAGTTTCCCAGACCGCAGCGCCATCTGTTGTTGAAAATTGTAACTACTGTAATTTCGAAAGTTTGTCTGCCTGAAAATGTACTGTTGTCCCAAGCATATTGCAACAAACGGTGTATTTCTATCGCTGCGCGTTTAGTTTTTATTGCCGTTTCAAATATACCGGTCATTTTTGAAACACCCTGTAAATGTAGATGTAGAAGAGAGATGCCAATGGTTACAACTTGTTTTACTCGTGCGAGAGTGTAACAGATATGTTGAAAAAGCTTTACTGGCTGGATCCACAAGGAAGGCATCATGTACTGGGTGATCAAAAAGTCAGTATAAATTTGAAAACTGAATAATTCACGGAATAATGTAGATAGAGAGGTACGAATTGACACACATGCTTGGAATGACATGGGGTTTTATTAGAACCAAAAAAATACAAAAGGTAAAAAATGCCCGACAGATGGCGCTTCATCTGATCAGAATAGCAATAATTAGCATAACAAAGTAAGACAAAGCAAAGATGATGTTCTCGAGGAATAGCACTGTAAAGCATGTCCGGAGTTATGGGGAGGCATTGGCGTCGGATGTTGTAACCTCAAAGCCAACAATCGCACGGACTGAGGTCTGGGGACCTGGAAGGCCAAGCATGACGAAAGTGGCGGCTGAGCACACTATCATCACCAAACGACGCGCGCAAGAGATATGTCGGACATTCTGTGAACTTTGTTTTTTTTATGAAATACTACGTCATTCCAAGCATGTGTGTCAATTTTCATCTCTCTATCTACGTTATTCCGTGGTTTATTAAGTTTTCAAATTTATACTGACTTTTTGATCACCCGGTACTTTTCGAGAATCTGTTTTAAAAACTTCATCAAGTGTTTTTCGGGACAGAAACTATGAGTATTCTTCCGCCGCCTACGTATCTATTCTTCGCACATTCCATTCGCGAATGGAACTGCAGGAATATGAAATATCTGATGCAACATAAAGCATCCTCCAGCATACTCTTCATAGTAATATGCATAGTATAGATGTAGATGTTGAGTCTCATGAATGTTATGCCAAGGGTAGTTAGTCTCGATCCCGTGAAATTTGCTGACCGCTTCTTCAGATGGCATCTCTGTTTAGCATCCGCAGACTGCTTACTCATTGTTTGTCCGACGATGCTGTAATACATTTATAGGGTCATAAATGGCGTTGAGTCGTGATTCAGGGCCCCACCAATTGTGTACAGCTTTATCTGGCTTCTTCATCCATTTCTAGAAGCAATGTGATAAACAGGGAGTGGACAAAAATATGGAAGTCCAATAATACATCACATTACTATGTCGAATACTGGGTCGGATACCCGTTAGCACTCAAAACAGCTTGCAGTTATCTCGGAATGCATAAGTACCGGTCCAGTATGATTTTCAAAGGGATCTTATACTATTCTTCCTTCAGAATAGTGACAAGTTAAGGTAACGATGACGGAGGTGCATAGCGATCAGGCACTCTTTTCTCCACAGTGACTCAACAGTATTAAGATCATGTGACTGTGTTGAATGAATGAGTGTCGTGTGACTAGGGCCTCCCGTCGGGTAGACCGTTCGCCGGGTGCAAGTCTTTCGATTTGACGCCACTTCGGCGACTTGAGCGTCTATGGGGATGAAATGATGATTATTAGGACAACACAACAAACAGTCACTGAGCGGAGCCTTCCAAGGCCTTCCAAGGCCTGTTCGGACGGAGTTTAATTTACTGGTTTGGTTTACTTTTCTCCATCCGTCTAGTTTCCATTCAACTGGCCATTATACAATCTTTGTGGAATATCAATTCGTGACTGTTCTTTCTGTTTATTCCAGATAACCCGTTACTGCAGGCCACTGTGGCCGAGTGGTTCTAGGCGCTTCAGTGCGGAACCGCGTTGCTATTAGGTCAGTAGGGTTTAAGTAGTTCTAAGTCTAGGGGACTGATGACCTCAGATGTTAAGTTCCATAGTGCTTAGAGCCATTTACACTATGACCCGTTACTCTATTACCAGCTTCCCTACTCATTATTTCTTCGCCTGTCCTACCATTGTCGGAATCGGTGCGAATAATCATTTGATACCCACTCCAAAAATCTCCCTCTACCCATCTCAGTGATTCGTAAAATTGCATCTGTATTGTTTTCAATTTCACCTTTAGATTTTCTAGTTTTCGACCACATCGTAAGGTTAAAAAAAGTTCTCGTGATCGCCGTAACAGGCATTTCGTTTTTTGTAGTATTACTCCTATCGATTACATTCCACCCTGAGATCTGAATAGGCGACTGTTTTATCTCTGAAATATTTTGCCGGGAGGGAAGCTATTGTGTCATATTTAGGAGGTAATGTTGTGGTTACGCTTTTCTTTCGTTGATGTTGTCACACTTGGTTTTTAAAATTCTTGGTGAGTCACTTTCATTGGTTACGTACTCTTTCTTTTCAAAGGATATTTATAGATCTGACTTCTCAGCTGTTTTCTTCAGAAGTTCTGGTCTTCTCATTATATGAGGTTCCATCCACTATTATGTGTTTTTCTTCCTCTATTTCCCATTCTCTTACAACTTTTTCCAGTACACAGTTGAATAATAATGGCAGTAAACCCTCCCGTTGTTTGATTCCCGATACAATTTGGAAGGATCTAGAATTTGTTCCTAGAAATTCAACTTCAGGTACTATATTTGTGAGAGTTTGTTTAGTTATCTCTAGAATTTTCCTGTCTACGGCAAATTCCTTCTGTGTTTTGAGGAGTGAGTCTCTGTCTGTTGAATCATAAGCTTTTATAAAATCAACAAATATTAGAACTATTTTCTTATTTGATGTTTTCATGCGCCTATTTTATCTGTGTAAGGTTTAAAATTTGCTCTGGATGGGATCTGTTACTCTTAAATCCAGCTTGGTACTCTGAAATTTTTTAATTATTGGCTTCTGAATTGTAAATTTTAACACTATCTCGCTAGTGAAAGCTAGGCTGGTGACCCTTATTAATTTGGCTCGCACGCCACACATCGCCAACAACGCGTGCATCCCGAGCACGGGCGAGAGTGTGATTTTCCACGATGGCACGGAAGTTGCGACGCACGGACGAAAGGAACGTATCACACTGTGATAGACAAAATGTAGACTAAGAATCCGTACTAGTCGTTTGGCGAGTTCCGACAAAAAAGAAACACGGTTTCTCGCATTACTTAGGAACTATGTGTCGTGACTTGTTAGGATGCGACTATACAAAGTGACAGTTATTAAACTATATGAAAAACGTAAATTAGTTATAAACTACGGCGTGGACACACCTTATTAAACATGTAAACGTCACTATAGGTATTCGGATTTAGGTTATGACATGTTCGATATGCCTGCCATCATAGGCAACGGTGTGGCGCAGACGAATAGCGAAATTCTGCATGACCCGCTGAAGTGTCGGAACATCGATGCTGTCGATAACCTCCTGAGTGGCTATTTTCAGCTCAGCTATGGTTTTGGGGCTATTGCGGTACATCTTGTCTTCAATACAGCCCCATAAAAAGTAGTCGCATGTGTTCACATCCGGAAAATATGGCGGCTAATCGAGGCCGATGCCAGTGGCCTCTGGGTACCCTAGAGCCAGAATGCGGTTCCAAAACTGCTCCTCCAGGACATCAAACGCTCTCCTGCTTCGATGGGGTCGAGCTCCGTCTTCCATGAACCACATCTTGTCGAAATTAGGGTCACTTTGGGATGAAATCATTTTCCAAAACCTTCCCGTACTGGAATGAAATTTTCACTCTGCAGCGGAGTGTGCGCTGATTTGAAATTTCCTGGCAGATTGAAACTGTGTGCAAGTTTCGCAGCAGAACTTCTGTGAAGTTTAGAAGGTATGAGACGAGGTACTGGCGGAAGTAAAATTGTGAGGACGGGTCGTGAGTCGTGCTTGGGTAGCTCAGTTGATAGAGCACTTGCACGCGAAAGGCAAAGGTCCCGAGTTCGAGGCTAGGTCCTGCACACACTTTTAATCTGCCAGTGAGTTTCACCTCCACGTATTGTTCGGTAGTCGCCATGCCATCAAGGAATACCGCACCGATTATTCCGTGACTGAACATTTCACACCACACAGTTACCCGTTGAGGGTGAAGAGACTTCTAGATTGCGAAACGCGGGTTCTCAGCCCCCCAAATGCGCAAGTTTTGCTTACTGAGGAACCCATCGAAATGAAAGTGAGCTTCGACGCTAAACCAAACATAATGCGCATACTAATTCCCATCATACCTCGCGGCCGACCGTGCAGTTTGAACGTCCTAACGCAACCCGTTCAGGACTTATGACGATTTAATTTCGTATAGTTCAATAATTGTCACCCTGTATTTCAGTCTTGAACTGTGTCCTTATGCTCTGACAGATTTTATCAAGACCGATGAACACTATGGGATTTCCGCTGTGAAATAGCGTGCTGAAGACTGATCACACACACACACACATATACACACAAAAAAGTCTGGCGTTTCAGATTTGTTTATTTATCGGATATATTGCATTAGAGGTAGTCACATTCGAAGGTGGATCCATTCGAATCCACGCACGTCTGAATTCATTCCTTCCACTATCCAAAACATATCCGCATTCGTTTTCCGTGAGGCCGTGCATAGACCCCGTCGTTATTGCATGTTGTTGTTGTTGTGGTCTTCAGTTCGAAGACTGCTTCACACTAGTCTATCCTGCCCAAGCCATCTCATCTCTGTAGAACTACTGCATCCTATATCCATTTGAGAATGGTGACTGTATTCAAACCTTGTTTTTCTTCTGAAGTTTTTACCCCAACACTTCCTTCCGTTACCACATTGACAATTCCTTGACGCCTTTTTTTAGTTAAATTTCGTCATAAATTTCTTTTTTTTTCCCAGTTCGATTCAGTACCTCCTCATGAGTTATATGATTATGTAATCGCGTACTTTCCGTTGCACCACATGTCAAAAGCTTCTATCTTCTTCTTGTCTGAGTTGCATATCGCCCACGTTTCACCTGTACACAAACATCTTAAAAAAAGACTTCATAACCCTTAAATTTATGTTAGATACTAGCTGAGAATCCAGCGTTGCCCGGATATGTATTGATTGCAGTCTTCTATTAGTCCATGCCCTCCACCCCTTCTCTCTGTCCATCTCCTCCCACCCCTTTCCAACTATATCTTCTCCTAGCACCTCTCGCTATCCATCTACTACTTTTTCTTTCCTCTGTTCATCACCTCCCCCTCCTCTCTCAGCCTTCTCTCTGCCCATATGTTCCTCCACCCAGTCTCTGCCCATTTCTTCCTCTTTCCTTTCACTATCCGTCCCCTCCTCTCCCCTCTCTCTGTCCTTTTCCCCATACCCTACTCACTCTCTCTGCATCTCCTCTTCCCTTCTCTCTCCACATTATCACCCCCACCCCAACAGGAGGCTGCTGGCTCTTATCCTCACACTATTTCTTTCCATGTCGTAAAAAATATATATATACCAAATTTGACTGAAGTCGTTCCAGGGGTTTAGGATGAGTTTTTACCCGTGGCTTTGACCGCATGCGCACATACGTATAAGATATATTTCACATATATTTAACTTACTTCACACCCGTTTGAAAATATAGTTCACATGTATGTTAGCAATTTTTGCTCTGCTGTTTCATTTCCACATTGTTCAATGTTTATTGCGTCGTATCTCCTGAGCTATGTGTCGTACAATGATATAATGTTGCAGTTACATCCAGTGGCATATGTGGCTACTGTCTGCAAATGTGTTGTGAACGGAGTTAGTAGTAAAGAACTAATAAATTAAAACGTCATGCTTGATGCGGCACTTTTACTGCATGAACAGCGAAAATGTAGTAAGCGATAAACTTTTTTTCTTTTCATAGTTTTTTGGGGATTTCATAGAGGTTTGAAATTATGTGAAAAGTTTGTTGGAAGTCACTATGTGTTCTCGTTCTCAAATACTAGATGAGTAACGCACGGGTATTCACCCGTTGTGGGCTACGCTGCTTTTTCACCCCTACCCCACCCTCCTTCCGTTGATAGGTAGGTAGTCCTTATCCTCACAGAGATTCTTTCCAGACAATAACTGATATGTGTATTAAGTTCCGTTGAAATCGGTCGAATGGTTTCGAAGGAGATCGAACATACATACACCCATACGCCTATAGATATACATCCGCCTTTATGATATCTGTGGATTAACAAATTCCAGAAAGGCTTTTCTTGCTATTGCCAGTTTGTGTTTTAAATCTTCCTTACTTCGGTGATCATCAGTTTTTTTGCTACCCAAATAACAAAATTCATATGCCACTTCTTGTGCCTCGTTTCCTAATCTAATTCTCTCATCATCGCCTAAGTTAGTTCGACTTCACTGCATTACCCTTGTTTTTCTTTTATTGATGTTCATCTTAAATCTCTTTTCACAACAGTATCCATTACTTTATGCTGCTCTTCCATGTCCTCAGCCGCCTCTGACAGAATTACAGTGTTATCACCTGCACTAAATTGCTGCTTTCAGACTTCAATTCATATTGTTCTATTCGTAGCAAGGCATTCTACGAGTCGTATATCTGATGATGGTGCACTGAACATTGAAACCAGTCGTGTATTAATAAAAATACTTCGCCATCGAGGACGAAACTTTTTATAGTACTAATAGTGCGGCGATAACTGCAGTGAAAACGTCCCATTTCAAATTAACTTTTTGATTTTAATACGTTTTTATGTGTCAAATGAGGGTGACAAATGCAACCACCAAAACGTTTATCTGTCGGTGCTGGGGAGTGGGGGAACGTGGGGTGTGAGGAAATGAGAACAGCACGACACGTTTGTACGTTAGCAGACTTTTATTGTAGGAAGAGCAGACTTGGTTCTCACAGGTTGTACTTGATGAGGGCGGCCAGGAGACCCTGGAAGGGTGCATTGTAGTCGAGTGCGACCTCGTTCTTCTGGGCGTCCTGGCGGGTGTCGACGTAGTCGTCGTTGGCGCCGGGACCACCCACCAGTGCGCCGTTCAGCACGTGCGCGTTCGCCTGGGCGCCGTTGAACGTGTTCCAGTCGCACGTGGCCGGCGGGTCGGGGCACGAGCTGCAGACAGGTTACTCCAGTGGGTAAACTCATTCTAGTCACTATAGCCAGTAAAAAGAGAAGAAATTGAAAACAATGTATTATATGCGGACAATGCAGTTGTCTCACAGCTCCTGGCTTTCTTTCTTTAAAGCAGAAATCACTGATGGTACTGATTCGCTATAGTCGACATATTTGTGTCGAGAAATTAGCGAGTGTATTGGTATTTAAAACAACTGTAGATTTCTTCAATCTCAGTTGCATACTTTTAATTACATGACATGTTTCGATCTCTGTGGATCATCTTCAGGTACACGTAATCTGATATGAGTTCCTGACGCTCACAAGACGGGTTGCTGACGCAACTACTTAGATCTGAAGATGATCCAGAGAGATCGAGACATGTCATGTGATCAAAAATATGCAACTAAAACTGAAGAACAAATGACAATTGTTTTAGATACTGATTCAGCCGTTGCATTGCATCTCTTTGGACTAATAGCTAACTACACGCATTAGATTCTCGTTAAAGTAGAATCTCTGTTCCTTCAGGTATTTGGTCAACTCCCCCTCCCCCTCAGAAGATAAAAGTAGCTTGTTGTTCAATGTATGCTGCGTGCACAACGATCAAGAGGTTCTAATTTTTTCCAAGTGGAGTTAAATCAGCAGGCGGCGCACTCTTTCTCAACAAAATTTCCACAACGGATGTGTATGGGAGAGTGTCGTGTACAGTACTAAGTGAAAAGCTGAACTCATGGGTCAAGTTGGGATTTGTCAGCAGTTCGTGTTTCACATACCAGCCAGCAACGTTCATCTGCTACGATCACTGTTACCGATACTCAGAGACGATTATGCAAGATATAACCTCTTGATTGTATTCCTCAGCAGTTAAAAGACAAGCATTGCCCACTTCTTAGAGAGATTTTACTCTTTAGCCCTTCTCACCGTTCTGCCAGTTGGTACCTGCAGGTAAAATAGGGCGTGTACAACGCATCTGACAACTCATTATGTGACACTCTTAGTACGGGACCATTTGAATATACCTGGAAGTAACAGATACAGTATATTGTATTTCAATATACTAATGTACGTGCACTTCAATTGTTGTCCATAATGTTCACGACATAAGTGAACTATTTGGCCAGCAATGAAACCGATCATTTTTATTGTCTCATCATAGTAGATGTGATCACTTCTAACAGTGCATCATATCTACATCGCACTGATTTAATAGATTATCGACAAGTTGTCGAAAGTGATGGTCTCGTAGTGAAACTAGTGACTGGTAAATGAGAAGATCCTAGTTGAACAATGGGAATTTTTCACTCTGCCTTTAACCTAACTTTCACCTCTCAGTGACGTGAAGATTCACCAGAAATGTCTCGAGGTTCGCATTCCACGTTAAACTGTAGGTCCTCTTTCCCCAGTAGGGCTACTAGGGCTGGTTAGGGATACGGAAGTCGCCGAAGTGGCGTCCAGCTGAAAGACTTACAACAGGGCTTTGAACCACACGAAATTATCGTTACTATTATTGACAAGTTCCGCTTGTACTTTTAGCCATTTCTGATAAAGAAGAACGTACAGCTCCGGAATTGCACTGAATCAGCCAAATGAGTCCCAGATATGTTCAACTGGGTTCAAGCAAGAGAAAAACGATGCCTATTCCTTCTGTAAAATTGAGTGAGCCTTTAATTGTACCAGCATGAGGTAGAACGAAATGTGTAAGGATAGTAGCCCCCATATTTTGAGACTCCAGTGCCGGCAGTCTGAGATAATAGCCTGTGGTCTGGTTTTCTTTGATTAATCTGGCTGTACGTTAGTTACATTAACAGTAGAAAAGAGCAGCTTATGGCTGTAGGTTTCTCCTGTTTTCGGACATATTCAGTTAATTCGAAACTATTCGGCTACGACCATGCAGCAAATCGACTATCTGTAACACTGAAACAAAAGTGAGAATGGTAGTGTATAGGGCTGTAGGTTTATACCGTGGATTGCAAGTTTGTCAACTCCGAACCCCCCCCCCCCCTCCCCCCATCCCTTTTGAAGAAGAACTGTGTGGGAACGTAAAGTTTCAGGAAACAGCCAAGCCATTATGTTCAGCGAATGCAGTCGTCATTTATTTTCGACATTCCTATCTGTGTACGCACGAGTGCAGCGAAATGTTACTCCCCTGAAACAGTTAACAAGTATTTCGCGAGCGTCGACTGCATGAAATCATACTTGCTCTTTGCGTTCACGCAATTGAGAAACTGTAAAAGAGCAAAACTTTATTTGTATCCGTTACAAATGAGAAGCGTTCGACACAGTTTGTCATTGCCGCTTAGTAAACATTCCGTGCCTCTGGAATATCAGACCAGTTCAGCGGCTGGACAATAATTTCTTACTTTACATCACTCAGCATTTCGTTTTCCACGGAAATACACTGCCAGAACAGAAAACGGTGTCAGTGTAACAGGACTGTGAGTGTACACCACGTGTATAAATTATTTTGTGCATAACATGGCTCGCTCTTTGAGGAACTGGAAGAGCTTCAGATCATCAGCGTCTTGAACAAAAACTTCCTGCTAATTCCAACGAAAACGAAGCAGTATTATGGGCGTAAATAAGCCAAAACAGCGGATATAGTTTGATTATGTCATAATTATTCACGCAGTAGAACAACAACCATCATGTATCTACGTTTACCCTCCTGGAATGATTGAAGGGGGAAGATGTTGGGTTGGTTGGGTTGTTTTGGGGAAGAGACCAAACTGCGAGGTCATCGGTCTCATCGGATTAGGGAAAGACGGGTAAGGAAGTCGGCTGTGCCCTTTCAAAGGAACCATCCCGGCATTTGCCTGGAGCGATTTAGGGAAATCATGGGAAACCTAAATCAGGATGGCCTGACGCGGGATTTAACTGTCGTCCTCCCGAATGCGAGTCCAGTGTGCTAACCACTGCGCAACCTCGCTCGGTGAAGGTGGACGAGCACGTAAGTGTAGACGTGAGGAATGTAGATGACGAATTCGTACAAGGAATCGTGAAGTTAGCGTAATTCACTTTCAAAACTCTCTTCTGGCTAATTCTTGTGTGCCGTTCGGAGCTGTCGGTCCTTTACCAAGTTGAACTAACAGAAGGGCTGTGGGAATCGTCATGGATTTGCGTAGCTAATGTATGAGCTTAGCAGAGTTGGTTGTTGTTGGTTGGTTTGGGGAAGGAGACCAGACAGCGTGGTCATCGGTCTCATCGGATTAGGGAAGGATTGGGAAGGAAGTCGGCCGTGCCCTTTCAGAGGAACCATCCCGGCATTTGCCTGGAGTGATTTAGGGAAATCACGGAAAACCTAAACCAGGATGGCCGGACGCGGGATTGAACCGTCGTCCTCCCGAATGCGAGTCCAGTGTCTAACCACTGCGCCACCCCGCTCGGTGAGCTTAGCAGAAATGTTCACGTAATCATAGCGGTGAAGCTACAAGAAAGACTTTGTCTATTAAACAAAGATGCACATACGGACATTTGGTGACTAAATCTGGCCCATACATTTGCTTACTGACCATTTGAGAGGTCTGGTTTCGTACTGAGCACCAATCACTTCTTCTATGAATCATCTGCTGGCGGTATAGAAAGGGAGAAAACCTTACGGTGGCTAACAGTGCGAAGATGTAAGCAGATGTGTAGATGTAAGAAGTCCTGTATACTTCTACAGACGTTCCTTGTTCTAAAGAGTGTTTATAACTGAGTTTCTTTCTCAGCCGTTGACACAGAAAACTGATGGTCGACTTACCTAGAGCGGTGATGCGGGCTGCGTGGGTAGTTGCTGTCGATGCCGCACACGTAGCTGAAGCCGGTATCTCCCAGGGCGTAGCCCATCTGCTCCTTCACCATA
Organism: Schistocerca cancellata; assembly: GCF_023864275.1. Classification (NCBI taxonomy): domain Eukaryota; kingdom Metazoa; phylum Arthropoda; class Insecta; order Orthoptera; family Acrididae; genus Schistocerca; species Schistocerca cancellata. The sequence continues at coordinate 100,477,794 of NC_064630.1, read as the reverse complement.
CTGCGGTACGCTGATGGGTTGATTCCACGGTCGGACGCCTGCAGCAGAGGAACAAATCTCACCATGCGCTCTACGTACCGCTATTACACTGCTCTCAGTACACACTCCTCAATAGACGGATGAGCAAAAGATTATGACTAGTTTCCACCAAGAGAATGATTGCCGCCTGGTGACACTGAGGTAAGTGACGCTTTAAGGAAAGTACACAGTCCAGTCACATTAATTTGACCACTACTTCTGTCCTAGGTCAACGTGCTATAACCACAGACGGCATGTGGCAACACTCGCAGTGGATGGTATATAAAGCGTGTCAGAGGTGTGTCGAAAAGAGTGCAGTCGTCGTCGTGGTGTTATCTGCTGTCAAAAAGGGCGTGATCATTGACTTTCGCCCAAAGGGCAGCGTTTCCGAAACGGATAAGTTTGTAAGCTGTTTGCGTTCGGAACCGGCAGCATAGGTCACCGATGACAGAGGTACGGCTGTGGGGATGTTTATGGGCTAACAGATGTGCAGCTGTTGAACAACTGACCGCCCAGGTGAACCAAGAAGCTACTAGCACTGTCTCTCCAACAACTGTTCACCGAACATTGCTTCGTATGGGCCACCGCTACAGACACCTGGTTTATACACCCATATTAACTGTTGTTCTTCGTCGATGAAGGTTGGAATCTTCATGCCAGTACCTCAGTTGGACATCTGCTGAGTGGCGACAGGTGGAATTTCCAGATGAGTCACTTTTTATGCTCTGTGAGACAGATGACCGTTGATGAGTACGGTCTTTGAACAATCGTCGGAAAGGTCCACGTCGAAGGATGGGAATGTTATTGTCTGGAGAAAGTTTCTGTGCTATTCCCTAGGTGATCTCGTCATTCTGGGGGCCTAATGGATCAACGCAAGACTGTATCTATCTTTTGGGACCATGTCCACCCGTATATGCAGTTTCTTTTGTTCTCGATATGATCGCAAATAACAGCACGACAATGCAACGTGTCCCACAATTCGCAATGTACATGAGTGGTTTGGAGTTTACCGTAATCTCCTGGTCCAAAAGTCCCCGGATTTAAACCCAGTTGACAGTCAGTGGGGCCATCTTGATCGTATTGTACGCGCCATGGATCGCCAACCGAGAAACATAGGGCAGCTGACCATGGCACTAGAGTCTGTTTGTTTCCAAATTCATGTAGGATACATTTCACAACCTCACTGACTGTCTGCCTTCACGTGCGAACTGCAGAAGGCGGTTGTTCACGCTTTTGAAGGTGGCCACATGAATGTGACTGAACCGTATATATAAGCGGAACAGAGACGGTGAGCAGTCATTCTGCGGACATTACGTGTTGCGAGTGGGGAAACCCACAGATATAAATGACTTGAACTCAGCTGTTCACTTGTTTCTGTCGTGAGCATCTATGGAAGATGGCTGAGGACCGTGGAATCAACGAGCAGACGACAAGGTGTTGGACGTTCACGCCTCACCACAGAAGTGGATCTCGGCAGCTAGCCTGCTCTGTAGAGCAGGACAGCGGCGAACTATAGCGAAGCATAATGTTAGTGCAGGAAAAATTCTTTCGGAACACACGTCCTCGTTGTTGAACTTGGAACTCCGCAACAGACGACGCCTAAGTGTGCTGATCCAATGACATCGTCATTTACGATTGTAGTGGGTGGAGTATCGCCAAAATTCGATCTTGGATCTCTGGAAACGTGTCGCTTGGTCGTCTGAATGGCATGTATTGTTACAACAGCTCGATAATCGTGACTGGATGTACCGTCATCCAGATGTACGGCTGCTCGAAATAAGCAACTTGTCACGGACACAGCCACAATGACAGCCGTGGACTACGTGAACATTATTGCGGACCATCCCTTCGTTCTTGATGTCTTCCCCGACTTTTATGTCATCTTCCAGCAGGATAAGTGCCCATGTCACAAGGTCAGAGTCGTTGAAATTGGTTTGGGGATCACATGTAGTGAAGCCACGTTGCTATCTTTGTCAGAAAATTCGTCTGTTCTGAAACCGATGAAGCACATCTTGGACGCTACCGGAGGCCAACTCCGCGCCCACAAACCACCTTCCTGCAATATACTAGAACTGTATGACCTGTGCGTAGTCACGTCGTGCCAGACACCTCCGGAAACCTACCAAGGACTTGTAGAGCCCTTGCTATTCAGAATTGTTGCTGTGTTGTTTCCCGAGATGGACGAAAACGCTATTAAGGAGATGGTCGTAATGTTCCGGCTTATCAGTCTATATTGGCACTATTTTAAAAGCTCTAGCAAACTTAACATCGCTAACAAAAAGTTCATAACCTCGCAGTTTGAGGCGTAAGTATGCGTCGCGGAAGGGAGCGGAGCTGTTGGGAACCAAGTGCGGAGTGTAGACAACTGTGTGTTACTTACAAACAATACTGGCGTGAGGGAATGGACAACTGGGGTGACTAATTACAACCGTGCATCATGACACTCATAGAAGAAAGTGTTGAATTTCATATGTAGTCATAGTGTTTAGGCCAGGTCTGTGACAAATTAATATCAACATCGTGTCAGAATGACGATCCTGACTGACCGAGACCTCCGGCGGTTCTCAGCAGTTGTATTTAAAAATTTCTTGCCTTGAGAAACATAAATTGCCATAGGGAGCCTGCAGTTGTCCTTCTTGTCCTATTTTGTATTCTGCAAAAAGATCACATGGATATTCACACAAGAAACTCTTCCCCATTTACGTCCACGAAATTTTCCGATTACACTGGGCGAAAATAACAACACATGGCTGTGAAGGACTTGAAACGTGTTATGTGATCAGATGAATCAGTGTTCTACCATTATGCGAATGATGCGCACCGTTGTGTTCCTCTAGGATCTCAGGAAGCCTTCCGGGACGACTACGTTCAAGAGAGATGCAGCAGGGACAGTGGCGTCTTTTTGTTGCTATAAAAACATGAAACTGGTTCCTGTGGACCAAGCCACCATGGCGTTTGTGGGTCCAGTGTGACATTGTTTCAGTTTATGTCTTCCCAACCTGAGAACACATGATTCACAAGACTGAAGTCTCTGGTTCTGCGGTACTTACCATCATGCAGATGAACATAGCGCCGGCCATGTTCCTCAGGGAACCCCACTCTCCCAGGAAGATGAGACCCTTGGGTGTCCTCTGCTGGTTGTTCATCAGATTGTCGCAGTAGTTCTGCACAGTCGTCTTGTACGTCTGGTCACTCGTGAACCGCGCAATCATAACCTGTACAGAAAATAGTTACACTTAAAAAGAAGCCCTACGAACAAAGCATAAATGACACCAGTTTTTCTTAAATTAGTGCAAAATGTTTTACACTTGCATGATGCAGCAATTTGTTACTCGAGCATCACGTGTACAGCATTTCATTCTTTTTTAAAAAAAATTTAAATTGCTCATTTTCGCTCCTGTCCATAAATGCATCATCTGTAGACAGACTTTCTTCTTTACCGAATGACGTATCGAAGTGATTAAGACATTGGATACAATTTCCGCAGGAGAGGTCATTGAGACCCCTGTCTGTTCGTCTGGACTTCGGTATTTTTCGTTTTGCCCTATTCAGTGACAGCAATTAACCTCATCATTTCCGCAATTTTGGTCCACAATATAAGCAAAACTGAGATAAGTATGAGGAAATTTCGCTGAACCTTAGCTTTGTAACAGGAGTCTAAAAATAACTGTATGTAAATAATAAAAAAATAGAGCCTATACTCTTCTCCAGGCAAGTTTTATCTTACAGAGCACTGCTCCGTCTGTAACGACCACAATGTTGCGACAATATTAAGTTCTAGCCTGCATTTTTCAGTCTTAAGGTTTTATAACTGGAGCATACCTGTAGCAGTGGTATATTATAGACCGTATTTCGCTCTATGGACGTCACACAGTAGGAAAACAGGAAAATTACATTTTAACATGACGTTGAATTGATGATCATTCTATCTGAAATCAGGAAGACGTGCTGAAGGGGATTCCCAAGATAGTGAAGAAGGCACCGTCAAGGAAGAGAGTGAGCGATTCTGCTCATTTTTATTCAGGATGAGTAGGATTCGATCCCTGCTCTGCACAGTGGGCAATCCGCAAAGAGAGACAGATACTCACTACGCACAATGTGCTTGGCGGTTTACAAAAGGACTCGTTTTACCTGCACGTGCAAAATCTAGAGTGGTGGGGCAGTGCACAATAGCAAGAGGCAGTGTATCAGTATGACACACCAGTCAAAGTCGTCATTCGTCTGTAGCGTGTGCACTGAGCAGGGCGTGCATTGGACATTTAGCATGGATTTTGTTGTTAGCGCGTATCCAGTATCTGTTGTTTTCTCACTGTAATGTTCATTACTAATGACATAAAGGAAGCGCAATAAGTATTACATGAATAACTGAGAGTGGTAAAGTGCAGCGTAAGTAAATATTGCCGTCCGGGATGGTCGAGCGGTTCTAGGCGCTAAGTCTGGAACTGCGCAACCGCTACGGTCGCAGGTTCGAATCCTGCTTCGGGCATGGATGTGTGTGATGTCCTTAGGTTAGTTATGTTTAAGTAGTGCTAAGTTCTAGGGGACTGATGACCTCAGCAGTCAAGTCCCATAGTGCTCAGAGCCATTTTTTTTTGAAGTAAATATTGTCAGAGACTCTAAAGAAGGAACAATATGCCCAGGTGGAGAACACATCACAGTTGCCAGTTGACAGATGAAAAGACAGTTGGAGAGTCAAGACAATTGTGAGCAGACAGTCCAAATAGATGACCGTCGTTTTTACGAATCAGTTGTTTTAAAAGCAAGAATTCCTACAGTCCTTGTCTTGAACAGCAGTATTAATTTTAACTGTTACAAACAAAACTTATCAAGTCGGCTACCAATGTTAGAAATACTTGAAGATCAGGATTAACACTTTTCTGCTGTTGTTTTTGCGTGTCACCTGACCAAAAGGTATTTTATAAAAAATATTTAGGTTGGTACAACTGAAAGGGAAGTTGCCCTGTCGGAACCACAAAGGGAGTTTTATTGGAGTTTTGTTGAGAAAGAGATTAGACGTACTTTACGGCTTCAGTTATGACTTTTGTGACGGACTTCAATCTGCTACGGACATCAACTAGACAGACCTTTCTAGCAAATTATGATGACATTTCCGCTCGAGATTCCTGTCATAGTCTTAGATGGGCGAACTGAAGCATTCTCTTGCTAGGGATGGAAGAAGTTTCATAGTTTCGTGCGAGATATGTGACGCATCGATTCATTGGAGCCCACTGAGAAGGTACTGCAAGTCACTGTACACGTGTTTCCAATGTCGACATGATTAGTCGCTGTCGGCTGCAGTAGACTCGCTTCTAGCAAGGTAAACACCAACAGTATCATAGGCGAGATCCTTACCGTCGCTCCACTGGACTTCTCGTCCCAGCCGTAGCCGCTCCTGTACTGGAGACCTCCTTCATTGTAGAGCTCGATGGCACGGTTGAGGTAGCTCTCGGAGGCCGTGGCGCGGTACAGCCACACCGCTCCCCAGGGCAGCTCGTCGGCGTATCCATTGGAGCTGGAAAAAGAGAAATGGTTCAGCATATTATCCAGTGTCGTGCTGGCATGAAGCATGTGCTCTGGGTACCATATGGAAGTCATCATGGCGAAAAGGTGAACATAGATCCCTCACAAGCTGAAAGACGCATTACCCATGTTAGTTACGCTTCAGTAAAATGTAGAAGCGTGCGTTTTAGTTCGAAATTTCACAGTATCGCCTTTGAAAATGTGGACATGCTTTCGTTTTGCAGCTATGAGACGACGAGCAACAGAGACGTATAGTGTGAGTACTTGTACTACAGCTGCTGCTGCCACTAATAGTGATAACAGTAATAATAATAATAATAATGGCAATAATAACAATAAAGATAGTGACAGATATAAAAAGACTTTATAGTGTACAAAATAGATGTTTCTGATATAGCAAGTTATTGGCAAAGGAAATTTAGAGAGACAGCTTCAGTTAAGAATACTAGGAAATGCGGAAGGTCTGTTTGGAAAGAAGGATGTACAAGGGTAACGAGTGCGAACGGGCACAATGGTAATCATTATTGATACTTAAGCGGATATGTCATTAATTGTCTTCTAAAGCTGGAGATATTATTTAGTTCCCAAATGTATTGCGGGAGGTTATTCCAGAGTCGGGTCCCTGCTAATGAGAAGCACCTCGAGAAAGTGGCTGAACGTTGGACAGAAAGGATTTTGCTCCGATGGGAACAGGTGTTTCTGCCCTGTTGTTCAGACAAGAGTGTTAAGGTTGAGGAGTGAGACGCGGGACAGTATACGTTGATAGGACAGTAGAGAAGACAGAGGGCATGGAAATCCCTGCGCTTGTCTGCACGCAGCCAGGATAGCGGTGCATATGACGGTGAAATATGATCACTGAGTCGAACGTCATAGGTATACCGAACCCAGGCATTCGTAACCAGTTCCAGGCACCGTGAGATTTCCTGAGAAAGTTCTTGCAGGATAACATTGCCGTAACCAATAACTGGAAGCATACGTGCTTGTAGAAGTTTCTTTTTGAGGTCGAGAGGGAAGATCTTCCTTTATTTTTGTAGGGCACGGAGAGAAGCTGATGCCTTCTTGCATATTGCAGCTACGTGCGGAGTACAATTTAGATTTTTATCTGTTATTACTCCTAGACTCTTTCTGAAGGAGAGAAGTTGATATTTGTCCCATTTACTGTTAAGGGGGGCAGGGATTACCGATATTTCAGGATAATGAGCCTAGAATGCCCAACCAGTACAGCATGAGTTTTGGACGGGTTGATCTTTAACCCTGTATTCCGCGCTCATTTTGATAGTGCACACAGGTCGTCACTAGATTCTCGATAGCTGTCTTTAGGTTTATTGGTTTTGCATTTTGGTATAGGTCATCAGGGCACGTGTGGTACTTGCTTTAGGACAAAACTGATGACTCATCTTGACTTACAATAAATAGCGTGTTATAGGGTTACGAGACGAGAGTTTTTTGCGTCCTTTCATCGCCCACCAACTAGCCCCTTCTGACAAGACAGAGTGCTTTGGAGGTGTGCCTGAACATATAACGTTACTGTGGGTGTCATCAATAGAGAGGATTTAGTTGATATACCGATAAGATCGACCTGACACAGCAGGTTTCATCTTGGTACAGTTATTAACCTATTAGGGATAAATGCTCATATTCAGGAAGAGTGGACTTCAGACCCCCGTCTGGACATTCTGATTTTCTGCAGCGTTGTGGACAGCCGGTAGAGAAAAGAGTGTGTGTTTAGCTTAATCATACGTAAGTTCTAACTCACATGTAAGTGAACTTATAAGGAAAGAAATGAGGACCCACTCTTCAGAATCGGCGGGGAAGAGAATATTTGGAAAATTCTAGCCCTAAGTATAAGAAGAGACAGGATGACAGATCATATTTTAAGATATCATAAATTAACTTCCATGGTTTTGGAGGGAGTCACAGAGAGCAAATATATAGTGGGAGGCAGAGATTAGAATATACACAGCAAATATTTTAGGATATTGGCGGTAAATGCCACTTTAATGTGAATTAATTATTACAAGAGAGGAAATTGTGGTGTGCCACATCCAACCAGTCAGAAGACTGATTTCCCAGTACCAAAAGGGTACGTCGGTATATAATATCTATATATTGCTAACATACCACCAATTTTGATGAATTCCAACTCACGCCATCAAGGAGCCCATCATTTTACTCCAAACGAGCTGATTATTTAGATAAAGGGTAAATTTACAGTGCAGTGTTGTACGGGGGACTCCCTAGTATAGTTAGTTTATAACACCTTTCAAATGGTTCAGATGGCTCTGAGCACTATGGGACTTAACATCTGAGGTCATCAGCCCCCTAGAACTTAGAACTACTTAAACCTAACTAACCTAAGGACATCACACACATCCATGCCCGAGGCAGGATTAGAACCTGCGACCGTAGCAGTCGCGCGGTTCCAGACTGAAGTGCTTAGAACCACTCGGCCACTCCGGCCGGCTTATAACAATTTTGTCAGCCAAGTTTCTTGAGCCTTATATCCACCAGACCTGAGCGATATTTCTTATTTGGAAATGACTGCAGTTCACTCAGATTCGGTCCCAAACTCAGTCAAGGGATATTTTGTAATGGGGGGCACAAAGAAACACAAAAAATAAATTACAGAAGGCAAGTAACTTAAAGTAGATATTTCTATAAATAAGTGCATGTGAGATTACACCATGGATGACCAGAAATGGGCAACTCAATTTCATCTGGAGCCGGCAGCAGAGTAGGTGCTCGATGGATGACCAGAAATAGGCAAATTCAAGATCATCTAGGGTCAGCAGCGGTGTGGGTAGTCCATGGTTGCCCCTCTCCGTAGCGGCAATTCCAACAGCAGAGAGTAAGCGATTGAGAGCACGCCACGCAGTCCACTTTCCTAGTCTCTGTCTGCAGCTATGCTCCGCAAGCCACCTTATGAGGTGTGGCGGAGGTTACTTTGTGTACCACTGCCACTTCCTGTCTTTCCTATCCAAGTCACGAACGGTTCGCGAGAAGAACTATTGTCAGTATTAGGACCAGGAGGGGAGTTTTCAGATGGTCAGGGACGATGAGGATCTTCTAAAACTTCTGCTTTCCACATTTTCATTCTTGCTTTGGATCGAGTCGTTCGCAAGATGGTGCTGCTTTTCGTGAAACTTTTCCTGGACCTCGATCTCTGTACGATTGGTGAACACTCATGTAATAGATAGCTAGGTTTGGTGACAAGGTGCACCCTTTCCATGCTCGCAGTGACCTCACGATGTATATCTGGGAGATCGATAGCTACCAGATAACATGTGTTGGCAGGTGGAGTAGGTTGCACACAGCCAATAATAAGACTGCAGGTATCACTCAGTGTCGACAAGCGAGGACAGAACTGTACAGATTGGGCATACATATTCGGTCACGAAATGCTCTTAAATTTCACAAGTGATGGCCCCATGTACCGCCGATTATCTTCCTTCCTAACTGGCGGCTCTCACCTCACTGCAGTTTTGAGACCTTAGCTTCGGAAGCAGGTTGCGGACAAGAGGCAACGTCGCTTGCGCTTTATCGAACGAATTTCCTTGCAGATACGTAGTATCTGGTAAAGTGCGTTAAATGAGCGCAACGTGCACAGTGCGGAGCCTACCCATAGAAACTGGCGGCGGCGGGAACGCTGTTCGAGTAAACGCCACGGTAGTTGTCTGCGAAGTCGAAGAGCGCCTTGGCGTGCGACAGCAGTGTGTTGGCGTAGTTGTCGTCCACCCCCTTGAAGACCAGCGAGGCGGCAGCGAAGGCGGCGGCTGTCTCAGCGGCTACGTCAGAACCTGCAGGAAGCGAGGCAGCCGTGACGCCAGTGGGTCGGCGAGAGCTTTGCACAGTAGACAAAATAGTTTGAACATCCATATGATAAGTTGTAAATAAACACTTTTTAATTGCAACCGGGTAAGCAATAGACAGTGTGTATGTGCTTCTGAATGGATCGAACACGAGACATCGGTTCCGAAATGAGCATAATCTAAATGACAGTAATACATCTCTCGACCTTCTGATGTTACAGTCAATAAATAATCAGTATTAGCTGTGCAGATCACTTTAAGACTTCCGGTGCCCACACCTTATTTTACTGTAAAGAAACTGAATAATATACTACTGGCCATTAAAACTGCTACACCACGAAGACTACGAGCTACAGACGCGAAATTTAACTGACAGGAAGAAAATGCTGTGATATGCAAATGATTAGCTTTTCAGAGCATTCACACAAGGTTGGCGCCGGTGGCGACAACTACAACGTGCTGACATGAGGAAAGTTTCCAACCGATTTCTCATATACAAACAGCAGTTGACCGGCGTTTCCTGGTGAAACGTTGTTGTGATGCCTCGTGTAAGGAGGAGAAAGGCGTACCATCACGTTTACGGCTTTGATAAAGGTCGGATTGTAGCCTATCGCGATTGCGGTTTATCGTATCGCGACATTGCTGCTCGCGTTGGTCGAGATCCAATGACTGTTAGTAGAATATGGAATCGGTGGGTTCAGAAATGTAATACGGAACGCCGTGCTGGATCCCAACGGCCTCGTATCACTAGCAGTCGAGATGACAGGCATCTTTTCCGCATGGCTGTAACGGATCGTGCAGCCTGAGTCAACAGATGGGGACGTTTGCAAGACAACAACCATCTGCACCAACAGTTCGACGACTTTTGCAGCAGCATGGACTATGGCTCGGAGACCATGGCTGCGGTTATCCTTGACACTGCATCACAGACAGGAGCACCTGCAATGGTGTACTCAACGACGAACCTGGGTGCACGAATGGCAAAACGCCAATTTTTCGGATGAATCCAGGTTCTGTTTACAGCATAATGATGGTCGCATTCGTGTTTGGCGACATCGCAGTGATCGCACATTGGAAGCGTGTATTCGTCATCGCCATACTGGCGTGTCACCCGGCGTGATGGTAAGGGGTGCCATTGGTTACACGTCTCGGTCACCTCTTGTTCGCATTGACGGCTCTTTAAACAGTGGACGTTATATTTCAGATGGGTTACGACCCGTGGCTCTACGCTTCATTCGATCCCTGCGAGAACCTACATTTCAGCAGGATAATGCACGACCGCATGTTCCAGGTCGTGTACGGGCCTTTCTCGAGACAGAAAATTTTCGACTGCTGCCCTCGCCAGGACTTTCTCCAGATCTCTCACCAATTGAAAACGTCTGGTCAATGGTGGGCGAGCAACTGGCTCGTCACAATACCCAGTCAGTACTCTTGATGAACTGTGCCTACGTGTTGAACCTGTATGGGCAGCTGTACCTGTACACGCCATCCAAGCTCTGTTAATGCCCAGGCGTCTCAAGGCCGTTATTACGGCCAGAGGTGGTTGTTCCGGGTACTGATTTCTCAGGATCTATGCACCCAAATCACATGTCAGTTCTAGTATAAAATATTTGTCCAATGAATACCCGTTTATCATCTGCATTTCTTCTTGATGTAGCAATTTTAATGGCCGGTAGTGTATGCCTTTAAACTAACATTTTTATCAGTGTTAGCAACTGGAATAGTTGGAGTTACGAGTATGTATTCAGGGTCGCAAAATTGCTGTAAATATAATAAAAAGTGCTACATAAACTATAATTTTTAATTTGTAAATAAAAACAATAGCCTAGCCAGAAAAATGAAAAAGAAACCTGCTCTAGGGACGCCACATTTGCTTTCTTCATGCTTTTCCCATTGTTCTATTGATTTCCCATTTACGCACGACCTACTCTCACTTTACAACTCGTCACCTCTATTCACTGCGCTACTGTGAACACACAATCCGTACCTATATTTTTTACTTACACCTTCTTAAGGTTCTTAACCGTTGATCTGTCACTGTCTTAGATTTCATTACAACAAATCATCACACAATAGCGACGCGTTTTTGAGAGATTGAAAATATTTGAAACGCATATTCCCATAGGAAATTCATTATAATGTAAAACCCGTCAAATAAACATTCCATCCAAAACAATGAATTCGATACGACCGCGAAAGTCGTTAGACATCCCAAATGGTCGAAATTAGTCACGTACACAATACAGACGCCTCACGGAGCGCTATCACAGCGGAGAGCCTAACGTGTCTCACACAAGGAAATCTATATCGATTGAATTGAAGAAAGAGTGACATCCAGTTAATACCTCGAAACCTAAGTACGTATTGTTTGAGGTAAAACATCAGAGACAGCATTAATAGTGGAGCTAGGTAGATGAAATACTTCCCCAATTTTACCCCGTACCGAAATTTTCTTCTCCAGAAATTTCCCCAAGGTTTCTGTTTCCCCAAAAGTTCGCCCAGAATTTTTTTCCCCAAAATTACGAAAAAAGGCTAATATGGAGCCGCTGTGTTGGACGATAACGGAGTTAGCCAACAAGAATGATTTGAAAATGGCAAAATGATCGAGCATTTCAGTTGCTAACTGAATGACCCGGATTGCGTCGACTGTTTTCATTCGGCTGCTCCCATAGACTGGTTTCACTTGAATGAAAAAAGGAGCAATTCAACTGATAAGTAAAATTACAACACAAAGGGTGGACTGCTTCCAACAAACGACTGAAGTGACTGTTGTCATCCGGTTGCTCCCATCACTAAAAATGCATTCATGAATTTGTACAAGAATTTACGGTTGCAGTAGGTGGAATTCTCAGGATTGAAAAAGGTGCGTGCTAGGAAGCTATTCCACAGGAAAGCTTGTTGGATCACTTATTGCGATATGGCCGGTCGTTTATGGATGACTGACGTCTCATGAAACTACGCTAGAAGACTGTAACGCTAGAAATCATTTCAAAGAGGAATGAAAAGAAAAGGAACTTTAGCGTGCAGCTGTTGGGCGTTGGATTAGAGAGGACGGCCTATACGTACCTGGTGCACTGGTGGTGATCTTGTACGAGGGCCTGTCCATAGTCATGTCCTCGGGGCGACCCCAGTAGTTGTGGTCGGCTGTGCCGTCGCCCACCTGGACGTAGAGCTCGTTGTCGGAGATGTGCGCCTTGATGAGGTAGTCCATGCCCCAGCGGATGCAGTTGCGTGCCTCGTCCATAACGCCGGCGCTCGTGTAGCCGTCGCCCCAGTCCAGGATACCCCAAGCCAGCGTCGTCATGGCGAACGCCATAGGGAAGCCGAACTTGACGTGGTCGCCAGCTGCGCAAAAGTAAACGGCCTCATTGTTTAGCACGTCCTCAAGTCCCGCTCAGGTACAATATAAGTAAAAGCCTAGACTCACACTTGTTAATTTTATTCACGGGCAATCGGTTTCAGTTACTTAACCATCATTAGTCCATTAACATGCTGCCAACGTGGAGGGAATGTCGATTAGTACTTAGGTAGGTAAACGACGCTTTTTCTTTTCAAACATATAACTTTATTGACAAATGGTTATTATGCGCAAGAAATATCTCAATAAAATGCGTGTCTTAAATAATTTAAATAAAAAAATATAACAATAAAAAACTTCTTGAGCGGTAAAATTATACGTTGTCAAACTTAAATTTGTTCTTGTTAAGTTTGTTGTTCTCTTCTCTGTCTTACTTCAGTCACCTAATAGATTCTCCTATTCTGAGACTGTCAAATGATATTTCAAGCAAGTTGCCAAATAATCTTTTTGTGTTACGAATCCTTTTGGTTTTCCTAGATCATTTCCACGTGGCTAATGAAGTTGGTAAAGTTATCACATCCTCTTACGTTAATTATGTAACTGGCATAATCTCCCAGTAACCACAGTACAGTGTTATTTTTTGTGGTGGGATGCAGTTTGGATGCGGGCCGAAGTAGGATGTTTGTCGCGTAGTTGGTTTCGGAGCTCCTTGTTAGCAGGGCGAGTCTATTCCTGATCCATCTCCAGTTGCATAAATGATCACAGCAAGTGAAACGCTGAAGAAGAGAATCAAGTAACCCACATGAGTGCTACTAAGTCCGTTTCTATGGAGCTTTTCGTTAGTTGCAGTGTTAACGACTGTGTGTCACGTGGTTGTAACGTCAGATATTAAGTATTTTAATGGTATGTTCGTCCGCGCAGTCTCCTGGTCGGTGGCCAGTTGCTATACATTGTTAAGTTTTTCGTCCTTCTTCCATTCACACAGGAAATCTCTTGTTGTGAGGTGCATCCTCTTTAGAAGACTAGCATCTATGTAGCTGGCTGGAGGTAGAATTCTCTACTACGAGGTGCGGCTAGAAAAAAACCGGACTGATGCTGGAAAAAACATTTATTTACAATTTCATGTTATCTCCTTCAATGTACTCTCCTCCTCGGTCTCTACACCGCTCCATACGAATTTTCCAGTGTTCATAGCAATGCTGCAGATCATTTTCGGTAAGTCCATACATTACTTCCGTCGCTTTTTCTTTTACTGCTTCAACAGTCTCAAATCTAGTTCCTTTCAAAGCTGACTTGACTTTAGGGAAAAGAACAAAGTCACAGGGGGCCAAATCAGGTGAGTAGGGTGGATGATCTAAGATGGGAATGTTGTGTTTTGCCAAAAACGTCTTCACTGACAACGCTGGGGCATTGTCTAGGTGAAGGATTCATGATTTTTTTCTCCACAAATCGTTCCGTTTTCTCCGTACTCGCTCACGTAGGGTAGCCAGGACGCTAATGTAGTAATGCTGATTCACTGTTTGTCCCTCTGGTACCTAATCAATGTGCACAATCCCTTTGATGTCAAAAAAAACAATCATCATTGCCTTGAGTTTCGATTTTGACATTCGTGCTTTTTTTTTTTTGTCGTGGAGAACCAGAAGTTTTCCAATGCATCGATTGGCGTTAAGTTTCGGGATCGTAAGTAAAAAACCACGATTCATCGCAAGTAATAACATTTTGTAAGAAGGTGGGATCACTTTCAATGTTTTCCAGGATGTCAGAACAAATCATTCTTCGGCGTTCCTTCTGTTCAGTTGTGAGACACTTTGGAACCATTTCTGAACACACTTTGTTCATGTTGAAACTTTCATGAAGAATCTGCCTAACACTTTCCTTGTCAACTCCTGTTAACTCAGACACTGCTCTGATTGTTAAACGGCGATCTTGTCGAACAAGTTTACCGAGTTTTTCAATGTTTGCATCAGTTTTTGCTGACAATGGTCTGCCAGTGCGAGTGTCATCACTGGTGTCTTCGCGGCCATCTTTAAATCGTTTAAACCACTCAAACACTTGTGTTCGCGATAAACAATCATCGCCGTACACTTGTTGTAACATTACAAACGTTTCACTTGCAGATTTTCCTAGTTTGAAACAAAATTTGATGTTAACACGCTGTTCTTTCTGTACACTCAACATTTTCCGACGCACAGACAAAACGTCAACTACTTAAAACAGACGCCACGGGCAGACTGAGTGCAGGAGGCAGATGAAACTCGAGCAGTAGGCGGAGCGAGAGTCACGTGACAGGCCACGCGACTTTCAGCCTTATTGCATTCGTTTTATTGTTTCACCAGTACTAGTCCGGTTTTTTTCTAGCCACACCTCGTATGTTTTAACTTGTAGTTAATTTTGCTGGGCGCACGGTTTGAAAAAGCTTTGTCTTGATATTGCCTGGACTTCTAGCAGTGTTGTTATTCTCTTGAGGAACAACTCTGTTGCTTCTCTGCTAGTGTGGAAAACTTCAAGCCCACCAGATTCCCTCGATTTGGCTAGCGTATCATAAGACAGCTTGAATATGCTTTCCTTCCGTATACATCTGCCAGGTAGTCGCATTATCCTGGTGCCCTGGATTTTTTGAATCGAAACGAACTGCTCCCATAGACCATGAGCTGCTAACCTCTTATCTGATGGTATGGTATGGTATTGGTGTCACAGCAAGCTTGTGGAAGCTGTATGCCGTCCCGTTAGGACCGAACATTTCAAGCTTACACTGTGTCGTCAAAAGTCGTGGGAAGGGACTGTGACACTAGTCCGTTGTTGAAGTCGTGGGAAGGGACTGTGACAGTAGTCCGTTGTTAGTACTGAAGCGTACCCTTGTATTTGTCTCGTTACAGCCGTAGTAGAAATGGGTTCCTGACATCCCACATTCAAATCTGCGCCAGTAGAATGGCTCTGCAGAGGCAAGTGACGTTTGTTCGTCAAACACTTGCGATCGTCCTGTCTGGCGTGTGGGAACTTCGTCGCTTCGATAGTGAAGATTCGTCCAAGGCACTGTTGGACTCAGAGATACAAATTCTCGTGTTATCTTCTATATGCTATGCCCCATGGGTCTCGCACGGATTATCATCTCAAGTTCAAAGTCGGCTAACTTGCTCTACACCGAGAAGTACGCAACAGCTAACCAGAACGTTCGGGCGTCGTACAAAATGGGATAATCTACTGACCTCTGACTTCTCAGTTTGTTAATATCTGTGTTTTAATCAAACGAGGTTGATATGCTGCTTGTGTAATGTTCACTTTACTTCTTGTAATGATGCACGACATTACCATTTCTGTATCCCACTTTCTAAATTTCTGATTCTGGCTGACCAGCGGGAAACTGGCTTACCCCACCTAGGGGCATGGGAAGGGAACGGACCCTCTCTCCCTCTAACGTGAGGTCATATGTCCCCTCCTCCTAGCACTGTACTGAGTGCGCTCTTGCTCCATAGTCTATTGGTTTGAAAATACTGAGCTGTATTGCGAATCATAAAGTCCGCTACGCAGGAGAATCTCTGTCTCCCCTACTTTATCAAAAGAAAGGCTGTAAAACTGTCCTACAAAGTCAAAATAACGATTAAGATTTAAGGCTGTTCTCAGCTTTGGGGGCTACGGTAATCTGACGTGTGCGTGTGTTCAGCAATCTCTCTGTACGTACCATCGTAGTATCCTCCAGTGAGGTCCTCTCCGTTCTGGCCCTTGTCGTTGAGCGCAGAGTCTCCCCTCCAGTAGAGGGAGCTGTCCATGCCCGACAGCTTGCCGGACCGCTGCGCCTGGTAGAACAGCAGCGACTTCTGCAGCGCGTCCTTGTAGTCATAGGCTGCAACACCGGAAAAAAAGCGTCTCCGTTAGTCAACTGTCCACTGAGACTGATGCTGGAGATCGCAGGTAAACTCCAAGCAGACAAATTGCATACACCATGTTACATTGTTTCACGGAGAAAAACATTCCAAATACGGGTTCTAATTTTCAAATTAAGTAATATCTGATTCTAATCAGAAAAACCTTGCTTGGCAGCGTCATCACTTTCCGTTTCACGTACACAGTCAGGATAAAACCTTGGTGGATAATGGAAACGTTTGAGATTCGGTTTTGTAGTACAATGCGAAAAACGAAGTGGACTGACAAGAAGCGAAGAGTTCTCAACAGAATCGACGACGAGGGGAGGAATGTATGGAGAATGGCTAGCAAAAGGGATAGGAAAATCAGAAATGTATTAAGAAATAAAACATCCATTGTACTAAATGGCAAAACTTGTAGAGGAAGTCAAAGTTAAATGCACGGTAATGGAGAGGAGTTAAAACAGGTGCTACGTAGGAAACAGATTAGGAAATAAGATACACAACATTACTGGCGAGATATGTCATTTAAACGGCAAAATAGCTGATGGTGGCTGAAAGAGGACATAAAATGCAGTCTGGCAATAGCAAGTGAAAAAGAGAAATATTTTACATCTAATTTAAATTAAAGTTCTAGGAAGACACAAAGGAATTACAGACATTTGCTTCGACTGGGCATTGATATAAACCAATGGTGAAGGTTGAAAATTTGTGCCAGACTGGGATTCGACCCCGGGTCTCCTGCTTAGTAGGCGGAATCGCTGACTACAACGTCTTAAGGACACAGTGGTCATCGCAACTGCACGTACTACCGTAGCACGATTCCCGTCAGACCCAAACACAGACTATCCACCCACTGTTGATGTAGTGCCCCTTGTCCATTATCCTCATTACTCGCAGCATTTCACCGATTCCCGTAACAGTTCGAAAAAAGTCTTTGTCTCGGGCGTACATTTGTATGGAAATGACTCGTAGACGATAAGAAACGAACAGAAACTTTTGTAATGTGGTTATGCATAAGAAAGTTGAAAATCAGTTCGAATAATAATTAAGAGGTAGTCAGTGGATCAGGAGAGCAATAATTGTATGGCACCATTAAAAGAAAAAATCGGTTGATAGGACAGATCCTGATAAACGAATAGTGACTCGGGCTATGGAGGAAAGAGTGGTTGGTAAAAATTGTAGAGGGAGACCAAAGCATGACTTCAGCAGCAGGTTCACGTGGATGTAGGTTGTATTAGCTGTACCTAGCTGAAGGGACTTTCACAGGATATACTAACATGCAAAGCGAGAGGTCGCAAACGATAACAAGAGATGCTGGTCTTGGGTAACTCATAAGGGTTGGATTAACAAGACGTCGTCTGAAATTGATCAAGTAGCGGAAACAATATCCCACAATGTGTTGCCACGTTATGGCTGGAAATAAATACTTATTTTTATTGATGCAGATAACTCTCGCTGTACAGGAACAGCTTAAAAAAAACAGCAACTCTCGAAGTAATGGTAGCCAATCTCAATGCGTGAATTTCAACATAATCCATTGACTGAGCTGAATTCTGGGTTTAAAAGTAATTGAAGTCATTGTCTACAAACGATGTTTATGGTAGATGTATAAGTTCTGGCCCACAAGCACTCTCAGGCTGTCTTCTTCAAATTGCTCAGAGGAAAATAGAGATGAGAACCCATACTGCAAAGGAGGCGACAGCCGAGCCTCAGTAATAGACAGCAGAGCTCACAGTTCCTAGAAATGCACCTACCTTGGCTCGAGGCCAAGAGGCCGAATAAAAAGAACACGCCGTACCGCGCCATCGTGCACAGCTGGCGTTCGGATACGCCTCCGGCTTATATAGGCGCGAAACGAGTTATTTTTGCGGTTGATTACACAAGTGTTATTTGCGACGATGGTGGCCAAGATACGAATCGCACTTGCCTCTATTGAGAGTTTTCCGCGATAAAGGAGCAGCACGAGTAAACAAGGTGGCAGGAGAAAGAGCAGCTGATTAGAGGGCTCGTCTGGGTGTGTCGTAGCTTTTCGAGTGGGAAACGTAATTACCCGGCATTCAGGCCGTACCATGGGAACTGCACGATAACAGAGCTAAGTTACTTGTGCCAACAGCATCTCGAAGCTTTTCACGTGGCCCAAGCATGGCCACGGGCGTCCACAGATATTTATGCAAGAGGTGGCTAGTCTCTAAAATTTCCAGTTTTTGTACCAGAAAACTGAGTAATTTTTGTTGAGTATTAACGAAAATAACCAACAAAACTGCCTCTGATTATCACACCCGGAAGAGAAGAAAGAGGAAATAAACATTAAAGACGTTTAATAAGTTTAGCAACCTTTGCTTACTTACAAATTTCCACAATGTATCATCTTAATGCATTTATTACAACATTTTCATCCCTTCCATTGTTTTTGATGTTGACTGACATAATTGATGTTTAATATAAAGTTTTCTGAAAGCTTCGTTTTAGGTTTGTTTTGTTAAAGTGTGACAAGGCAAATGTAGAAAACCTCCCAAAAAATTCATACATTTCCCAGCACAAACTACTCTTAATGGCCTCGGATTGATGCAAGATGATCTTTGTCCCTTTTTTTTATCATCAGTCTTCTGACTGGTTTGATGCGGCCCACCACGAATACTTCTCCTACGACAACGTCCACATCTCAAAGTAGCACTTGCAACCTTCGCCGTCAATTATTTACCGGATGTATTCCAATTTCTGTCTTCCTCTACAGTTTTCACCCTCTACAGCTCCGTCTAGTAACATGGACGTTATTCCTTGAAGACTTAAACAGATGTGCTACCATCCTATCCCTTCGTCTTTTCAGTGTTTTCCACATATTCCTTTACTAGACAATTCTGCAGAGAACTTCCTCATTCTTTACCTTATCAGTCCATCTAGTTTTCAACATTGTTCTGTGTCACCACATCTCAGATGCTTCTGTCCTCTTCTTTCCCGGTTTTCCCACAGTCTGTGTTTCACTACCATACAATACTGTGCTCCGAACGTAGATTCTCAGAAATTCCTTCCTCAGACTAGCGCCTATGTTTAATACTACTAGACTTCTCTTGGCCAGGAATGCCCCCTTTGTAACTGCTAGTCTGCTTTTGATGTCCTCTTTGCTCCGCCCGTCATTGGTTATTTTGTTCCCTAGGTAGCAGAATTCTTTAACTTCATCTACTTCGTGTTCGCTGTTCTCATTTCTGCTACGTCTCATAACTTTCGCCCTTCTACTATTTACTCTCAATCCGTAGCCTGTACTCATTAGACTGTTTATTCCATTCATCAGATCCTGTAATTCTTGTTCACTTCCACTGAGGATAACAATGTCATCAGCAAATCTTATCTGAATTTTATTTCCATTCTTGAACCTTTGTCATTGCTTCTTCGACGTACAGATTGAACAGTAGGGACGAAAGACTGCGTCTCGATTCGAACACTTCGTTCTTGGTCTCCCACTCTTATTTTCCCCTCTTTGCTCTTGTGCATATTGTCCCATAATTAGTGCTAAATAACAACTGGACTACTGGTTTCGTAGATTTGTGGCTACTGAAGGTGGAGAAGGTCCCATTTCTTGAAATGAAGTTCTTTTCGACCTTGACGTTTTCTTAGATTTTCCCCTCTCTTCTAGCGCAGAAAATGGTAATTTTTTATTTCCAATTGATGCATTTCGATCCATAAATGAGTTAAAAATGTACACAGCAAAAGGTGGCAAGACTGTAATGTTCAGCAGCTACTGAAATCGCTCTGTGATTGTACAACTGGATGTGGCATCAGCATGATTGTATAACTGGATGTGGCATCAGCATGATTCTATAACTGGATGTGGCATCAGCAAGGCATGACGGGTCTTCCTTGACCACACATAAACATTAAACTACTGTTGTGATTTAGTCATGCAGTAGTAGATGTGGGAATTGGGGGAGAATGTTGGACATGGATACTGCAACCACGTTAATTTCACGCTGGGAATAGGCACCGGAATTTGAGCGCCAGCATGTTGGAATGGTGTCTTTCTGCAACCATATAAAGAGTATATGAGGAAGGGATGGAATAGTTTTGGGATTATTTTGGCCATGTTCTGTGGGTCTCCAAAGCCACCTTGAATGCAGGACAACGCAGAAATCGCCGCTCCAAAGAACAGTGAATGTGAGAATTCTGTGTCCCAGATTCCAGGAAGGATGAAGCGCCCCCTCCCCCCCCCCCCCCCTTTCTTGCAGACTCCTGTGAGCACCGCGCTTACCCCCGTGGGAACCAATGCTCCGGTATACGAATTTGGAGATTTAGCGCTGGGGTACCTTTAGAGTGTAATAAATTTCTTCTCTTACGGAGAGATTTAACAAATGTCCATCCATGTGACGAGTTCCTGATGTGCATGCTTTATTGCTCCGAGCTTTTGAAGCGACAAAATAGAATTTTTTTCTGACTAGTTTGTGTCGTTTTACGACACTGTTAGTTTTGATTTTAACGAAAGGCTTATGCGAAATGACCATAAGAATACGATGCGACTAACTTAAGTAGCTTTACTAGGGATACTCCTACACGAAATGGCAAGTTTTTGTCAAGCTCTGACTGGATTACTGGCTTACCTAGACGTCTTTGCGGTGTTACCAGATCTCACCGATAAACTTTGAAGAACAACAGGCCTCAGCTACTGATTCAGTTTTTATTCCTGAATGTATTTATGTTAATTCATCGATTATAAACCCGCAGGATTCTGAAAATGAAGAACAGTAAGAGTATCCTCGCGAAAGGCAAAGTTCTGCGTTTTGTTCCCTGTCCAGCACACATTTTTAAACCGCCAGGAAGATTCGAAATAGATGAATGAAGGATTCGCTGTGGAAACGATCTCCTAGGCTGCGGGTAAGCCATTTCTTCACCACATCTTTTCTTCCAGTACTGTTAGTACTGCAAATTTGCAGGAGAATTGTGAAGTTTGGAAAGTAAGAGAGATGTGGTGGCCATGGTGAAGCTCTGAGAGTGGGCCTTGAGTCGTGCTTGGATAGCTCGACCAGTAACAGAATGACCGTGACAGGTAATGTTCCGGGTTCGGCACACAGTTTTAATCTGCCGACATGTTTCAAAACAGCAATCACTGCGTTGCAGAGTGACATTTACTCTAGAAACAGTAATGTACAGAAATTTCCTTTTATTAATGGCATGTTTCATTGAATTAACAAGAGTTGGAACGGTCTACATAAGCGTCAATACATGATTAGCAGCAGTGATTATACACTTGTATCTCGCACGGCAGGATCCTATAGTTTCGTATTGTAACTAAAGTCTAACACAATTGCTTTTATTTTCACAAAACACTTTATTTTGTTTCTGTATGCATATAGATAGGGAAAATCAGCTTCTAAACGATCATTAAAACTCATGATGAAAGACTACAGCTGTCTTTTATTTTGCACAGTGATATTATTTTCGGTCATAGACAATTTTCAAGCTTAGTGTAAACGAGGAAATACAAAACGTTAGAGATTGTACAAGCTGACAAGTTAGTGTAACGCTATAAACATCATACCTACAGATTGTATTGTGCTGTTCAGTGTAGATATTAGGCTATACTATATACTCCACTATTGGGAATAATAGGATTTTAATATGCAGTATGATCCTTAAACAAAATATTTGCAAGTATATTTTGTAATGTTTGATAAGCTATGTGTGGTTCCAATTTTAATATTTTGATACATTTTCATTTCTCTCATCTTCATTATTCTGCTACTAGATTCTATTATTTTTCCTCTCTAGTGTTACTGTTCCTTTCTTCCCTCTTCTCCACCCTCCCTCCTGCCCCCCCCCCCCCTTCCTCTTCAATGTTATATTGTATTTTGGCTTTTTGTATACCAAAACCTACTCGTAATATAATTTTTGGTGAACAATTTGTACTTATAAAGAAATAATTTTTTGTGAGAGATTTTTTCTTCAGTGTGTAATATAACCTTGGTGACTTCCCTGTAAATAATGTTATGCTGTGTAGTCTCCTTAATTCACGGAGAAACTGGAGCTTTTTCCTAGTTTTGTTTCTCTATGAAAAAAAAGTTCTTAAGCGTAAAAATTATTTTCGTTTAAGCTTTTAAAATATTATGTAAGCTATGGGCTGTTATCTTGCGTTTTGTTAGTACAGTTTCTTCTCCTCCTTTCCTTGTTTCTTCTAACTTATATTCGTACCTTCTCCCCTGGCTGGCCTCCGCCACTCCTTACAGTCCCCCGCCATCCGCCCACCTCCTTAGGTTCCCACCTATTAGTTTTTATTCGTTCTCTGCTTTGTACGATAGATACATTGACTCGATCAATAATTTTATTCATGGGATCTCATCCCCTCTTCCACCACTTTTCCCCCCCCTCCCCTTCCCGGCGATTGTGCAGGGTGATATAAGGATACTTAACCACTTAGTTAACATATAAGCTAATTTTTGACTGTTAATGTCCCTTGTCTCCCTTTGTTGGTTTTTATATGTTTTCTTCTCCCCTCCCCATCTCCTTCCCCCTTGATACCCTTCTACCCTCTTTCACTATTACGTTTTCTTTTTCTTTAAATTGTACTATGTTTATAGTGTATCATTAAAATATCACTGTAAAGAAGTGGGCCAACCCGCCTCTTCTTTGGTTATAGTGGTTACAATTAGGTTATTTTCCTAAGCTCTCAGTTCAGTTGAATGTGCTTCATAGTAAATATAAATTTATTACTAAGCTTTTGGGTCGGTTTGACTTTCTTTGTTTATATTTATGTTGTACACTTAATATTACGATCTGTTTGACAAATGTAAGTTGTTTACTTTCAGCCAAAGACAACATTGTATCATTCTGTTTGTTAGGTTAAAGCTTCACTTGTTAACATTCCCAGTTTTCAGACGCTGTCAGAAACGTACGTTGGCCAAGAATGTTCCTTTCTAAAACCATTTCTGATTAATCATGAGTCATATTTAGTTTATTTGATATTAGTAAACTTCGTGTCCTGTTGAGTAATAAATATTATTAGGTCTCTTCAATTGTCTCCACCATTACACAACTGTCGTAATGACCTACAGACAAAGACACGTAGGTGGTACCTTTCCATTACGTCCAGCTACTGTAATAAGACCAGGGTGTTTAAGTGCCTTCAGTTTCGCTGTCTGTCACCAGGTGGCGTGGGAATCTCTCTTACACATCAATACAATATCAGTTCTGTTTTGGATAGTGTGTCGAGGCTGCATGGTAACATTGCTGCCACTTTTGTTTTCATGCTTGTAACATTTTTAAGGACTTGAATTTTACCAAGAATACATTACTTGTATTAGAGGAATCCTTTATATGGTGCATCCTTTATGGCTGGGCATGCTGTGAGTTTTTGAATCTGAAAGAAAGCTGCCCTTAACAATGTTTGGATCCGTAGGAGAAGCAAACGCGCTGAGTTCTAATCACCTTATTCAACTGCGTCAGCAAGAATAATAATCATAAACATATGAAGAAAACTAACACGAACTACTGATTACTTATAGCAGCAGAACCGATTCTGAAATACAAACGAATAATAATGGGTGATAATGGATGGTAACCAAAAATTTACTTTAAACTGTAAAAACCTTTTATTATGCATATACGGTGTTTTTGAATGTTCAGTTCGAAACACTTTTCTATAAATAGGGCGGGCTTAGAATTAAGTTGTTGCGTTTTTATTAAAAAAACAGTGTCACATGTTTTACTTTGTACTAGACAGGTATTTCATAATGTTTTCAGAACAGGACTGGTTATCTGTCAAGTGTATACCCAGCGAGAGGCAGTGGAGTGGAGCTAACGCCCTAATAAAAAAAAAAAAAATAAATCTGCAAAGTAGCATCGTGCTCCGCTAAACAGAAGTATCAGTTTAGTGAGTTTGAAGAAAGTAATATGTAATGCATACTGACTAGTAGCAGGTGTACACAGAGTTTGTAATTCAGAACTGTTTTTGTCACTCACGACGAATCTAACATGGCTTTTCAAGCCGTGGTAGCTCAGGGGAACTAAGTGACTTCGATGTGGACTAGTCGTTGGACGTCACTTGAGTAAAGAATCGATCGGCTATTCTGAACCCCTCTAAAGCTACCCAAATCGACTGTTGGTCTTGTGATTGTGAAGCCGAAACATGAAGGCACAACTGCATCTAAGCCAAATGGTTCAAATGGCTCTGAGCACTATGGGACTTAACATCTGAGGTCATCAGTCCCCCAGAACTTAGAACTACTTAAACCTAACCAAGCTAAGGACATCACTTACATCCATGCCCGAGGCAGGATTCGAACCTGCGACCGTAGCAGTCGCGCGGTTCTGGACTGAAGCGCCCAGAACCGCTCGACCACCTCGGCCGGCATCTAAGCCAAGACCAGGTAGACCTCTTATGGGCTATCTTCAGACAGGGAATGCTAAACATTGCGAAGGTGGTTGTAAAAATTCGTATGAAATCAGCGGAAGAAATCAGTGGTGAGTTCTAAAGCGATACCAGTAGTCCACCTAGCACAGTTACTGTGCACAGGGCGTTAAAAATATGGGTGTTCAAGGGTCGAGTAGCTCCTCATAAGCCACATAATAGCGTAGTCGCCACTACGCAGAGGATGACCGGAACCGAGTGATTTGGAGTGATGAGTAACGCTACAACCTATGGCAATTCTATGGAAGGGTTTGGGTTGAGGCGAATACCTGGAGAACGTTACCTTCCATCATGTGTTGCGCCATCAATGAAGTACTGTGGAGGCGGTGTAACGGTAGGGGGCTGTTTGTCGTGGTTAGGGTGTGATCATTTTATTAAGCGAAGAAAATGCTTAATGCGGAAGGATATGAACACATTTTACGGCACTTTGTTCGGGGACGATGACTGTATCAACATGACAAATAAATTCATCATAAAATAGCATGGTCCTTAGACAATAACTTTCCTGAAATTGACAGGCCTGCCAAGAATCCCGACCTGAACCGTATGGAATACCTCTGGGACGAGACAGATACAGCTTCGCTCCAGATCCCAGCGGCCAGGATCACTGCCTTCTCTAACCTCGGGTCCTAATGGAATAATAGGCTGCCATTCCTTTATAGACATTCAGACACCTAATTGACAGTGTTCTCAGCAGAATTCAAGACGTCATGAAGGCGACAGGAGGACATGCTCCATATTACTGTCCACTAATAGGTGTCTGGATGGGAAACGGCCTTGCCGCAGTGGGTACACCGGTTCCCGTGAGATCACCGAAGTTAAGCGCTGTTGGGCGTGGCCGGCACTTGGATGGGTGACCATCCAGCCACCATGCGCTGTTGCCATTTTTCGGGGTGCACTCAGCCTCGTGATGCCAATTGAGGAGCTTACTCGACCGACTAGTAGCGGTCAAGAATACCATCATAACGACCGGGAGAGCGGCGTGCTGACCCCACGCCCCTCCTATCCGCATCCTCCTCTGAGGATGACACGGCGGTCGGATGGTCCCGGTAGGCCAATCGTGGTCTGAGGACGGAGTGCTATAATAGGTGTCGGGATACTTTTGATCAGATAGTGTATTTATTTATTCGCTTCGTTACGGTGGTCAGAGTATACGATACAAGCAACTTCGCAACATTGTTTGAGGAGAACTCAGATCTACAGCCAGCGAGAAGTATTACAGAAGCTGCGCGTTAGAGCCATTATAAACGACTCGGTGGCTGGCTCTCTCTGATGTTTGGTGTACTGTTAGCAAGCTTTCTTATCCTTGTGGGCATTGACTACATACAAAGGTGGACTAATGGGTTTTACCATAACATAGTAGTACATAACTTTAAAAAAATCCGTTTCTACCTCCATTGAACTGAAGGGTTCAAAATGGATCAGATGGCTCTAAGCACTATGGGACTTAACATCTGAGGTCTTCAGTCCCCTAGACTTAGAACTACTTAAACCTAACTAACCTAAGGACATCGCACACATCCATGGCCGAGGCAGGATTCGAACCTGCGACCGTAGCAGCCGCGTGGTTCCGGACTGAAGCGCATAGAACCGCTCGGCCACAGCGGCCGGCGAACTGAAGGGTTTTGCTCTGTCAGCTTAGAGAGTTTTTTATGCCGTCATAAATAAGAAATCCGTTTCCAACACCATAGGTCGTTATAGTCACGATTTTTCTGTAAGCCGTTTGATACTTTATTAAGTTGGCCGAATTACGTCCTGGAGACGGCCTTCTGAAATCTCCTTACGGCGACGGAGGAGGATGTCATCGAAAGTTTGAGACTGAATACAAAGAACTCCGGCAAGAACTCCGTGAAGCTTTTACACAAGAATATTGTGGCGAAAAAACTACTTTGTCCTACGACTCATCTGCATCTGATGAAAATTATTCCCGTTCAGATTAGTTCAGGAGGTTACGGCGTACAAACGTGAGAACAGTCTGGGGAACGCTCGTGAACTATTTCAGCCCATAGCTAGAAACTGAACATCGCAACGGTCGATAAGCGAGAGGTT
Organism: Schistocerca cancellata; assembly: GCF_023864275.1. Classification (NCBI taxonomy): domain Eukaryota; kingdom Metazoa; phylum Arthropoda; class Insecta; order Orthoptera; family Acrididae; genus Schistocerca; species Schistocerca cancellata. The sequence continues at coordinate 100,450,845 of NC_064630.1, read as the reverse complement.
TGAATTCAATACCAAATCGACACCCTTTAAGCGTAATACGTTTTTAAGGAATATCTAATTAGGTCCGCCTCTGATTTGAATAATTATTAACTGACAGAATGCAGAAAGTCATCGTGGACGGCGAGTCGTCTACAGACACTGAATTAATATATGGTGTTCTCCAGTGGAGAGTAATACGATCGTAGCTGGGTCACACGATACTTTCGTGACTTAACAGGTAATATTATTAGGAATCTCAAACTTTTCGCAGACGATGCAGTTGTCTATGAGGAACTTCTATGCAGTAATAATTTCATTAATATCCAGTTATAAATTCAAAAAGTGGCAGACTGGTGCAAAGATACGAGCACGTAATGATTGTACACTCCTGGAAATGGAAAAAAGAACACATTGACACCGGTGTGTCAGACCCACCATACTTGCTCCGGACACTGCGAGAGGGCTGTACAAGCAATGATCACACGCACGGCACAGCGGACACACCAGGAACCGCGGTGGTGGCCGTCGAATGGCGCTAGCTGCGCAGCATTTGTGCACCGCCGCCGTCAGTGTCAGCCAGTTTGCCGTGGCATACGGAGCTCCATCGCAGTCTTTAACACTGGTAGCATGCCGCGACAGCGTGGACGTGAACCGTATGTGCAGTTGACGGACTTTGAGCGAGGGCGTATAGTGGGCATGCGGGAGGCCGGGTGGACGTACCGCCGAATTGCTCAACACGTGGGGCGTGAGGTCTCCACAGTACATCGATGTTGTCGCCAGTGGTCGGCGGAAGGTGCACGTGCCCGTCGACCTGGGACCGGATCGCAGCGACGCACGGATGCACGCCAAGACCGTAGGATCCTACGCAGTGCCGTAGGGGACCGCACCGCCACTTCCCAGCAAATTAGGGACACTGTTGCTCCTGGGTTATCGGCGAGGACCATTCGCAACCGTCTCCATGAAGCTGGGCTACGGTCCCGCACACCGTTAGGCCGTCTTCCGCTCACGCCCCAACATCGTGCAGCCCGCCTCCAGTGGTGTCGCGACAGGCGTGAATGGAGGGACGAATGGAGACGTGTCGTCTTCAGCGATGAGAGTCGCTTCTGCCTTGGTGTCAATGATGGTCGTATGCGTGTTTGGCGCCGTGCAGGTGAGCGCCACAATCAGGACTGCATACGACCGAGGCACACAGGGCCAACACCCGGCATCATGGTGTGGGGAGCGATCTCCTACACTGGCCGTACACCACTGGTGATCGTCGAGGGGACACTGAATAGTGCACGGTACATCCAAACCGTCATCGAACCCATCGTTCTACCATTCCTAGACCGGCAAGGGAACTTGCTGTTCCAACAGGACAATGCACGTCCGCATGTATCCCGTGCCACCCAACGTGCTCTAGAAGGTGTAAGTCAACTACCCTGGCCAGCAAGATATCCGGATCTGTCCCCCATTGAGCATGTTTGGGACTGGATGAAGCGTCGTCTCACGCGGTCTGCACGTCCAGCACGAACGCTGGTCCAACTGAGGCGCCAGGTGGAAATGGCATGGCAAGCCGTTCCACAGGACTACATCCAGCATCTCTACGATCGTCTCCATGGGAGAATAGCAGCCTGCATTGCTGCGAAAGGTGGATATACACTGTACTAGTGCCGACATTGTGCATGCTCCGTTGCCTGTGTCTATGTGCCTGTGGTTCTGTCAGTGTGATCATGTGATGTATCTGACCCCAGGAATGTGTCAATAAAGTTTCCCCTTCCTGGGACAATGAATTCACGGTGTTCTTATTTCAATTTACAGGAGTGTACATCACATTACTATGTCGAATACTGGGTCGGATACCCGTTAGCACTCAAAACAGCCTGCAGTCATCTCGGAATGCATAAGTACCGGTCCAGCATGATTTTCAAAGGGATCTTATACTATTCTTCCTTCAGAATAGTGACAAGTTAAGGTAACGATGACGGAGGTGCATAGCGATCAGGCACTCTTTTCTCCAAATTATGTCACAGTGGCTCAACAGTATTAAGATCATGTGACTGTGTTGAATGAATGAGTGTCGTGTGACTAGGGCCTCCCGTCGGGTAGACCGTTCGCCGGGTGCAAGTCTTTCGATTTGACGCCACTTCGGCGACTTGAGCGTCGATGGGGATGAAATGATGATGATTATGACAACACAACACCCAGCCACTGAGCGGAGAAAATCTCCCACCCAGTCGGGAATCGAACCCAGGCCCTTAGGATTGACATTCTGTCGCACTGAACACTCAGCTACCGGAGGCGTACGGTGACTGTGGTGCCAAGGGGAGATGCGACAACTCATCCTCGTGCTCACAAAAACCAGTCCTGGACGAAGCGAGCTGTGTGAATGAAGTCCTGTTGTCTTGGAACACAGCATGATCATTGGGGAACAGACATTGTACCATGGATGGACCCGATCAATCAAAATGTTGAGTATGATCCTAGGAAGTAGTGCAGTCTTGCGGAGTAGCCATGGAGCCCTTGGAATACCTCCATATGGCTGCCCAATTCATCACCGATACCCCCTCCCCCCCGCCCATTTTTTTCACTCCTGGGATGTAAACACAGCCAGAACCTGGAAACAGTATGAAACAAGACTTATCCGAACTCCATTGCTCCATTGCCCAGATTTTATGGCTTCAGCACCACGTTTTCCACGAGACTCAGAGGGCCATAGGCACGGGTTCCCAGGTAGATGCCGTGTATCTTGACTTCCGCAAGGCGTTCGATACAGTTCCCCACAGTCGTTTAATGAACAAAGTAAGAGCATATGGACTGTCAGACCAACTGTGTGAATGGATTGAAGAGTTGCTAGATAACAGAACGCAGCATGTCATTCACAATGGAGAGAAGTCTTCCGAAGTAAGAGTGATTTCAGGTGTGATGCAGGGTAGTGTCGTAGGACCGTTGCTATTCACAATAGCAAAGGTACCGTTTGCGGTCAGGTAAAAGAGCTTAAGCTGCAGACTCAGCTGTCATCTGCGTTTATGTGATGCAAGATGCAACTTGGTAACAAAAATGGTGACCGGTTTCAGGCTACGGCCATTCTCAAACCAATCAATGTTTGGCAAATAAAATGTCCGTCCAAAATACTAGTAAATAACGCGGGTACATTTGTGTATGGTCCCAAAAAATCATGAGTATCATTCGTTAATGAAGACTGATTGGGACCATACACATATGTATCCACTTTATTTATGGCTATTTTGAATGCACACTTTACTCGGCAAACGTTGGTTGGTTTGCGAATGGGCATAGCTCGAAACCGGTCACCGGCTAAATGAACATCCATTTTAGTTGCAACTCTGGCTTTCTTTTTTTGCATCACAGTCTTAAATATGTTGCTGTCCTACACTACCCAGCACACCGGAGTTACGCGAAAAAATCTACATTTATGTTTAAGCATGTATTTCTCGTGGTATTTCCATATTTTTGTTGAACGTCTGTAGTAACTTGCTATCATTTTTTAAACTATCTGTAACTACTACAGCCGGCCGGTGTGGCCGAGCGGTTCTAGGCGCTTCAGTCTGGAACCGCGCGACCGCTACGGTCGCAGGTTCGAATCCTGCCTCGCGCATGGATGTGTGTGATGTCCTTAGGTTAGTTAGGTTTAAGTAGTTCTAAGTTCTAAGGGACTGATGACCTCAGATGTTAAGTCCCATAGTGCTCAGAGCCATTTGAACCATTTTTGTAACTACTACAGTTCTTTCTTACAGTACAAGAGATGTGCTTTAAAGTACAGTATTTGTTTATCTGTTCCATTAGATTTTATTTTTATTTCTGAGTCATTAGTATTTTCCTTGATTGATATTGTCCGCCGTCTCTTCTTGTTTTGTGATAATATTTTCAGCTCTGCTCGATTCCTAAAACTGGTTTAATCGTCACAGTTTCCACTAACTTACTCAGTTTTCTGGTAAGGACTTTCAGCCGTAATTGCTTTTCACGCACACCTTCCAGTGCTTCATTTTATACTTTTTTTGTCCTCTTTTGTAGCACTTCATTTTTCATTCATTACTTCTAATTTTCAGCCATCATATCTTCTTGTTTAATTTGTATGATGTCAGTTAAGACTCAGTTATGGTCCTCACGGTGCCACCTGGAATACGAGTAAATGCACAATTCTAGCAAAAAAGAGTGATTTAATTGGATACTTATGGAACGATCAAAAAATGTTTTGTGTGTGTGGGATAAGTATCAAGATTGTGAGATAAAAAATGAAATGACTACGAGATACTATTTGCGTAATCTGAAGAAAAATAAGGAAAACTTACGCGAGATTCACATAAAGAAGTGGTACTCATAACTTGCTACCTGGTTATTTACCTTGCTTTTATGTTAAAAGCATTTTTAGTTTCAGAAACTTTAGATGGCCTACGATGAGATATCCGAAACCGAAATCAAGTACATCATGCTTCAATGATATGTGTATTGTATCTGTAAATCCGTGGTAGTTTAATCCACCTGTAATTAACTGTCTTGTTGTTGCAGTCTGCAGGCACTGATGTGCAGAAATGTAGAACTGCGATGAGTAGTTGGAGTTGAGCGTCTCGCCAGCAACCATACTGACAAACTGAAGTAGTAAATTTAAAAAAAAAAATTGAGTGGAGAAAATTATGTTTTCCGGTTTCACCATGAAATCATGTCTTTCTGGTTACTGGAAATGGTAACTGTGAGTCGTAGAAACAAATCGACGTGTGATGCTTCATTCCTTCTCATCTCTGTATGCAGGCTGTTATATTGATCGGAAATACACGTAGCTGCTGGAAGCTGACGCAAGGAAGGTATGAGCGCGGTCGTCATGCATCTGTGTACACAAATGTCCCATGCAGCCCTCGTATTTACCTCTAAGTTGTACACCTGAGCTCACAACAGCCTAGGCGGAAAAAATACCGCCACAGTTTATGACCGTGGCACACTTGCGGAGGGTGGAGCCTCATACGTGCCTCCACTCTGGATAATGGCTCCCCTAGTGTAAATGCAACGGACACGATGTTGTACAAACTAAGCAAAATGAATAAGCGTAGTCTAATATTTTCCAGTCTCACTGTTCAATATTGTATTATTCCCTCCGCTTTGAAGAAAGAAAGATTACGTTTAAACTTAGTTTCAGATAAAGCACAGTTTAATCAGAGTTTGAAAACGTTTCTTGATAGGCAATTCCTTCTACTCTGTAGATGAATACCTTAACAGAGACTGTTAGATCAGCTTAAGTAAAAATGTCTGTTAAATTTAAATTTTGACAGCATTTGGTCACAACAGTCAAGATCAGGTATTTTGTATAAAATAAATTTATTAAAAGTGCATAACTATGTTTCATTCCGACAGACTATCAATTCTGTAAATATTAACAGTTCCACTTTACTATAATATATTCACATATTTTGACAATCCCCTGACAAATGATTAGGAAGTGAGCATTATATTGAGATGTTCTATGTCCTTTATGTTATGCGATTCACTCCCTCGAGGATAATCTCACTTGTAGGTCTATGGAACTAAAACTGAATCTAGTCTAATCCAATCTAATCTCTCTAATGTCCCGTCCACAGCGTGGTCGTTAGCAGTGAAGCACAATTCGGGTTACGGAAGGTTGGAGAACCGACCATATCTTCTTCAAAGGAAACATCCTGTCATTTACCTTAAGGGAATTAGGAGGACGAATGGGAATTTGAACTGTTGTCCCCCCGAACACGACGCCAGTGTCTTAACCATTGCATCATCTCATTCGATACTTTTTCTTTGCATCATCAGTCTTCAGACTGGTTTTCTGCGGCCCACCACGAATTCCTCTCCCCTGCCAGGCTCTTCATCTCAGAACAGCACATGCAACCCACGTCCTCAGTTATTTGTTGGATGTATTCCAATCTCTGTCTTCCTCTACAGCTTTTGTCCTCTACAACTCCCTCTAGTACCTTGGAAGTCATTCCCTCTTGTCTTAAAAGATGTCATATCATTCTGTCCCTTCTCCTTGTCAGTGTTTTCCATATATTTTTTCCCCACCGATTCTGCGGAGAACCACCTTATTCCTTATCTTATCATTCCACCTACTTTTCAACATTCTTCTGTAGCACCACATCTCAAATACTTCGATTCTCTTCTGTTCCGATTTTCCCACAGCCCTTGTTTCATTACTATACAATGCTGTGCTCCTAACGTACATTCTCAGAAATTTCTTCCTCAAATTAAGGCCTATGTTTCATACTAGTAGCCTTCTCTTGGTCAGGAATGCCCTTTTTGCCAGTGCTAGTCTGATTTTGATATCCTCCTTGATCCGCCCGTCATGGGTTAGCTTGCTGCTTAGGCAGTAAAATTCCTTAACGTCATCTACTCTGTGACCATCAATCCTGTTGTTAAGTTTCTCGCTGTTTTCCTTTCTGCTACTTCTCATTACTTTCGTCTTTCTTCGATTTGCTCTCAATCCATACTCTGTACTCATTAGACTGTTCTTTCCATTCATCACATCCTGTAATTCTTCTTCACTTTCACTGAGGATAGCCATGTCATCAGCGAATCGTATCATTGATATCCTTTCACCTTGAATTTTAAATCCACTCCTGAACATTTCTTTTATTTCCATCATTGTTCCTTCCGTGTGTAGAATGAACAGTAGGGGCGAAAGACTACATGCCTGTCTTACGCAGTTTCTTGGTCGTCCACTCTTATTATTCCCTTCCTCTTGTACATATTGTATATTACCTGGCTCTCCCTATAGCTTACTCCTATCTTTCTCAAAATTTAGAACATCGTACACCATTTTAAATTGTCCAACGCTTTTTCCAGATCGACGAATCCTTTGAACGTGCCTTGATTTTTCTTTAGTCTTGTGTCCATTATCAATCGCAACGTCAGAATTGCCTCTCTGGTGCCTTTACATTTCCTAAAGCCAAACAGTTCGTCCTCTAACACACCCTCAATTTTCTTTTTGATTCTTCTATATATTATTCTTGACAGTAACTTTGATGCATGAGCTATTAAGCTGATTGTGCGATAATTCTCGCAATTTTCATCTCTTGCAGTCTTCGGAATTGTGTGGATGATATTTTTCCCAAAGTCAGATGGAATGTCGCCAGACTCACACATTCTACACACCAACGTGAATCGTCGTTTTGTTGCCACTTACCCCCAATGATTTTAGATATTCTGATGGAATGTTACATATCAGTGTTACCCATCCCTTCTGCCTTAATTGATCGTACGTCCTTCAAAGCTCTCTTAAATTCTGATTCTAATACTGCATCCCCTTTCTCTTCTAAATCGACTCCTGTTTCTTCTTCTATGACATCAGACAAATCTTTCCCCTCACAGAGCCCTTCAACGTACTCTTTCCACCTATCTGCTCTTTCCTCTGCATTTAACAGTAGAATTCCCATTGCACTCTTAATGTTACCTCTCTTGGTTTTAATTTTACCGAATGTTGTTATGACTTTCCTGTATGCCTGAATCAATCCTTCCGATAATGATTTCTTTTTCGATTTCTTCACATATTTCATTCAGCCATTTCGTCTTAGCTTCCCTACACTTCCTGTTTATTTCATTCCTCAGCGACCTGTATTTCTGTGTTCCTGAATTTCCCTGGACCTTCTTGTACTTCCTTCTTTCGTCGCTCAACTGAAGTATTTCTTCTTTTACTCACGGTTTCTTCGCAGTTACCTTATTTGTACCAATGTTTTTTTTTCCAACTTCTGTGATAGCACTTTTTAGTGGTGTTCATTCTGCTGCAACTGTACTGCCTTCTGAGATATTTCTTATTGCTGTATCTATAGCGTTAGAGAACTGCAAGTATATGTCGTCAAATCTTAGTACTTTCGTGTCCGACTTCTTTGTGTATTGATTCATCCTGACGAATCTCTTAAACATCAACCTACTCTACATCACTACTACATTGTGATCTGAGTCTGTATTTGCTTCTGGGTACGCCTTGCAATCCAGTGTCTGAATACGTAATCCCTGTCTGACCATGATGAAATGTAACTGAAATCTTCCCATATCACCTGGCGTTTTCCAAATATACCTCCTACTCTTGTGATTCTTGAACGGAGTATTCGCTATTACTAGCTGAAATTTATTACAGAACTCAATTAGTCTTTCTCCTCTCTCATTCCGTGTCCTAAGCCCATATTCTCCTGTAACCTTTTCTTCTAGACCTTCCCCTACAGCTGCATTCCAGTCCCGTATCACTATTAGATTTTCATCTCCCTTTATGTACTGTATTACCCTTTCAATATCCTCACATACTTTCTCTGCCCCTTCATCTTCAACTTGCGACGTCGGGATGTACACTCCTGGAAATGGAAAAAAGAACACATTGACACCGGTGTGTCTGACCCACCATACTTGCTCCGGACACTGCGAGAGGGCTGTACAAGCAATGATCACACGCACGGCACAGCGGACACACCAGGAACCGCGGTGTTGGCCGTCGAATGGCGCTAGCTGCGTAGCATTTGTGCACCGCCGCCGTCAGTGTCAGCCAGTTTGCCGTGGCATACGGAGCTCCATCGCAGTCTTTAACACTGGTAGCATGCCGCGACAGCGTGGACGTGAACCGTATGTGCAGTTGACGGACTTTGAGCGAGGGCGTATAGTGGGCATGCGGGAGGCCGGGTGGACGTACCGCCGAATTGCTCAACACGTGGGGCGTGAGGTCTCCACAGTACATCGATGTTGTCGCCAGTGGTCGGCGGAAGGTGCACGTGCCCGTCGACCTGGGACCGGACCGCAGCGACGCACGGATGCACGCCAAGACCGTAGGATCCTACGCAGTGCCGTAGGGGACCGCACCGCCACTTCCCAGCAAATTAGGGACACTGTTGCTCCTGGGGTATCGGCGAGGACCATTCGCAACCGTCTCCATGAAGCTGGGCTACGGTCCCGCACACCGTTAGGCCGTCTTCCGCTCACGCCCCAACATCGTGCAGCCCGCCTCCAGTGGTGTCGCTACAGGCGTGAATGGAGGGACGAATGGAGACGTGTCGTCTTCAGCGATGAGAGTCGCTTCTGCCTTGGTGCCAATGATGGTCGTATGCGTGTTTGGCGCCGTGCAGGTGAGCGCCACAATCAGGACTGCATACGACCGAGGCACACAGTTCCAACACCCGGCATCATGGTGTGGGGAGCGATCTCCTACACTGGCCGTACACCACTGGTGATCGTCGAGAGGACACTGAATAGTGCACGGTACATCCAAACCGTCATCGAACCCATCGTTCTACCATTCCTAGACCGGCAAGGGAACTTGCTGTTCCAACAGGACAATGCACGTCCGCATGTATCCCGTGCCACCCAACGTGCTCTAGAAGGTGTAAGTCAACTACCCTGGCCAGCAAGATCTCCGGATCTGTCCCCCATTGAGCATGTTTGGGACTGGATGAAGCGTCGTCTCACGCGGTCTGCACGTCCAGCACGAACGCTGGTCCAACTGAGGCGCCAGGTGGAAATGGCATGGCAAGCCGTTCCACAGGACTACATCCAGCATCTCTACGATCGTCTCCATGGGAGAATAGCAGCCTGCATTGCTGCGAAAGGTGGATATACACTGTACTAGTGCCGACATTGTGCATGCTCTGTTGCCTGTGTCTATGTGCCTGTGGTTCTGTCAGTGTGATCCTGTGATGTATCTGACCCCAGGAATGTGTCAATAAAGTTTCCCCTTCCTGGGACAATGAATTCACGGTGTTCTTATTTCAATTTCCAGGAGTGTATATGTGAAACTACCATTGTCGGTGTTGGTTTGTTGCCAGTTCTGATAAGAACAACCCTGTCACTGAACTGTTCACAGTAACGCGTCCTCTGCCTCACCTTCCTATTCATAACGAATCCTACTCCCGTTATAGCATTTTCTGCTGCTGTCGATATTACCCTACACTAATCCGACGAGAAATGTTTGTCATCTTTCCATTTAACTTCACTGACCCATTCTATATCTTGATTGGGCCTTTGCGTTTCCATTTACAGATTTTCTGGCTTTCCTACCACGTTCAATCTTCTGACATCCCGCTCCCCGACTAGTAGAACGTTATACTTTTGTTGGTTATTCAATCTTTTTCTCATGGTCCCCTCCCCATTGGCAGTCCCCTCCCGGATATCCGCATGGGGGACTATTCTGGCCTCCTTTTCCAATGGAGAGATCATCATGACACTTTTACAGCTACAGGCCACATGTCCTGTGGATACACAATATGAGTCTTAAATGCAGTGATTCCAATTGCCTTTCGCATCCTGATGCCGTTGATCATTGCTGATTCTTCCGCCTTTAGGGGCAGTTTCCCATCCCAAGGACAATAGAGTGCCATGAAACTCTGTCCGCTCATCTGCCCTCTCTGAAAAGGCCGTTGACAGAATGAGGGTGACTTCTTACGCCGGAAGTCTTCGGCCTCTAATGCTGATTATTAAACAAGATTCAAGCGGCGATGGGTTTCGAACGCGGGATCGAGAACGATTTGATTACTAATCAGAGACGCTACACCTAGCCAACGGCTGATACTATCTTCCATTGAGCCCACATCTCGTGGTCGTGCGGTAGCGTTCTCGCTTCCCACGCCCGGGTTCCCGGGTTCGATTCCCGGCGGGGTCAGGGATTTTCTCTGCCTCATGATGGCTGGGTGTTGTGTGCTGTCCTTAGGTTAGTTAGGTTTAAGTAGTTCTAAGTTCTAGGGGACTTATGACCACAGTAGTTGAGTCCCATAGTGTTCAGAGCCATTTGAACCATTTATCTTCCATTGATATACTACTGGACGTGCCGTCGCGGACCCTAGACACAAACGACAAAAATAATTCTATACTGTATTGACGCAGCGTCTGATGCAATACCAATATGAATTTTGCCGACTCCACAATATTCCAGGAAGTATGACATGTAAGCTTTTCTTATTCATTTATTGAATTTTGTGTTATTAATTGTTATTTACGAAAGATTAGAAAATATTTATTGGTATTTTTTTGTTCTGTGCTTGAAGCGGAGACGCGGTGTAAGCAGATGAATCTTCTGGGAGCGGTAATATGTTCCGAGGTGCAGTATCATATAAACTGTAAGCCGACAACCGTTTCTCAAGCATTCTCTAGAATTCCATTTTGTCACCGGATTGAATTCGTGGTCTAGGAGTTGCATCTTTAGTTAGTAGTGAAAACATCATGGGTCCTGAACCAACACAGCCACTGATTAAATTTTAAACAAAAATCATCAGGAATGGCGGCCGAAAACTTCCGCCATGAGAAGTCGCCCTCGCTGTGCCAACGGACTTGTCAAAGAGGGCAGAGGAGCCGACAGACTTTCAGGGCACTCTCTTGCCCTTGGAGTGGGAAAGTGCCCCTAAAAAGTAGAAGTATCAACAGAGATGAACGACATAAGGATGCAGAAGGCAATGGTAACCAATGCACTAAAGACACAGAATGTGCATCGACTGGACAGGCTGCCTGTAACTGATCTCTCTATTTGCAAAAGAGTCAGGACTAGTCCCTATTCCGATCTCTGGGAAGCGACTGCCAAGGTTGAGATGACCCTGAGAAAAAGATTGAATAACCAACGAAAGATTAACGTTCTACGAGTCGGGACGTGGTATTCAGTATGTTGAACGTAGTAGGAAAGCTAGAAAACCTGGAAAGGCAAATGCAAGCGCTCAATCTACACCCGTGCTCATAAATTAAGGATAAAGCTGATAGATGGTGTAACAACGCTCTGGTGGGCGGTTTGCGAGTTTAAATCACCACATGACCATGCGGTGCATTTGACCTGCGGTCGTCGCACGGTGTCGCTAGTCAAAGAGGGCAGAGGAGCCGACAGACTTTCAGGGCACTCTCTTGCCCTTGGAGTGGGAAAGTGCCCCTAAAAAGGAGAAGTATCAACAGAGATGAACGACATAAGGATGCAGAAGGTGTGTTGATGCAAGTCAGAGTACGGTGCAGCGAGTATGCAGACGTTTTCAGATGTGCTAATGGTGACTGTGTGTTGATCAAATGGTTCAAATGGCTCTGAGCACTACGGAACTCAACATCTGAGGTCATCAGTCCCCTAGAACTTAGAACTACTTAAACCTAACTAACCTAAGGACATCACACACATCCATCCTCGAGGCAGGATTCGAACCTGCGACCGTAGCAACCGCGTGGTTCCTTTCTGAAGCACCACGAACCGCTCGGTCACAGCGGCCGGCGACTGTGTGTTGAATATGACTCAAAGTACACATATTGATGACGTTATGAGGGGAAGAATACTAGGGCGGCTGGAGGCTGGTCAAACAAAGCAAGTCGTAGCACGGGCGCTCCGCGTGCCACAAAGTGTGTCCTCAAGATTATGGCAACGATTCCCGCAGACAGGAAACGTGTCCAGGCGTTACAGTACGGGAAGTCCACAGTTTGCAACACCACAGGAAGACCGATATCTCACCATCAGTGCCCGCAGACGGCCACGGAGTACTGCAGGTAGCCTTGCTCGGGACCTTACCACAGCCACCTGAATAGTTGTCTCCAGACACACAGTCCACAGACGACTGAACAGACATGGTTTATTCACCTGGAGACCTGGAAGGTGGATTCCACTGACCCCTGGTGAAGGGAGAGCCCGTAAAGCCTGGTGTCAACTACACAGTACATGGTCATTTGAACAGTGGTCCCAGGTTACGTTCACGGACGAGTCCAGGCATAGTCTGAACAGTGAACATCTGGCGTGAACCAGGAACCAGATACCAACCCCTTAATGTCCTTGAAAGGGACCTGTGTGGAGGTCGTGGTTTGATGGTGTGGGGTGGGGTTATGATTGGTGCATGTCTTTGACAGAGGAACTTAGCAGGTCAGTTGTATAAGGACGTCATTTTGCTCCAGTATGTCCACCTTTTCAAGGGTGCAGTGGGTCCCACCTTCCTCCTGATGGATGATAACGCACGGCCCCATCGAGCTGCCATCGTGGAGGAGTACCTTGAAACAGAAGATATCAGGCGAATGGAGTGGCCTGACTGTTCTTCAGACCTAAACCCCATCGAGCACGTCTGCGATGCTCTCGGTCGACCTATCGCTGCACGCCTTAAAACCCGTACTACACTTCAGTAGCTCCGACTGGCACTGGTGCAAGAATGGGCGGCTATATCCTAGCAGCTGCTCGACCACCGGATCCAGAGTATGCCAACCCGTTGTGCGGCCTGTGTACATGTGCATGGTGATCATATCCCATAGTGACGTCGGGGTACACGCACAGGAAACAGTGGCGTTTTGTAGCACATGTGTTTCGGGACGGTTTTCTCAACTTATCACCAATACTGTGGACTTACAGATCTGTGTCGTGTGTGTTCCCTATGTGCCTATGCTATTAGCGACAGTTTTGTGTAGGGCCACCTTGTGTGGCACCACATGCTGAAATTATCCTAATTTATGAGCATGAGTGTAGATAAAGCGAGGGTCATTGAAATGAAATGGAAAGGAGATGAGAGGTAATATCAACAGCCGCAGAAAATGGTATAACGGGAGTTGGGAATCATTAGGGATGAGAAAGTAGGGCAGGAAAGTGAAAGAACAATTCAGTTAAGGGGTTGTTCTCATGGGATTCGAAGCAAACCAACGCCGACGACGATAGTTCAGGTATACATGCTGACGTAGCAAGCAGAAGAGGAAGAAATAGAGAAAGTACAGTTATATGAATATATTGAGCGGATAATTCAGTATGTACAGGGTGTTTCAAAAATGACCGGTATATTTGAAACGGCAATAAAAACTAAACGAGCAGCGATAGAAATACACCGTTTGTTGCAATATGCTTGGGACAACAGTACATTTTCAGGCAGACAAACTTTCGAAATTACAGTAGTTACAATTTTCAACAACAGATGGCACTGTGGTCTGGGAAACTCTATAGTACGATATTTTCCACATATCCACCATGCGTAGCAATAATATGATAATATGGCGTAGTCTCTGAATGAAATTACCCGAAACCTTTGACAACGTGTCTGGCGGAATGGCTTCACATGCAGATGAGATGTACTGCTTCAGCTGTTCAATTGTTTCTGGATTCTGGCGGTACACCAGGTCTTTCAAGTGTCCCCACAGAAAGAAGTCACAGGGGTTCATGTCTGGCGAATAGGGAGGCCAATCCACGCCGCCTCCTGTATGTTTCGGATAGCCCAAAGCAATCACACAATCATCGAAATATTCATACAGGAAATTAAAGACGTCGTCCGTGCGATGTGGCTGGGCACCATCTTGCATAAACCATGCGGTGTTCGCAGTGTCGTCTAAGGCAGTTTGTACCACCACAAATTCACGAAGAATGTCCAGATAGCGTGATGCAGTAATCGTTTCGGATCTGAAAAATGGGCCAATGATTCCTTTGGAAGAAATGGCGGGCCAGACGAGTACTTTTTGAGGATGCAGGGACGATGGGACTGCAACATGGGGCTTTTCGGTTCCCCATATGCGCCAGTTCTGTTTATTGACGAAGCCGTCCAGGTAAAAATAAGCTTCGTCAGTAAACCAAATGCTGCCCACATGCATATCGCCGTCATCAATCCTGTGCACTATATCGTTAGCGAATGTCTCTCGTGCAGCAATGGTAGCGGCGCTGAGGGGTTGCCGCGTTTGAATTTTGTATGGATAGAGGTGTAAACTCTGGCGCATGAGACGATGCGTGGACGTTGGCGTCATTTGGACCGCAGCTGCAACACGGCGAACGGAAACCCGAGGCCACTGTTGGATCACCTGCTGCACTAGCTGCGCGTTGCCCTCTGTGGTTGCCGTACGCGGTCGCCCTACCTTTCCAGCACGTTCATCCATCACGTTCCCAGTCCGTTGAAATTTTTCAAACAGATCCTTTATTGTATCGCTTTTCGGTCCTTTGGTTACATTAAACCTCCGTTGAAAACTTCGTCTTGTTGCAACAACACTGTGTTCTAGGCGGTGGAATTCCAACACCAGAAAAATCCTCTGTTCTAAGGAATAAACCATGTTGTCTACAGCACACTTGCACGTTGTGAACAGCACACGCTTACAGCAGAAAGACGACGTACAGAATGGCGCACCCACAGACTGCGTTGTCTTCTATATCTTTCACATCACTTGCAGCGCCATCTGTTGTTGAAAATTGTAACTACTGTAATTTCGAAAGTTTGTCCGCCTGAAAATGTACTGTTGTCCCAAGCATATTGCAACAAACGGTGTATTTCTATCGCTGCTCGTTTAGTTTTTATTGCCGTTTCAAATATACCGGTCATTTCTGAAACACCCTGTAAGTGGAAATGATAATTTAAAACTCATGGGGGATTGGAATACGGTTGTAGGTGAAGGAACAGAAGAAAGGGTTATGCGAGTATACGGGATAGGCAGTAGGAATGAGATAGGAGAAATATTGAGTTCTACAATAAATTTGATGTGGTGATAGCGAATACTCTGAGCAAGAATGGCAAGAGGAGGAGCTACACTTGGAGAAGACCTGGAGACACTGGAAGATTCCAGCTGGATTATACGAGGGCCCCTCCAAAAGAAATGCACACTATTTTTGTAAAAAATACAGTTTTCATTGTGCATGTGTGAAAGTCTTACAGTGTGTAGATACATCCTTCCCGCTTGTTTTCAAACTTTGTTCAAGCTGTTCCAGTGAGTGGCGCCGTCACAGCATAAGATGGCTGCTACACTTGACGTTCGTCAGAAGCAACGTGCTGTCATAGAATTCCTGTGCTGTGAAAACGAGACAGTGGGAAACATCTACAACAGGTTGAAAAAGTTGTATGGAGATGCTGCTGTCGATCGCAGTATAGTTAGTCGGTGGGCAAGCAGGTTATATGATGAAAGCGGGCACGGAAATATTGAGGATTGTCCACGCAGCGGCAGGCCTCGTACTGCACACACTCCAGACAATGTGCAGAGAGTTAACGAATTGGTGACTGCTGACAGACGCATCACAGTGAACGATTTGTAACGCTACGTTGGGCTAGGGGAAGGAAGTGTTTGCAGAATAGTGAAAGTGCTGGCGTTAAAAAAGGTTTGTGCCAGGTGGGTTTCCAGGATGTTGACAGTGGCTCACAAAGAAACAAGAAAAACGGTATGCAGCGAACTTTTGGAACAGTACGAGAATGATGGAGATTAATTTCTTGGAAGAATTGTGACACTGATGAAACATGGCTTCATCATTTTTCACCAGAGATGAAGAGGCAATCAATGGAGTGGCATCATGCAAATTCACCCAAGAAAAAAATTCAAAACCACACCTTCTGCTGGGAGGTGTTTTTCGATTCCGAAGGATCTTGCTTGTGGACATCATGCTAAGTGGAACTACCATAAATTCTGATGCATATGTGACGACACTGAAGAAACTTCAAGCTCGACTGAGTCGTATTCGATCACATCGGAAAAAGCAGGATGTTTTGCTGTTGCACGACAATGCACGGCCACATGTCAGTCAAAAAAACATGGAAGCGATCACAAAACTCGGATGGACAACACTGAAACACCTGCCTTACAGTCCTGACCTGGCTCCATGTGAATATCATATCTTTGGGAAACTGAAAGAATCTCTTCGTGGAACAAGGTTTGAAATGATGACCCCCTTGTGCACGTTGCCAAACAGTGGCTCCAACAGGTTGATCCAGAATTTTACCATGCGGGTATACAGGCGCTGGTTCCAAGATGGCGTAAGGCAGTTGAGAGGGATGGAAATTATGTGGAGAAATAAAAATATTGTTCCTAAAGGATGTATCTAAACACTGTACAACTTTCAAACATGTAGAATAAAAGATGGATCTTTTTTAAAAAAGTGTGCATTTCTTTTGGAGTGTCCCTCCTATCATGTCAGACAGTGATTCCGAAATCGGATATTGGATTATAGGGATAACCAAGGAGCACATACAGACTCATATCATAATTTAATAATGATGAAGAGTACACTGATGTTTAAGACAACCTCAGAGAAAAATGAGTGTGGAAGCAAGTGGGTAACTGAACCATTGAGGAAGGGTGTGTGATGTGTCTGAAGTTTGCTAAGGATGTGGATACTGCAATAAGGAATTTCGCAGTAGACAATTAAGTTGGAGAGGATTGGACATCTTTAAAAAGGGAAATCACAAATTTTGGTGAAGCAAACGTAGGTACGAGAAAGGTAACTGCGAGAAAACTTTAGGTAACAGACGAAATACTTCATCTGATCGGCGGGGGAAGGAAGTACAAAAATGTTCAGGAGAGACAGGAATGAAATAAATGGGAAGTTCAGGGGGGCCAAGGCGAAGTGCCTGCAGGAGAAATGCGAAGAAACCGAAAAAGAAATGATTGTCAGAAGAATTGACTCAGCATATAGGAAAGTCAAAACAACTTTCTTTGAAATTATAAGCAAGGATGGTAAATTAGGAGAGCAATGGAAATTTCACTTTGCACCGCAAAGAGCAGATGGATGGAAAGAGTACAATGAAAGCCTCTATGAGAAGGGTGACTTGCCTGATGACTTGACAGAAGAAGAAACTGGAATCGATTTGGAAGACATAGGAGGACCAATATTAGAGTCGCTACAACCATATCAAATTTATTGTATAACTCAGTCTTTCTCCTATCTCATTCCGACTGCCTATCCCGTATCCTCACATAACTTGAGATCAAATACAGCAGAAGAGACTGATAACATTACATTGGAATTTCTAGATTCCTTGGGGGAAGTGGCAACAAAACGACTATTCAAATTGGTGCGTAAAGTGTATGAGACTGGCGACGTTCCATTAGAATTTCCGGAAATACACTCCTGGAAATGGAAATAAGAGCACATTGACACCGGTGTGTCAGACCCACCATACTTGCTCCGGACACTGCGAGAGGGCTGTACAAGCAATGATCACACGCACGGCACAGCGGACACACCAGGAACCGCGGTGTTGGCCGTCGAATGGCGCTAGCTGCGCGGCATTTGTGCACCGCCGCCGTCAGTGTCAGCCAGTTTGCCGTGGCATACGGAGCTCCATCGCAGTCTTTAACACTGGTAGCATGCCGCGACAGCGTGGACGTGAACCGTATGTGCAGTTGACGGACTTTGAGCGAAGGCGTTTAGTGGGCATGCGGGAGGCCGGGTGGACGTACCGCCGAATTGCTCAACACGTGGGGCGTGAGGTCTCCACAGTACATCGATGTTGTCGCCAGTGGTCGGCGGAAGGTGCACGTGCCCGTCGACCTGGGACCGGACCGCAGCGACGCACGGATGCACGCCAAGACCGTAGGATCCTACGCAGCGATGAGAGTCGCTTCTGCCTTGGTGCCAATGATGGTCGTATGCGTGTTTGGCGCCGTGCAGGTGAGCGCCACAATCAGGACTGCATACGACCGAGGCACACAGGGCCAACACCCGGCATCATGGTGTGGGGAGCGATCTACTACACTGGCCGTACACCACTGGGATCGTCGAGGGGACACTGAATAGTGCACGGTACATCCAAACCGTCATCGAACCCATCGTTCTACCATTCCTAGAGTGGCAAGGGAACTTGCTGTTCCAACAGGACAATGCACGTCCGCATGTATCCCGTGCCACCCAAAGTGCTCTAGAAGGTGTAAGTCAACTACCCTGGCCAGCAAGATCTCCGGATCTGTCCCCCATTGAGCATGTTTGGGACTGAATGAAGCGTCGTCTCACGCGGTCTGCACGTCCAGCACGAACGCTGGTCCAACTGAGGCGCCAGGTGGAAATGGCATGGCAAGCCGTTCCAGCATCTCTACGATCGTCTCCATGGGAGAATAGCAGCTTGCATTGCTGCGAAGGGTGGATATACACTGTACTAGTGCCGACATTGTGCATGCTCTGTTGCCTGTGTCTATGAGCCTGTGGTTCTGTCAGTGTGATCATGTGATGTATCTGACCCCAGGAATGTGTCAATAAAGTTTCCCCTTCCTGGGACAATGAATTCACGGTGTTCTTATTTCAATTTCCAGGAGTGTATATCGTCCACATAAGTCCGAAGATAGCAAGGGCAGATAGGTGTGAAAACTATCGCACAGTGAGCTTAACACCTCATCCGTCTCAGCAGCTGACAAGAATAATATACAGGAGAAAGAAAAAGAAAATTGGCCGGCCGGTGTGGCCGTGCGGTTCTAGGCGCTTCAGTCTAGAACCACGTGACCGCTACGGTTGCAGGTTCGAATCCTGCCTCGGGCATGGATGTGTGTGATTTCCTTAGGTTAGTTAGGTTTAAGTAGTTATAAGTTCTAGGGGACTGATGACCACAGATGTTAAGTCCCATAGTGCTCAGAGCCATGTTTGAAAAGGAAATTGTTAGATGACGATCAGTTTTACTTTAGGAAAGGTAGAGGCATGAGAGAGACAGTTCTGGCTTTGTGCTTGATAATGGAAGCAAGACTGAAGAAAAAATCAAGATACGCACATAGGATTTCTCGACATAGAAAAAGTGTTCGAGATTGTGAGATGGTACTAGATGTTCGAAAATCTGAGGAAAGTTGGAGCAAGTTACAGGTAAATTGGGGTGATATACAATATGCACAAGAACCAAGAGTGAACAATAAGTTTGAAAGACCATGAAGGAAGCGCTCTGATTAACGAAATGGTCGGATTAAAATCAGTATAAGGCAGGCGTGCAGTTTTCCGTGTTCAATCTGTACATCGAAGAAGCAATGACAGAAATAAAAGGAAAGTGGAAGTGAAGGCTCAAAATTAAGTGTCAAAGGATATCAATCATTAGATTCGCTGTTGACATGTGAAGAAGAATTACAGGATCTGTTGAATGGAATGGTCTAATGATTACAGAATATGTTTGGAGAGTGAATCGGAAAAAGACAGAAGTAATGAAAAATAGCAGAAATGAGAATAACGAGAAACTTGACGTTAAAATTTGTGGTCACAAAGTCGATGAAGTTAAAGAATTTTGTTACCTTGAAACAAAATAGCCCATGACGGAAAAAACATGGAGGACATAAAAAGCAGACTGGCAGAGGCAAGTAGGGCGTTCCTGGCCAGTAGAAGTATATGTCAGACACAGGCTTTAATTTGAGAAAGAAATTTCTGAGAATGTATGTTTGGAGCAATGCGCTATATGGTAGTGAATCATGGACGTTGGGAAAACCGGAACAGAAGAGAATCGAAGGATTTGAGATGTGGTGCTACAGAAGAATGTTAAAAATTAGGTGGAGCGGTATGATTAGGAATCAGGAGGTTCTCCGATGAACCGGCGAAAAAAGGAATACATGGGAAACAATGGCAATAATGGCAGGAAGAAGGAACAGGATGACAGGACATATGTTTAAGGCATCAGGGAATACCTTCATGGTACTACATGGAACTATTGAGGGTAAAAACTGTAGTGGAAGGCAGAGACTGGAACATGTCGAACACATAATTGAGGACGCAGCGTACAAATGCTACTCTGAAATGAAGAGATCGTCGCAGGAGAGAAATTATTGGCGGGCCGCATCAAACTCCTCAGAAGACTAACGTGGAATATAAAATACGTTTCTGTGATGAATTTGAAAGGAAGTTTTTTGCACTACGAATGATACTGAGATAAACAGAAAACCCCAATAAAAACTGAAATGCAGTCACTAAGTAGAACTAACGGGATATGTCATCTCTGACTCTGCTTGACTTTGGTGAAACGAATCTATAATAGAGTGCTTTAATATGAGAGAACCCAAGCGATCGTCCATTTTTA
The DNA here is from genome assembly GCF_023864275.1 of Schistocerca cancellata. NCBI lineage: Eukaryota > Metazoa > Arthropoda > Insecta > Orthoptera > Acrididae > Schistocerca > Schistocerca cancellata. Next base: position 100,430,233 of record NC_064630.1, on the reverse strand, counting down.
TCTTGATGTTCTTCCCGATATAGATATGGAATCACATCGCTTCTCATGAGACAGTGCCAATTAAGTTGTTCAAAGGAAGTTATGTGGCCCTGACCACTGTATACTGAGTAGGTCTCAGTTAAATTTCTATTAATGCTCTCTTAACTACGAAAGAAAAATCAAGGGATAAAATATATTCATTATTTATTCCATAACTGGCATATTAACTATTCAAGGAATTAAACATTCATTTTTATTTTGAGCCAAATAGTACATTTTTTTCAGTTAACAGCTTTCTGACTGTCCTGATGCAGCCCGCCACGAATTCCTCCCCTTTGCCAATCTTTTCGTCTCACTGTAGCAATTGTAACCTACATCCTCAATTATGTGCTCTATGTATCCCAATCTCTGTCTTCCTCTACAGTTTTTATCCTCTACAGCTTCCTCTAGTACCATGGAAGTTATTCCCTCATATCTTAACAGATGTGTGTGTGAAATCTTATGGGACTTAACTGCTAAGGTCATCAGTACCTAAGCTTACACACTATTTAACCTAAATTATCCTACGAACAAACACACACACCCATGCCCGAGGGAGGACTCGAACCTCCGCCGGGACCAGCCGCACAGTCCATGACTGCAGCGTCCTTAGACCGCTCGGCTAATCCCGCGCGGCTATCTTAACAGATGTTCTGTCATCCTGTTTCTTCTCCTTGTCTGTAATTTACATTTATTCCCCTCCTCGTCTATTCTGCGGAAGACCTCCCCATTTCTTACCTTATCAATCAACTTAATTTGCAACATTCTTCTGTAACACCGCATATCAAATGTTTTAATTCTCTTCTTTTCCGGTCCATGTTTCACTACCATAAAATGCTATGCTACAAACGTACATTCTCAGAGATTTCTTCCTCAAATTAATGCCCGTGTTTGATGCTGGTGTACTTCTGTTGGCCAGGAATGCCTTTTCTGCCAGTGCTAAACTGATTTTTACGTCCTCCTCGCTCCGTTCGTCATGCATTATTTAGCTGCCTAGCTAGCAGAAATCCTCACCTTCATCTACTTCGTGATCACCAATCCTTATGTTAACTTCCTCGCTGTTCTCATTTCTGCTACTTCTCATTACTTTCGTCTTTATTCGATGTACTCTCAATTCATATTTTGTATTCATTACACTGTTCGTTCCATTCGACAGATCCTTCTACACTTTCACTCAGGATAGCAAAGTTATCAGCGAATCTCAACGCTGATATCCTTTCACCTTGAATTTGAATCACAATCTTGAACCTTTCTTTTAGTGCCGTCATTGCTTCTTCGACGTACAGATTGAGCAGCACGGCGAAAGACTACATCGCTGTCTTACACCCTTCTTAATCCAGGCACTTCGTTCTTGGTCTTCCACTCTTTTTCTTCTCTTTATGTTCTTTTACATGTTGTATATTATCCGTCTTTCCTTATAGATTACGCCTGTTTTTCTCAGGATTTCGAACATCTTGCACCATTTTACATTGACGAACGCTTTTTCCAGATCGGCTAATCGTATGAAAGCGTCTTGATTTTAATTTCATAGAAAGTTTTTTTTACTTTTCTATATGCTGAGTCTGTCCTTCCGACCAACATTTCTTGCTCGAGTTTATCATGTTTTCCATATAGTCATTTCCTCTTCGCTTCCTTGCACTTGCTGTTTATTTAATTCCTAAGTGACTCGTATTTCTGTATCTCTGAATTTCCGTGAACATTTGGGAACTTCCTTCTGAAGTTGATCAGTTGAAGTATTTCTTCTGTTATCCATGGTTTCTTCGCAATTAGCTTCTATGTACCAACGTTTATCTCTTCAGCTTCTGTGACTGTTCTTATTAAAGATGTCATTTCCTCTTGGTATGAACTGTCTACTGAGGTATTCAATGTCGCAGCACCTATAGCCTCAGAGAACTTCAAGCGTATCTCATCGGGGCATAGCAACCAATCGTGGACTGACTACTTCCATAAAGCCAAAGAATTAACACGCCTATTCTTGCTGAGTCAGAGACCAGATTCTAATTTATATCGTTAAAAAGGATTAGCATCGATTCTGTGATTTCGTCTTTTAATATCTTTTTAAAATAACTGAGGCACATTAAGTCTCCTTCTTGTTAATTCTGTCTCGTCTTCATGTAAGGATGCATTTCCTTATTCTTTGTCATTTTGCTTTTAACAATAAGGTTATCTAAGACACTTGCTGGAAGGTTATCGAAGTTCATTTATGTTTTTATTTAGAAGCAACTGATCCACGTTATAAGGGTCTATTTAAAAGTTACCGTTCGAAAGCGGTGCAGTCCAGAATCGGTAAGCTAATCAGGCAAAATCGCCATGAGCATTGAGGCAAGCATCGCACCAACGCACCAGGTTGAAGACAACCGTTTGGGAAGACACCGTGTCCTATTATGCGAAGAAGTCCATAACTGCCTGCTGCACTTCCTCCTCCGACTGGACGTCACTTCGAGGCCTATTTTAGGGGATCAGAGGCATGTTAATCTCTTGGGGAGAGATCAGGACTAAAGGGCGGGTGCTCGAATGTTTCCCAATTGAGTTGGTGTAAATTCTGAGTTACGTCATTTGCGATATTGGGAGGTGGATTTGCATGAAGCAGCAGCACCACTTGGCACACCAATCCACAACGGTGGATTTCGACAGACAAGCTGCCACATACACATTCTTCAACCAGCGGTGGATGTCTACCGGTTGTTCGAGCGAGGTGGCGCAATGGTTAGCACACTGGACTCGCATTCGGGAGGACGACAGTTCAATCACGCGTCCGGCCATCCTGATTTGCGGTTTCCGTGATTTCCCTAGATCACTCCAGGCAAATACCGGGATGGTTCCTTTGAAAGGGCACGGCCGACTTCCTTTCCCATCTTTCCATAATCCGAGCTTGTGCTCCGTCTCTAATGACCTCGTTGTCGACTGGACGTTAAACACCAATATCCTCCTCCTCTACCGGTTGTTGTCCTTCGGCAGCCAAGAAAAGAATAACAACACATTGGTCCTGTTTGTATGCATCTGGTAATAACGTTCATGTTTCCGCATTTACCCTATACTCTTCGGACACTAAACCTTTACCCCACACTAATCCCTTGCCCAGATGACGACTCTTGTATACCCGCACAGGAGTCACGCTCCATCGCATATACGCGACAACAGTGCCCTCAAACGGAAACTTTTTCATCGTCCCTAATAAATTGGTAACGGTAATGTTACGAGTGATTTGCAAACACATAAAAATAGCTTTTTTCCTCACATTATTTTCCATTTTTGTGAACAACTTTCCATCTGTAATAGCGAGCACGTCTATAAGACTTTAACCGCTATTACTACCTCCGTAAACGCTTACTGAAATAGTTCTCCAGAGAAGTCGGGTCGATTATCGGCTGAGAACAATACTATCGCAAGAGTCCGTTTAATATTCTTGTAACTAAGTTCCCATGTCACGGGTTTGTCTCATCTTTTCTTATCGAACTCTGACAGAAGTATAATGCTGTTTTATGTTAGTACAGTAGTCGAGAAAAAAGAATAAAGGAAAAAAAAAGGAAACCAAAAGGAAACTGACAGATCTGCTCCAAGTGAAATGATCTTACTTTTGGTGGAAAATTGATTACAGATTATTACTTTGCAGAATGAGCTCTGTAACCAGCTAGTAACAGGTGCCATATTGAACTCAGCAAGAGACATGCGCCGCCGATCTGGTACCTGAAGACTTGTTTACTTCAGAACGTCTCTCTCTAACAGGACGGAAGATAACTTAGCACCTGAAGTGCTCCTGTCGACTTTAAGTGCTTCAGAGTTCACGGCAATAACCGTTAAGTATCTGAAGAGGCAGCAGTCCGACAGCTTGTTTGTTTGTGTTTTTGTATAACTTTTCCGAGGAAGTCATTATCGCCGTGTTATGTAACTTATCAGCAATTAATTTTGGTAGCTGGGAACGAAATACACTCCTGGAAATGGAAAAAAGAACACATTGACACCGGTGCGTCAGACCCACCATACTTGCTCCGGACACTGCGAGAGGGCTGTACAAGCAATGATCACACGCACGGCACAGCGGACACACCAGGAACCGCGGTGTTGGCCGTCGAATGGCGCTAGCTGCGCAGCATTTGTGCACCGCCGCCGTCAGTGTCAGCCAGTTTGCCGTGGCATACGGAGCTCCATCGCATTCTTTAACACTGGTAGCATGCCGCGACAGCGTGGACGTGAACCGTATGTGCAGTTGACGGACTTTGAGCGAGGGCGTATAGTGGGCACGCGGGAGGCCGGGTGGATGTACCACCGAATTGCTCAACACGTGGGGCGTGAGGTCTCCACAGTACATCGATGTTGTCGCCAGTGGTCGGCGGAAGGTGCACGTGCCCGTCGACCTGGGACCGGACCGCAGCGACGCACGGATGCACGCCAAGACCGTAGGATCCTACGCAGTGCTGTAGGGGACCGCACCGCCACTTCCCAGCAAATTAGGGACACTGTTGCTCCTGGGGTATCGGCGAGGACCATTCGCAACCGTCTCCATGAAGCTGGGCTACGGTCCCGCACACCGTTAGGCCGTCTTCCGCTCACGCCCCAACATCGTGCAGCCCGCCTCCAGTGGTGTCGCGACAGGCGTGAATGGAGGGACGAATGGAGACGTGTCGTCTTCAGCGATGGGAGTCGCTTCTGCCTTGGTGCCAATGATGGTCGTATGCGTGTTTGGCGCCGTGCAGGTGAGCGCCACAATCAGGACTGCATACGACCGAGGCACACAGGGCCAATACCCGGCATCATGGTGTGGGGAGCGATCTCCTACACTGGCCGTACACCACTGGTGATCGTCGAGGGGACACTGAATAGTGCACGGTACATCCAAACAGTCATCGAACCCATCGTTCTACCATTCCTAGACCGGCAAGGGAACTTGCTGTTCCAACAGGACAATGCACGTCCGCATGTATCCCGCGCCACCCAACGTGCTCTAGAAGGTGTAAGTCAACTACCCTGGCCAGCAAGATCTCCGGATCTGTCCCCCATTGAGCATGTTTGGGACTGGATGAAGCGTCGTCTCACGCGGTCTGCACGTCCAGCACGAACGCTGGTCCAACTGAGGCGCCAGGTGGAAATGGCATGGCAAGCCGTTCCACAGGACTACATCCAGCATCTCTACGATCGTCTCCATGGGAGAATAGCAGCCTGAATTGCTGCGAAAGGTGGATATACACTGTACTAGTGCCAACATTGTGCATGCTCTGTTGCCTGTGTCTATGTGCCTGTGGTTCTGTCAGTGTGATCATGTGATGTATCTGACCCCAGGAATGTGTCAATAAAGTTTCCCCTTCCTGGTACAATGAATTCACGGTGTTCTTATTTCAATTTCCAGGAGTGTATAACACGACGATATAATTCTGATATCTGGCGTAGAGGCAAACTTGCTCCGCTTACTGTGATTCATTACAGTACATTTTCTCATATATCTATAATATGCAATTTTTTTTGTAAAGTTTTGGCTGAGTCAAAAGACACAAGTTGTAAATAGTATTAGAAAATTATCGAGTTGTGAAATGTGAAAACTAATACGAATCTCCGTTCAAAAAATCAAATTAAACAATAGAAAACATACAGAAAGCATAGAAATTAATTAGGGTTTTAGACAAGAATGTGATCTATATCCGACATCTTTTATTATTCGTGTGACCGAAATAGCCCAGGAATGTAAAGATGTAAATACGGTTCATGCACAAATCGTACATTAGTTGGAGACCAGCAGACACACATAACTGAAAACTAATATTGCGTGCGGACTTCTAAACTTTCTAGCCAAGTATAATATGAAAATTTCGGATACAAAAACAAGGGCAATAATGGCTCTGAGCACTATGGGACTTAACATCTGAGGTCATCAGTCCCCTAGAACTTAGAACTACTTAAACCTAACTAACCTAAGGACATCACACACATCCATGCCCGAGGCAGGATTCGAACCTGCGACCGTAGCGGATGTGCGGTTCCAGACTGCAGCGCCTAGAACCGCTCGGCCACCCCGCCCGGCCAAGGGCAATAACTGTAACTGAAAAAAAGGGTTGAAATTTCGGTCAGCAATAAAATAAAAGTGTGGGTTGCATGTTTTACATCTGGGTATCAATGTTTCGAAATTTTTAAATCAGACAATAGAGAACAGTTCACCAAAGTTGATGAAATCTTCTCAGGTTATCAGTCGAGTCGTGACGTCGTGTTGTCACAATGTTCCGACGAGTTTCGTACCCGTCACTTTCAGGCAAAGTGTCGAATTCAATTCCAGTCCGTTTCTTTATTGCTGCTGGACCACAGACGTTTCTACCTGGGACTCAGTGGGTAAGCCAGTTGCGTGCATCCAGAAGAGATGTTGCTGCCAGTATTTATGATGATTGGCGCTATTACGAATCCCATGGCATCTCCGACTATTTATAGAACTTTGCACGACAGTGGAAGTAGGTAATTGTGAACGCGTTTCGCATTAGTTTCGCATGTCGTTGTCGAATTGACTTTTCAGTAGTACCGTGAAATCTTATAGCGGTATCTGTGTGAAGGGAGACATCGACAGTAATGATTAAAGGGCTATAATCAATTTTACTGGATAGGAACTCGACGAGGCAACAACATCCATACTGTCAAAACGTCTGAAATTTACAGCAGTTCCACGAACATTAAATAAACGGCCTCCCTCCCCAGCCGCGACTTCTCTGCCAGAGGCATGCAACGGCTCACCCTTTGGGTCCCAGGCATAGGAGTCTGCGGTCCAGTGACTATAAAGAAAGGAACTGAACGTGAAACCGATACTTGCCAGCGTGCTAGCCCACACATTAGTGACGACCAACTTCATGCTGGCGACCAGCACTGTCGATAAGATTTACATGAGCCAGATCGAAGAACAGCTGCCCATCTTCCAGGCAGCTATGGCAGAGAAAGAGATTCAACCGATCACAGACGAAGAAGTAGCTGTACAACTTCAGTATCTGGACTCCAAGAGGACAGGAGGCTGTGACGAAGTCGACAGCCACGTGTTGAAACAACCTCCCACCGGGTGTCCATCGAACACTAGCCGATAACTTCAATCAGATACTTCGGAAACGTGTGGAAGTGGTGGCTATCTCAAAAATCAACGAGGAGCAGGTCAGGACCATCAACTTGCTCCATCCCTCTCGAAGGCGTTAGGGACAGATGCATCACGTCACTCAAGAGACAGTTTGGATTTCGGAGCGGCCACTCGACCTCCCACCAGTTGCTGCAAATGGTTGAGCCGGTGTTGAGAACGCTTCAAACAAGGAAAAATCTTGGGGCAGCATTTCTGACGTATCCAGAGCACTTGATTCTGTTTGGCACGATGGCCTCGCGTGCAAACTCTTTGAAATTGGGGTACAGACCTCGAACGAAGTCTTTCTTCTGTCCTACCTCGCTGGAGGGAGAACTTTCCATGTGAGGGCAGCGTCGATGTTCGGCGCCTTGCTGTACTCCCTGTACGCTGCCGATACGCGACAGGTGGCATGTGTAGAGCTGGCGCTTTATGCCGACCATGTAGCGCTGTTCACACACAGCATGAATGTCCACACAATGAGACGCCGCCTATAACTTGGGTGCGTCCCACTAGGATCATGAATGGCGAGGCGGCGACATAAATTCAACCCGAAGGATGCTGCAACCAGATGTGCTACCTGTCAACATCATGAGAGGTTCCATCCCACGCACGAAGACCACGCAGTACCTCGGGGTGTTCCTCGACCAGAGGCTCACATAAGCCCAACATGCACTTGACGTCAGAAGCAGAGCAGTGGGAAGTCTCCACGCCCTGTATCCTCTGCTTAATTCCTGGACGTCGCTACCTCGGCATCACGGCATTATGCTCTACCAAACACTAGTCAGAACAGTGCTTGGCTACATCGCCATGGTGTAGGGAAAGTCCGGTGACTTGCACATCGTTCTGCCCCTCCCGGATTGGTTTCCAACTCGTCTGCAACAGGGACAGAATCCGGCAGAATGCTCGTGCCTTCTCCAGAAGTCAGGTAAATCCCGCAATCGGCTTGTCCTGGAACTGAGCCACCACCAATACCGCATGAGAATAAGTTTCTCCACATCACCTGAGGCCAGTCCATTAAATCAGGTTATCGTACACCACAACGTTAGGTTTAGCAGGAATAATATTGCATTGTTTAATCTGTACACATGCCGAGCCATAAATGCTCGCCAAATAAGCGACAAGCAAATGAAACTGACACCTCGCCGGAAGATGATGAATACGAAACTCATCGAAACGTTATGACAACACAACGTATAACTCGACCGAGATCCCGAGAAGTTTTCATCATATTCGCTGAGAAAACTTGCGTTTTCGTGCAACTTAAGAAGGTGTAATAAATGAGGCAAAATAAGAAAATGAAATGTCGGTACAATATCATTTTATGTCTGAAAATGAATACTGCACACTTCCTCAAAGTGAAAAAGCCACAATAAGCACCACACAGGTAAGATTTTTATGTTCCCTAAGCAGGGTAATTTTGGGCGAAAGCCGGCAATGAAAAAAAATGGTTCAAATGGCTCTGAGCACTATGGGACTTAACGTCTTTGGTCATCAGTCCCCCAGAACTTAGAACTACTTAAACTTAACTAACCTAAGGACATCACACACATCCATGCCCGAGGCAGGATTCGAACCTGCGACCGTAGCAGTCGCGCGGCTCCGGACTGAGCGCCTAGAACCGCGAGACCACCGCGGCCGGCCCGGCAATGAAAGTACAAGAAAGTAATGTCTCGTAAATGAAATGACACATAGTGTGCAGATGTGCCAATCTAAATGGCATCAGTATATTATTAGAATGCCAGAAAATAGGCTGTCACATCAAGTACTCTATCGGGGATGGAAAGATTTAGGAAGACCACATACTCGATGGTTGAGCAGTTTATGTAGTCGCAGAACGCGAACATTGCTGATAATCTGTGTCAAAGATAGTAACGGCGACGATTATGATGTAAATATAAAGGACCAAAAACTGTTGCATATAAGAAAATACCAGTATTTGTATTTTGCTGAAACTTTTTACAACGTTTCAGTAAGACCAATTTTCACTAGTTCCAGGTCTCCGCTCGCCACCTTGTAGTTTCTAGGCAAATCAACATGTAAATTTCCTACGATGCTCAAGCAGTAATGACTATAACCAGCGATTGGGTTAATCTCTTTGGTGCGCTATGAAGTCATTCCGGATTTGCAGGTTCGGGTTCAAGTCTGCATTTCGGTTTTTACTAAACTTCCTCCTTGTGTAAAATATATTTCATCTCAAAACTATTAATTTTTTATTTTTCCGTGAGCCGTCGAGCACATATATAAATTTTCTATAATAATGATGAAAAATATAATATTCATTAATATTCACCATTTAAGGAAAGGGAACCCAACAATCAGGTCCTGAAGACCTCGCGATAGTACACCGAATGTCATCCTCAGTCATTCTGCATCAGACGCTGCACGAGGGCGTGCGTTCAGCAAACCGCACTCCCGGCCGTTGTCGACGTTCCGACACTGGAGCCGCTGACTCTCACAATCAGTCAGCTGGCTCCTCAGTTTGCGTCATAAGGCTGCGTGCACCTCGATCCAGTCCTCCCACCGAAGAAAAATCCGGCAACACTGGGAATCGAACCCAGATCCCCCGCATGAGCGTCTGTCGCGTTGGTCACTCGACAACGGAGGCGGACTGTCACCGTTTCTTCCAAAGTAAATTCGAATAGATTTACAACATTGCAGTACTAGTTATTTTTCTGAAAAATATATCTCCTTTTCCTACAATTTTTTTTGTGCGTTCTCGCTTTGGTCACTCCAGATGACTACTCCTAGATATTTATGGTATTTGTGCTGTGCCCAGTGATTAATACCGCCAAATGTGTGGTTTGGAAGTGTTTGATCTCTTCACCCGCATGCACTATGTGATCAAAAGTATCCAGACTCCCCCAAAAACATATGTTTTTTCATGTTAGGTGCATTGTGCTGCCACCTACTGCCAGGTACTCCATATCAGCGACCGACCTCAGTAGTCATTAGACATCGTGAGAGAGCAAAATGGGGACTTCGAAAGGTGACTGGGTGTCACTTGTGTCATACGTCTGTATGCGAGATTTCCTCACTCCTAAACATCCCTAGGTCCGCTGTTTCCGATGTGATAGTGAAGCGAAGGGACACGTACAGTACAAAAGCGTAAAGGCCGACCTCGTCTGATGACTGACAGAGACCGCCGACACTTGAAGAGGGTCGTAATGTGTGATAGGCAGACATATATCCAGACCATCACACAGGAATTCCAAACCGCATCACGATCCACTGCAATTACTATGACATTTAGGCAGGAGGTGAGAAAACTTGGATTCCAAGATCGAGCGGCTGCTTATAAGCCACACATCGCGCTGGTAAATGCCAAACGACGCCTCGCTGGTGTAAGGAGCGTAAACATTGGACGATTGAACAGTGGAAAACGTTGTGTGGAGTAATGAATCACGGTACACAATGTGGCGATCCGATGGCAGAGTGTGGGCATGGCGAATGCCCAGTGAACGTCACCTGCCAGCGTGTGTAGTGCCAACAGTAAAATTCGGAGGCGGTGGTGTTATGGTGTGGTCGTGTTTTTCATGGAGGGGGCTTGCACCCCTTGTTGTTTTGCGTGGCACTATGGTAGCAAAGGCCTACACTGATGTATGAAGTACATTCTTGCTTCCCACTGTTGAAGAGCAATTCGGGGATGGCGATTGCATCTTTCAACAGGACCGAGCGCCTGTTCATAATGCACAGCCTGTGGGGGAGTGGCTACACGACAGTAACATCAGTATAATGGACTGGCCTGCACAGAGTCCTGACCTGAACCCAATAGAACACCTTTGGGATGTTTTGCAACGCCGACTTCGTGCCAGGCCTCCCTGGCCGACATTGATACCTCTCCTCAGTGCAGCACTCAGTGAAGAATTGGCTGTCATTCCCCAAGAAACTTTCCAGCACCTGATTGAAGGTATGCCTGCGAGAGTGGAAGCTGTCATCGAGGCTAAGGCTGGACCAACACCATATTGAATTCCAGCATTACCGATGGAGGGCACCACGAAGTTGTAAGTAATTTCCAGCCAAGTGTCCGGAAGCTTTTAATCGCATAGTGTATTTGCGCTATACTCTGAGTGTATTTATACTCAGGTTCAGCAGCAATTTTTTCTACAAATCGTTCTTCCGCATTTCAACGGCACACTTGAACCTCCAGGAGTTTTTGACACATATCCAGTGAACTCCTTCTCATTCCTATTATTTAATAAGGACGAAGAAGTCGACTCAGACAGAACTCTGGAAAAATCTGATACAGTTCGGATGCGAAAGTACTTCAGACGTTGTACGCTGTAAAATTTCAGTAACCATACGCGTCATCGGCGTGTGTGCTACCTTCATGTCGAGCGTCTTTTTTATACAAAGGTCTGTTTCGTTACCGCGGTCCAGACGACTGCAACAAGATACTCACTTTCTGACACAAACCGTCAAGCCTAATGGTGGTTGATCACTGAAAAAATACAGAACCCACAATTACAAGAACGTAGAATTTCTGACAGCAGAGAACGTCTACCTCTGGTTCTCTTGGTTCGTGATAACGGTTCCGAAGAATTTCTGTATGCACCCCGGGGCGTGGAGAAAGGGGACATAAATAAACGAAAACTGTGAACCAATAACAACAAATGTGTTTCATCGACATAGGCCACGTTTTGCAGATATTTCATGTCTAGACTCGCAATGACTACCTGCATATCAGAGTCTAAACTTTCGTGAATTTTATGTTATACGGTATTTGTGATGTAGTCGTAAACAACTCCATCTCTTAAGAAACCGAAGTGGTTGGTACTCATCGAAAGTCACAAGCCATTAATAACAGTTTCCATGGGCTTTTTGAACCCACTTGAAAATGTCCAGATAAGATTTGGTGTAAACAGCTGGAGCACAGAGTACATCGATTTCTTATCGATTAAAACTGACTGAGGACAGTTGGACGCGTGATCTCTCAGATTTTGTCGGCGTGATTGATTAATGGTGTGCTTTCGGCTACACACCAGAACTGTTTCCAGTTTTGCACAATATTTTGACGACCGAAGGAATCTTCTTCTTCAGGTTCTGCGTGTTGTGGTGTTATATGTATTCATTATATACAAGGTGTAATGGGCTTAAGAGCAGATATTTGTCTTGGTGATTGAGGACGGTGTACTGAACAACATTACACCTGTATGTACGTCATTTGCAGACTAATGATTATAGCTATTAGGAGTAGCGTGTTTTTTGCTTGTTTAGTACCTCCAAGCACATTTGGCAAGCGCAAGCCTTTAATGCTTACTTCCCCCTGGGCACCAGGTTAGGTGCTGAAGTGTGGACACATGCACGCAAACCGCGAAGTCTATACTGACAGGTGTAGTACTGTTAGTAGTGCAGTTACGGCCATGCAGAAAATATCAGGCAGTAAATTAAGTGACATGCTTTATGTGATGTGTTTGTAGGAAGACTGTTCGAAGCAGGGAAAAAAACTACCAGCACACTGTGCATATTAAGGTATCGTGTATGAAAATATCTGTGCCTACACCCACTACTACCTGTATATACATAAAATACGTATAGCCGAAATGTTGTTTCCATTTTTCACAATATTTCGACGTACGACTCTTGATCAAACCGCTCTGGTTGGAAGATAGACAACGAGTACATGTACCACCACAACTCGCGGCACCTGAAGAGTACAATTGGGTCGGCCATCGAAATACTGTGCGAGAATGGAAAGAGCAACTCCGTTGTAAACGCTGAAGTACACCACTAGACAGTTAGAGGTTTTTATGTGCGACCTTGCTCTGCTTTCCGTAGTAGAGTGATGATAGGAACAAAAAAGTCTAAGACAAAATATGTAGGCTTGTTAGCAATAACATCTGCTTTTAGTAACAAAGCGATAGTATTGGATTTGGTATTCAGTGTCAATATTAGTGTCCCACAAGCCTCCGTATAGTGTTTCGTGGAGGGTACATAGTGCGCCAACATTATTTTCCTCCCGTCTTATTCCAGTCATCACGGATAATACGCGAGAAGAAACACTTCCTGTACACGTCAATGTGATCAAGAAGTTACCTGAAGTTAGTGCCATAGTTGCTTTGACAAACGTATATTGAACGAAGTAGTTAGTTCCTTGCCTAATTTTATGACAACAACTCGGTTGTACAAGCAGAAGCACACTATTTTATTAAGTAAGTTTCTCCGCCGTGTATAATCACTTTCTTGTTATGTCTACCGCTATAGAGTTTTGAGAAACTCTATGAGACCTCAACAAAACACACGCATGATAAGTCGTGCTACTCTTCTTCAGTCTTTTCAATCTCTTTCGTAAATCAATTCTGATAGACAAAATTTTGCTGAAGCAAGCGTGGGAGATTGGTGCCAACAGAGACACAAAACATTTCAAGCAGATAAGGGGGATGACAAATGTCCCATCAAGAAGATTTTCAGTTCCTGCTCTCTTCAAATAACGTTTGACTCGTTGAGAATGTTTGTAATATGTTCTCACTTATAAAGAACCCCTTGTGAGCGAGATCGCAAAAGGCCAACGCATGTACCATGCAATCCTAATGCAATCCTAATATTGGCTGCTAATGGCAACAGGGGGAGGGACTGGAGGTATCCAATGGTGAGCACAGCATGAGTCTACAGAGTGTAGTTGAACTGTTTAGTTGACAACTATGTCTCAACGGTGCTACAGTAATAGTGGTGTTGATACAAAGCAGAGCAATGGCAACGATAAACAAAGCAAATATTACATTATATCTACAACAACAGTTTCCAAAGTTGACGTTTCGTCAGAAAGCAAACGAAGAAATTTGGCAGTGTGACAAAGAAATGGCAGATGAAATATCAGCATTTCTGCAAGATGAGTCAGTGGAATGTGTGGTGTCGTATACGCTAGACTGTGTGGACTATGTACATGAGGAGTACAATGATGACGATACGTACTTAACAAGTGAAAGTAATACTGATACAAGCGTCGAACCTTGCAGTTCATCATCCTTGTCGAATAGGGAGCTACAGATCCCGTCTCCAGTGAAACGTAGCAAAAGACAGTCGTTGTCCGAGGAGCAGGTAATATACATAACGTGATCAAAAGTGTCCGGACACCCGGCTGCAAATGACTTACGACTTCGTGGCACCCTCCATCGGTAGTGCTGGAATTCAATATAGTGTTGGCCAACCCTTAGGCTTGATGACAGCTTCCACTCTCACAGGTATACGTTCAATCAGGTGCTGGAAGGTTTCCTGGGGAATGGCAGCCCATTCTTCACGGAGTGATGCACTGAGGAGAGGTATAGATGTTGGTCGGTGAGGCCTGGCAGGAAGTCGACATTTCAAATCATCCCAAAGGTGTTCTATAGGATTCAGTTCAGGACTCTGTGCAGGCCAGTCCATTACAGGGATGTTATTGTCGTGTAACCACTCCACCACAGGCTGTGATTTATCAACAGGTGCTCGATCTTGTTGAAAGATGCAATCGCCATCCCAAAATTGCTCTTCAACAGTGGGAAGCAAGAAGGTGCTTAAAACATCAATATAGGCCTGTGCTGTGATAGTGACATGCAAAACAACAAGGGGTGCAAGCCCCTTCCATGGTAAACACGACCACACCATAACAACATCGCCTCCAATTTTATTGTTGGCACTACACACGCTGGCAAATGACGTTCACAGAGCATTCGCCATGCCCACACCGTGCCATCGGATCGCCACATTGTATATCGTGATTCGTCATTCCACACATCGTTTTTCCACTGTTCAGTCGTCAAATCTTTACGTTCCTTGCACCAAGCGAGCCGTCGTTGGCATTTAACGGTGTGATGTGAGGTTTATAAGCAGCCGCTTGACCATGAAATCCAAGTTTTCTCACCTCCCGCCTAACTGTCATAGTGCCTACAGTGGACCCTGATGCAGTTTGGAATTCCTGTGTGTTGGTCTGGATAGGCTTGCGTGCCTCAGCGACACAGATGGCCGTACCGTAGGTGCAACCGCAACGGAGGGGTATCTGTTGAGAGGCCAGACAAACGTGTGGCTCCTGAAGAGGGGCAGCAACCTTTACAGTAGTTGTAGGGGCAACAGTCTGGATGATTGACTGATCTGGCCTTGTAACATTAACCCAAACGGCCTTGCTGTGCTGGTACTGCGAACGGCTGAAAGCAAGGGGAAACTACTGCCGTAATTTTTCCCGAGGGCATGCAGCTTTACTGTATGGATAAATGATGATGGCGTCCTCTTGGGTAAAATATTCCGGAGGTAAAATAGTCCCCCATTCGGATCTCCGGGCGGGGACTATTCAGGAGGAAGATAGACACGAAGCCCACGCCTACAACAGTAGTACAAGTCTATATGCCAACTAGCTCTGCAGATGACGAAGAAATTGAAGAAATGTATGATGGGATAAAAGAAATTATTCAGATAGTGAAGGGAGACGAAAATTTAATTGTCATCGGTGACTGGAATTCGATAGTAGGAAAAGGAAGAGGAGAAAACGTAGTAGGTGAATATGGATTGGGGGTAAGAAATGAAAGAGGAAGCCGCCTGGTAGAAATTTGCACAGAGCACAACTTAATCATAGCTAACACTTGGTTCAAGAATCATAAAAGGAGGTTGTATACATGGAAGAAGCCTGGAGATACTGACAGGTTTCAGATTATATAATGGCAAGACAGAGATTTACGAACCAGGTTTTAAATTGTAAGACATTTCCAGGGGCAGATGTGGACTCTGACCAGAATCTATTGGTTATGAACTGTAGATTAAAACTGAAGAAACTGCAAAAAGGTGGGAATTTGAGGAGATGGGACCTGGATAAACTGAAAGAACCAGAGGATGTAGAGAGTTTCAGGAAGAGCATAAGGGAACAATTGACAAGAATGGGGGAAAGAATTACAATGTCATCGGCGAACCTTAAAGTTTTTATTTCTTCTCCATGGATTTTAATACCTAGAAGAAGAATGGATAGCTTTTAGGGATGAAGTGGTGAAGGCATCAGAGGATCAAGGGTTAGTAGAAATCCTTGGGTGACAGAAGAAATACTGAATTTAATTGGTGAAAGGAGAAAATATAAAATTTCAGTAAATGACGGAGGCAAAAAGGAATACAAACGTCTCAAAAATGAGATCGGCAGGAAGTGCAAAATGGCTAAGTAGGGATGGCTAGAGGACAAATGTAAGGATGTAGAGGCTTGCCACACTAGGGGTAAGATACACTCCTGGAAATGGAAAAAAGAACACATTGACACCGGTGTGTCAGACCCACCATACTTGCTCCGGACACTGCGAGAGGGCTGTACAAGCAACGATCACACGCACGGCACAGCGGACACACCAGGAACCTCGGTGTTGGCCGTCGAATGGCGCTAGCTGCGCAGCATTTGTGCACCGCCGCCGTCAGTGTCAGCCAGTTTGCCGTGGCATACGGAGCTCCATCGCATTCTTTAACACTGGTAGCATGCCGCGACAGCGTGGACGTGAACCGTATGTGCAGTTGACGGACTTTGAGCGAGGGCGTATAGTGGGCATGCGGGAGGCCGGGTGGACGTACCGCCGAATTGCTCAACACGTGGGGCGTGAGGTCTCCACAGTACATCGATGTTGTCGCCAGTGGTCGGCGGAAGGTGCACGTGCCCGTCGACCTGGGACCGGACCGCAGCGACGCACGGATGCACGCCAAGACCGTAGGATCCTACGCAGTGCCGTAGGGGACCGCACCGCCACTTCCCAGCAAATTAGGGACACTGTTGCTCCTGGGGTATCGGCGAGGACCATTCGCAACCGTCTCCATGAAGCTGGGCTACGGTCCCGCACACCGTTAGGCCGTCTTCCGCTCACGCCCCAACATCGTGCAGCTCGCTTCCAGTGGTGTCGCGACAGGCGTGAATGGAGGGACGAATGGAGACGTGTCGTCTTCAGCGATGAGAGTCGCTTCTGCCTTGGTGCCAATGATGGTCGTATGCGTGTTTGGCGCCGTGCAGGTGAGCGCCACAATCAGGACTGCATACGACTGAGGCACACAGGGCCAACACCCGGCATCATGGTGTGGGGAGCGATCTCCTACACTGGCCGTACACCACTGGTGATCGTCGAGGGGACACTGAATAGTGCACGGTACATCCAAACCGTCATCGAACCCATCGTTCTACCATTCCTAGACCGGCAAGGGAACTTGCTGTTCCAACAGGACAATGCACGTCCGCATGTATCCCGTGCCACCCAACGTGCTCTAGAAGGTGTAAGTCAACTACCCTGGCCAGCAAGATCTCCGGATCTGTCCCCCATTGAGCATGTTTGGGACTGGATGAAGCGTCGTCTCACGCGGTCTGCACGTCCAGCACGAACGCTGGTCCAACTGAGGCGCCAGGTGGAAATGGCATGGCAAGCCGTTCCACAGGACTACATCCAGCATCTCTACGATCGTCTCCATGGGAGAATAGCAGCCTGCATTGCTGCGAAAGGTGGATATACACTGTACTAGTGCCGACATTGTGCATGCTCTGTTGCCTGTGTCTATGTGCCTGTGGTTCTGTCGGTGTGATAATGTGATGTATCTGACCCCAGGAATGTGTCAATAAAGTTTCCCCTTCCTGGGACAATGAATTCACGGTGTTCTTATTTCAATTTCCAGGAGTGTAGATACTGTCTAAAGGAAAATTAAAGAGACCTTTGTAGAAAAGACAACCACTTCTATGAATATCAAGGGCTCAGATGGAAACCCAGTTCTAAGCAAAGAAGGGAAAGCAGAAAGGTGGAAGGATACATAGAGGGACTATACAAGGGCGATGTTCTTGAGGACAATATTATGGAAATGGAAGAGGATGTAGATGAAGGTGAAATGGGAGATATGATACTGCGTGAAGAATTTGATAGAGCACTGAAAGACCTAAGTCATAACAAGGCCCCGGGAATAGACAACATTCCATTAGAATTACTGACAGACTTGGGAGAGCCAGTCCTGACAAAACTCTACCATCTGGTGAGCAAAATGTATGAGACAGGCGAAATACCCTGAGACTTCAATAAAAAAATATAATAATTCCAATCCCAAAGAAAGCAGGCGTTGACAGATGTGAAAATTACCGAACTATCAGTTTAATAAGTCACAGCTGCAAAATACTAACGCGAATTCTGTACAGACGAATGGAAAAACTGGTAGAAGCTGACCTCGGGGAAGATCAGTTTGGATTCCCTAGAAATATGAGAACACGTGAGGCAATACTGACCCTACGACTTATCTTAGAAGCTAGTTTAAGAAAAGGCAAACCTACGTTTCTAGCACTTGTTGACTTGGAGAAAGCTTTTGACAATGTTGACTGGTATAATCTCTTTCAAATTCTGAAGGTGGCAGGGGTAAGATACAGGGAGCGAAAGGCTATTTACAATTTGTACAGAAACCAAATGGCAGTTATAAGAGTTGAGGGACATGAAAGGGAAGTAGTGGTTGGGAAGGGAGTGGGACAGGGTTGTAGCCTCTCCCCGATTATTCAATCTGTATATTGAACAAGCAGTAAAGGAAACAAAAGAAAATTTTAGAGTAGGTATTAAAATCCATGGAAAAGAAATAAAAACTTTAAGGTTCGCCAATGACATTGTAATTCTGTCAGAGACAGCAAAGGACTTTGAAGAGCAGTTGAACGGAATGGACAGTGTCTTGAAGGGAGGATAAAAGATGAACTTCCAGAAAAGCAAAACGAGGATAATGGAATGTAGTCGAATTAAGTCTGGTGATTCTGAGGGAATTAGATTAGGAGATGAGACGCTTAAAGTAGTAAAGGAGTTTTGCTATTTGGGGAGCGAAGTAACTGATGATGGTCGAAGTAGAGAGGATATAAAATGTAGACTGGCAATAGCAAGGAAAGCGTTTCTGAAGAAGAGAAATTTGTTAACATCGAGTATAGATTTAAGTGTCAGGAAGTCGTTACTGAAAGTATTTGTATGGAGTGTAGCCATGTATGGAAGTGAAACATGAACGATAAATAGTTTGGACAAGAAGAGAATAGAAGCTTTCGAAATGTGGTGCTACAGAAGAATGCTTAAGATTAGATGGGTGGATCACGTAACTAATGACTAAGTATTGAATAGGATTGGGGAGAAGAGGAGTTTGTGGCCCAACTTGACAAGAAGAATGGATCGGTTGGTAGAACATGTTCTGAGGCATCAAGGGATCACCAACTTAGTATTGGAGGGCAGCGTGGAGGGTAAAATTCGTAGAGGGAGACCAAGAGGTGTATTCACTAAATAGATTCAGAAGGATGTAGGCTGCAGTACGTATTGGGAGATGAAGAAGCTTGCACAGGTTAGAGTAGCATGGAGAGCTGCATCAAACCAGTCTCAGGACTGAAGATCACAACAACAACAACAACGGTCTGGATAGATGTCTGCTTATTACTTATTACGACGCTCTTCAACTGTCGGCGGTGTCTGTCAGTCAGCAGACGAGGTCGGCCTGTCCGCTTTTGTGCTGTACGTATCCCTTCACGTTTCCACTTCATTATCAGATCGGAAACAGTGGTCCGAAGGGTGTTTAAGAATGAGGAAATCTAGCGTACAGACGTATGACACCAGTGTAACCCAATCACCTGACCACGTCCGAAGTCCGTAAGTTCCGCGAAGCGCCCCATTCTGCTTTCTCACGATGCCTAGTGACTACTGAGGTCGCTTATATGAGTACCTGGCAGTAGGTGGCAGCACAATGCACGTAGTATGAAAAACGTCTGTTTTTTTGGGGTGTACGGAAACATTTGATCACATAGTTTATATAATCAGCTACATGGAAGACCAACCACAACATAGGAAGAAAAGCAGATATGAACAGATTTCGAATAATCCCTAGCAATATGATCGTATAGTGCATAAGAAAAAATGGATATTCAAGGGAGAATAAGACGCACTTGTTATAAAAACTGGTGTTGGCGCGTTTCAAGGATGCTCAGTGCAACTTACAGGACGCGCCTGATAGAGACCTCCTACGTAATGCAAATCAGATTTTGCACGACATAGATTACAGTGATTTCAAGGGAGGCAGTGGATGGTTGCATAACTTCAAACTTTGCTACAGAATGCGAAGACGTAAGATAACGAAATTTCAAACATAGCGTCAAGTTGACGATACACGGCAAACTGTGGAATTGGACCGAAAATTTGTAGATGAGATAAACAAATTTATCCCATCGTTTAGTAAGGAATTTATTTTCGACTCCGACCAGTTGGGATTTGAAGAGGAAATGAATGTGGAAGGAACCCTGGGAATTACAGGTACCAAGGGAGTTGTATCAATATCAACTAACATCAATGCCTTTGCGCATTCGTATACAATTATGCCGACTGTTAATTTGGATGCTAAATTGGCTGGAAAGTTATTTATTGTGCTGTGAGAAACTGGATGTTCTCTGCCCCCTACGATGCTTTCTCGTGTGCGTGATTTTGCAAGGGCGGTATGGAATATTTACATCACAGCAAACAAGAGTGGCTAAATGGGCGTAAGAGAACTACAACTATGGTATTAGCACTGGTTTTGGCCAATAACTGGTCCAAATAACTTGCATTTGTTTGAGTGCTGGTATGCGTATAAAAATCATATTCTTCAGAGCAAACTATCCATCCTGAAAAGCGTGTAACCTTTCTATTCATACCACCTGGAAACAATGGACGAGTTCAGCCTCTGGATGTTTGTTTTTTCCATGCTTAGAAAGCATTTTATCGCTCTATCTGCATCTATGTCGTAAAGAATAGCCAGGTTCACGATAAGCTCCACGAAAGACTGTTTCATATTTGGCTGCATGCCATCACGCTCCATCAGCTCTCATCATCTCGTTACACCAATGTGATTCTATATGCATTCTTTAAGAGTGGATATCTGCCTGAACGTCGTGCACTGTTTATTAATTCCCAAGGAGTTCGTCTTAGAACTCGATGATGCGAACCCCTGTGGTCACCGTGGATTTTTCATTCGGTGTTCACGGTGCAAGTTAATGGTTTGTTTTCAACATTTCTTGAATGTCGTTGATCCCCATTTCGTAAAGTGTAATACGTGCATCCCATAGAAGATTGATCTCTGCACCTCCTGGGCACTCATTTTCTGTCACCCTTCAGATGCATGTGGTGAGTATTGAGCAGCTAACATCTGTCCTGTCATAGTTGTTAACACGGGGGTATCTGTTGAGAGGCCAGACAAACGTGTGGTTCCTGAAGAGGGGCAGCAGCCTTTTCAGTAGTTGCAAGGGCAACAGTCTGGATGATTGACTGATCTGGCCTTGTAACAATAACCAAAACGGCATTGCTGTGCTGGTACTGCAAACGGCTGAAAGCAAGGGGAAACTACGGCCGTAATCTTTCCCGAGGGCATGCAGCTTTAGAAATTTGTTAACATCGAGTATAGATTTAAGTGTCAGGAAGTCATTTCTGAAAGTATTTGTATGGAGTGTAGCCATGTATGGAAGTGAAACATGGACGATAAATAGTTTGGACAAGAAGAGAATAGAAGCTTTCGAAATGTGGTGCTACAGAAGAATGCTTAAGATTAGATGGGTGGATCACGTAACTAATGAGGAAGTATTGAATAGGATTGGGGAGAAGAGAAGTTCGTGGCACAACTTGACTAGAAGAAGGGATCGGTTAGTAGGACATGTTCTGAGGCATCAAGGGATCACCAATTTAGTATTGGAGGGCAGCGTGGAGGGTAAAAATCGTAGGGGGAGACCAAGAGATGAATACACTAAGCAGATTCAGATGGATGTACGTTGCGTTAGGTACTGGGAGATGAAGAAGCTTGCACAGGATAGAGTAGCATGGAGAGCTGCATCAAACCAGTCTCAGGACTGAAGACCACAACAACAACAGTTGTTAACACAACATTTTCGAAGGAGATCTACTTAAGACTGAACTTGGGACCTTGCACTCAAGGGATTTCTTGTTAGACGAAACGAGACGAGAGACTCATAACGCTGTTCCCTAGTTGTATTAACTGCCGTGACTCATGCATGAACTTTGTTTTTTAATGGGACTACCATATTTCTGACGGCCAAATAACACATCTTAATCAGATAAATTCAGTGATTTAACCCTTATGTAAGACTGAGAAGGAACTGGAAACGTTCCGGATTGCAACTGATTGCTAGACTAGTATGTTGGTTTAGTCTCGATTATTTCGAATCTTTAGCTAGTAATTTTCCAAGGTAAAGTAAGATGTACTCTAAATTTCTGAAACATTTTTAGTTGCTGTACATTATGTTATTGAGCGGAGAAGGACATGCATGACAGGAGAAAACGACATAAATTTGGAGATTAAGATTAATTTGTTTGATTTAAAAACGACTTTAGAGCAGATTGGCATTTGTCACTTACAGATTTTCTTGTACTAAGTTTGAATGTTACTGTATCTTTACAGTCATCTTTTCTGTAAGTTCTCTAATTGATCCAGGTATCTTTTTTTTTCAAATTCTATAAATTTTGCAGTTTGACAGTCTTGAAAAAATTGATTAATTCAAGAATATCTTCATCACCTGGACTCTAAGTATGCTAAAAGTTAAGATAAGTCATTAACCATAACCAAAAATTTCTGTTTTATTGTCGAAGGATCAGTATCTTTCAGAATTCTTGGGTTAAACACTTACTACAGTCACATTTAAATACACTATCAAAACTCAGCTATAATGGAAGGTTCCCGATATTTTATGATATGCCCATCTTAGAATGTAAGAAACCATGGAAATTTCAGTAGTTCACATAGTGCTGCTATTTGCAAAATCGTATTTCATTTTTATTGAAAATATTTCAACAGTTATAACTGAACGATCTGGGAAAATAAGCAAGAGCTTGTAATTTTCTCAATGTATGCATCCAGATGCTATATTCTCTACAAACTATGGACATTTTTTGGAATTCCCAAGGGTACCTAAGCGGGACGGCCTCATAAAGCAGGTTGTAATAAAAGCCGATGCTACTTGATTCATTCGGAGAATTCTGAGGAAATGAATTCATAAACAAATGCGATGGTTACGAACATTCGTTCGACACATTCTTAAACTTTTGGTCGTTGATGTCGCATGCTCTTTTTAAAGTAGACAGGAATTTCTAGTGCAGAAAGTACCTGAGTAGGATAGACTCACGTTCTCTTAAAATGGCTCCTTGTAACAGCAAACTTATATTAAGATTGTCGCTTTCTTAAAATATATGTATATTTTTCTCTGCTTGTGGGAATTTCTGGTGTATGATTTTAGTGTGGTAGAAATTTGAAACTATATGTGTTTTACTTAGGAGGAAAGTATGCAAATGGAGTGGACACGTAACACCAGAAAAGAGGCTCCCAACAATATTTTAGTTTATGAGGGCGTTCGTCAAGTAATGCGTCACATTTTTTCCTCGGCCAATTTCGGTTGAAGTGAGGAGTTTGTTGTGGAACGTCGTGGAATATTCCCGCCTCAGTCCCTATAGTTTAATGAAGTTCCGATAGGTGGCAGCGCTATACGTAGTCTTCAAAATGGCGTCTGTTACTGAGGTGCGTTCCAAGCAGATATCTATCGTTGAGTTTCTTGGCCGAAAACCACAGCGCTGCAGATATTCATAGGCTTTTGAAGAATGTTCTTGATGTGTAATTCGATTGGGAACCGTGTACACCACGGCCATATTATTGTCAATATACGAGGGCAGTTCAATAAGTAATGCAACACATTTTTTTTCTCGGCCAATTTTGGTTGAAAAAACCGGAAATTTCTTGTGGAATATTTTCTAACATTCCCGCTTCGTCTCGTATAGTTTCATTGACTTCCGACAGGTGGCAGCGCTGTACGGAGCTGTTAAAATGGCGTCTGTAACGGATGTGCGTTGCAAACAACGGGCAGTGATCGAGTTTCTTTTGGCGGAAAACCAGGGCATCTCAGATATTCATAGGCGCTTGCAGAATGTCTACGGTGATCTGGCAGTGGACAAAAGCACGGTGAGTCGTTGGGCAAAACGTGTGTCATCATCGCCGCAAGGTCAAGCAAGACTGTCTGATCTCCCGCGTGCGGGCCGGCCGTGCACAGCTGTGTCTCCTGCAATGGCGGAGCGTTCGAACACACTCGTTCGAGATGATCGACGGATCACCATCAAACAACTCAGTGCTCAACTTGACATCTCTGTTGGTAGTGCTGTCACAATTGTTCACCAGTTTGGATATTCAAAGGTTTGTTCCCGCTGGGTCCCTCGTTGTCTAACCGAACACCATAAAGAGCAAAGGAGAACCATCTGTGCGGAATTGCTTGCTCGTCATGTGGCTGAGGGTGACAATTTCTTGTCAAAGATTGTTACAGGCGATGAAACATGGGTTCATCACTTCGAACCTGAAACAAAACGGCAATCAATGGAGTGGCGCCACACCCACTCCCCTACCAAGAAAAAGTTTAAAGCCATACTCTCAGCCAGTAAAGTCATGGTTACAGTCTTCTGGGACGCTGAAGGGGTTATTCTGTTCGATGTCCTTCCCCATGGTCAAACGATCAACTCTGAAGTGTATTGTGCTACTCTTCAGAAATTGAAGAAACGACTTCAGCGTGTTCGTAGGCACAAAAATCTGAAGGAACTTCTCCTTCTTCATGACAACGCAAGACCTCACACACGTCTTCGCACCCGAGAGGAGCTCACAAAACTTCAGTGGACTGTTCTTCCTCATGCACCCTACAGCCCCGATCTCGCACCGTTGGATTTCCATATGTTTGGCCCAATGAAGGACGCAATCCGTGGGAGGCACTACGCGGATGATGAAGAAATTATTGATGCAGTACGACGTTGGCTCCGACATCGACCAGTGGAATGGTACCGTGCAGGCATACAGGCCCTAATTTCAAGGTGGCGTAAGGTCGTAGCATTGAATGGAGATTACGTTGAAAAATAGTGTTGTGTAGCTAAAAGATTGGGGAATAACCTGGTGTATTTCAATGCTGAATAAAACAACCCCTGTTTCAGAAAAAAAATGTGTTGCATTACTTATTGAACTGCCCTCGTATTTAGGATAAATGGCAGCACCGGTCGTAAAGATTGAAATCCTTTATTTTACAGATCGATTTCGGGCATGGCGTGCCCCTCTTCAGTGCAAACTATTCGAGCGTTGTAGGCACGTATCATAAAAACACAACATTTCCATGAGGTGTAACATATACTGTGATGTTTACTTCCAACATACCTCATGGAAAATGTTGTGTTTTTATGGTATGAGCGTACAAAGTGCGAATAGTTTGCACTGAAGATAGCGAAACAGTGACCGAAGTCGATCTGTAAAATAGAGGAGTTCAGTCTTTACGACGGATGCTGCCATTTATCCAAAATACCTTGCAGAATGACTACAGAGATCCGCCAGTGAACAAAAGCACGAGTAGTCGTTGGGCGAGTCGTCTGTCATCACTGTAAATCATGTCGATCGCCATACCGGCTGGCCGCACACAGCTGTGGCTCCTGCAATGTTGGAACGTGCGGACACTCTCATTCGAGGTGATCGACGGATCAAAATCAAACAGGATGCTGCAGGATGGACGTCTCTGTTGGTAGTGCTGACACACTCGTCCACCAGTTGGGGTACTCAAAGGTGTGGGAGAGCTGGGTTCCTCGTCGCCTAACAAAAGATCATAAAGGGCAACGAAGGATCATCTGTGTGGAAGTGTTGCACCTTCCGGCGATGAAACATGCATTCGGCACTTCAAACTGGATACAAGATGGCAATTCATTGAGTTGCGCCACACCACGTCTCCTCCGAGGAAAAAGTTCAAAGGCACACCCTTCAACCGATAACGTCATGGCGACGGTCTACTGGGACTCTAAAGGGGTTATTCTGTTTGATGTCCTCCATCATGATGCAACGATCCAACTCGGAAGTGTGTTGTGCTTCCCTCAGGAAACTGAAGAAACGATTTCAGCGCGTGTCGCCACAAAAATTCAAACGAACTTCTCCTCTCCTTGACAATGCAAGCCCTCACACAAGTCTGCGCACCCTAGAGGAGCTCACAGAACTTCATTGGAGTGTGCTTCGTCATCCGCCCTAAGGACCGGATCTCGCACCTTCAGACTTTCATCTGTTTGATCCAGTGAAGGATGCACTTTGCGGGGAGCAGTACCTGGATGATGGGAATGTTGTTGATACAGCTAGACGCTGGCCATGACATCGACTATTAGAGTGATACAACGCGAGCGTACAGACACTCCCAGCAAGGCGGCGTAAGGCCGTCGCATTGAACGTAGATTATGTTGAAAAATATGGTTTTGTTGTCAAAAGTGTGGTGAATAATATGACGTATCGGAATCTTGAATAAAACCAATCAGTTTTCAGAAAAAATATCTTGCATTACTTATTGAATGCCCCTCGCACATATTTGCTGCAGATTGTTTACCGCAAGCCTCTTCGTTTGTACGATAATGTCACTGCTTATTTTCGTACTTCACATTTTGTACTTTTTAATTTTATTTACAGTACGTTATCGCGGATGAATGACAACAGATGTTGTAGAACTGGCATTGGCAGCTATAGGCAGAGATGAACCCCCGTCGGAGGGTTCAGTGTATGTGTAGCATAGTCAGGATTGCCGTTCCGACCACCACACCCTTTGCGTGGCCTACGACAGTGGAGAGCAGCGCTTTCTCCGACCATATACGTATATTTATTAACTTGGTTATGGTCTAGCGACGCTCCAAATCCATGTTCAGTGGGCAGGATGGGCGTCGAACCCAAGATACTTGTTGGTACTTCACTCTCAGGATCCCAGCCTTAGCTGCAAACGGAGCAGTGTTTCCCTAAGTGGAGCTTTCCTGCT
This sequence comes from Schistocerca cancellata, assembly GCF_023864275.1. Taxonomy (NCBI): domain Eukaryota; kingdom Metazoa; phylum Arthropoda; class Insecta; order Orthoptera; family Acrididae; genus Schistocerca; species Schistocerca cancellata. The sequence continues at coordinate 100,403,405 of NC_064630.1, read as the reverse complement.
GGGGAGTCAGTAACTGACCGCTGATTCAGTGCTGACGACACAGCCTTTCCTCACAGTCGCATAGTAGAAGTATGGTGTTGCTTGCTGGCCTGGCAGTAACTTGCTGTGAAGGTGGTGTCACCCAGAGAGTGAATCTTGCTCCTGATGTTTGACTGGTGGCGTCCAGTGATGGCAGTCGCTAGGTGGGGTGTGGCCAGTGGGGTCCTTGTTCAACCCTTGAGCCCATTGGTGCAAGATGCAGGACTGTACAGTAAGTGGTCCTATTGAATGATGCTGACTGGTGCTGATGACTGCACCAGGATTATGATACTACTCTTAATCAACAGTCGTTGCCCTCTCAACAGCTGTAGCCTACTCAGTGCCATTTGACCAGATGGACGAGCGACGTTTATATGCGTCCAGACCTAGTGTGTTCTGTGGATGCTGTAGGTGCACACATTGTTGAAGAGACTTCCTGGATTTAGGTGACGCCGCTGGCTGACAAACGGTGGTCTGTGGTTCGCCTGCCAGGGGTAGCCTACTCAGTGCCATTTGACCAGATGGACGAGCGACGTTTATATGCGTCCAGACCTGGTGTGTTCTGTGGATGCTGTAGGTGCACACATTGTTGAAGAGACTTCCTGGATTTAGGTGACGCCGCTGGCTGACAAACGGTGGTCTGTGGTTCGCATGCCAGGTGGAATAATGCTAATACAGTGACTTTCAGCAATTTGTGGTAGTTAGATGGGCAAGAACCGCCTAGCAGTGCTACACCGTGAGCAAGACTAAAATTGGAATAAACCTTAACGATAGTAATGGGGTGCAGTTTCTGGATCATTTCTCGTTATGGTCATCTAATAATTTTTCTTTCTCTTTTGGAAGACAGTCTGATCCTTAAATTGATCCAAAAGTTTGTTTAATTGTTCCATAATGTCATTTTTTGGAGAAAACCGTTTTTAGAATGCAGAAATCTTTTGTGCTGTGAAATTTAAAGTCTTGTAAATGGATGTTGGTGTTGTCATACCTGTGGAGGCAGAGCCATGTCGAGCCTTGCTAGGCTGGTGCGAGACAGCAGTTGAGAATCTGGTCCAGTGACTTGAAAGCGGCAGCAATATGAAGCCAGTCTCAGGTCCAGTGGACCATATCGGCGGATAAAACCTTACGTGCGGTACTGGGCCATACGGGGCATACATCCTAGTCTTGTTTACCTTGCAGAGTCGCTGATTCTTCTAGTTAGTCACTGAGCAGCAGAGTCTGGGTAGACAGCTGGTGGTTGGCTGTGGGCAGGCGATGGCAGCAGTCGGTGTCGGCAATATAGAGCAAAGTCACCCACTTCAACATGATCGGCATTCGGCAGGGATTCGATATCGGGCTTGGTAGGGTTTGTCAATCATACTTGTTTTTGTTAGCGTTGTAGTTGGGCAAGGTTTGGCCGCATTTGTCAATCGAGGGTGCAATTGCAGTTGGTCATGCTGGTGAAACGAGATGGACCCTGGAGAAGAAACAGTGCTATGGAGTCATAGAGACTGGTGGAGGCAGCAGAACGGTGGGACTGTGGGTTTGGCTGCCTCGCACAAAGGGATCATTTGGGTAGGGCAGAGGATGGTGTTTCCTCCGTACATCCACAAAAATACGACAGCTGGAACTCAGGGAGGAACTTTGGAAGAGAGTTTCTGTTACGACGATTCTAAAGCAAGGCATCAGAGTTACTTTGTACCACTCACGCCACTATTTCTGGCGTGCTTCGCGTTATCGACTCTGTTCTCACCCTGGTTACCTCTTTGGGTGGCTTTGGCAGGGGCAATGTGACGGCAGAGGGCAGGCTAGACTGTGAAGGAGGGCTATATAGCTGCGCGAGTAGTGTGTTCGAGGTGTTGACTCCGCTAGTGTGAGCGAGTGAAGGTACAGTACAGGTGTGGGGCTGATGCCGGGCTGACTTGAGAAGCCGAACTGAGTCACGAGGCGACGGCTGCTCAAAGAAGAAACCGTTGGGTGTCATAGCTACAATGAGGACGAGCTGTGTGCAGTCGTAAATGTGGAAAGATTGAGTCATCTGGTGGAAGGCGATGAATTTCTTCTTACTTCGATGAGAACATTCTGAAACACCTGGTTAAATCCGCAAGACAGAACATGTAGTTGGAATTGTGGATAGGGGCCAAAAATGAGCGGCTGTCAGTTACACTCGAACACATATAGCTTTATTTAGTTGCCCAAACATTACAGCTCAAATTTCCGAGCTTAACTATCGACTGGATATGTCACACAATCTTATGGCTTAATTAATTAATTTTTAAAACTGCTGAAGGCCCATGATTTAAAACACGACTCCAATAAATTTTCAAAAGGCAGAAAGCGCGAGGTTTTATCCTTAAATAATATTTCAAATGAGGCTGAAGGCCCAAACAATCTAAGATTTAACAAGTACAGAATTTAAAGTTTAAGACGGCTGAAGGCCCATGATTGAGAAACACAACTACAATAAATTTTCAAAAGGCAGAAGGTCCAAAGCTTTATAAAAAAAAAAAAAAATTAAATGAGGCTGAAGGCCCAAACAATCTAAGACTTTGTAACGCCGGAAATGCATATCCTCCTATTTCCACCTATTGTACTATTTTTTTCCTTGCTTTGTTACCTCAAGATATGACATTTCTGTCTCTTTGTATGTTGTAATTGTTTTACTATTTGTATATTTATGCATTTATGTCGATGTATAATTGGTTTGTTTCGTAAATATTATTTGTATTTTTACGCTGGGTCTTGCCTAGGGAAAACTGGTATCGAACGATTACGTCGATAGGTCGTGTGAAGAATCAAAGTGTGTAGGATCTTTGGTAGTGTTAACTCTGCCGCGTGGAGCGCGGGCTGAGGAAAGGAGTCTGGCAGGAGTAGCGAGTGGAGCAGGTGTGTTGTGTGACGCTCCCGCGAGTTGCCGCGCTTTCGGGGTTTGGCAGCATGTAATTGCGCTCGACTTGCGATGATAGTTTCTGACATGGTGTCGCGGACGGGAAACATTAACTAGCGCACATCAAGAGCCCGTTTCGTCTGGTGACCGTGTCGAGAAGAAGACGCGCCAACATCCAGCTTCTGCAACAGCGACGGCCGACAATGAGTGACTGTCGCCACCTCCTCGATCGACGGCTTCAAACCTTCAATCAACCATCAAGGAAGACTGGAAGCAAGTAAAGTTTTAGAACTGTATGGCAGACCTCAGCTTTTCAAACTGTACCATTTCGTAACTATAATAACAGCAACTTAGCATGAACCTTTGTTGCTCATTGTCCCAATTGCATTACCAAGCAGGGTCCCTTCCTTTTCCGAAATGAACCCGAGTGTCGTTGAAATTTAAACGCCAGCATTAAAATTATACCATTCGATTTCACTGCTTTAATTTCAAAGTATTCATAGCTGGCTACAATATTCAGATTACATAAGCACAAATTAAGAGTGCGAGTTTTGTTAGCACATTTTAGCTTACCTGTGACTGCAGCTCAGCTTGGTACGTACTAAATTTTACTATTGTTAATTGTTCAGAATCATTTAATTCAAGTTCAAAGTTAAATCTCTTATTTCCAAATTGCGTAGATTCAAGTAGTTTTTTGAAATGATTGTTGAGGTAGTCCAAGACTAACCGTATTTTACTGAATTTCGATGTGCTTCAGAAAGAAAGCTCACTATTAACTTCAGTCACTAAATTAACTTTCGATTTTCCGGTTTTATTAATTCTTTGCTAAATTAAGTCAGGGTGTAGCGAAATTTATTACTTCTGACAAACTTTCAGTTTTCACACTACACGTGTCAACCTTCAGTTGCCACGCTTCTAGTGCTAATTATATGTGTAATAACCTTTCTTTTTCAGTTACTATAGTAATTGTCCTTAGGACTGGCGACCGTGATTTCCCCCAAATCTCAAATACCTAATTACCGCTAGTTAATTGTTAACGTAATGGCTGCACATTTACTTTCTTTATTAACTTTACCCCTTTTCAAAATTAATTTCCACCAGTTTCATTAGCACATTTCCTTTCATTTAGATGTAACCCTTTCCTCCCTCTTTACCGACAGCTTAACTTCGGTGACGATTGCTTTTCCAAAACTCCCATTAGGTGCACGCGGTTTCATCTTTCACTGTCATTAAGGTCGGTAAGTGAGGGGGAGGTTACACGTGGCGACCTGGTGACAGGACAATCTTCAGATTTGAGGTTGTTCTGGACACGAATTTTGCATTGTGCAAATCTCGTAACAAAGTATTGGTTACGTACAGGCCGTTACGTCAGCGAGAATAAGTAGTGGGAGTAATACTAATTATATTTGAGATTTGGCATTTATATTGAAAATTATTAAAATGAGTGAAGGCAACAATTGCCAAAATTTGGTAGACTTGGATACGGAACAATCGGTCGAACAGTGGGAAACGCGCACCGCGGTACCCATTGTTCAGGGGCAGGCGGCTAGCATGAAAGACGCGACCGCCGAAACGCAACAAAGAGCAGAAATGGAATTCCAAACTTTAGAAAATGTTTCGGAATCGGAAGTGAAAATCAAACCTGAATCCCTTTATGACGAATACGGGGGGACAATTAAAGAGGAAGCCGCTACGGAAGTGGAACCGGTAGTTTCCGGGAATTTAACTGATTTATTGAATGTTTTGATTAACGAAATCAAGAGTCAATCGGCCAAGCTAGACAATCAGAACAAAGCTATTAACGTTGTTAACAACAATGTTGGAGTTGTTAATACAAAAGTTGATAAAATCAAAGAAGATATTGTTGTAATTAATACCGAAATCGGTAATCTTAAACAGGAAATGATAGGCGTTCAGGCGGAAATTGCGAGCATAAATACTCGTTTTGATTCCGAAATTAGCAGAATCGAGAAAAGTGTAGGAGAAGCAGTTGCTCCGATCATCGAGAATAAGGTGACGGAACAAATTCAATTAGTGAAAAAAGAAGATCAACAGAAGGTGGAAACTTTAAAGGCTTTAGTGTCTGAAGTAGACACTAAAGTGAGGGAGCAGGCTAATACCTGCGAAGAGAAAAAGAGGGAAGTGGAAACGCTTGCGACAACCACTTGCCAAGTAATTACGAGAGTGTCGGAATTAGAAAAGAAACTTGACGAAAAACAGAGCTATGTGCCAATCTGTGCACATAGTTCGGAATCGTTGACGAAAGAGGAGCGGTTCGACCCCTTGAAAAAAGGCGGTATACACGCGACGGATTTCATTAAAAATTGTGAAAGAGTTTTACCCAGATCATGGACTAATGAGAGAAAAATTAATGCGGTTATTGATGTGCTGGCTGGTGATGCCAAGCGTTGGGGCTTAAACCTCAACATTACGAACCTGACTTTTGACGAGTTTAAAAATTTGTTTCTGGCTGAATACTGGTCAGAGCAAAAACAGCAAAGTGTTTGGCGCGAATTTGTCGTATCGAGGCCTTTCGATGCGAATTCGCGCGGCTCGATGAAGGAGTTTTGTGAGGGCTGGATTCGCAAATTGGAATATTTGCGTGATCGCCGCACGGAATCCGAAATAGTCTGGGAACTCTACAAGAAGCTTCCAGATGATACAAAACGCTACGTAGGAAGCAATTATAGGACAGTGAATGATTTCCTGGAAAGAGTTGAGGACGAGGACAATTGGCGCAATAATCGCGACAGTGGTAGAGGCCGTGGTAACAACAACGAGTACCACAGCAACCACAACAATGATAACCATGGGAATAATGCATACCGCAGCAATAACAATAATGGTTTGGACCGTAATAACAATCGGTACAATGCAAATAATAACAGGAATGACAGAAACCAGTATCATACTAACGTGATACGGGCTTCACAGAATAGTAATAACGCCAGAGGGTGTGATCAGCCGCCTCAGCAGCATCCGGGGAGCGTATCTGCTGGGACGAGACAGGGAAACCATTAGCCGCTCCGGTGAGGGGCCGAGCGGGCGTGGAGAAATTTTGGCGGCCCAATAACAAGAGAAAACCCAGGTGTCACCGTTATGAAAATTCCGTATGGAATAATCAACGGCGGGAGTGTGTGCCAGTGTTAGGAGAAAGGAGTGCGCCCACAAGTAGTAGATCAGCTGTATACACGGCAGTAGGTAGTACATTCACTGTCAGTGAGAACAATTTAAGTAGTGTTCCGGAAATCGATCATAAAGTGGCAGCTGTAACACCCGCAGCGGAACTGGAGATTGAGTTTAAGAATGATTCGCAATTGTTGAGAGAAGATCAGATGTCGGATAACACGTCCGTCATCGAGCGAGGGGATGCAGAGAGGGATGAGGTCTGGTTAAGGCAGTTTGGTCGCTTATACGACGAACTAAGAGATTATAGGGGTCTGTATGGGAGAAGTGTTTATGGGGAGCGCGTGCAGGATTTGCCGCGTCTCGTCCCGCAAGAAGATAGTGTTTGTGAAATGATAGGAAGTTCTGGCCCTAATCGGCAGACTTTACTAGAAATAGTTGATGTTAAGGGGGGGTACGAGCAAGATTCGTCGTGTTTCGTCCCGCAGGAGTTAGATGTTGAAGTAGTACGGGAAGTTCTGGCCCTAACCGGCAGACCTTACCGGAAGTTTCAGTGGTAGAAGTAACCGACCCATCCGACGCAAACCTCCAGTTTAAACGTTGCGAGAGTATTAAGGAGAAAGATTGCGAAAATTTTAGTGATAGCCGGACACGATTGGCAGAAAAGCACATAGATTACAACGTGTATGAGGTTAGAGCTGACGTTATACGGTCAGACGGTAGCAGTGTGGGTTGCGCAGATCCAGAGGAAGTAATTGCAGATACTACTGGGCACATTTCTCCAGGTAGATTGGCGGATGAGATTAATCTGACCAAAGTGGAATCAACGAAGGTGACGATTAATGAATTGATAGCAAAGCAACACTCACTAGTTGACGAGTTACAGGAAAAGGTTTCGGTATTGGAGGCGAAGCTACAGACTACGCCTCAGGACAAACGTGTTGAAATTAAAACTGTATTTGAACAGAGGCTGAAAAAGCCGCCAGATAAGCCGGATTTAGGGTCAAAGCCGGATGGTTTTTTCTGGAATGACCTGGATATAGACGAGGATTTACTGTGGGAAAATAAAGAGACAGCCGAGGACAAGTGTAGACAGATAGTAGTGTCTGTTAATATGCATGACCTACAACTAAACGTGTTGATTGACACCGGTGCAGAATTGAGTGCTGTATCTGGGAAAATATTTGAGTTACTGAAAGACAGACCTGGCATCGTAGTTATGCCAGTAGCAGGAGTGAAAATTATCGGTGCTACTGGGAAGGCCAGTAAACCGGTCACAAAACAGATTTTTGTCAACTTCGAAATATGTGGGGCACGATTTGAACAAGAGTTTGTCGTCGTGCCAGACTTGACTACGGAAGTAATTATCGGGTTAGATTGGCTATTAAAGTACCGTGCAGTGATTAATTGCGAAAGTAAAACTTTGACATGTACGTCACAAAATAAAACAATAGTAGTTAGTTTTGACGAGGCAGGAGACGGTGTGCATAGGCAATACCAGCCTATACACATTGTTAACTGGCCGGATGCTATTGACGTAGGTATGAATTTGAACTACTGTAATGTGAGGAATCTCGGAATTGACAATAGTGTAGAAAGTGAATTGGAAAGTATTGTAGACGGTGTGTCAAACGTAACACACGAACAAAGACGAGGCCTGTATGAAGTAATAATGAGGAATAAGAGTGTGTTTTCAGACAAACCGGGACTTGTGGAAGGATATAAATGCAAGTTGCATGTAGTTCCGCACGAACCATTCTTCGTGAGACCGTATGCTATACCGCTGTCCAAAAAGGAAGCAGTGCAACGAGAGATAGATAAGATGATCGAATGGGGAGTGATTGAAAGAAGTACGAGTCCATACAATAACGGTTTGGTCATTGTAGCAAAACGGGATGGTAGTGTGCGTATTGTGATTGACGCACGCACGTTGAATAGGGTCGTTCAACGTGAAACAGACAGACCAGAGAGTATGGAGGAGGTTTTGCAACGTTTTCATGACGTTAAGTTCATGACTAGCCTCGATCTGACGGCTAGTTACTGGCAAATAGAACTCGAAGAAGAATCTAGGCCATACACCGCCTTCTTGTTTGCTGGCAGGTGTTATCAGTATAGAGTACTGCCGTTTGGACTTAATATATCTGTGTCCGTATTCATCAGGGCCCTAGATAAGGTGCTAGGACCGGCTTTGAGTTCAAGATTAACTGTATATGTTGACGACCTATTGTTGGCCAATGCCACTTGGCATGACCATTGTGACCTGTTAGATGAAGTTTTTAGAGCATTGCGCCGTGGCGGAATGACTCTAAAGCTAAAGAAATGCGAATTTGTGAAGCAGGAACTGAAATTTTTAGGGCATGTAATTACCACTGCTGGTATTACGAAGGACCCAGAGAAACTAGAGGCAATAAGGAATTGTCCTCCACCCAAGTCTAGGAAACAGTTAAAAAGTTTTCTAGGGTTAACAGGATTTTACCGCAAATTTGTAAAAGGACAAGTGTTTAATGACGAAAATTTGAATAACCTCTTACGCAAAAACGTTCCGTTTGTGTGGACTGACGGGTGTCAGGCCGCTTTCGAGAGATTAAAAGACGAGTTGTTAAGATCTAACATATTATTTCATCCTGATTTATCGCTACCCTTCCATCTGGGAACGGATTCGTCCAATTATGGGGTGGGGGTAGAACTGTTCCAAGAAGTTGGTGAAGGAGAGGATAAGGAACACCGGACGATAGCGTTCGCGAGTCGAACTTTATCAAAAAGTGAGCGAAACTACACGATTTCTGAGAAAGAGTGTCTCGCTATCGTGTGGGGATTCAAGAAGTTCAAGGGTTACCTATGGGACCGTAAGGTGATTATTCATACGGACCATAAGGCGCTCACTTATCTGAAGGATTGTAAACTACTTCACGAAAGACTGACTAGGTGGTCGCTGTATTTACAGCAATTTAACTATGACCTCTGTTACGTAAAAGGGATCGACAATTGCGTAGCGGATGCGCTGTCGCGGTTGCCCGAGTCTAATCAAGATGTATTGAAAGATGAGTCAGATGGAGTGGTCAAATTATACTATTTTAAAGAAGTTGAGGGACGTAAATTAGTAGTGAACATCTGTAAGAATCTACGTCGTCATCAGAACGAGGACGGTTGTTTAAATATGGTGAAAACCCGATATGACGAAAGGAGTCCAGAAGGAGAGAAATTAAGAAAGTATTACAAGATATACGATCATATCTTGTACATATGTAAGGGTGAAGATAGTAATATTTGGCGGGTATGCTGGCCCACCAAATACGTCACGGAAATAATAGACTACTACCATTTGGCGTATGGTCACTGTGGACCAAAGAAATGTACGGAAAAGCTGAGTGAAGTAGTGCATTTTAACAACATGTTAAAACGCGTTACTGACAGAGTGAAAACTTGCGATTTATGTCAGAAGGTGAAGGTTACCAACTGTACGAGTCGTGGTCCTATGCAAAGTATAAGTCCTAACGACACCTTTGAGTTACTGTGCGTGGACTTGTACGGACCTTTGCCCAAGTCATCAGGAAACTTTGCCTACATTTTAGTAGTGCTAGAAGCTTTTTCCAAGTTCATCAAGCTATACCCGATTAGGAAAGCTACAGCCAAAGCGGTCTATAGCAAGCTTGTGAACGATTATTTTGTTCATATTGGCAAGCCCAAGGCGATTCTATCAGATAATGGGGCACAATTTACTTCTAAGTTGTGGAATGAAGGCATGGAAAGTAATGGGGTCGAGGTGATCCATATTTCAGCTTACTGTCCGGCTGGGAATCCCGCTGAGAGGTATATGCGCGAGCTAGGCCGACTTTGCCGTACCTATTGCCATCACAATCATAGGGCATGGGGCAAATATGTAGCAGTATTTGAGAGAATTATGAACACCTTGAGACATGAATCGACGGGATTTTCTCCAGAGGAAATCCTGTTGGATGACAGAAGTAAAAGTTTAGTGGAAGAGATAATCAAATTCCCTCCACGGATTGACATTAGTATTGGTGTGAAAAAAGATCGTTTGCGAGAAGTAATGAAGCTAAAAGCCGATGCTCGCATACGTCGTCATGACGCTAAAGCGCGTTTTGCTAAGTTTGCAATCGGAGACTTAGTACTTGTAAAAGCTCATGAGAAATCGAGCGAGATAGACAACGAAATCTCTAAATTTAAGTTTGTTTATAATGGACCATATAAAGTCATTGGTATACCTCACACAAATGCTTATTTCTTAGAGTATCCAAGCTCTGGAAAACGATTAGGTATACGGAATATTGTAGACTTGAAATTGTACCAACCTAGGATCGATTAATACCACACAATGGGAAACTTGTACAGTATGTAAATATAGAGTGTAAGATTTAAGGATGTGCCATGTTACGATGCTTTTGCCTGACCTAGAGGTCATTAAAGAAGTTGTAATTAATAAGTAATTGATGTTGATTAAATTATTTAGGAGTTACTGAATATTAATCAATTTAAAAATCCAAGCTGCCAGTTTTCAGCTGAGTCACAGTAGATTAAGGAAAGTAAATATGCTTTTGTAACTAGCTGTCAGATTTCATGAATGTGTGTTTCATTAGTCATTGCCGATGTACTTAGACGCTGTTTTAAGTTTCAGGCTAGTACATGCGTGTCATGATGGACAGTGTTGAGTTATCCGCTGTGATAGTGTTTATGGACTCCTTGAGATTACTCGGGAGTGAGTTTTTCCGAAAGAATTCAGTCAAACGGACGTTCTGGAAACGCCGTTACAAGGGGGAGTGAGATCAAGCGTGCCGCACCGGCGGGCGCAACAATAATGGAAAGACCGAGCCGCTGTCGGCTCTTGTGTCGCTGTCGGCTCTTGTTCCGCTGTCGGCATTCTTTGTACTCGCGAGTACGGAATGTGGAGTTGCTTTTCTTCCCGGACAGCTGATGTGAAAGGATTCTGCTGTCAATATTTATGTTTTATTTTATCTGCTGTATATTATTTTCTTGTTTAGCGTTAATTGGACATGACGAGAATATTAATTATGAAAAGGTTACATAAAATTGTGTATTCTATGTAATTAATTATTAGTTTGCGTATTTTGATATACCTGTTTTTTATGACCATGTACTCTGATCAATTTTGCAAATAGTATTCCATTTTTTATAGTGTTACGAATTTTAATGATTTTGGAATAGCTAAACCATTTTCTATGTTTTCTATGAATTTTGATATGTTGTCAACCTGTTTTATTTTGTGCAAGATGACAGAGTGGAATAAGATTAGGAGTGTCTCCACTCAATTATTATTGTCTAAAAATTGGTTTATGATTAATTAGACGAATGCTAAATTTTTTTGATGTTTTGAGCATATGCATTTCCGCTGTTTCTTTTTTGGGACATTTTCTGAGTCTGTTTACGTTACACGAACATCCTCAGACAATGTGGGGCACGTGTAACGCCGGAAATGCATATCCTCCTATTTCCATCTATTGTACTATTTTTTTTCCTTGCTTTGTTACCTCAAGATATGACATTTATGTCTCTTTGTATGTTGTAATTGTTTTACTATTTGTATATTTATGCATTTATGTCGATGTATAATTGGTTTGTTTCGTAAATATTATTTGTATTTTTACGCTGGGTCTTGCCTAGGGAAAACTGGTATCGAACGATTACGTCGATAGGTCGTGTGAAGAATCAAAGTGTGTAGGATCTTTGGTAGTGTTAACTCTGCCGCGTGGAGCGCGGGCTGAGGAAAGGAGTCTGGCGGGAGTAGCGAGTGGAGCAGGTGTGTTGTGTGACGCTCCCGCGAGTTGCCGCGCTTTCGGGGTTTGGCAGCATGTAATTGCGCTCGACTTGCGATGATAGTTTCTGACATGGTGTCGCGGACGGGAAACATTAACTAGCGCACATCAAGAGCCCGTTTCGTCTGGTGACCGTGTCGAGAAGAAGACGCGCCAACATCCAGCTTCTGCAACAGCGACGGCCGACAATGAGTGACTGTCGCCACCTCCTCGATCGACGGCTTCAAACCTTCAATCAACCATCAAGGAAGACTGGAAGCAAGTAAAGTTTTAGAACTGTATGGCAGACCTCAGCTTTTCAAACTGTACCATTTCGTAACTATAATAACAGCAACTTAGCATGAACCTTTGTTGCTCATTGTCCCAATTGCATTACCAAGCAGGGTCCCTTCCTTTTCCGAAATGAACCCGAGTGTCGTTGAAATTTAAACGCCAGCATTAAAATTATACCATTCGATTTCACTGCTTTAATTTCAAAGTATTCATAGCTGGCTACAATATTCAGATTACATAAGCACAAATTAAGAGTGCGAGTTTTGTTAGCACATTTTAGCTTACCTGTGACTGCAGCTCAGCTTGGTACGTACTAAATTTTACTATTGTTAATTGTTCAGAATCATTTAATTCAAGTTCAAAGTTAAATCTCTTATTTCCAAATTGCGTAGATTCAAGTAGTTTTTTGAAATGATTGTTGAGGTAGTCCAAGACTAACCGTATTTTACTGAATTTCGATGTGCTTCAGAAAGAAAGCTCACTATTAACTTCAGTCACTAAATTAACTTTCGATTTTCCGGTTTTATTAATTCTTTGCTAAATTAAGTCAGGGTGTAGCGAAATTTATTACTTCTGACAAACTTTCAGTTTTCACACTACACGTGTCAACCTTCAGTTGCCACGCTTCTAGTGCTAATTATATGTGTAATAACCTTTCTTTTTCAGTTACTATAGTAATTGTCCTTAGGACTGGCGACCGTGATTTCCCCCAAATCTCAAATACCTAATTACCGCTAGTTAATTGTTAACGTAATGGCTGCACATTTACTTTCTTTATTAACTTTACCCCTTTTCAAAATTAATTTCCACCAGTTTCATTAGCACATTTCCTTTCATTTAGATGTAACCCTTTCCTCCCTCTTTACCGACAGCTTAACTTCGGTGACGATTGCTTTTCCAAAACTCCCATTAGGTACATGCGGTTTCATCTTTCACTGTCATTAAGGTCGGTAAGTGAGGGGGAGGTTACAACTTAACAAGTAAGGAATATTAAATTTAAGATGGCTGAAAGCCCATGGTTGAAAACCACAACTACAATGAATTTTCAAAAGGCAGAAGGCCCAAAGTTCTATAAAAAAATATTTTAAATGGGACTGAAGGCCCAAGCCATGCAAGACTTGACAAGTAAGGAACTTTCAATTTTAAAACGGCTGAAGTCCCATTATTTAAAACCCAACTAAAAGCATACACATTCAAACCATCGGCTAAGAGCCATTAAAAATACACAATGAAACACCAATAAGAAAAGGCAGTACAGCCAACGGCGCTCAGAAGTTTCCGGGGGTCGGACTGCACTTGAAATATTAACGCTCGCTTAGGGGAGACAGGTAGTCGGCCCAACTATATACGATCCGCCGGCAACCCAACCAAGAGACAGTCAACGGACCCATCGACAAGACGGCTTGATTTCCACCTGATCAGTACACAAGGAACTCCAAAGCCAAAACGTAAAAGGCGTAGCCGCCCACAACCAAGTATGCATAAGCTGTCAAAACTACACAAACTTGTTGGACAGTGACAACAAGGTGACGAAAGGACACTGCCCGAATTTTACGTCAGCGGCCAGGGCAGGTAACTAGAACGCTAACGGCCACAAGGTAGAAAATTCCGCTGGTGTACTTGGACTTCAAATAACGAAAATACAGTTAAACTCCACTGGATGGTGGCCAAACTTTCGCCAACACGAACACTCACTGTTGCTCACGGGAATACCCCCAACAGCCAACCATGAAAACCAATGGCACAATGTGAACAGACTGACTTTGGTAATTAAATCACCACTCAACTCTGATGTCCTGGGTTGGTGAGTCACGAACCTCGTAGCAATCAGAACAGCTCCCACGCACTCCGACACTATGTAGAGACTGCCAACAGTCCCGGCCCACTGCGCCGCGCGGAGATTTCCTGGCTGATCCACACCAACCGACCGACTGCCACACAAGAGCACGGAGACAGCACTAAAATAACTGGACAGTCGACATCACGAGCTACACACAGTTTCACGAACACTTGCAAGAAGGACTAGACAATACTAACGGCAGCAACTGTGCAGTAACAAGGACGAATCACGAGTCGGCACACGCAGGCAACCCATACGTGACAACATACACGTCGTCCTACAAGACGACCGACCGACGACCAACCAAGGTGGTTCGCAGTCAAGTGATGTGTATCAGCAACCGTCAGGCGAGTCATGGCTGTCCGGCCCTCACTGCAGCCGCGCCCCGACTGAACTTCTGCCACGTGCTAAGTCAAACACTGCCAGGTCCGAACTGCACTGCTAGCGCCTCCCAACTCACTGGATGATCCGAACTAACACTGAACACATGATAACCAGGACGTAATAGCAATCAGCAAAGATAATACGCCAGGGCTTATATCGATAAGTGCCGCTGCTGCCGCTCACGGGCAGGCAAGGCGGCAACTCAGTGGCACCAGTAATTGAAATTAACATAACGAGGTGGTAATACAGTAAAAACAGGATGTCAAATGAGTTGTGGCACGAACCCGATTCACTCACTGCTCACATTCAATATTCATAGCCACAAATTCTCGTGTGCTAGAACTTGGTCGCTCCTGCGTTTGACTTCGCTTTTGTGCATTTCCGACCTGTTAGCCATTGTTGATGATTAGCCACGACATTTTCGATTTACCTTGTCTTTTTTTTTTTTTTTTTTACTGTTTCAAGCACAAGAGTGATATTTTTGTCTGCTCGTGTGGCTTCGTTAGCTGATACAGCAAACCTTCCTCCACGTCTGTTTGTAATCATTTTGCTGTCTAGGGGACTAGGGCAGATCAGTATGGCGTAAAAGTTTTGTATTTCTTTAACTTGCGGAGTAATGCGTTCTGTGTATGTTGCAGTAGTAGCCTGTGTAAATAATTAATGGGGAAGTTACTGTTCCGTACTTGATGGCTTTTCTATAACTTCAGAGTCGGTGTGACAGCTGAGCATCGTCGTTCTTTTGAAAATCGAAGGCTTGTACACGAGCAAGAAAGTTCGCAGCTTAATAAGGTATTTGTATCAGCTTAGTTAAAAACTGAGAACTGTCTATGGCTGAGCAAGCACACGTCTTATTGTCCGTTTTTGTAGCGTCCGACTTAGAGATTTTATGTTTTCAGTTTCTTAATAATTAACTGGTGACGTAACGTCTCGATTTGTATGTTACAGTAGTCACCAATGTACATGGCTGACTAGAGTATTGATGTTTTTTCTGGGTCATAGCGCTTACTATCAAGGGCAGCGGCACATTGGGCGCCATTGATTTATACCGAATGGTTGTATCTGGACTAGAACATCAGCTTCACTGAATTCAGAATTATCAACCAGCTGACACTGGCGTCTTAAGTGTTACTGTTTATCTTTTGATTTCTCGAGTCTGCGTTAAATTTGAGTGAGATAGGCAGAGGCAGCTTAGTGATATTTAATCTCTTAAATTATTTTGCGTTGCTTTTTGAGGCACTCACTAACGCGTCTTATTTACTGTTTTATTGAAACGTTACGCTAAATGGTAACTGTTAACTTGGGGCCTATTTAGATCCGACTAAATTTAATTAATTGGTTACTACCAGAAAACATGGTGCTCGCTCAGCTGTATATATGTTTTTATTTATTTATTTATATCTATTACATTTAAAGATTTCCGGATAAGCGCGTCTTTGCTTTAGAATTCTGATTTCCGCGCGCGTAAGTAAACGCTTAACTGCCGGCCGGTGTGTCCGTGCGGTTTAGACGCTTCAGTCTGGAACCGCGTGACCGCTACGATCGCAGGTTCGAATCCTACCTCGGGCAAGGATGTGTGTGATGTCCTTAGGTTAGTTAGGTTTAATTAGTTCTAAGTTCTAGGCGACTGATGACCTCAGAAGTTTAGTCGCATAGTGCTCGGAACCATTTGAACAATTTTTTAAACGCTTAACTGATTTTGGTTGGTTCCCTTTTGACTTGAGATAGTCGTTGAGATGGACCTCTTGGTCGTACAGATTAAAATTTCTGAAAAGTTATAAGAATGGTTAATTGGAGAAACTGTGAGTGATTTGTCCAAGTTGAGCTAGTGTTTTCATAAGTGTTTAAATTCTTATAACTCTAATGCTTTACTGTGTAAGTGCGTAGGCACAAATCAAGGTGTGTAATTGCTTAAATATTACTATCAGTAACTGATTGCCCTGTCTGCATATCGGCAGCAGTGCCCAAAAGATTAACTTCACTCTGTACATTATGTTAGTGGTACCACCACTCCCATGTTCCGTATGATAATTCTGGCACTTGGCGTAACTGAACGGTACTTGAACTTTAGGTTTTATGTACTCGGAAGATTTTTTTAAATGATCCTCAAAGTATTTGTGAACCAAGAGTGATTATCCCATGTTGTTAGGGGCATTAATGGCCACAGTTTCATAATAATGGTTTCAAGCTGTTAACTCAGCATTAGTATGTGACTATGTTGCTGTCATTTTTTTTTTTAAGGAGGGAAAACTTTAGATTAGTACCTCCACATTGCTTATTGCATCATTCTAAATTGAAGTAAAGACATTATTTGGCAGCTTTATTACAGGATTATAAAGATCTGTTCATGCTTTTTATGGATATCTGAAGTGTTTTGTTGTAAGTTCCTTTAATTGTGCATATAAACTGATTGTTAATTGTGGACTTTGTCTTATTGGGAACCAGTACCACTCCAAACCTAGTTTCCCACTGTATCAGAATTGTGCTGTTGCGTGTGCTTACAACTGCGTTTGTACTGGCATTAGTGTATCACAAGGATTTGAAATGTCAAAGCAAGGTGAGGCCGTGTTGCGCCAAATTGGTGAATTAAAAAGGCGTAGCAATACTGCGGTGTGCTCTGGTTGTATTGTAGTTGTAGCTGCATCAAAAAGGCATGGAAAGGCCATGGGGTGAGTGATTGTGTCATAGAAATAAGCCTTGTAATTCTATCACAAGTTCTTGCTTAATTGTATGTCAGCTAGTTATGTCAGTGTAGAATGTATTGTTAAGGTATTGGTTGTAGTTGGGTGTTGTACTTTTTGAACTGAACATTGTTGTGCAGTATTATTTTCTGTGATACTTCTAAAATCAGTTTCTGTAAGTTGCAGCCATGTTTCTTATGAATGATACGTATACATGTAGCTTAGATTAAGTGCTGTGGTATGTTGTTAGTGCCTGCTAAGAAATTTTTACTATTTTATTACTCTGGGTCAACTATTTCTTTTGAAAATGTTGTTTCATTTGAAGTTAATTTATTTAAAGACTGACCACAAGTGTTTTTTTAATATTGTGCACTCTGGCATTGAATACAGCTGCTAATAAAACGAAGTTTTTGGTCAGACGCCTATACCTAGACAAGTATCATCCACATACCACTCTTACCAGAATCCTGTGCCACATTTTGGTAGCAGAGTATGGTCAGTGTTGTGTTAGCATGGTGCCTGAGATAGTATTAGAATAGTGTTACCTGGGTTCTGCGTTTTGAGCTCCTTATTGTCACCTTACAGGTGTAGCTTTCAGGGATGTCCCAGGCTCAGTTCACTATAAAGAAGAGCTGGGCTCTGATGTAGCCCTCCAAGGGAAAGCCGCCGCAAGCAGAGTTTCCAAGCTGACCCAGCAGCTTCGCTAGGTGATGATGGAACTACCACAGTTGACGTCAGGGGATCACTTGACGTAAATAAGCAAGTAGTTCCTATAGAATCAACACTGACTGAAGTACAAGATGCGTTGAAATTTTGTCAGAATTAGATTCCTTCTCATGCACAGATTGCAGTCTAGGGTGATTCATTATGTGAAATGGTGAATGATCTCATACTTTAAACTAAAAAGGAGCCCTTCAGGGTTGTTTAGATGAATTTCAGAGTAGGGCAGTGTGGGTAGATGTGATGATAAGTAATACGTTGTTAGCTACATCACAGGATAAAAGAATGAATATGGATATGGTGCAGGCAGTGGATACAGATTAGCTGCAAGAGGTAGAAGCCTCAGAGTTAGAAATTTAAAAGCGTGGGCAGACAGTTCGCCAGGTTATCACATCTTTCATTAGGCATGCTGAACCGTCGTGAGCTCCATAGAGTCGATTATGGAAACGATTACGTGTCTGTACTACCTGGTAACCTTGTTGGAGTGAAAGGAGGTGTTTTTGTTGAGTGATGTACGCTGCCGGGAAAAAAATTAGTACACCGGGAAAGACGATGTCGATCACGGCATATGCTACCTGGGGGATACTAGATGTTCTAATAACGCCTTCATTGTCATCAGCCAAGAGTGGCATAGCTAAGAGAGCGCCACCTGTGTCTACCCTTTAATAGTGAATGCTCAGAGCCAGAAGGCTCAGTGTGGTGCAAACGTGTGAAGCAAGCAGGCAATCTTGCCGTGGAGATGCACCTGTGCTTCCTACAGCCAACTGAACAATTTTGAGATTGGTCAAATTGTGACCTTCCGAGTGGCGGGATAGTCCTTTCGCAGAATTGTCACCAAGTTGGAGGTTCTGCGTGAGCTGTGCAATGATGGTAGTATCAGCAGTCACACCTGTAGACGAGGTTCTGGTCATCCACACAGCACAGGCACCTGCCAGGATCTTCACATAGTAAGGGCAGTAGTGGCGGATCGTACAGCTACCACACCACAGATAAGAGGGCTTGTGAGCCTTGATGTGTCAACATGAACTGTTGCGAACTGAATATTAGCAGTGAGACTACAGGTATGCACACTTCTAGCCCATGTTCCACATATGCCATAGCATTGACATGCATGTTTGACTGGTGCCATCAGAGGAACACTTGGAAGATGGAATGACGTGTTGTGATCTTCAGCTATGAAAGCTGAAGCTGGTGTTTTGTTCCAATAGGATATCGCTCGCCCACACACTGCTCGTGAAACTAGGCGTTCTCTTCAAGACATGCAGCAATTTCCGTGGCCTGCACGATCTCTAGACTTGTCTCAAATGGAGCATGTGTGGGATTTGATAAGAAGTGGCTCAAGGGACTCGTCATCCAAGAACTCTTATACGATTAGGTCGAGCACATTTCGAATAACGTATTCGCCATTTGTACGATTGGCTCGATGCCAGTGCCAGCGGCTGCATTGCCACCGATGGAGGCTACACTGCGTACTAGTATGGGTGTTAACAGCTTGTATCTATAACTGGTACCTCAGAACAATTTGTGCTGTTGATATGTAAATGTAATCTTTTCTGTACTACATATGCACTGTTGCAACAATAAATCAAGAGTGAACTGGAAACTTCTAAAAGGGTTTACTAATTTTTTTTTCGGCAGTATACAAATATTTCCACCCACCAGGTTAGCCGAGAGCGCTAATGCGCTGCTTCCTGGACTCAGATAGGCGCACCGGCCCCAGATCGAATCCGCCTGGCGGCTTAACGATGGAGGCTGGTGTGCCGGCCAGCCTGAATGCGGTTTTTAGGCGGTTTTCCACATCCCACTAGGTGAATACCGGGCTGATCCCCAAGTCCCGCCTCACTTGCATGGCTCGCAGACATCTGAACACATTCGCACTATTCCATGAATTACACTGGGCACAGACAGTTGGGGTACACTAATTCCGTCCCAGGGGGTATGGGGTAGTGGCAGGAAGAGCATCCGGCCACCCCTTAAATTAACATTGCCACGTCTGATTAACCATGCCGACCCTGCGTCCTTGTAGGAAAAGGCACACGCAAAAGACAGAAATAAAGAAAGTATACAAATATTTCCGATGTTGTACCCATATGTAAAGGATTGCTACGCTTTTTTGAGAAAGATACGGTTGTGGGCGTCAATGTGCTGTTGTATGGAAGGATATTTTCACCTAGAACCATGTAGAAAATTTTATGTCTCTCATTTTGCGGCACTGTGCTGGATGTTGTCCAGGAACTGCCAAACTATCCAAGTTAACTTTCAAACAAGAAATAACCAGAATGTGCCATTCGTATAGCTCGTCGAAAGACAAATACACTGTCTCACAAAGAAACTGAAGTACCAATAAGGGAAGGAGGAGAAACGAAATAAAACGTTGCAGGTCGAGAGAGCCCACAACCGTTGTAACTGGTTCCTGATATCCTGGATAATACACTACGACGAAGTTGACGTCTGAGTTGATCATACACATTTTCTATCGTGGACGGATCTAGAGATCTCGCTGGCTGCAAGAGTACCTCGTTACCACACAGACAGTTCATAGACTTGCGCCACGTGTATATAAACATTGTCCTGTTGAAAAACGGCGCCACAGTACACTTGTGTGCTAGGTAACACATGACGAGGCAGGACATCCGTGACATACTATTGCGCACCAACAGACTTTCCTCAGTCACTACCAGCTGTGACTTGGAGTCATACCCAGTAGCTTCCAACACCATGGCACCAAGCGTAACGTCACTGTACTTCTCCAAAACACTGCAAGAATGGGACTCCTCCCCAAGTAGCCGTCCTACTCGCTGACGCTAGTCACTGGGATGGTGGTGGTTGGTGGGGGATAGTGCAGAAACGCGATTATTCATCGATGAACACAATGGGACACCATTCATCAGCAGTTCATGCTTCCCTGTCATGACACCATTCCTTACGCAGACGTTTGTGTTGTTTAAGCGTGGGCTGTTAATTCCCTAGGCCGACTGCTGCTCCAACCAATGGTGCAGGATGGCACAGAATATTGCACGGAATTCATTACTTGTTCTTAGATGGCAGGCACATATGTGAAAGGGTCACGATGTGGTTGGTTCAGTACGGTTGTTCTCCCTTCGATGGTCAGATGTCATCGATCAGAACCTCGACGACGAGTATTCCTGCCCTCACATTCCCATACAGTCCAACATCGAGCTCCTGTCACATCTTAATGCCCCAGAAATCTGCAGATTGCAAGATTCTACTAGCCGGCAAAATGGAGACCCACAATGAGGCCCCTTTCGAGCTCTGTCAGGTGCTGATAACGCTATCTCACAGGCGGACGTGACATCTTCGTGTCCTTAATAGTGATGACTCAACAATGTAACGCTGTTCATGTCCACAGTAGTAATACTAACCACGAAAAACATTCATGCACTCTGATGGCCGTTCTGCCTGACGCGCATAATTACAATTCTAATTTTTTATGGATAAAACCCTCTAGATCGCTAAATAATATGTCGTTATTTATTACGTCGTTTCTGCCATCATCAGATATAGAAAACATTCAGCTTGCGAAACGCGGTTTAGTGCCAGTTGATTGACAATGGGCCGTGTTTCACAAGTTCAAAGTTTACGATATCTGATGAT
The DNA here is from genome assembly GCF_023864275.1 of Schistocerca cancellata. Taxonomy (NCBI): domain Eukaryota; kingdom Metazoa; phylum Arthropoda; class Insecta; order Orthoptera; family Acrididae; genus Schistocerca; species Schistocerca cancellata. The sequence continues at coordinate 100,382,096 of NC_064630.1, read as the reverse complement.
GGGAGATGCTGAAACATACTAATAAATAAAGACTTTTTTTAGTGAACTAGACGGTTTCATTCATGAAATATTCATGGTGGTCGCGGATTCATACCGTAAATTTGTTTCCTTTATTGATAAGCTACTTTAATCATTTACATACACGCCGATGGTCTGTGCATGTACGAAGTTACAATTACATCCTGAAATATCTTCCTCCCCCCCATGAACCATGGACCTTGCAGTTGGTGGAAAGGCTTGCATGCCTCAGCGATACAGATAACCGTACCGTAGGTGCAACCACAACGGAGGGGTATCTGTTGAGAGCCCAGACAAACGTTTGGTTCCTGAAGAGGGGCAGCAGCCTTTTCAGTAGTTGCAGGGGCAACAGTCTGGATAATTCACTGATCTGGCCTTGTAACACTAACCAAAACAGCCTCGCTGGGCTGGTACTGCGAACGGTTGAAAGCAAGGGGAAACTACAGCCGTAATTTTTCCCGAGGGCATGCAGCTCTACTGTATGGTTAATGATGATGGCGTCCTCTTGGATAAAATATTCCGGAGGTAAAATAGTCCCCCATTCAGATCTCCGGGCGGGGACTACTCAGGAGGACGTCGTTATCAGGAGAAGGAAAACTGGCGTTCTACGGATCGGAGCGTGGAATGTCAGATCCCTTAATCGGGCAGGTAGGTTAGAAAATTTAAAAAGGGAAATGGATAGGTTAAAGTTAGATATAGTGGGAATTAGTGAAGTTCGGTGGCAGGAGGAACAAGACTTCTGGTCAGGCGAATACAGGATTATAAATACAAAGTCAAATAGGGGTAATGCAGGAGTAGGCTTAATAATGAATAAAAAACAAGAATGCAGGTAATCTACTACAAACAGCATGGTGAACGCATTATTGTGGCCAAGATAGACACGAAGCCCAAGCCTACTACAGTAGTACAAGTTAATATGCCAACTAGCTCCGCAGATGACAAAGAGATTGATGAAATGTATGATGAGATAAAAGAAATTATTCAGATAGTGAAGGGAGACGAAAATTTAAAAGTCATTGGTGACTGGAATTCGATAGTAGGAAAAGGAAGAGAAGGAAACGTAGCAGGTGAATATGGAATGGGGGTAAGGAATGAAAGAGGAAGCCGCCTGGTAGAATTCTGCACAGAGCATAACTTTATCATAGCTAACACTTGGTTCAAGAGTGATAAAAGAAGGTTGTACACTGGAAGAATCCTGGAGATACTAGAAGGTATCAGATAGATTATATAATGGTAAGACAGAGATTTAGGAACCAGGTTTTAAATTGTAAGACATTTCCAGGGGCAGATGTGGACTCTGACCACAATCTATTGGTTATGAACTGTAGATTAAAACTGAAGAAACTGCAAAAAGGTGGGAATTTAAGGAGATGGGACCTGGATAAACTGACTAAACCAGAGGTTGTACTGAGTTTCAGGGAGAGCGTAAGGGAACAAATGAGAGGAATTGGGAAAAGAAATACAGTAGAAGAAGAATGGATAGCTTTGAGGGATGAAGTAGTGAAGGCAGCAGAGGATCAAGTAGGTAAAAAGACGAGGGCTAGTAGAAATCCCTGGGTAACAGAAGAAATATTGAATTTAATTGATGAAAGGAGAAAATATAAAAATGCGGTAAATGAAGCAGGCAAAAAGGAATACAAACGTCTCAAAAATGAGATCGCCAGGAAGTGCAAAATGGCTAAGCGGGGATGGCTAGAGGATAAATGTAAGGATGTAGAGGCTTATCTCACTAGGGGTAAGATAGATACTGCCTACAGAAAAATTAAAGAGACCTTTGGAGAAAAGAGAACCACTTGTATGAATATTAAGAGCTCAGATGGAAACCCAGTTCTAAGCAAAGAAGGGAAAGCAGGAAGGTGGAAGGAGTATATACACGGTCTATACAAGGGCGATGTACTTGAAAACAATATTATGGAAATGGAAGAGGATGTAGATGAAGATGAAATGGGAGATATGAGATTGCGTGGAGAGTTTGACAGAACACTCAAAGTCCTGAGTCGAAACAAGGTCCCGGGAGTAGACAACATTCCATTAGAACTACTGACGGCCCTGGGAGAGCCAGTCCTGACAAAACTCTACCATCTGGTGAGCAAGATGTGTGAGACAGGCGAAATACCTTGAGACTTCAATAAAAAAATATAATAATTCCAATCCCAAAGAAAGCAGGTGTTGACAGGTGTGAAAATTACCGAACTATCAGTTTAATAAGTCACGGCTACAAAATACTAACGCGAATTCTTTACAGACGAATGGAAAAACTAGTAGAAGCCGACCTCGGGGAAGATCAGTTTGGATTCCGTAGAAATGTTGGAACACGTGAGGCAATACTGACCCTACGACTTATCTTAGAAGCTAGATTTACGAAAGGCAAACCAACGTTTCTAGCATTTGTAGACTTAGAGAAAGCTTTTGACAATGGTGACTGGAATACTCTCTTTCAAATTCTGAAGGTGGCAGGGGTAAAATACAGGGAGAGAAAGGCTATTAACAATTTGTATAGAAACCAAATGGCAGTTATAAGATTTGAGGGGCATGAAAGGGAAGCAGTGGTTGAGAAGGGAGTGAGACAGGGTTGTAGCCTCTCCCCGATGTTGTTCAATCTGTATATTGAGCAAGCAGTGAAGGAAACTAAAGAAAAATTCGGAGTAGGTATTAAAATCCATGGAGAAGAAACAAAAACTTTGAGGTTCGCCGATGACATTGTAATTCTGTCAGAGACAGCAAAGGACTTGGAAGAGCAGTTGAACGGAATTGATAGTGTCTTGAAAGGAGGATATAAGATGAAAATCAATAAAAGCAAAACGAGGATAATGGAATGTGGACAAATTAAGTCTGGTGATGCTGAGGGTATTAGATTAGGAAATGAGACACTTAAAGTAGTACATCTACATCTGCATCTACATGATTACTCTGCAATTCACATTTAAGTGCTTAGCAGAGGGTTCATCGAACCACAATCATACTATCTCTCTACCATTCCACTCCCGAACAGCGCGTGGGAAAAACGAACACCTAAACCTTTCTGTTCGAGCTCTGATTTCTCTTATTTTATTTAGATGATCATTCCTACCTATGTAGGTTGGGCTCAACAAAATATTTTCGCATTCGGAAGAGAAAGTTGGTGACTGAAATTTCGTAAATAGATCTCACCGCGACGAAAAACGTCTTTGCTGTAATGACTTCCATCCCAACTCGCGTATCATATCTGCCACACTCTCTCCCCTATTACGCGATAATACAAAACGAGCTGCCCTTTTTTGCACCTTTTCCATGTCCTCTGTCAATCCCACCTGGTAAGGATCCCACACCGCGCAGCAATATTCTAACAGAGGACGAACGAGTGTAGTGTAAGCCGTCTCTTTAGTGGACTTGTTGCATCTTCTAAGTGTCCTGCCATTGAAACGCAACCTTTGGCTCGCCTTCCCCACAATATTATCTATGTGGTCTTTCCAACCGAAGTTGTTCGTAATTTTTACACCCAGGTACTTAGTTGAATTGACAGCCTTGAGAATTGTACTATTTATCCAGTAATCGAATTCGAACGGATTTCTTTTGGAACTCATGTGGATCACCCCACACTTATCGTTATTTAGCGTCTACTGCCACCTGCCACATCATACAGCAATCTTTTCTAAATCGATTTGCAACTGATACTGGTCTTCGGATGACCTTACTAGACGGTAAATTACAGCATCATCTGCGAAAAACCTAAGAGAACTGCTCAGATTGTCACCCAGGTCATTTATATAGATCAGGAACAGCAGAGGTCGCAGGACGCTTCCCTGGGGAACACCTGATATCACTTCAGATTTACTCGATGATTATCCGTCTATTACTACGAACTGCGACCTTCCTGACAGGAAATCACGAATCCAGTCGCACAACTGAGAGGATACCCCATAGGCCCGCAGCTTGATTAGAAGTCGCTTGTGAGGAACGGTGTCAAAAGCTTTCCGGAAATCTAGAAATACGGAATCAACTTGAGATCCCCTGTTGATAGCGGCCATTACTTCGTGCGAATGAAAAGCTAGCTGCGTTGCACAAGAACGATGTTTCCTGAAACCATGCTGATTACGTATCAATAGATCGGTCCGTCGAGGTGATTCATTATGTTTGAAAACAGTATATGCTCCAAAACCCTACTGCAAACCGACGTCAATGATATAGGTCTGTAGTTCGATGGATTACTCCTACTACCCTTAAACACTGGTGCGACCTGCGTAATTTTCCAATCTGTAGGTACAGATCTATCGGTGAGCGAGCGGTTGTATATGATTTCTAAGTAGGGAGCTATTGTATCAGCGTAATCTGAAAGGAACCTAATCGGTATACAATCTGGACCTGAGGACTTGCCCGTATCAAGCGATTTGAATTGCTTCGCAACCCCTAAGGTATCTACTTCTAAGAAACTCATGCTAGCAGCTGTTCGTGTTTCAAATTCTGGAATATTCCATTCGTCTTCCCTGGTGAAGGAATTTCGGAAAACTGCGTTCAATAACTCCGCTTTAACGGCACAATCGTCGATAACAGTACCATCGGCACTGCGCAGCGAAGGTATTGCTGCGTCTTGCCGCTTGTGTACTTTACATACGACCAGAATTTCTTCGGATTTTCTACCAAATTTCGAGACAATGTTTCGTTGTGGAACCTATTAAAGGCATCTCGCATTGAAGTCCGTGCCAAATTTCGAGCGTCTGTAAATTTTAGCCAATCTGCGGGATTTCGCGTTCTTCTGAAGGAGTTGGGGAGCAAAATAACTGATGATGGTCGAAGTAGAGAGGATATAAAATGTAGACTGGCAATGGCAAGGAAAGCGTTTCTGAAGAAGAGAAATTTGTTAACATCGAGTATAGATTTAAGTGTCAGGAAGTCGTTTCTGAAAGTATTTGTATGGAGTGTAGCCATGTATGGAAGTGAAACATGGACGATAAATAGTTTAGACAAGAAGAGAATAGAAGCTTTCGAAATGTGGAGCTACAGAAGAATGCTAGAGGTTAGATGGGTAGATCACATAACTAATGAGGAGGTGTTGAATAGGATTGGGGAGAAGAGAAGTTTGTGGCACAACTTGACTAGAAGAAGGGATCGGTTGGTAGGACATGTTCTGAGGCATCAAGTGATCACCAATTTAGTTTTGGAGGGCAGCGTAGAGGGTAAAAATCGTAGAGAGAGAGACCAGGAGATGAATACACCAAGCAGATTGAGAAGGATGTAGGTTGCAGTAGGTACTGGGAGATGAAGAAGCTTGCACAGGATAGAGTAGCATGGAGAGTGCATCAAACCAGTCTCAGGACTGAAGACCACAACAACAACAACATATCTTCTGTGTGCTTCACTTCTTTTTATCAGGCGTTTATTTCCAGAACATCAAACTACTCTTCAAAAACTCTTTGGTATCATATCGGTTTTACGATAAGCAATCAGTTGCAGCGTTAATGAGATATGGCATGTACTTCACCCGGAGACGAAAAGTAAACAACACTTTATCGTACTATTGACGATTATTGTCTAGAGGAAATTTTGCTTGAAGGAGGATGGAAAATTTAATGACACGCATCAGAATGGTTCAAATGGCTCTGAGCACTATGCGACTTAACTTCTGAGGTCATCAGTCGCCTAGAACGTAGAACTAATTAAACCAAACTAACCTAAGGACACCGCACACATCCATGCCCGAGGCAGGATTCGAACCTGCGACCGTAGCGGTCGCTCAGTTCCAGACTGTGGCGCCTAGAACCGCACGGCCACTCCGGCCGGCCACGCATCAGAATCCTCTGTTGTATGATTACATGTACTATCACTGTGTCGGATACTTCTGGAACGTGAAATTATGGGACGTTAAAGAAACCTAAAAGTCGTCTACGGCAAGTACTGCCGCGGAGAGGTAAACCAGAAGAAATTAGGACCTGTAGTGTATGAGACAAAATAAAAACAAGAAAGGTTGTGTCCTACAGTAGCTATTGTTGATCTTTCATCTCACTAGATAATTCTTATTTTGTGAGTGAAGCAGAGGATAACTTTATCTCCTTCATCTCTTGAAGAAATCCATGTGTTCCATAGCATTTTCTTTTTCGGGGTGCGGTGAGGAGGCAAGTGTCATCGTTATGAAGACAAGTATCCGCCTTGATTTTCGTATGTGATATACTACCGTGCCAATAACTTTTTTTCCCAGATCCCTTGGGACCGCAAGGAATTAGTGAAAAATGGTAAACTGCTATGAGGAATTCCTGTACAGAAAAAAAGGGAAAGTGCAACAAGTAAACCTTTCAACCGAAGTTTTTGGTTTATTACTCACATTTATTAGTTTTTTTGGCAGCCTCCTGAAACTGCAAATTGAATAATAGAACATACCCTTCGGTACATTCGTAGAATCATTATCCTGGTATATAGCTTTGCTCTTTAGTTTCACTGAGTATATGCTGCCGTTTCGTTTTAATGATCGTTATTAAATACCCTCCCATTAATCAAAGAATTACACGGATAGCCGAAATATAATTCCGAGGTCTACTGAATAATGGCATGCACGAAGTTTGTGAAACTTTCTGGCCTGAACATACTGCTTCCGAATGTAGAAAATACGACACCAAAGAGATATTACAATGACAGCAGCACAGCAAGGAAGTTCCCTCATTTCACTGTCACTGATCGTGAAGTTCATTCTTAGAGTTCGTAACTGTTTTCACTCGGTTTCTGCACAATTATCTGTATGTTATAGTTCCAAGGAGGTTTCACAAGTGACTTCGGTGTTGGGAATTAAAATGTTCATCTTGAATGATTATTTGATCATCGTGTGATAGTAAAATTTAGCTTTTACAACAAAAGAGCAAAGTGTTTTATTGCAATTAGACGACAGTCTGTGCTAACGAATTAATATTACCCACCACTAAACGTGATACATCATTTACACTACGAAGGCGTTCAGTACGTAAGGCAGCACATTTTTTTCTGACAGCATGTTGGTTTTATTCAGGATTACAGTGCATCATATTATTCCCCACTTTTTTTTTGCTACAAAATCCTATTTTTTCAACGTAATCTCCGTTCAATGCGACGGCCTTACGCCGCCTCGCTGGGTCGGATACTACATCTTGCTGCATCAATAACCTCCCCAACATCAATGTACTGTATCCTGCGGAGTGCATCCCTCGTTGGGCCAAACAGATGGAAGTCGGAATGTGCGAGATCCGTGCTTTAGGGTGGATGAGGAAGAACAGTCCAGTGAAGTTTTGTGAGCTCCTTCCGGGAGTGCAGACTTGTGTGATGCCTTGCGTTGTCATGGAGAAGGAGATAGTTTGTTTTTGGGCAACGAACACGCTGAAGTCGTTTCTTCAATTTCCTGAAAGTATGTGAGGCCGGCGGAGAAGAGGGAGATCGGATGTTGTTGCGATGATGACAAACGCCTCGCCGATAGACTCACCGTGCTTTTGTTCACCGGCAGGTCTCCGTAGATATTCTGCAAGCACCTAAGAATATCTGGGTTGCTCTGATTTTGCGGCAAAAGGAACGCATCCCATTACAGGCGACGTTTTGAAGGTTGCGTATAGAGTCGCCACCTATCGGAACTTCATGACACTACAGGAGCTAAAGCGGGAATATTCCACGATGTCGCATAAAAAGTTCCGCTTGTTCTCACACGAAATTAGACGAGTAAAAATGTCTTTACTATAAAAGACGGATAATTGTGCTGTTGTGGCACATTTTATCATATTAACAGAATCTTCCGTCGGTTATTGGTAGAACAACCTTATAATAAATGAAAAGCACCAGTTTGCTTTTGTTCTACAATATTACTTTTATTGTTAACCGGTTTTCGGCTTACAAGGCCATCTTCAGACATTTACTGAGTATTATCACCAAATAAGTTAAATGTTAGCAGACAACATTGGAAGAGAAGTAACACATCTCTTCCAATGTTGTCTGCTAACATTTAACGTCTTTGGTGATAATACTCAGTAAATGTCTGAAGATGGCCTTGTAAGCCGAAAACCGGTTAACAAAAAAAGTAATATTGTAGAACAAAAGCAAACTGGTGCTTTTCATTTATTTTAAAAATGCGTTTCATTACTTATTGAACGCCCTAGTTCATTTCACTCCCTCCACAAGGATACTTCTGACCTAAGCGAATAAAAAATGAAAATCAAGAAAAGCAGTGGCTCAATATACCCTGTGGCTTCTCCCATTATATAGCACACCTGTCAGAATTAATTTGGTCAGACAATCGTCGTAAATCACACCACTCGCTCCTTCCGGCTTCTTGATTTTTCCCTTACCATCTGCGTCCGTCCTGTCCTCACGCTCACCTACCTTAGACTCACCATTAACCGTCACCTCACCTGGATCCCTCATCTCCACTTAATCCAATCCAAAACACACAACTGCCTCTGTCTCCTTAAGCTCCTCATGGGGGTTGAACCACTCTACCATCCTCCACACCTACAAATCCTTAATCCGTCCGATCCTCTATTATGCCAGTCCCACCTGGATATCCGCTCCCCCCCCCCCCTTTCAAATTCTATAAGTCCCTTTAGATTCTCGAGAACCTTTAGAACCTGCGACCGTAGCAGTCGCGCGGTTCCGGCCTGAAGCGCCTAGAACCGCTCGGAAGGTCAAGTATAAAATCCGTTTCTCAACACTTTCAGTTTAAGATCATTTAGCCCTAATCATATTGTATTCCGAATTATTCGCTTTAACGATTGTGAGTTCATTTCTTAATTGTTTTTACTTCTGTCTGAACGTGACAGCAGCTTCCAAATGAACTGAACAGAAGGTTTTGTACTAGGCCTTCGACTTCGCTGAATTTTTTCAGTAAAATATCGCCTCTCATTTTCTTTACATGCTACTGATTATTTAGATGGAGTTACTTGATATTGTTGTCAGTGAGTACCAGTCAGGATTTGATAGGAGCGGAAAAGTCCACATGCGTATCGCTGGCAATGTATTCGAAGACTGTGTGCTCATGCGTAGTGAAAATTATAAAACGACGTCGCAGGAGAGTGAAAGAGAGTAAACAGCGTCTGCTGGATTTTTATTTCCCGTATTGTGCAACACTCTCAAAGATTATTGCTCAATGGAGGCTACCAAAATCAAAACTGCCTGTACATTCATCAAATGACCCATCAGCATTGGAAAGTATCCTCAATTATTGAATTAACAAATCCAGATGCCCAAAATAATGGATTCTCAGTTTTGTGATACATATTTCTTGTGTACTGAAACAATATAAAGCATAAAAGAAAGAAAAGGATGAAAAAGTGATCTGATATGTTTTCATAAGGAAAAAAATGTAGATAGTCTCGAGAAAAATTCCGTTCTTAATATTTAGGGCTAGAATGAACACTGAGAAAGGACGAAGACCATCCTATACTATTCATAGAAGGAACATACAAGGGTCTTCGGGACCCTATAACTTCAGTTTGTGATACAACAGAATAAAAAAAGAAAACACATCAGAGAAGTGAACAGCGTTTGCCTCTTAAAGACAAAATCACGTGAAACGTTTTCTGCAAGGGCTTCAATTGTAGGTATATTTCAAGAAGAGATATCAAATCGAGGGAAACGCTAATTTACAGATTAAAAAGTAAGTACTGAAATTGTTTGGAAGACATGGTAACAGTAAATGTAGTGCCAGTAATAGTTAATAACCACTAAAGGGAGGCTAAAAAAGGAATTTAGGAAAGCTACCGGAACATAGACAAGTGTCATCAGCCATCCAAGTCTACTTAATTTCGATGGGGAGGAAAAACATTGTATGCGGTATAAGAACTCAGCCGACTGTTGTGAGGGTCTTAGTGTCAGCAGATGTATTTACGTAGAATCGAAAAAGGCGGATCAAAAAGAACCAGGTCTAGTTATCGAAAGACTGATGATAAGGTTGTGTTGTTTTTAATACGTAAATGTGCATTCATGATTTGTATAATCCACGTAATTTTCATTTTTATACAAAGTATGCCACTCGTGATACCCCAAGATCATTGTTTCCTAGATACGAAACAAAAAGAAACAGAAATACGTAGCTTACATGCCTAACTCACAAAGATCTAAAATTTACTTCCGGTCTGTAACTGAGGAAGAGAAAGTTGCTAAGAAAGACACCATGTATCCACAAGCAAGTACAAGAGAATGCGTCGGAAGTCGAGCATTCGTTCGTTATTTTGCTGCAGAGGGACTATCATGAAACGTATAATACGACAACACCAAATATCAAAAGAGTAAAACCATGGTGTAAATAATTTCTGGCCATTGGAAATTTGAGTGAAGTACGTTGAGGAGAAAGACGCGGATCCAGCGATCAAACGGAAAAGCTCGCCAGAAGTTCGTACGCAGAAAAGGAAATCGGCAGATTGCTCTAGTACTTCACAGGTCTAAAGTTATTGTACGAATTTCCCTCATAAAGAAGATGATGCTCTCTACACACAAAGTGCAGATTCTACAGGATATTATGCCTGCAATCATGTTAAAGCAATACAAAGTTGCATATGAAGCTTATTCGATCTCTTTAGGCTATCCAACAACATTTAGAAAGCCAGATATCAAGTCGTCAATCTATAGTTCTCTAAGATAAGAGAATATATTCAAACTAAAAGTTATTTTAACTTTACCCTCTACGCTTGACATTACTGTGGCTGTGGTCATCCAGACGAAAGCTTATATGAATTACACAACGTATCATAAAAATAACTGTTTTAAATTACGTACTGTGACATTACGCATCCTTTGGGCACACCTTTAGAACATTCTGTTTTTATAGCATTATTTCTTTGTATCTTTTATATGATTTCGTGAAAGCCATACAGTATTTGATCAAAAGTGTCCTGACACGCCTGTGTAACGCAGAATTGTCCGCTAGATGTCACGAGAGGCGGACCTATGAATATAAAAAGAGTCGGCGAGTATTATGTTGTCAGTAGAGAAGCAGTAACACCGGAAAAGATAGGTCACGATACCTCAGTGACCTGTAAAATGGACTAGTCACTGGGTGCCACCCGAGTAACCGATCCATCACGGACATTTCAACCATTCTACCTGCACATTTAGACAGCTGATGATGTGATTGTGAAACGGAAACACGAAGGAAGAACCGCAGCTAAACCAAGTCTACGCAGACCATATGTAATGACGGACAGGGATCATCGAGCATTGCGGAGCGTGGCTATAATACACTACTGGCCATTAAAATTGCTACACAAGAAGACATGCAGATGATAAACGGGTATTCATTGGATAAATATATTATACTAGAACTCACATGTGATTACATTTTCACGCAATTTGGTTGCATAGATCTTGAGAAATCAGTACCCAGAACAACCACCTCTGGCCGTAATAACGGCCTTGATACGTCTGGGCATCGAGTCAAACAGAGCTTGGGTGGCGTGTACAGGTACAGCTGTCCATGCAGCTTCAACACGATACCACATTTCATCAGAGTAGTGACTGGCGTATTGTGACGAGCCAGTTGCTCGGCCACCATTGACCACACGTTTTCAATTGGTGAGAGATCTAGAGAATGTGCTGGCCAGGGCAGCAGTCGAACATTTTCTGCATCCAGAAAGGCCCGTACAGGACCTGCAACATGCGGTCGTGCATTATCCTGATGAAATGTAGGGTCCCGCAGGGATCGAATGAAGGGTAGAGCCACGGTTCATAACACGTCTGAAATGTAACGTCCACTGTTTAAAGTGCCGTCAATGCGAACAAGAGGTGACCGAGACCGAGACGTGTAACCGATGGCACCCCATACCATCACACCGGGTGATACGCCAGTATGGCGATGACGAATACACGCTTTCAATGTGCGTTCACTGCGATGTCTCCAAACTCGGATGCGACCACCATGATGCTGTGAACAGAACCTTGATTCATCCGAAAAAATGACGTTTTGCCATTCGTGCACGCAGGTTCGTCGTTGAGTACACCATCGCAGGCGCTCCTGTCTGTGATGCAGCGTCAAGGGTAACCGCAGCCATGGTCTCCGAGCTGATAGTCCATGCTGCTGCAAACGTCGTCGAACTGTTCGTGTAGATGGTTGTTGTCTTGCAAACGTCCCCATCTGTTGACTCAGGGATCGAGACGTGGCAGCACAATCCGTTACACTCATGCGGATAAGAAACCTGTCATCTCGACTGCTAGTGATACGAGGCCGTTGGGATCCAGCACGGCGTTCCGCATTACCCTCCTGAACCCACCGACTCCATATTCTGCTAACAGTCATTGGATCTCGACCAACGCGAGCAGCAATATCGTGATACGGTAAACCGCAATCGCGATAGGCTAGAATCCGACCTTTATCAAAATCGGAAGCATGATGGTACGCATTTCTCCCCCTTACCCGAGGCATCACAGCAACGTTTAGCCAGGCAACGCCGGTCAACCGCTGTTTGTGTATGAGAAATCGGTTGGAAACCTTCCTCATGTCAGCACGTTATAGGTGTCGGCACCCGCGCCTACCTTGTGTGAATGCTCTGAAAAGCTAATCATTTGCATATCACAGCATCTTCTTCGTGTCGGTTAAATTTCGCGTCTGTAGCACGTCATCCTCGTGATGTAGCAATTTTAATGGCCAGTAGTGTAAATCACTTTAAATAAGCGGAAGGAATCACGCATGAGTTTCAAAGTACTACTAGCAGTCTTTCTGGCACAGTGACTGCGTGGGAAGGGGAAAAAATCGAGCACAATGGTCGAACAGCTCCTCACAAGCCACATGTTTCTGTATTCATTGCTAAGCGACGTTTGGGTTGGTGCAGCTACTGAACAGTGGATGGCTGGAAAGGAATGGTATGCAGTGTTGAATAAAGATATACCTTCCGGAAATCCAGTAGAAGGACTCTGATTTGGCGAACGCCTGGACAACGTTACCTGCCATCATGTGTAGTGCCACAGTCAAACACAGAGGAACTGGTAATATGGTATGGGAGTGTTTCTCATGGTGAAGAGTGTAGCCGCAATTTGAGCTAAAGGAAACGATAAGTGCGGAAGAATATGAAATTTTGCATCATTGTATTCTGCATACAGTAGCGGAACAGCTCGCAGATGATTGCTTGTATAATTGTATCGGCACGAAAGTGTACCAATGATTTGTGGACAGTAACATTCCTGAAATGGACTGACCTTCCCAGATTGCCGACATGAACGCAATGGAACATTTGGGAAGTGTCAGAACGTCGACTTTGCTTCAGACATCAGCGTCCAGCATCACTACCTTCTCCAGTTCCGTCTCTTGCCGACGAACGGCCAGCTGTTCCTCCGCAGACATTCAAATATCTCTCTGAAAGTATCATAAAGGCGAAAGGTGGACACATACCACATTAACATCCACTGATATGTGTCTGGCTGGATACTTTTGATACGATGGTGTATATGCTAAAACATAGTCCACTAAAAATTTAATTAGTGAGTTTATTGTCATATTATATCGATGCCTCTTCTTTAGTCTTCTTCTTCTTTCTTGTTTATCCCGGCTTCTTGAGTTCTCTTGTGAAGAGACACGACACAACACGTTCAGTAGTGGCGTGGGAATATCAGTGAAGTTACACAACTGTTACTAATTTAACTTTTGAAACCGCCGGTTAATTGGCATTTCTGGAAATAAAATCACTCTCATACTCTCATGCGGTCAGCAAATTTCGTGTAACAGTTTGTATGTGTAATGGGACTTATTACGTCGCAAATCGTTCTAATGATTTAATTAATCTGCGTTACAGTGTTGCTAAGCAACGTGATCAACAAGGTGATGTGTGTCTCAAAACAGAACCTTGATATTTTGAATAAACTTTCGGTTAATTTGTGTCAAAATCAGCCCTTTCCAACTTCGTGCATTAAGTCCGAGCCCATTTGCAACTGTTGTACGCGATTCACTGGACAGCTCGATCACGCACTAGCGTGTAATGTACACTCCTGGAAAAGGAAAAAAGAACACATTGACACCGGTGTGTCAGACCCACCATACTTGCTCCGGACACTGCGAGAGGGCTGTACGTTCACTTGTGTTAACGTGCCACAGCAATGCCTCGGCGACGTGCTTGGCGACGTCGCATGCGGCACAGCGTTCCAGTTTATCGTTCACTGAAGGCAATTGATATTGATCTGGCTGGGCAGTTTAATAAGCAGCAGCTAATTGGAGGCCCGAATGTTTTTCGAGGCCTCAGACTGCAATTCACATGTGATGTACAGGCTCTGTTTGGAGGTAGTACATGGCTGACCTTGGCTGTTGTTTGGGGCAATCATTGTGATTATGGTGGCCTTGAAGCATTTCCAGATGCAAATATTTTAGTCTGGAAAACGTGGAGTATAGCAGAGACTACAGGACTCTTGGCTAAGGTTCCCTATGGTACTCTTGTTCCATCAATGCCATTTGTCTTATCTACCAGAAGAAAGAAGAAATTAAATGCAGACGAGTACCTATTTATATGGGCTAAAGTTGGTAATGGAAACTGTAAAATAAAGATCACTGGTGACTGTATGTTGTATTACAGACAATAAAGATTTATCCTTTGTCCTTGAACCATCCTTCTCTATCCCGTGAGATTTTTTTAAAAAAAAGAATAAAAACATTATTCATTTGAAAGTAGTAGGCTGGGCCCTCTTGGTTGCTTGCTGTGCGCGTGACCTTGAGTGGGACGCACGGCACAGCGGCCACACCAGGAACCGCGGTGTTGGCCGTCGAATGGCGCTAGCTGCGCAGCATTTGTGCACCGCCGCCGTCAGTGTGAGCCAGTTTGCCGTGGCATACGGAGCTCCATCGCAGTCTTTAACACTGGTAACATGCCGCGACAGCGTGGACGTGAACCGTATGTGCAGTTGACGGACTTTGAGCGAGGGCGTATAGTGGGCATGCGGGAGGCCGGGTGGACGTACCGCCGAATTGCTCAACACGTGGGGCGTGAGGTCTCCACAGTACATCGATGTTGTCGCCAGTGGTCGGCGGAAGGTGCACGTGCCCGTCGACCTGGGACCGGACCGCAGCGACGCACGGATGCACGCCAAGACCGTAGGATCCTACGCAGTGCCGTAGGGGACCGCACCGCCACTTCCCAGCAAATTAGGGACACTGTTGCTCCTGGGGTATCGGCGAGGACCATTCGCAACCGTCTCCATGAAGCTGGGCTACGGTCCCGCACACCGTTAGGCCGTCTTCCGCTCACGCCCCAACATCGTGCAGCCCGCCTCCAGTGGTGTCGCGACAGGCGTGAATGGAGGGACGAATGGAGACGTGTCGTCTTCAGCGATGAGAGTCGCTTCTGCCTTGGTGCCAATGATGGTCGTATGCGTGTTTGGCGCCGTGCAGTTGAGCGCCACAATCAGGACTGCATACGACCGAGGCACACAGGGCCAACACCCGGCATCATGGTGTGGGGAGCGCTCTCCTACACTGGCCGTACACCACTGGTGATCGTCGAGGGGACACTGAATAGTGCACGGTACATCCAAACCGTCATCGAACCCATCGTTCTACCATTCCTAGACCGGCAAGGGAACTTGCTGTTCCAACAGGACAATGCACGTCCGCATGTATCCCGTGCCACCCAACGTGCTCTAGAAGGTTTAAGTCAACTACCCTGGCCAGCAAGATCTCCGGATCTGTCCCCCATTGAGCATGTTTGGGACTGGATGAAGCGTCGTCTCACGCGGTCTGCACGTCCAGCACGAACGCTGGTCCAACTGAGGCGCCAGGTGGAAATGGCATGGCAAGCCGTTCCACAGGACTACATCCAGCATCTCTACGATCGTCTCCATGGGAGAATAGCAGCCTGCATTGCTGCGAAAGGTGGATATACACTGTACTAGTGCCGACATTGTGCATGCTCTGTTGCCTGTGTCTATGTGCCTGTGGTTCTGTCAGTGTGATCATGTGATGTATCTGACCCCAGGAATGTGTCAATAAAGTTTCCCCTTCGTGGGACAATGAATTCACGGTGTTCTTATTTCAATTTCCAGGAGTGTATTTCAAACCGAGTGCGCGGGTTTCAGTTTTCCCTAATGGGCTAAACGACTCTTTTGTAATAACTTGATATGTCTATCTCACGTAAAGTCTAAATTAAATTGGATTTGTCTCCGTTCGGGTCAAAATCACCAAAAATAAATTTCACCGCGCAGGTCAGCGAACTGTGCACGCGCACTTCCAGCACTCTAAGTGATAACTCGTCTCAGAGTATAAGTCGCACATAAATTCACACTTTTTCATGCACAAAAAATTTATATTAAACAGATAAATTATGACAAACTGCCTATTGGCTTCTGTCTCGGGTTCTTCACGATTTTACTGACGTTTCGCCAGCACGAGTGGCTGTCCGTGTCGGCGAATTTTATTACGTGGTCGGTCTCACGCAGTGCGTGCTCTGCCACGGCCGATTTCTCCACCTGCCCCAGCCTGCGATGTTGCTTATGCTTTTTGATCCTGGTGTTGATTGGTCGTCCAGCCATTCCGACATAAACTTTTCCGCATGTGCTTGGTATACTGTATATTACCGACATTGCAAGTGGGTGCCTTTTCTCCTTTGCCGATCTAAGACACTCTTTGATCTTACTTGTCGGTTTGAAGATCGGCTTTACATCATGTTTGCGCAATATACGGCCGATTCTGTCCGTCACCCTGGGAATGTATGGCAGAAAGGCCGTACCCGACATTTCTTTTTCTGATTTCTTACTTCGCCGAGTGTTTGTCTCTGTCACACTTCTAATATAATTTGTGGAGTACCCATTGCTCCTCAGAACACTTTCAAGGTGTTGCCTTTCGTTTCTGAGGTGCTGCGGCTCACATATTCGTCCTGCTCGCGTTACGAGCGTGTTAATCAAGCCTCTTTTCTGACTCTGGTGGTGGTTTGATAGCTTGTGTAGGTATCGGTCCGTGTGTGTCGATTTTCCATACACGCTATGTCCCAGGTTTTCGCCGTCCCTTGTGACCAGCACATCTAGAAACGGCAGTTTTTTGTCCTTTTCTACTGCCATGGTAAATTTTATGTTGGCATGGAGGCTGTTCAAGTGTCTTAGCACACACTGAGTGATACCGACCACGTAATAAAATTCGCCGACACGGAAGTTCTGGCTGCAGAGAAGCACTATCAAATGCGCTTGTTCAGAGAAGCTGTAGAAATACAAAAACACGCGAACAGTTTGAACAAGAAAGAGGAAAGCCTTAAGGTAAACGGATCCTGGCTTCCCGTACTGCAGCGAACGACCGTCGCAGTTAGCAAGAGGAGAACCGCACCGGAAATGACCGCGGAGAAGTCCTCGGACGTTGGCGCGCCAGGTACATATAGTCTGCGGCCACGAGCTCGGCTCCAGTTCACCACCGGCAATGGAGGGTGAAGCTTTGACAATGCCAGCCACTCGTGCTGGCGAAACGTCAGTAAAATCATCAGATGAACGTCGGCCGAAGAACCCGAGACACGAGCCAACAGGCAGTTTGTCAACAAGTGGCCACGAAAGACTTAATAATTTAGATAAATTATGGCCTGCAATTACTAATTAGCATTTCCCATTCTGAATAAACTTCAAGAACTGGTACTTCATAATCAATAAAATTTTATCGCTTGACAGAAACTATTAGTTTGCTAAAACGGATTCAGATTACAGTCAACTCGTGTCCAGGAGAGTCCGTTGAGTAATTTACTGACTTTTATAGCAAATTTGGTACCCCTTGCATCGCTACAATATCACACCGTTTTTACTAAGCCCCGTGCAAGAAGACACTTTTTTTTAGTCATCAGTCTTCTGACTGATTTGATGCGGCCCGCCACGAATTTCTGTCATGTGCCATTCTTTTCATCTCAGAGTAGCACTTGCAACCTACGTCCTCAGTTATTTGCTGGATATATCCGAGTCTCTCTCTTCCTCTACCGTTTCTACTCTCTACAGCTCCATCAATTGCCTTGGAAGTTTTTCCCTGACATCGTAACAAATGTAATATCATGCTGTCTTTTCTTCTTGTCAGTGATTTCTATATATTCTATTGTTCGCCAATTCTGCGGAGAAACTCCTCATTCCTTACCTTATCAGTCTGTTGTTGTTGTGGTCTTCAGTCCTGAGACTGGTTTGATGCAGCTCTCCATGCTACCCTATCCTGTGCAAGTTTCTTCATCTCCCAGTACCTACTGCAACCTACATCCTTCTGAATCTGCTTAGTATATTCATCTCTCGGTCTCCCTCTACGATTTTTACCCTCCACGCTGCCCTCCAATGCTAAATTTGTGATCCCTTGATGCCTCAGAACATGTCCTACCAACCGGTCTCTTCTTCTCGTCAAGTTTTGCCACAAACTCCTCTTCTCCCCAATACTATTCAATACCTCCTCATTAGTTATGTGATCTACCCATCTAATTTTCAGCATTCTTCTGTAGCACCACATTTCGAAAGCTTCTATTCTCTTCCTGTCCAAACTATTTATCGTCCATGTTTCACTTCCATACATGGCTACACTCCATACAAATACTTTCAGAAATGACTTCCTGACACTTAAATCTATACTCGATGTTAACAAATTTCTCTTCTTCAGAAACGCTTTCCTTGCCATTGCCAGTCTACATTTTATATCTTCTCTATTTCGACCATCACCAGTTATTTTGCTCCCCAAATAGCAAAACTCAGTCTACCAAATTTTAAGCATTCTCTTGCAGAACCACATCTCAGATGTTTCTGTTCTTTTCTGTTCCGGATTTCCCACAGCCTATGTCTCGCTGACATAAGCGACAGTACCTAGCGGTTACTGCTGAGTAGTTGCCCTTCCAAACACCAGTCCACAAAAACAAACCAGTTGCACCTTTCCCTGCGGTTACTCGTACTTTAGGTACTAGGGCTACGCATGGCTCTGTTTAAAAAGAGTAGCTCGATGTAGTCATAGGGTTGACCCGCGCACGTCTACTTTTATATCCCGCAGCTGATTCGCTGTAAATAATAACCTGTAGCTGTGACCGTGCTGTCAAGTAACCTATCCATTAGCTGGAATTGCGAGTTAATAAAATGCACAGAAATATCAAATAAAAGATTAACGAATCATTTAAGAAAAAGGAATTCTTCCAATCCATATGTGGCATACAGCAAACCAGTGCTTAACAGTAGTGGTTAAAAAACAGTTTTCGTTGCAATTTTATTTTTTTTATTTTTCAACTACGCGTTTTGCCTTATTTAGGCATCTTCAGGTTATCTACATAGAAAACAGAGAACAAACACATCTATTTAAGAATCGCGATCGCGTTGTGCAGACTTGGATACCCTATAAGCATGTATAAACAGATCATCTATTGAAAGAGCAAGTACCTTAATTTGGTATTTCTTAGAAGAATCCTTTAGTCGGTGTAGCCAAAGGGCATCGTCGAATATATCAGGCCAACATCGCCTTCGTTAAACTCAGTAAAAACTAGAAATATAAAATAGTAAAATCATTACCTTATCTAGATGGACGCGAGAGGCACCAAGATCTGCATAACGCGTTCCCGTTAAGCATAATGCTTACTACCTGAGCTCCCATCTTACTTCGTTACTCGCTCCTGTGAACTACTTAAACATAACTAACCTAAGGACATCACACACATCCATGCCCGAGGCAGGATTCGAACCTGTGACCGTAGCGGTCGCGCTGTTCCAGACTGTAGGGCCTAGAGCCGCTCGCCCATCCCGGCCGGCACGGCCTCTGTGAAGGAGCTGCTCCAAGAAATGACACAGTGTCAGAGACTCTTAAAGATGGATAAGTTACTGTTTCTTTGCATTCGACAATAACTCACAGTGAAATATTAGTTCAAACCTGAACATATCTGCGATCTCAGAACCTTGAGGTGCATCTAATGACAAACAATATTTCTATATCTTTAAAACTACAGAAGCTAATATTTCACAGTTCTAGGACCTCAGATATTAAGTCCCATAGTGCACAGAGCCATTTGAACCATTTGAACAAAGGCCGTGCGAGTAACAGCTGTCAAAATTCCTAGCTTAGAGATTTTCACCTTTCCCGGCGGATCCCTTGTGCTCACACCTGGGCTCTCCAGCAATGGTCGCTGCCTCTGGAGTCAACCAGCGCTCAGCTGTACAAGCAAATTCACCTCTTACCAATACTGGGCGGCCGACTAGATAGGCTAAATACGCATAACGATACACATTCAATGCTGTGCTCCAAACGTACAATGTCAGAAATTTTTTCCTCAAATTAAGGCCTATGTTTGATACTAGTAGACTTCCGTTGGTCGGGAATGACCTTTTTGCCACAGGTGGTCGGCTTTTAATGTCCACCTTGCTCCGTCCATCCTTGGTTTTTTTGCTGCCTCAGTAGCAGAATTCCTTACTTTCAGCCACTTCATTATCACCAATTATGATAAGTGTCTCACTGTTCTCATTTCTGCTACTTTTCATTACTTTCATCGTTCTTCAGTTTACTCTCAGTCCATATTATGTGCTCGACAGGATGTTCACCTCATACAACAGGTCTCGCAATTCTTCTTCACTTTCAATTTGGACTGCAATTTCATCACCGAATTTTAACACTGATATTCTTTCACCTTGAATTTTAATCCCACTCTCGAATTTTTGTTTTATTTACGACATAGCTTCTTCCACGTGTAGATAGAAGAGAAGAGACGAAAGACTACATCCCTGTCTTACAACCTTTTTAATCAGTGCATTTAGTCTCGCGGCGGCGCGGTTCCTTTCGTCCCATTACCTGCACCTACCTGTGAACTCGTTGCAGCAGATCGCCGTTATGAAAGCCGAGCAGTAACCTATCGTAGTGTGACTTGCACCAGCCTGCATACAACGTAACTACTCGAAGAACCGTGAAAACATCTTAATTTTGAATGAAAGGTGGAAGTACTGGCAAAATGTCGGTATATTCTGAACCTTGATAATGTACACATTCACTGCCAAGCCCGTGCTCATCTGAACACACTCATGCACATAACTTTTCATTCACGTTAGCAAGTTTATGGTAACGTATTTCTCGAAATGTAAACAGCTACTAAGCACGGATTGTCCTTAAATGAAAACGCTCGCCATACTATTAAGTTTATCGGTATCTAATGCACTCAGGTATTTAGTCACCGATCTCCTCAATATGCCACGCGGAATTACTGTCTTTCCTCATACACAAAATCAATTAAAAATCCGTACTTTCTAAAAAAACACTCAGGAATAAATACGCCTTCACTTTAAAGCTATTTTGAGGCATGTAGCACAACTAAAGCCGGCAAATTATAACTTCCTTCGGAGCTCATACTACACACGACCGTACTATTGAAAGGTTGGACTCCGACTACTTAGAGTGCTGTAAGTATTCTATATCTACAAGATAAAAGATTCAGGAAGAGTACTCCATTCTGATTGGTCAGTTTTCTTTAAGGCCAATAGAAAACATTATTCTCCCGCGTTAGTCCGCGCTTTTCATGACTAACGAATCAACAAATTACACACTTTCGAACTTTACTTTTTCCCGAAATAAATATTTAACATTCTGATATTTTGTTTATACTTTAAGATATAAACTATTTTCATTTGCACTCAAATTAGCTTTACTTTTACCATAAACTTACTTAACATATTATGATACAAAATTCCCAGTCGTCTGCATTCAGACTGTCTTGAAAACTTTCTCACACTATTTCGTACAGCGTTAATCAGTAGAACAATGATCTATATATTTACTTTTAACCCATCATTCACAGTACTAAAAGCATATAGAAAACGGTAAAAACATAAATAAACAAAAAATCTTTCAAGAAATAAACAGAACAAGTCGCAAAAAACATTCTCTTGACTTATTACTTGAATGTCTCTGTGCACTACTGAACTCTGATGGTCAAAATTCTTAACTACATTATAGTTCTTTCTGTTTATTCCTGTCTGCTACTGTCCTCTAGCCGATGAAAATTAGAACTACGTACTCTACTGAACCTCCTTCAGACCATCTGTCACTATCCAAGAATGAGTCATTCTACCCATAAACATGAGCGATATAAGGCGCCACGACTCAGTCTTGCTTTTCCACTCTTATTGTTCCCTCTTGGTTCTTGTACATATTGAGTATTATCAGTCTTGCCGTATGGTTTACACCTATTTTCCATGGAATTTTGAACATCTTGCACCATTTTAGATTATCGAACGCTTTTTCCAGGTCGACAAATCTTATGAACCTGCCTTGACTTTTGTACAGGCTTGCTTCCTTTATCAACCGCAAAGTCAGAACTGCATCTCTGGTGCCTTTACGTTTCCTCAATTTTTTCCCCATTCTTCTGTATATTGTTCTTGTCAGCAACATGGTTGTATGAACTGTTAAGCTAATTGTGCGATAATTTTCACACTTCTCGGTTGATGTAATATTCGGAATTGTGTGGATATTATTGTTCCAGAAGTCTGATGATATATCGCCAGTCTTATACATTCTACACACCAATATGAATAATCTATTTTTTGCCTCTTCTCCCAACAATTTGAGAAATTCCGATGGAATTTTATCATTTCTTCGGCCTCATTTGATTTGAAGTCTTCCAAAGCTGGTCTAAATTCTTATTATAATAATAACTCCCCTGTCTCTTCCATATCGGCTCTTGTTTCTTCTTCCATCACATCAGAAAATTCTTCCCCCTCATAGAGGCGCTCTTTGAACTCTTTCCACATATTCCCTCTCTCCTATGCATTTAAAGTGGAATTGCCATTGCTTTCTTATTGTTACCGCTCTAGCTTTTAAATTCACCGAAGGTTGTTTTGTCTTTTCTTTATGCTGTGTCAGTCTTTTCGACAATCATTTCTTCCTTGATTTCATTTCATTTTTCATATAGCCATTTCGACTTAGCTTCTGTCGATTTCCTATTTACACTCCTGGAAATGGAAAAAAGAACACATTGACACCGGTGTGTCAGACCCACCATACTTGCTCCGGACACTGCGAGAGGGCTATACAAGCAATGATCACACGCACGGCACAGCGGACACACCAGGAACCGCGGTGTTGGCCGTCGAATGGCGCTAGCTGCGCAGCATTTGTGCACCGCCGCCGTCAGTGTGAGCCAGTTTTCCGTGGCATACGGAGCTCCATCGCAGTCTTTAACACTGGTAGCATGCCGCGACAGCGTGGACGTGAACCGTATGTGCAGTTGACGGACTTTGAGCGAGGGCGTATAGTGGGCATGCGGGAGGCCGGGTGGACGTACCGCCGAATTGCTCAACACGTGGGGCGTGAGGTCTCCACAGTACATCGATGTTGTCGCCAGTGGTCGGCGGAAGGTGCACGTGCCCGTCGACCTGGGACCGGACCGCAGCGACGCACGGATGCACGCCAAGAAGGTAGGATCCTACGCAGTGCCGTAGGGGACCGCACCGCCACTTCCCAGCAAATTAGGGACACTGTTGCTCCTGGGGTATCGGCGAGGACCATTCGCAACCGTCTCCATGAAGCTGGGCTACGGTCCCGCACACTGTTAGGCCGTCTTCCGCTCACGCCCCAACATCGTGCAGCCCGCCTCCAGTGGTGTCGCGACAGGTGTGAATGGAGGGACGAATGGAGACGTGTCGTCTTCAGCGATGAGAGTCGCTTCTGCCTTGGTGCCAATGATGGTCGTATGCGTGTTTGGCGCCGTACAGGTGAGCGCCACAATCAGGACTGCATACGACCGAGGCACACAGGGCCAACACCCGGCATCATGGTGTGGGAAGCGATCTCCTACACTGGCCGTACACCACTGGTGATCGTCGAGGGGACACTGAATAGTCATCGAACCCATCGTTCTACCATTCCTAGACCGGCAAGGGAACTTGCTGTTCCAACAGGACAATGCACGTCCGCATGTATTCCGTGCCACCCAACGTGCTCTAGAAGGTGTAAGTCAACTACCCTGGCCAGCAAGATCTCCGGATCTGTCCCCCATTGAGCATGTTTGGGACTGGATGAAGCGTCGTCTCACGCGGTCTGCACGTCCAGCACGAACGCTGGTCCAACTGAGGCGCCAGGTGGAAATGGCATGGCAAGCCGTTCCACAGGACTACATCCAGCATCTCTACGATCGTCTCCATGGGAGAATAGCAGCCTGCATTGCTGCGAAAGGTGGATATACACTGTACTAGTGCCGACATTGTGCATGCTCTGTTGCCTGTGTCTATGTGCCTGTGGTTCTGTCAGTGTGATCATGTGATGTATCTGACCCCAGGAATATGTCAATAAAGTTTCCCCTTCCTGGGACAATGAATTCACGGTGTTCTTATTTCAATTTCCAGGAGCGTATTTCATTCCTAAGTGACTTCCTGAATTTTCCTGAACATTCTTGTACTTCCTTCTTTCGTCGATCAGTTGAAGTATTTCATCTGTTCCCCATAGTTTCTTCACACTTACCTTCCTTGTACGTACGTTTTTCTCTCCAACTCCTGTGATTGACGTTTTTAGAGATGTCCATTCATCTTCAACTGAACTGCCTTCTGAGCTACTCACTATCGCAATATCTATAGCCCGAGAGAACTTCAAGTGTATCTCTTCATTCCTTACTACTTCCGTATCTCACTTTATGGTGCATTGATTCCTGCTATCCTCTTAATCTTCAGTCTTCATCATTACCAAATTGTGATCTGTGTCTACATCTGTCCTTGCGTAAGCCTTACAACAGGATATCGTATTTTGGATATCTGCTTGACCATGATGTAATCTAACTGAAATCTTCCAGTACCTCCCGGCCTGTTCCAAGTATACCTCCTCCCCTTGTAATTCTTGAACGGAGTATTCGCTGTTACCATCTGAAATTTATTGCAGAATTCTGTTTTGCTCCTCTCTCATTCCTACTACCAAGCCCATATTCTCTCATGAGTCTTTCTTATACTCCTTCCCCACAACCTTATTCCAATCCCCAGTGAGTATTAGATAATCATCTCCCTTTCGTATTGAATCACCCCGTTAATATCCTCATATACTCTCTCTCTCTTTCTCTTCATCTTCCGCGTGCGACGTTGGCATGTATACATGAACTGTTGCTGTCGGTATTGGCTTCTGTCGATTCCGATGAGAAATATTCTATCACTGAATTGTTCACACTAACACACTCTCTGTGCTATTTTCCTATTCATAACGAACCCTACCCCCATTATCCTGTTTCTGCTGCTGTTGATATTACTCTATACTCATGTGTCCATAAAGCCTTGTTTTATTTCCATTTCACTTCACTAAACCCCGCTCTATCTCGACTGAGTCTTATCGTTTCCCTTTGCAAATTTTCTAGCTTCCCTACCACCTTTAAACTTCCGACATTTTGCGTCCCGAGTCGTAGAACGTTATCCTTTCGTTGGTTATTTAATCTTTTCTCATGGTCACTTCCCTCTTGGCAATCCTCTCCCAGAGATTCGAATGGGGTACTAGTCCGGAATCTTTCGCCAATGGAAAGATCATGATGAGACTTTTTTTGTTACAGACAACATATCCTGTGGACACACGTTATGTGTCTTTAATGCAGTGATTTACATTGCCTTCTGCGTTTCCATACAGCTGGTCATTGCTGATTCTTCCGAGTTTTAGAGTCAGTTTCCTACCCCAAGTGCAAGAGAGTTACCAGAACATCTGTCCTCTCCACCGCTCTATTTGACAATATCGTTGGCATAAAGAGGGCGAATTCTTGTGGTGGAAGTCTTTTACCGCCAATGCTGATGATTTTTATTAAAAATTTAAGTAGTGATGTGGTTCGAGCCAGGGGGCAAGAACTTTTTGGTTACCAATTAAAGACTCTACCGCTTGTTTTTTTATCTAATTTTCTTTCGTTATTTCTCACTGCATTTGTTCGGGGTGGACGTCCCATGTGATTCAACTTTATCGTAGATCTATTCACTCAGTTTTTTTTATTCCAGAGGGCAGTTGACCGAACACGCTGAGCTACCGTGCTGGCATCCTCTAGACCATGGGTGGATGCTGTAAAAACCGTAACACCTGAAGATGGATGCGCAGTGTTCAAAATATCACCGTGAATGCGCTAATGGCAATTAAAATTTCACCACCTGAAAGGGAAAAAACGAAGTTTTACGTTTTGTGTGTGAACTGTGTGGTAAAAAGAATACGTGACAGAATCTGTACGTGATTTGAAGATGTTGACGGTACGAAATTTTGTACACAGAACTGATACCGCTAGCAGTAAAAGGGGCTCTAACCTGGCGCACAGTGTGTCAGAATCCTGAATAAGTGCCCATAAATTGAAAAAAATGTGCCGAGTTAAGAACTTTCATTTAATAGGCTGACTAGAGTAATGGTGGTACTATTGATTATCGGTCTCAGAAGCGGCCAGCTGTTTCTTCCGAAGGTAGAATTTCAGTTCAAACGCGGCATTTATTTCTGAGACGGGAGAAGATCGAGTCGGGATGGCGTTAGGATGAGAAAGATTTGTTCAGAAAAATCAGACCGAATTTTTTTTTAAAGGAGGTTATTCCAGAAGGTATTTACTTAATGACGAACACTTATTTCTTATCATTAATTAAAGTTTTTTAATTAACTTCTTATTGCATTGTAAGCAAAGAAATTGTAAAACGCCGGCGAAAAAGGAGATTAGATTTAGATTCCACATAATTCCGCTTTCTGTTTCATTCTGTCCTTAAGTATGTACTATTCTCTTCACGAATCACCCTTAAAATCCAAGTACAAGCCGCAACTCCTGCTTCGAATCACTTCTTAAGTGTCAGTTGCAAAATATCGTTATTTACAATGACGAAACAGAACTGAAAATATGACTTAAATACGAATAAAGTACATGGGCACACATAATTATATAACTGTTATTTCTTTAATACTGCAAACAAGCTATCACAAAATAAAAATACAATTACTAGAATTTTACCAGTCTGTCAGCTGTCGGAAGATACGCAGTGACCAACAAAAAAGTTAATAAGACAATATCGCCTAAGCTTTTCTGGTAAGACTTCCCGCGTGAAGAACTTGAGGGATGTGTTCCGCAGACTTGTGGCAACAGTCGGTCCCCACATTTCTTCTTTGCGGAGAACATCTCGGAGGAAAGTGTAAACTTGGTCAGCTAACACTGTTGCCCTCTTCGTACCTGTTGCCGAAGATTACGAGGAATCAGTAGCTGAGCGTGATGAAGATACAAATGGCGGTGAGGAATAAGATGAAGAGGGAAATGATAAAGAACAAGAAGCACAAGATGAAGAAGATAAAGAAGACTTATATATATTGCTGTCATTGTCGATCTGGGGGTAATCTGCAGTGTATAGTAACTGACGGAAAAGCCAAGCACGCTAAAAAAGCATTTTATTGGATGACCGGTTTCGACAGAGCTATGTTGTCATCACCGGATCTTACGCTTCTATATATATGGTTTGATGCGGCCCGCCAAGAACTTCTCTCCAGTGCCAATCTCTTCACTTACAACCTGCGTCCTCAATTATTTGCTCAATGTATTCTAATATCCGTTTTCCTCTACAGTTTTTACCTCTACAGCTAGTACAATGGAAGTCATTTCCTGATGTGTTAACACATGTCCTATCGCCCTCTCCCTTCTCCTCGACAATGTTTCCCACATATTCTTTTCCTCTCCGATTCTGCGCAGAACCTCCTCATTCCTTACCTTAACAGTCCACCTAATTTTCAACATTAGTCTGTAGCACCACATCTCAGATTCTTCTATTCTCTTCTGTTCCGGTTTTCCCACAGTCCATGTTTCACTACCATATAATGCTGTGTTCCAAACTTACATTCTTCCTCAAAATAATCGTCCGCCGCTCGTGGTCTCGCGGTAGCGTTCTCGCTTCCCGAGCACGGGGTCCCGGGTTCGATTCCCGGCGGGGTCAGGGATTTTCACCTGCCTCGAGATGATTGGGTGTTTGTGTTGTCCTCATCATTTCATCATCATCCAGGAAAGTGGCGAAATTGGACTGAGCAAAGATTGGGTAATTGTACGGGCGCTGATAACCACGCAGTTGAGCGCCCCACAAACCAAACATCATCATCATCTTCCTCAAAATAAGAGCTATGTTTGATACTAGTAGACTTTCCTTGGCCAGGAATGCCCTTTTTGCCAATGATAGGCAGCTTTTGATGTCCTCCTTGCTCCGTCCGTCATTGGTTATTTTGCTGCCTAGGTAGTAGAATTCCTTAACTTCATCTACTTCGTGACCGTCAATCCTGATCTTAAGTTTCTCGCTGTTTTCATTTCTGCTACCTCTCATTACTTTTGTCTTTCTTCGATTTACTCTCAGTTCATATTCTGTACTGGTCGTTCCAGTCAGCGGATCCTTTAAGTCTTCTTTACTTTCACGTCAGCGAATTTTGCTAGTGATATCCTTTAACCTTAAATTTTAATTCCACTCTTGTATCTTTCTTCTTTCTTTTATTTCCGTCATTGCATCTTCGATGTTTAGATTGAACAGCAGGGGCGATAGACTACATTCGTACCTTCCACCGTTTTAAATCTGAGCTCTCGTTCTTGGTCTTAATGATCCCTCTTTGCTCTTGTGCATAATTTATGTTAGTTATCTTTCCCTATAGCTTATCCCTATTTTCCTCATAATTTTGAACATCTTGCACGATTTGACACTGTCGAACGTTTTTACCAGATCTACAAATCCTATGATTGTGTTTGATTTTTCTTCGGTCTTGCATCAGTTATCAACCACAACGTCGGGATTGCCTCTCTGGCGCCCTTACGTTTCTTAAACCTTCTTTCCATTTTTAGACGTTTGTATTCCCTTTGGCCTGCTTAATTTGCTGCACTTTTACAATTTCTCCTTATTAAATTCAATAGCTCTTGTGTTATCCAAGGACTTATACTAGGCCTTGTCTTTTTACGTATTTGATCCTCTGCTGCCTTCACTATTTCAGCTCTCAAAGCTACCCACTCGTCATCTGCTGTATTCCTTTCCCCTGTTCTAGTCAGATATTGCCTAATGCTCCCTCAGAAACTCTCAACAACCTCTGATCCTTTCAACTTATCCAGATCTCATCTCCTTAATTTCCTACCTTTTTGCAAGTTCTTCAGTTTTAATCCACACTTCACAACCAATTAATTGAGGTCAGAGCCCGCATCTGCCCCTGGAAATGTCGTACAACTTAAAATCTGAAACTTTCCTGTGTCTCCAGGTCTCTTCCACGTACACAACCTTCTTTCTTGATTGGTAAACCAACTATCAGAGATGATTAAACTACGCTCTGTGTAAAATTCTGCCAGATGGCTTCCTCTGTCGTTCTTTTCCTCCATTCTGTATTCGCCTACTATTTTCCCTTCTCTTCCATTTGCTGCTATCGAATTCCAGTCCCCTCTCTTAACTGTCCATCATGTGTGGGGCTAGTTGGCATAACTTGTAGTACAGTAATGGGTGTGGGTTTCGTCTCTATCTCGGCTACGACAATGGATTCGCTGTGCTGTTCATAGCAGCTTGCCTGCATTCCTATTGCCTTTTTCATTGTTTAACCTACTACTGCACTACACCTATTTCATTTTGTATTTATAATCCTGTATTCAACCATCCAGAAGTCCTCTTCCTCCTGCCTTCGTACTTCAGAAATTCGCACTATATCTAAATTCAACCTATCCATTTCCTTTTTTTTAATTTTCTAACCTAACTGCCGATTAAGGGACATAACATACCAGTCTCCGATCCGTAGAACGCCAGTTTTGTTTCTCGTGATGACGAAATCTTCCTGAGTACTCCCGCCCGGAGATATGACGTCATAAACACTGAGCTTCTTCAAAAACAGCCACATAATGCAAGACGTTTTAATTTATTACTTCTTTACTACTAACTCTATTATCAACACATTTCGCTGACGGTATCCACGTATGTTGTTAAATGTATGTAGAAGAATACATGATTGTACCATACGTAGTTTATGAGACATAACGTGAAGCACTAAGGTTCGTGAAAAATTGTGGCGTCATGCATGACTTTTTAATTTATTTCTTTTTTGGTGCTATATTCATAATGTAATTATCAGACAGTAAGCACATGTATCACATGATATACCTGCATAATTGTATCGTTGTACAGCACATAGTTAAGGAGATTTGACATCATGAACATCGAGTTTCATGAAAATGAAACTGCGTGGCGAAATTAACAGGTAAAGGTTAAATAAGTGTACAGATGTGTGTGAAAGATGTTAAATATGCGCAAAATATATTTGACATGCTTGTACATTGACAAATCCCTGGGTAAAAACTCATCCTAAACCCCTGGGACGGTTTCAACCGAATTTAGTACATATATTATTTTTACTATCTGGAAAGAAACAGTATGAGGTAAGAAACATCAGCCTCCTATTGGGGTGAGTGTGATGATGCGGAGAGAGAATAGGGAGAAGGAGAAGGAAAGACAGCGAGAGGAAAAGAGGAGATGGGTACAGATGGGGGGGGGGGGACGGACAGAGGGGAGGAGAAAATGGACAGAGAGAGGGGAGAAAAGGAGATGGACCGAGGAAGGAAAGAGGGTTAAATGAACAGGGAGAGGGGCAGGAGGAGAGAGGAGTTAGAAGGAGGTGGACAGAGTGAGGGGGGGAGTAGGAGATAGTGGGGTGGCGAGGAAATGGATAGAGTGGGAAGGAGCAAATGGACAGGAGGAGGAGCAGATTGACAGAGAGAGGGGGGAAGAAGATGGTCAGAGAGAGAGGCAGGAGGAGATGGATTTAGGGGGGGGGGGAGGCTGGAGGAGCTGGTCAGAGTGAGGGGGTGGAGGAGATGGACAGAGAGGGGATGGAGGAGGAAATAGAGAAAAGAGGAAGGAGAAGATGGACTAATAGAAGATTGGAATCAATACATATCTGGGCAGCGGCGATATACAGCTAGTCGAGAATAAATGAATCTATAAGCATTAAGTAAGTAAATGAAATATTTGTAAAAAGAAAGGCATGGGATGCAGTCTATGGAAGACCCTTACCACAAGAAGAGATAACTTGTTGGGAATGTGTTACGATATCCAGCAATAAAGAACGTGTCACTGGAAGACGCAGTAGAGGGAAGCTTTGGGAGGAGGGAGTAATCGGTCTCCTGACTGATTAGTTGCGCAACGCTACGACTTTCTCTCCTGTGCCACTGTGCCAAGCCCCTCACCTCTGAGTAAATCTTGCATCCAACGTTCTCAAGTATTTGTTGTTCAGTCTTTATCTTCCGTTGTAGTTTTTGGCCTCTATCGCTGTCTCTGGTACCACAGAAGTTGCTCCTCTATGTCTCAACATATGCGCTATCATCGTGTACCTTCTTCTACTCAGCGTTTTCCAGATGCGTTCCTCGCCTATTCTGGGAAGACCTACTTATTTTTGTCTGTCCATTTAACTGCCACTATCGTTTGTAGGGAAGCAAATGGGTTTGACATGTACTACGTGTCAGAGATGGTACAGAGCTCCAGAAAAATTCGGATTACCTTTTCCCCTCTTCTGCGCTTCAGGGCCAAGCGCGCGAGATCCCTGATGGGGCGTACTTCTAGGGACTGCGCAACAACACACTGAAAAAAATTAATGCAAACTGTAACTTTTACAGTTCAAATATGTATAAGAGTACTACATCCTGAGTTTAACAATGATTAATGTAATAATTTCCATAAAAATAGACGATTTCCGTAAATTTTAGAGGTGCGAGATACGAAAGCCAGAAACTTGAAAGTTTAGTACATAGGAAATGTATTTTATCCAAAATTCGTTACCCTGAGGTCGCTGGTGAGCTAATTCGTTATTTTCCGAAAGTTTTCCTGGCAGTTTAATGTTTGGCACGAAAGTTGTAAAAGTTAGAGATAAATAGACAAGTAGAAATTTGAGCACCATGTTCCAAGTATAGATTAATATGGCTATACCAACTTTCAAGACGATGAGTATAATATTGCTTTGTACAGATGTTTTGAAATGTCATGTTCAGAGGAGAATGGCTACGAGTAGTTCCATTCGAAAATTTGTAGAGACCATAATTATTTAAACACAGACCTCAGACTTTGTCAGTGTGTTCTGAAAACTCTTCTCTATTACAGAAAATATTAGTATTGGAATAGAATCTCAACTGAGAGGAATATTTGAGATCTGCTCTTGCGCGAATGTGCTTTCTGAGTGGGCAGTTAGATGCGCTTGAGGCGAGAAATCGCGTTCCAAACACCGTCAGTACCAAATAACAAAAGGAACACCATTGAAGGCAATAAAAATGAGTCGTCAGTAGCCGGTTGTTGTGAGCAGATCGTGACGGAGGCTGCGAGAGGCGCGGACCGTGGCAAAAAAACAGAGTGCGTAACCGTCTCCTGTGTTGTGGCAGCTGAGAGCGAATGTCGGAAAAACTAAAACGGAGGTGTCCTGCTGCCAGCTAAATAATATGCTCATCACACAATTTTAAAACACAACAAATTCTCAGAATAAAACCCAAAAGTACCCGGGATAACCCTTGATAGTGCTCTATATTTCAGAGAACATCTAACAAAAACAGTCAGAAACGTGGAAACAAGCAACATGATCCAAAAGCTATGCGGTACAATCTGGATAACATCGGCACCAACCTTAGTTCTCCTGCTCTCGTTCTTTTATTCTCAACTGCTGAATACTGTGCCCCAGTGTGGCTAAGCAGCCCATACGCACAAAAAGTAGAGATGCAGGTAAATAACACCATGACACTGATTACTGGTGCTATCAAATCAACCCCTACTGAATGGATACCAGTTCTACGCCACATTCCTATCTCTGCATATATGCTCTCGCAAATAAGTACAAAGACGGTGGACAGTAAAATCTCCCGATCCATAAAGAAATCGATGATGCAAACCTAAAAGATCCCGCTTTAGGTGACCACCAACAAAAATGGCACAGGTCGCTGTGGAAGATGATGGTTCAAATGGTTCTGAGCACTGTGGGACTTACCATCTGAGGTCATCAGTCCCCTAGAACTTAGAACTACTTAAACCTAACTAACCTAAGGACATCACACACATTCATGCCCGAGGCAGGATTCGAACCTGCGACCGTAGCGGCCGCGCGGTTCCAGACTGAAGCGCCTAGAACCGCTCGGACACTCCGGCCGCCGTGGAAGATGAGTTCAGGCTTATCAAAGCATGGACTCTTGAATGAAGTACACAACAAATAATAATATGCTATGTATCACTCAAAAACCATATAGATTTGACTTGCCACACAAAACATGGTCATTCCTAAACAGAATTAAAACCCAACATGGTAGGTGTGCATTTTTTTCACAAATGTGGTAAGAAACCATCCTCATTTTGTGACAGCAGAGAACCAAGACCATCGGACACATCACAGAAAACTGTCCCATAAGATCATACCATGGAAGACCACAAGACTGCTGACCGAGCGGGGTGGCGCAGTGGTTAGACACTGGACTCCATTCGGGAGGACGACGGTTCAATCCCGACTCCGGCCATCCTGATTTAGGTTTTCCGTGATTTCCCTAAATCACTCCAGGCAAATGCCGGGATGGTTCCTCTGAAAGGGCACGGCCGACTTCCTTCCCAATCCTTCCCTAATTCGATGAGACCGACGACCACGCTGTCTGGTCTCCTTCCCCAACCAACCAACCAACAACCAACACAAGACTGCTGGCAACTCCAAAGATGATACATCACATAAATGCCCGAGACGTTTGATTGTAAGGTTTTATATTATACGTTTTACGTATCTTTTTCAAGGGACCAGACAACCATACGATAAATAAATAAATCGTAAAAACTTCCGTATATTGGAAGAGTTTATTTATATTCTGCAGGTTTTCTTTCGTGTGTAGTTTACGAAACTCTAAAGAGACTAAATGGTGTTGTGGTCTCAGACTTTTTGGTATTTGATAGTTTTCGTGTGACGCCTGAAGTAAAAATCCGCGTAGCGAGTGAGCATTAGACTTTCCACCTTATAGGCGAGCAAAGCTACCACCGACTAAACCAACTAATGCTTAATACTACCATTAAATGTTGTTGATTGAACTTGAGCACAGTTCTCGAATCTGAAAAGTGTCAGGTATTGAGAGCATGTTAACAGCTGTATAAGGCTTTACTTGGTAAGTGTTTTGATCAAAAGAACTTATAATACGTAGACTTTTTATTAGAACTGTGTTAAATTAATATCATTAAGTAAGAATTTTTGAGCTGGTGAAAGATGATGTGTCAACAAGCAGAATGAAGGCTGCAATTAACTCTTTCCTACTAATTTCAGGTTACCTATGTCAGTAGGTTGCACATATTTCTTACAAGGGTCAATTCAAGACTTTTGTTAGCTTTTACAACTGGTTTTCATTCTCGTTCAGTGAAACGAAAGGCCTAGAAGCGATGCATAGTCATCTGCACTTCGTAGTAAGAGGAATGATAACGAGAAGTTACCCGCCACCCTACCACTAAAAGGATTCGTTTTACTATTTTTCCAGTTCTCCCACAATCGATTACTAACGTTCATGGAATGATAAACGCAATATGTAAATCCTCAGAAAATTTTTTCTCAAATTAAGTCCTATGTTTGATACTTGCAGGCTTCTTTTCCAGAGGAATGTCCTCTTGGCTTACGCTGTTCTTCTATACTCCATATTTTCTCCGTAATGATTTATTTTGCGTCCAAGTACGAGAATTCCCTCAGTTACTTTACTACTGGTCTCCACTTTTGTTTGCTTAGTTTATTGCTAGTTTCATTACTGCTACTCTTGGTTCCTTTCTTCTTTGCTTTACTCTCAATGCATATTCCGTACCTATTAGACTGTTCATTTTATTCAGCTGATCCTTCCGTTCTTCCCGACTTTCACTGAGGGTAGGAATATCGGCGAATTTTGTAATCGATATCCATTCATTCTGAATTTTAATCCCTCTCCTGAATCCTACCTTGATTTCCATTATTGCTTCTTCGATTGAACAGCAGTGAGCACCTCCCTCTTCATTTTCCATCTTTATGGTCCCTTATTAGTTCTTGTACATTTATATATTACCTGTGTTTCCCTATAATTTATGCCTTCCTGATCGTTTTAAACATCTTGAATCATACACTCTGCCTAACAAAAAAGCACCAAGAATTATTTGAGAGGTGGGGGTGGGGGTAGGAATGAAATGGAACTTCCTGTGCTGAGAGGGTATGTGGTGCTTTTCTCCTGATTACGATATATACGCAGATTTACGAAGACTAGCAGTGTGAGTCCACTTGTCAGTATGACGGTGATCGTGAAGCCATTTCATCCACTCGTAAAGGCAAGTTGGACAAGAACTACTGTAACTGGGCCTTGATATCCTGAATACCGGCAGTGGCAGAGCTGATCCCGCACGTGTTAATTGGGGACAGATCTGTGTATCTCACTGGCTACTGGAGAACCTTAAAAAACTACGCAGACGGGTCACAGAGACACACATGTGTACGAGTACTGTCCTATTGAAAAATGGCACCTCGATACTGTCGCACTCGAGTTAAACAAATGATAACGCAGAATACCCGTGATTACCGTTTTGTCGTCAGTGTTCCCTTAATCACTACTAGCTGTGACATGAAGTCATACCCCACGGCCCCTCACATTATGACGCTAGGAATAACACCACTGTGAATGAAGAATGGCTCCTCTCCCCAGTTTGCCGTCATACTCGCTGATGCTGGTTATGGGGTGTAGTGCAGAACCACGATTCAACGACAAAAACAGTGTGACGATATTCATCACCAGTCCACGCTTGCCGGTTACGGAACCATTCCACAAGCAGCCGTTTGTGTTGTTACGTTAACGGTAGCCTAATCAGGAGCGGTAATTCCCTGCTCCGACTGCTGCTTGTCTCCGATCAGTGGTGCGGGAGGACACAGAATGTTGCACGGAATCCATTACTTATTCTCGGATGACAGGTGTAGTTGTGAAGGGATTACGGTGAGCTTCGTTCACAGTACGGCGATCCTCCCTCGTGCTGGTCACACTTCATCGAATAAACTTTCACAGCGAGTATGGCTGCCCTCAAATTCTCATGTAGTCCACCATCGGTTTACTGTCACATCCTAATGACCCACAACTCTGCATATTGTACAATGAGGCCAGACGAGCAAATGGAGACCCACAATGAGGACTCTTTCAAACTCTGTCAGACGGTCATAACACAGTCTCACATGAGAATGCTGCATCTCCGTGTCTTTCACGGTGATCACTCAACATCTGACACAATTCACGTCTCTTATACACCGAAGAGCGAAAGAAACTGGTACAACTGCGTAATATAGTGTAGGGCCCCCGCGAGAACGCAGAAGTGCCGCAACACGACGTGGCATCGACTTGAATAATGTCTGGAGTAGTGATGTAGGGAACTGGCACCATGAACCCTGCAGGGCTGCCCTTAAATCCGTAAGAGTACGAGGGGATGGATATCTCTTCTGAACAGCACGTTGCTAGGCATCACGGATATTCTCAATAATGTTCATGTCTGGGGAGTTTGGTGGCGAGCGGAGGTCTTCAAACTCAGAAGAGTGTTCCTGGAGCCACTCTGTAGCAATTCTAGATGTGGGGTGTTGTATTGTCCTGCTGGAATTGTCCAAGTACGTCGGAATGCACAATGGACATGAATGGATGTAGGTGATCAGACAGGAAGCTTACGCACGTTTCACCTGTCAGAGTCGTATCTAGACGTATCAGGGGTCCCATATCACTCCAACTGCACATGCCCCACACCATTACACAGCCTCCACCGGCTGGAACAGTCCCCTGCTGACATACAGAGTCCATGGATTCATGAGGTTGTCTCCTTACCCGTGCACGTCCATCCACTCGATACAATTTGAAACGAGACTCATCCGACTAGGCAACATATATCCAGTCCAATGTCAGTGTTGACGGGCTCAGACGAGGCGTAAAGCTTTGTGTCGTGCAATCATCAAGGGTACACGAGTGGGCCTTGGGCTCCGAAAGCCCATATCGATGACGTTTCGTTGAAGTATTCGCACTATGAAACTTGTTGATGGCCCAGGAGTTAAATGTGCAACAATTTGCGGAAGGGTTGCTCTTCTGTCACGTTGAACGATTCTCTTCAGTCGTCGTTGATCCCCCTCTTGCAGCGTCTTTTTGCGGCCGCAGCGATGCTGGAGATCTGATGTTTTGTCGGATTTTTTATTTTCACTAGACGCTCGTGAAATGGTCGTACGGGAAAATCCCCGCTAAATCGCTACCTCAGAGATGCTGTGTCCCAACGCTCCTGCGACGACTACAAAACCACGTTCAAATTCACTTAAATCTTGATAACGAGCCATTGTAGCAGCAGTAACCGATCTGACAACTGCGCCAGACACTTGCTGTCTTCCATATGCGTCGCTGACCGCTGCGCCGTAATCTGCTTGTTACATATCTCTGCATTAGAACACGCAAGCCTATACCAGTTTCTTTGGCGCTTCACTGTATACCCTACCAGTCGTAGTGACGTCAGCATGGGCTGTTAGCTGAGTGTACAATAGTTCTATATGTGAAACTTCCTTGCAGATTAAAACTGTGTGCCCGACCGAGACTCGAACTCGGGACCTTAGCCTTTCGCGAGCAAGAGCACTTGCCCGCGAAAGGCAAAGGTCCCGAGTTCGAGTCTCGGTCGGGCACACAGTTTTAATCTGCAAGGAAGTTTCGTATCAGCGCACACTCCGCTGCAGAGTGAAAATCTCATTCTGCAAACATCCCCCAGGCTGTGGATAAGCCATGTCTCCGCAATATCCTTTCTTTCAGGAGTGCTAGTTCTGCAAGGTTCGCAGGAGAGCTTCTGTAAAGTTTGGGAGGTAGGAGACGAGGTACTGGCAGAAGTAAAGCTGTGAGTACCGGGCCTGAGTCGTGCTCCGGTAGCTCAGGTGGTAGAGCACTTGCCCGCGAAAGGCAAAGGTCCCGAGTTCGAGTCTCGGTCGGGCACACAGTTTTAATCTGCCAGGAAGTTTCATATCAGCGCACACTCCACTGCAGAGTGAAAAACTCATTCTAGTTCTATATGTTATCATCCTTTGTTGTCGTCAGGATTAGTTGGAGGAGTGCTTTGAACGTCCGATAGGATGTCTCCAGTCTTGTAGATTCTACACGTTAATTGTTTTTATGCCAT
Organism: Schistocerca cancellata; assembly: GCF_023864275.1. Taxonomy (NCBI): domain Eukaryota; kingdom Metazoa; phylum Arthropoda; class Insecta; order Orthoptera; family Acrididae; genus Schistocerca; species Schistocerca cancellata. Next base: position 100,344,149 of record NC_064630.1, on the reverse strand, counting down.
TTGCCCGAACGATGATATACATTCAGTAGAAATGTAATCCGTCCTTTCCGCTTGTTTGATCACAAATCTTCCAACGCTCATTCAGACTCTAGTACTGGAGCCCCACGTCTTCCAAATCGACGCTCTTTCTTCTACTATCACATCAGTAGACAGTTCTTCTATCCAGTTCTTTTAATATTGCCGTCCTTGCAGTTATTCTCAGTTTTTTGTTTGTTGTATCCATCGATCCGACGACCATTCCTTCCCAAGTTCTTCATATCTTACATGCAGCTTCCTTGTACTTGTTGTCGGTTTCATTTTTGGGTGACTTACTTTTTGGGTGATTTACATTGTTCTTAATATTTTCTTAAACATATTTGTGGTTCGTTCTCTCGTCGATTTCCTCTGTTACCTACAATTTCTTCTCAGCGAACTATCTTACTCTTTGATTATTATAAAAAAATTTATATCCTCTGAGAACTTCAAACACATCGATCGTTCTTCAGTGCTTCAGTACCACAAGTCTTTACACATTGATTCCTTGTGACGGTCCTCTCAAACTTCAAGGTAATCTTCATTACTATTAAATTGTGATATGATTTCATATCTGCTCCTGGATACGCCTTACAGTCGATTATTTTATTTGAGGATCTATGTCTGATCTTGATGTACAGTTGTAATCTTCCCGTGCCTCCGGGCCTTTCCCAAATCACCTCCTCTTCTTGTGAATTTTGAACGGTATATTCGCTAGAAGTAGATGATATTTAGCGCAGATCTTGGACTTTTACTCTCTCATTCCTACTACCAAGCCCAGATTCCCCCCGTAACATCCCTATTACTTCCCCTGATATAGAATTCTTATCCCCCAGGATTATTAATTTTTTTGCAAATAATACCGTCTAGATTGCGCAATAAATAAATAAATTTATTAATTTATCTAGGTGATTTTATTCACAAAATATTCACACTGTTCACGGACTTATACAGGACATTAATTCCTTTATTAACATATTACGTACTGAGGTATAATTTCAGTGTACTGCTAGATCTTATCTCTTCATCTTTCGCCTGTGAGATCGGCTTATGTACGTGAACAACTGGTGTTAGTTTCCTGTCGATATGAATGAGAATAGTCCTACCATTGAATTGTTGATAGTAACTCTGTTTGCCCTACATACCTGTTTATAGAGCAGATAAACTGTATATTCGACCACGACTGGAGCCTGCAAGCTTTTATTTTGCAGGAAATGCTGTCTCAGCTTGGCAGGTACGTCTCACGACCAACGATCATAGCTTTATTTACTTTAGTTTAGTTACACGTCAAGTTCCGTAGGACCAAATTGAGGAGCAAATCTCCAAGGTCATGGAATGTGTCAGTACATGAAATTACAACATAAAAGTAATAACAGATAAAAGTAAAATGTTTATGAAGCCGAAAAAAAAGTCAAGCCATAAGTTTAAATAAACGAAATCAATAATACAACAATCAGCTTAATTTTTCAAGGAATTTCTCGGCAGCATAGAAGGAGTGACTCATGAGGAAACTTCAGTTTCTATTTGAAAGCGCGTGGTTTACTGCTAAGATTTTTGAATTCTAGTGGTAGCTTATTGAAAATGGATGCATCAGTATACTGCACACCTTTCTGCACAAGAGTTAAGGAAGTGCGCTCCAAATGCAGGTTTGATTTCTGCCCAGTATTAACTGAGTGACAGCTGCTTATTCTTGGGAATAAGCTAATATTGTTAACAAGAAATGACAGCAAGGAATATATACATTGAGAGGCAAATGTCAAGATACCCAGACTCATGAACAGGGGTCAACAAGAGGTTCGTGAACCTGTTTCCCAGAGAGCGTATAAAGGTGTGAGCATCGGTCGTGTATCGTGCCTGCATAGCTCAGACAGTAAGAGCATTGCCTGCCAAATAAAAGCTTCAGGAGACTAGTTGTATTTCGACGCACAGTTTTAAGCTGCTGGTATGTTAGGTTCCCGTGGTCTAGGAGTAGCGCCTTTTGCTAGTAATCAAAATGTCAGCAGTCCCGAGTTCGAACCGAGCCCCTGCTTAAATTCTGAGTAAAAATCATCAGCAATGGCGGCCGAAGCCTTCGGCAAAAGACGTCATCCACGTTCTGCCAACGGCTTTGTAAAAGAAGGCGGAGGAACGGACGTAGGTTCAGGGCGCTCTCTTACCATTGTGTTGGGAAAATACCCTTAAATGGCGGAAGAACAGCAATTACCAAGGCAATGAGAATACAGAAGTCGGTGGAAACGACTGCATTAAAGACACATAATGTGTATTCCCAGGACAAGTGACTTGTTACTGAAAAATTTAAGTAATGTTTTCTCATTTAGCAAACAATTACGGATTTGTCCTCCATTCGGATCTCGGAGAAGGACCGTCAAAGGGAAGGTGACCATGAGATAAAAAGATGGAGTAACAAACGGCGGCATAACATTCTACGCGTTGAAGCTTGTAATGAGAGAATTTTGAACGTAGTAGGAAAGAAAGAAAACCTAAAAAGGGAAACGCAGAGGCTACAACACGTTCTTCAGGTGCATGCTATTTTACGACGATTTTGACGTCCCTCTTAACTCCATTCGTTAAGAGACAGATTTAATCCAATGACCGAGGAAGTGGATAATGAGGGGTGCTATGAAGAATATTGTTATGAGGTCACTAACGGTACTATTTACTGTCAGAAACACAACACAGCAGATACTTTGCAACAATCGCAATTACTTAATATTCTGTGTGCCAGTATACGACTTCTATAATTCCACACTGCAACTTTCAAATGAAGTAACATGCCACGAATAGCCACCCAGTATACCGGTTAGCTACTCTAACCGAACAATGCCGGCTCTCTCATATTCTCAACCCGACACCACGACTCACGAGACAATGCACTGTCGGCCGACTGCAGACTGCCAATTGCTGCCCAGCACTCCCGCTCAGCAACAACAACCAGATCTTATTCAAATCACTGTCAGTGGGCAGCGCTAACTTTAAAATTCTACCTCCGTGAAACCAGAGGTAGCTGCAACGTACTCACTGTGATTAAGCATTTCGATAAATTGGCTCTTAACTGTTATACACTCCTGGAAATTGAAATAAGAACACCGTGAATTCATTGTCCCAGGAAGGGGAAACTTTATTGACACATTCCTGGGGGCAGATACATCACATGATCACACTGACAGAACCACAGGCACATAGACACAGGCAACAGAGCATGCACAATGTCGGCACTAGTACAGTGTATATCCACCTTTCGCAGCAATGCAGGCTGCTATTCTCCCATGGAGACGATCGTAGAGATGCTGGATGTAGTCCTGTGGAACGGCTTGCCATGCCATTTCCACCTGGCGCCTCAGTTGGACCAGCGTTCGTGCTGGACGTGCAGACCGCGTGAGACGACGCTTCATCCAGTCGCAAACATGCTCAATGGGGGACAGATCCGGAGATCTTGCTGGCCAGGGTAGTTGACTTACACCTTCTGGAGCACGTTGGGTGGCACGGGATGCATGCGGACGTGCATTGTCCTGTTGGAACAGCAAGTTCCCTTGCCGGTCTAGGAATGGAAGAACGATGGGTTTGATGACGGTTTGGATGTACCGTGCATTATTCAGTGTCCCCTCGACGATCACCAGTGGTGTACGGCCAGTGTAGGAGATCGCTCCCCACACCATGATGCCGGGTGTTGGCCCTGTGTGTCTCGGTCGTATGCAGTCCTGATTGTGGCGCTTACCTGCACGGCGCCAAACACGCATACGACCATCATTGGCACCAAGGCAGAAGCGACTCTCATCGCTGAAGACGACACGTCTCCATTCGTCCCTCCATTCACGCCTGTCGCGACACCACTGGAGGCGGGCTGCACGATGTTGGGGCGGGAGCGGAAGACGGCCTAACGGTGTGCGGGACCGTAGCCCAGCTTCATGGAGACGGTTGCGAATGGTCCTCGCCGATACCCCAGGAGCAACAGTGTCCCTAATTTGCTGGGAAGTGGCGGTGCGGTCCCCTACGGCACTGCGTAGGATCCTACGGTCTTGGCGTGCATCCGTGCGTCGCTGCGGTCCGGTCCCAGGTCGACGGGCACGTGCACCTTCCGCCGACCACTGGCGACAACATCGATGTACTGTGGAGACCTCACGCCCCACGTGTTGAGCAATTCGGCGGTACGTCCACCCGGCCTCCCGCATGCCCACTATACGCCCTCGCTCAAAGTCCGTCAACTGCACATACGGTTCACATCCACGCTGTCGCGGCATGCTACCAGTGTTAAAGACTGCGATGGAGCTCCGTATGCCACGGCAAACTGGCTGACACTGACGGCGGCGGTGCACAAATGCTGCGCAGTTAGCGCCATTCGACGGCCAACACTGCGGTTCCTGGTGTGTCCGCTGTGCCGTGCGTGTGATCATTGCTTGTACAGCCCTCTCGCAGTGTCCGGAGCAAGTATGGTGGGTCTGACACACCGGTGTCAATGTGTTCTTTTTTCCATTTCCAGGAGTGTAGATGTTAGCAAATAACTCGACATGTGATGGTATAGTGTCCTTACAGGCTGAATCTAGGTATGGCGAGGTGTCAGTGAAGTAATATGGAAAGAAAATAAGAATTTCTGGTAGACGAACAATTGCAGAGAATGGTAACACAGCAGTAGCATTTGTTACGAACAGGAAATGAAATTAAAGAGTGAGCTGTTGTCAACAATTTAGTAGTTCAGTAATAGGGTTGTTCTCATCCGATTCGACAACGAACCAACGCCGACAACGATAGCTGAGGTATATATGCCAACATCACAAGCAGAAGATGAAGAGCTAGAGGAGGTATGTGAGGATATTGAGTTTGTAATTCAGTATGTAAAGGGGAACTGGAAAGCGGTTGTAGGGAAAGGAATAAAAGAAGGGATCACTGTAGAATAAGGGCTCGGCAATAGGAATGAGAGAGGAGAAGAAGTAATTGAATTCTGCAAAAAATTTCGTAGTGAATAGCGAATGCTATGGTCAAGAACCACAAGAGGAGGAGGTATGCTTGGAAAAGACCCTGAGATATTGGAAGATTCCAGCTGGATTACATCACAGTCAGACAGATTCTGAAATCAGATATTAGAGTGTAACGCGTTTCCAGATGCAGTGATCAAGAGCAGACTGAAATTTAAGTGAATTTACAAAAGAAAAATCACCAAACAACTGTATGTTCGCAGAAACTTATATTTTATATACACGACCAGTTTCGGCATCTCACTAATGCCGTCTTCAGGTCCCTATGCACGCCATGTGAAGAGAACAAGATACATCGATGCATGAATAACCGGAATCTTCAATACCTAGATTCCGTGAATTTTTTGTGGATTGCGCACTTCGAAGACTTGACTTAGTGTCAAGCGAGAAACAGAAAAACTCACAGGACCTAAAGAATATTGCGAGGTCAATCGTCGAAACATTGTGCATAAAATTGAAACAACCCGGAAGCATACTATTAAGGACTCTTAATACGTTCTGTGGCATTAGTTGCGTTGCAGTACGTCTAAAACGACCTTGTAGCCACCTTTCCTATACTCAAATATAAGGGGTGATCAAAAAATTTCCATTTGTAGGCAACACTAACTCTTTGCCTGCATGCCGCTGCTTATATACCCGCAATGGAGTCTTGGTGAGTTGCATATATGCTGCAGCAACGCCCTCAAACGGACTCTCCTGATCAACCCTTATATAGTGTTGTTCTCTTAATGTTAGTTTTATCGAGAGTCTGATCACATCTGTGAAGCAGATGATCTTGCTGCGACTTTGTCCGTGTTACGTCTAAAAGCGTAGTCACCAACACAGACAAGGATATTGGCGCTTTGAACACTATGTTAAACTGGAATGGACATTTTGACTAACTTTGACGGCGTGTTTGCCTCATTAAAATTCAATTTGGCTATCAAACTTCATTTAAAGTGTTTAGAAGACTGATCACTGGGCCGTTGTATTTAGCAGCAAAGTATTCCAAACACTTTTCTGCTTACCTTCTGTGTTTTCCACTAAACATAGTGACTGCCTCTACGACTGGAACAGAAACTGTGACTAAACACATATTGAGAAGTACCTCCTGGAATTTAAAGATACTATTTTCTATATACTGTGGCCTCGTACTGAAGGAACGAATTTTGAAAATTAAACCTGTTCTTTCAACATCGAACAGTTATTCAAGTTAATTTTAACGAAGTAAACCCTTGTATGATCTTAGGCTTTCCCAGCGAAGCAACTGTTCGTACTGTTGTCGTGTATCCAGCTGGGTGTAGTCGTTATCGTAACACATTTCGGCAGGGTACCTTGCCGTTGTCTTCAGGTGATACCTTTTGCAGCTGTCACCTAAAGATGATGGCAATGTACGCTGCCGAAATATCGTATTATGAAAACGACTGCACTCGGCTGGACACCCGAAGCACTACAAACAAGTAAAAGTTTCATTTGGGAACCAGAATGAAACTGACAAGATATTTTATTGACTTATTTTCAAAACTTTAATTCTTTTCAAAATTCAGCCAAAGTTATTGTTTATCACTTTAATAAAGATATTATACTTCTGAAATTTCAAGAAAATGGTTTTATGCAATTGAATTTTACTCAAGCAATGTAGCAAAGCGAACCATCAAGAGTGTGTAATACTCTGACTCTTAAAATTTAAGAAAACACTGCAAGTACTGCTGCTGCTGTGACGATCATCACGTTGCAACTGAACGTAAGACGCAAGAAATATGAAATGGATTTTGAAATCAAACATTAACACTCTGCAGGTATGACAATATATTGAACAAGACGTACTTGATCACAGAACAAGTTGAATTAAGTCTGGTTCTCCTTGATAATAACGTAATTAAATAATTCGAAGCTAGCCTTGTTTGAGTTGAGAAAGTGGTTGCCAAAAAGACTTCTGCAAATTCTTCACTGCTGTGGTTAAAACAATAAGACAATGGCGTCGCCAGGGTTGCACATATTCGGCGTTCTTGAAGCGAAGTCGAGCAACCGCTGAAAACGAATAACTGAGCCTGGTAAGTCTTGCAACCAAGGCTAATAATTACCAGAGACGACTTTTAAATACAAAAGTATTAATAAACCTCTTGTTATAATACTTTGTGCAAATGTTAGAAGAAATAGTAAAGTCTTGAGGAGCGCACGTTTCACCGTCACTGCTGTCTGGCCACTACCGCTCTGCTCAGAGTACTTACCGTAACCTTTTTTCCACACAAATGTTATTCCCAAAACCGAGCTCGACAAGGCCACCTGTGGCCCCTATCTCATCACTGTCCGTCGGATCAGCCTACTTCGCCTTGTCCGTTAAGAAAAGGCGCTTCCCAAAGGGGAACGACAAGGACAAAACGCTAAACTTCCATCAAGACTAATGGTTTCCTTCTTTCTTATGTATGTAATTACACTTTTTTATAATATTTAATACCAAAAATAATAATAGTAATTAATAACAGAAAGTGATTCATTTTATATTCTCACTTGTAGAACAATAATTCAACTGTGTATTTGTCACTGTAATTAAAACTTTACAGAATCTATTAAATATGAACTTCAGATTTCAGCAACACACTACATACAAGGAGAGCAGCACTGTTCCGTTATATGCTGATGAAAATGCAGTGGCTGCTGTCCGAAAAAGAACTGATGTTAACACTGAATGCCTTTTTCACAGCATACAAAAGTTTGATGTCAAAAGGAATGTCAGCAAAATATAAATCCTTTTCAAAAATACTCCCTCGGGATGGATGAAGAAATATAGGTATCACCATCGACGGAATGATTCTTCAAGTAGTTAACACCTCTTATTACTTCTCATCAAATGAAGTTATAGATTAGAAAATTCAGTACAGTATTAACCACGCTGGGGCATCCTTTGCCAGACTAAGATCTCAAGTTTTTGACAATCATAATATCGCTGTTGCAACAAAGATGCTCATATGCAGGCCAGCTGTATTTCCTACACTGCTCTATGGATATGAATCCTGGACCTGCTACAGAAGGCATTTTAAAGAGCTGGAACATTGTCTCCAGCGAGGTATGAGGTGGATTCTGTATACAGCATGGCGAGACAGATGCACAAATGTCAGCATCTTTGAAGAAGCTCGCGCAACCAGTGCAGAAATGATGGTTTTAAAATGTCAATTACGATAGGCAGGGCATGTAGTCGGTATGTCCAGTATTCAAATTTCCAAACAAGTATTTACTCTAATAGTGGGAGATCAGAGGAAACTGTTTAACGATATAATTGGGGCTAACATGAAGATGTATCACATTAGTGTTAACAAATGGGAGACATCATCCTGGAGATTACGCGTCCATAGCGGGGCACTACTCTTTGAAGGAAAAGAGCCGACAAATAGTGACAGGTGATTCTGCGTGGAAAAGAAAAGAAACTGGTGAGACGAAGTGGAAGGATACAACCTCCTCACCTGGCACCACTTGTCATCACTGCGGCAAACTATTTACCTCTGGAATTGTACTGTATAGCCACCTCTGGACGCACACATGACTGGAAGGCAAACCTACTCAACTACGAAAGTTTTCTACAAATGCCGGTGAGGTGGTTGTTGCTAATGTTTTTGGGGGCTAAACGGTACATACGTTAACATCAGTACCTATGAATGTCGGTTGGAACCCAAAGTCGACTTGTCCCATAATTGACTCCTAATTTACGTAAATTCAGAGTCTGTTAATAAGTTTTATTTACTTTAAATGTATTGGAGACGATTGCTGTTATCACGAAACTTGCTACAATGTGAGACGCTGCTTATAAGGTATTTGTCTTCTCTCGAACTGCGTCACCCTGTACGCCCGTGTCCGCAAATCAGGAGTGTGTAGTGGGTTGCATAAGTGCCTGGTATAACCGACTGGTTGCTGACAGTCAACAAGTGTACAGCGTACATTCTTTGGCGGACGTTCGGTGATCTGAAACGGAAAACAGGCTCACAGATGACTTATCGATTATCTTAAGAGTACATGATTAGCCTTTTTCCTGCATCGGCGCAGTTTCATCATGGTTATTAACGGATTTGGCACGAGTAGTTTAAGCGATGGCCGGATGCCCTTCGTGTCAGATGGAAAGAAGTTACGGATTTATGGTCGGACGAATATAAGGAAATATCGTAAGTTGTAGTAAATGGCATGTCGGCAGTAGCATTCGTTACAAATTGGAAAGTAAAGCAGAGAGTGAAACCCTGTGCACATTTTAATGATAGGGTTGTTCCCATCAAATTAGACAACAAATTAACGCCGACAAAGATGGTCCAGGTGTACAAGCCGACATCGCAAACAGAAGATGAAGAGGTAGAGAGAGTGTATGAGATACTGAAAGGATAATTCAGTATGTGAAGGGAGATGAAAATGTAATAATCATGGGTTATTGATATTCGGTTGTAGAGAAAGGAATAGAAGAAACTGTAACGTGAGGATATGCGCTTGGTAATAGGAAAGAGAGACGAAAAAAATAATAATTGAGTTTTTCAATAAATTTCAGGTGGTAATAGCTAATAATCTGTTCAAAAATCGCAAGAGGAGGAGATATACTTCGAAAAGACCCAGAGCCACAGGGAGATCCCAGCTGCATGATATCACAGTCAGACAGAGATTCCAAAATCAGATATTGGATTGTAAAGGGTGACCAGGAGGAGATATAGTCTCAGGTCACAATTTAGTAATGATGAAGATTGGAATGAAGATTATGAGAATCATCCAAAAGAAACAGAGAATGAGGAAACGCGACATTGAAATACTGACGAATGGCGAGATGCATTTGGAGTTCGCTGAGGATGTGGATACTGCGATAAGAAATACAAGACTAGTGAGTTCAGTTGAAGAGGAGTGGACAGCTTTAAAAAGGGCAATCACAGATTTTGGAAAGACAAACATAGAAACTAGAAATTTAACTGCGAAGGAACCTTGGGTAACAGATGAAATACGTTAAATGATCTACGAAAGAAGGAAGTACAAAAATGTTTAGGGAAAGAGAGGACTACAGTAATATAAATCATGCAGGAATTAAATGAATAGGAAGAACAGGGAAGCGAAGGCGAACTGGCTGCAGGAAAAATTTGGAGGAATCGAAAAAGAAATGGTTCTCGGAAACCTTCTGTGAAAATAAAAACAAGGGCGGCAACATTAAGAGAGCAATGGGAATTCCACTGTTAAATGTAGAGGAAAGAGCGAATAGGTGGAAAGAGCACACTGAAGGCGTCTATGACTGGTAGGGCTTGGCCGACGACGTGATAGAAAAAGAAACTGTATTCGACAAGGCAAACATACGGTATTCAATCTTAACTCAGTATTTAAAAGTGCTTTGGAAGTCTTGAGATTAAATAAGGCAGAAAGGATAGATCACATTCCGTAGGAATTTCTGAAACCATTAGAGGGAAGTTGGTGTGAAGAATCTGTGATACTGGCGATGTATCGCCAGACTTTCGGAAAAGTATCATCCACACGATTCCAAAAATAGCAAGGACAGATACCTGCGAGAACTATCACACAATCTACTTAACAGCTATGCATCCAAGTTGCTTACAAGAATAATATGCAGAAGAACGGCAGATAAAATTGAGAAACTGTTAGATGAATATCAATTTGGCTTCAGGATTCTATTAGATACCTACAGCCTAATCGTCTTCATAGGTGCGTAGAAAATATCCGGAGAACGTATACCCAAGTTAGTGTATAGAAATACTAAAAAGTGCGTCAACAAAAGCTAGGAGTTACTTAAAGTGCGGTCTATAGTAAAGACCGAAATATAATCTTATATACAAAGGAGTAAGTAAAGGTCTAAACTAAAAATTTTACTTAATAAACATAATACCAAAAGAATGGGTGAAGAGGAAAATGACATATTTATTACAGCCTGCGAGTCTATAAGCCACTCTGTCCTATCTAAAAAGACTAGTTTTTAAGTTGCTCCCGTTCATTTTTCCGTCTTTTCCCATCATTTCGCTTACCTTGCACAGTGCCGAAATTGTTACCTGCCAATGTCCACGTAATTTGTACTGTTTAAGACGCTTAGGCACGATCTCGTGCCAGCACAAGAGAAAATCGAGAAAAAAATAAAAAATGGAAAACCTAATGTTACTAAATAATAATGGAGGAACGCAATAGAGATGTATCTGATTTGTCATAAGTACACAGGTAAGGATAGACGTTGTATTAATATCGATGAACGCAACACGTAATAGAAAATTTAATGTTGTCTGAAATGGCAATTTTTCCTCCCAGCACTGTTGGATACCTCCGGAATAAATCGATATTCACTCTTCTATAATTAAATTTCTCTTAATCGTGAACATAAGGTATTATGAATGCCAGTCAATCCGTTTTATGGAGAAAAATTCCTAAAAGTAGCACCCAATAATCGTACCAGAGAATACTACCAAACACTTTTACAACGTATTTATCGCACTACTAGAAATAAATATATACTAATGTGAATTATCTTGAATCGGGGACCTCCCTTTCTCCTCTCCTTACCAAAGATAAGTATCGTACATCACACGTAATTCAACGAGTGAAACTAACGTCCAATAACCTCACAGTAACGTCCATAGCACTAATCTGTATTTAAGAATACCTTTGCCGTAAAAATATTCATACAGTCCTCAGGTTACTTACAACTCAAAAATCATCACGAAATTGTTAATTTAGAATGCAAACGGATTTCAAAGAAATACAATTTGTTTTTTAATCCAGAGACGCAATGTTTTGTAAGTCAACGACGATTAATTTCACTAAATTTAACCTCTGGTATTCAGATATCTACTTATTCCTTATTATATGCTTATTCCTTATTTATTGTCCGCCTTTTTAGCTGGTTGGTAACGTGCTCGCCTCCCATGTAAGGGGCCCGAGTTAGGCTCCAGGCCGGGTTGGAGATTTTCGCCACTCGGTGACTGGGTGTTGTGTTGTTCTCATCATAATTTCATCCTCATCACCGGCGCGCAAGTCGCCCGATATGGCGTTGACTGAAATAAGACTTGCACTTGGCGGCTGAACTTCCCTGGTGGGGCCATACGCTCATTTCATTTTCCTTATTTATTACTATCTTTAGACAGAGAATTGTCCATTCCTTCTGAAAATCGTTGAAAGCATTCTTAAATTATATCCACCTTTTATTTTGACTCGATACCTCATTAAAATCTCTTTTTACTGGTTTAATGTCTTGTAGCGTATTAAGCGATTCCTTGCACATTGATCTCTCTATATCAACAAGCGCCAGTTCACAGTCTACACCTCACCTCCAACTTTAGCCAGCTTCAGCTACTTGTAAAACTGAATTTCATTAAAATTTCTCCCTTTCAAATTACCTATAAAATGATTTATATATTTAAATTTGAATGGAAATGAAAACTCGTGTGGCTTTAGATTAGACTTTACGAACTATAGTTTATTTTCTATTTTTTCAGTATGTTTTGTTTTGCAATAAACCAACGTCGTAATGTAAACGAGTGACGGGATGAAAATAAAAAGAAGGAAACACCTACACCCCACCAACATGTTCAAAAGTTCAGTCTCTTCAGTTGTTGGCTTATCGCTTTCCCACTTAGAAAAACATAAGTTAATGTCATTAGTCACAGTGAACTACTAAACTAATGATAAGCTGGGTTTCCGCGTCAAAATGATTCAACTAGAGTACCACTATCTTAATTGTCATGTCACTGTTACTCCTTACGGGCGAAGTACGCTGACTATAAGCATGAATTCGGGTCCGCATGATTGTGTGCTTGATCCACGAATCAATTAGAACTAGAGACTACAACTCGATAAACCACTTGCCGGCCGCGGTGGTCTAGCGGTTCTGGCGCTGCAGTCCGGAACCGCGGGACTGCTACGGTCGCAGGTTCGAATCCTGCCTCGGGCATGGGTGTGTGTGATGTCCTTAGGTTAGTTAGGTTTAAGTAGTTCTAAGTTCTAGGGGACTTATGACCTAAGATGTTGAGTCCCATAGTGTTCAGAGCCATTCGATAAACCACCACTCTATAAACAATAAATGTTACTACCTCGTAGTACGTATCTAAGTAAAAATAAACTAGCGGCTAGTGCTCAGCTAACTTAGAGCGTGCCTTATAAGTGCACAAAGTAAGAACACATCAACCACAAACGGACCCACTCAGAAAAATACCGAATTCAGTATTCAAAACCGTCGTACCTCACAACTCACTAAAATTCCTACCGGGCACCAAAATCAGCCTATCAGAATCACTTGAATAAGCACGTACAGAATCTTGCGTCACATGATCTTCCGTCATCACAAAATAAAATACGGGGAGCCCAATTCTGAATCGAAATCGGAATATATTTCCGTTTTTAGTGCCCAAAATAAGTTACTGCAGCACTTCATCCCTTTCCTTTCTGAACTTTTCAGCCAGGAACAACGCAAATTACATTCACAGTAAAATTCGAGGAAATTCTCACACCCATGAAATAATCGACACACTTCCCATTAATTGGTTATCGATTCTGACACTTGCAAACGTGTTCCAACTGCGATGCAGTAACGAACACGTCGGATTACCGATCTTGACTCCCTCTCTCTTAGACCCTCAATAGTGACTGACTCAACTCCCATAGAAAACTGTAGGGGAACCATTCATTTAGACAAACGTAGAGCGCTACCATTATTTTTAATAATTACAAATGAACATTTCGAGGCCCCCGGTTGTTCTGCTAGCGACTAGCTGGCCCAGGACGATCTTTTGTGTGCCCAATCGCTGCCGCGGCCGACGACGCAAGGTTGATCTTTGCCCCCTCATTTCGAAAGTTTTTGTTGCTCGACACTCTACTGGCTTTCTACAACATGGGTGTTAAGATGGACATTAGTTACAAAAATTTGACATATCGTATACAAAGCTCTTCGCGTTAACTTACTTCCTGGCTGCGATTACAATAATTTGAAACGACAAAAAACATCGTGACGGCACTGAAGCCAGTCAGATTTATTTGGCACGTCCACCTTATATCACTTATTACAAAAATACTTTATATTAGAGTTACGTCATTGGTTCGGAAAATAATTTTATTGACGATAACAAAATAAAAAGCTGTATATTTGTCTTTTCGTACTGTCGTTCGGGCACTAAGCACCCATTTTTATGTCAGTATTTCAGTTTTTTAATACTGTAGTTGTTTTCTAGTCAATTCAGAGCGATTCCCTCCCTTTCTTAAGCGCACACTTATTTTGTAGGACATTTTCCTCAACTGAAGAGACATCTACGTGATGTCATTTCACTAGCTGAGTTTGTGAGCACCTTCTGATGACAGTTAGCACGATCTTGCAGGTGAATTTTATCTTCGATTCTGCCTTGTCGTTACATTTTTACCTTCGCAGCATTATATACCCAAAAAGAGTAAAAATTGTTTGTAAGTCAATGATCTGTTGTCACTTTTACTATAAATCAATATTCTAACGCGTATATAACATGAAACATTTTAGGTGCAATCATTGAGCTTTCTGAAGAATACGTTTTAAAGACGTTGAAACTTAGGTCAAGGAGTTTTTAATTAATCTTTTCACTATTGTAACTGATTTGGCTGATTTTCATTTTTCCTCCACGAAGGCTGCATTCTACAGTTGTTGCTTCCAGCCATGTTAAAAATCTTAAAGCATCGAAGAAGCAATGATGAAAATAAAGGAAAGTTTCAAGAGTGTGATTAAAATTTAAGGTGAAAGGATAAGAGTGATAAAATTCGCTGATGAGATTGCTATCGTCAGTGAAACTGGAGTAAAATTACAAGTACAGTTGAACGGAATGTACAGTTTAATGAGTGCAGAATAAGAAAAACTTGACATCAAAATTTGTGACCACGAAGTAGACGTAGTTAAGGAATTCTACTACAATGGAAGTAAAATAAGCCATGGGGGACGAAGCAAGGAGGACGTAGAAAGAAGACTAGCACAGGAAAAGAGGTGATTCCTGGTCAAAAGAAGTCTATAAGTATCAAACATAGAGTTTAATTTGAGGAAAAAATTTCTGTTTGCAGCACAGCCCTGTATGGTAGTGAATCTTTCCGAGCGGGAAGACGTGCCGGTCCCCGGCACGAATCCGCCCGACGGATTAGTGTCGAGGTCCGGTGTGCCGGTCAGTCTGGGGATGGTTTTTAAGGCGGTTTTCCATCTTCCTCGGCGAATGCTATGTTGGTGATACGTGTACACCATAATTACTCCACCACGCAAACATTTGGGGTTACACTCGTCTGGTGTGAGACGTTCCCCTGGCCTGTCGGTGTGGCCGAGCGGTTCTAGGCGCTTCAGTCTTGAACCGCGCGACCGCTACGGTCGCAGGTTCGAATCCTGCCTCGGGCATGGATGTTGGTCTTAGGTTAGTTAGGTTTAAGTAGTTCTAAGTTCTAGGGGACTGATGACCTCATATGTTCAGTCCCATAGTGCTCAGAGCCATTTGAACCATTTTGTGACGTTCCGGGGGGGGGGGGGGGAGGGGTGGCCACTGGGCACCGAACCGCACAATAACCCTGGGTTCGGTGTGGGGCGGGGGTGGGGTGAGTGGACTGCTGTAGCCTGTTTTGGGATTGTGAACCACAGAGGGCTACGGCGGGGACGAAGCCTCTCCGTCGTTTCTGGGTCCCCAGTTCAATACAGTACAATGGTAGTGAATCATGGACTGTGAGAAAACAAGAATAAAAGAGAACTGAATCGTCTGAAACGCGGTGCTACAGAAGAATGCTGAAAATTAGGTAGACTGATAAGGTAAGGAATGAGAAGGTTCTCCGTAGAAGCGACGAAGACAGGAACGTATGGAAAATACTGACAAAAAGAAGAGACAGGATGACAGGACACGTGCTGAAACATCAGGCAAGTACTTCTATGTTACTATAGGGAACTGTAGCGGGCCAAAACTGTAGAGGAAGACAGATTGGAATACATCCAGCAAATAACTGAGGGCGTGGGGTGCTATCGCTACTGTGAGACGAAGAGGTCAGTGCAGCAGAGAAGATTAAGTCCAACTTCCCCTTACTGTGATAGTGACTTACTTTAAGATTCTTCTTATCTGTCGTTTAGAGGCACTTGTGAACAATAGCTGAAAAAATTTTTCAAATGTGTGTGAAATCTTATGGGACTTGACTGCTAAGGTCATCAGTCCATAAGCTTACACACTACTTAACTTAAATAATCCTAAGGACAAACACACACACCCATGCCCGAGGGAGGACTCGAACCTCCACCGGGACCAGCCGCACAGTCCATGACCGCAGCGCCTTCAGACCGCTCGGCTAATCCCGCGCCCGGTTGTTGAATATTTTTGTTGTAACTGCTGCTGCCACTCAAAATACAAAATGCGGATTGCTTACTGTCTTCTTTATCCTCTTTTAAATTCACGCCACATAAACTTCCTTAGTTGCTCTGGCTCAGAGAGCGTTGCATTACCTCATATTTCGAGACGATAATGTTACTGCAGCTTACAACATGAACGATCCTGCCCAAATATATAGGCATGTCAAGTTCTGCCCTTTACAAAACATCAACACGTATTAGCGATTTTTTTGTAACATTAGTACGTCACAGCCAGCGTCATTCATATAATGTGAATATCAGAAGGTAATATTGTGGCGCCGGCCGGAGTGGCCGTGCGGTCCTAGGCGCTACAGTCTGGAACCGAGCGAGCGCTACAGTAGCAGGTTCGAATCCTGCCTCGGGCATGGATGTATGTGATGTCCTTAGGTTAGTTAGGTTTAATTAGTTCTCAATTCTAGGCGACTGATGACCTCAGAAGTTAAGTCGCATAGTGCTCAGAGCCATTTGAACCAGTATTGTGGCGCTACGAAATTAGTGAGCCAAATAACTTACATTTCAGTTACTGTTCTTAGATGTGACCTTCACCCCCAGATCCAACTACAGGGTATGTTTCACATTTATTTTAGCTACAATCCACAGTACATTAATAAAATCGTTTCCTTTCTTATAAACCAGTACAGCGTCAAGGCCCAACAGATAGCCTACGACTGCTGACAATTCGACCCTGTAGAAGGGACATAACACTGTTGCCCATGGAACACCAACGTTGAGCAACGTTCCTCCGCGAACCACGTTAAAAAGCCGACAGGATAATGCAGCCTGTTGCTATGCTGTCAGTAAACAACATCACGTGATGATGAGCTTCAGTTGCTATACGTGTATCTCAGCTCTCTTTGCGATGTGCAGTTTTTACGAACGTTGGAGTGTTCTGCTTTCGAGAGCTGTTGCTGTGAACTAGTATTTGTTTAATAGTACTGCTTTTGATAGTAGTGCGATTTGTCTCAAAACTAAGCTTTACATAAAAGAGTTCGTCCGAAAATACAGGCGATAGCTTCAAAGGTATTGAGTGTTGGAATTCCAGTTCGCGAACAACGTCGCGAATATGTGTATTCTGTGCGGTAGTACTTCGCAATTTTCGGGCTGCGATTTAAGATGTTACAACAGTTGTGGAGAGAACAGCCGCTGCATTTAACGTTCGTAGATGTACAGCGCCAAATATTGAAAGAAAGGAGGAAAGGGAGGAAAGAGATGAGACATCACCAGCCCATTATTACTCGGAAAAACCGGGCAAGAAAAAAATTTCCGACGGACGGGTAACCAAGGAGGATGTATCCTAGCAAAATGTAATATGTAGACACGTTTGAGCTTATTATTATTCGATGGACCAGTATACGTTAAAGAGACCTCTTTTTAGCCGATTAGAGTTAAATTAGAGCATCTCTTCGAAACCATTTTCAACAGATTGGTTTCTGGCAAGGAAAGTTTTCATCTCAGAAGTTACCGTAGAGAGAGGCGACAGTTTTAGAAGATGCCGATATATGAGTTCAGTGAGGAGCCTTTGATCTGAAGACGTCATGTGGCAGAACAAGCAACGAATCGAAAGTAGTTTTCAGGAGAAAAGGCGGTGTGTGCACTTGCTACTAGTCAATGCACATTACATATTCTGGCTTTCTCGCAAATTGTACGGAAAATTTTGATATGAGCTGCCCTCACCTACTCCTTACTAGGTACGTCCTCGATGGAAAATAAATTTGTGAGTAAAAACCAGGAAATCAATTCTACATTATAAATCAGAAATTATCTAAGATAGACATGTAACTAGAAATAATACTGTATATTTACTGCCACATCAAAAATAAGTTGATTATGATATACCATTATGTGTACTGAAAAAATCCCACCTATGGGGATAAGCATTACAAAAAATTCAATCCTCAAGTAAAATGTAAGAATCAGATTTTTCTTCTTGAACAGAATGGAAAATGTAACAAAGTTGTCTTTTTTTTAGGCAACCTTTGGTACGATCACAATTTTGAATCATCAGTAGCCAAATTATCGTTTTCTGACAATCTGGACCATTTGCAGGTAGTGTTACTGAAGTTTTCTTGAATAAAAACTTAACGTATCAAGATATAAATGACAACGATGCTTTGGCACTTTTCTTAAAAGCAAACTACTGAAATACTATTTTCAGATCTCCCACAGTGTCTGAAACCGATTGCTTGGTTATTGTTTATCCAAACTTAGAATTACGCCGAAAGTTTCCTAATAAATAAACCTCTAAATAAAATTTTTGAAAACATTATCGGCGATATTATATTAATATGATAATTAGAAAACAGTCTTGATCGCCAATTTCCTTTAATCGGAGTGACCGGTTTCAATCCTTAAGGATCATCTTCAGACTCCAGATAGGCAGGTGGACTTCGATGCTTTATTACCAGTCAGTTCAGCGTCGTGGATCGGCGCAGCCTGCCCCATCGAAGTCCACCTGCCGTTCAGGAGTCTGAAGATGATCCTTAAGGATTGAAACCAGTCATTCCCATTAAAAGAAATTTGCGATCAAGACTGTGTTTTAATTACCAAACCTCTAAATCACTTTATCTCCGTAACAACAGATATTTGTTTCCAATATGAGTCTTAGTCTTAGATGAAAACTTATTACACCAAAAGTTTTAATGCTACATAGCTATGACCACTGTAAAGCAAGAAAACTTGAAATTGTGTTTTACTATTTCCGCTACGTACTGGTATTAACAGATGTAAATATTCTATTACATCAGTGTATAAGTCTGCTCAAATAAATTATTTGAATTGATAAGTTGCAATAATTTGTGATTTGTTGCACTATAGGTCGGAAGTTTGCTGCAGTTTATTTTATGGTTGTTACAGTTTCGAGGTGCAGCAGAACAGTAACCGGTCTTTCCACAGTCACCACGTATGCGCCATAAAAGGTCTTTTATGCAGTCTGTTGTGTAGATCAGACTGTAGTTTCCCAGATTCGTATATGTAGATTGTAACTTGTCGTTTTTTACCTCCAATTTGGTCTATGTGGTTGTTACATTTCGGATATCTGCACGTCGTTGCTATCAAATATTTGTCTGACACGGCTGACGCTATAGGACTCATTATCCAAAGAATATAAGTAAAGTTTTATTACCAGAAGCAAATGAAGCTGCAATGATGGAACTTTGTGCTAGTGTTATTCATTCTCTAACTGATTATGGTCCTGTGACGGTTTCCTCATTACGAGCGTAATCTGTTAGCGTCACACCATGGCAGTCTAAAAATACACCTTGTCCGATAATGATTGGGTCCCCGCTTTTTTCGGTGGTGGTGAATCCACACGATGGCACAGCATGCTTTGATTCTTTGTCTCGTCCTTGATGATTAGGCGTTTAGAAAAACCATTTGGAATGCCGTGACACAGCTGCAATAATTCCCCTGCTGCCTCGATTCGACGGGTTTGTGAATGGATGTTAGCTGCAGCGAAGCAGCGGACGGCGAGCTTTATCACCTTTAGAATGTCATACAAGATGTAAATAACTAACCCTCGACTGATTTTAAATTTTTCCACTATCGCTTTGTGTCAAGCCAGATTTCGAACACCATTTCTCTTGCGATTCCGAGTTCTTCACAGAATGATGGAGTGGCACTTCGTTCTTCGTCGTCAGATTTCTTCGGCAACAACATTTAAAGCGTATGCGCAATCTATCCATTCGGAAATATGACGATGCGTTGCTGCAGTACCCCTACAGTAACTGACTGTGGCTGTAGTAACGTTATTCCGCTTCAAATACGGAAAACGAATTACACCACGATAGTCGACAATATCAGTCGGCTCTGTCATTTTGCTCTTGTCGCCTCTAGCGGTGCGCTACAGTACTGTGGCGCGTGTATTTCAAGGTACACTAGGTTTCCATGAAAATATACGTCAAGTTAATTACGTAACTTTATTTATTCCATGCGAAAATAAGATCTTATATTTATCACTTGTAACAGTAATCAAAGTAAGCCACGCTTTTACGTTTCATGGATTACACAGTTCTGAATTTATCTACATAAAGAACAATTTGTTAATCTTTGCCCTAGACTTGTTCTGTTATTCCGACTCTCGAATACATCAGTTACCTTGCTTTGTAGACCTGGAGATACTTTTGGAACTCCTGTTGAACTGTGTGTCGATGCGTAAGACGAGTATGGCTTTCGTTCAAGGCTACGGTTTTCTGCTAGCGGTAACTGAAATCATAGCGCTAGCTGTCTACTGCGTTTTCGGCTTCCGACTAAGCGTCGATCTTGTTTTCTACATATTACGTTCGTCGCGGAAGTACCCTGCACACCTAAATATCAGAGTATTACACTTATGTTTTGTCGAGATTTAACTTGGTGTTACTGTACTAGAGCTACCTCATAAGTAACAGGACTAACTGGGAAGAGCCTGAGCTGTCGAGTAATACTATTAGTTTGATGCACGAGTTCGTCACGTTTTCGTTTTGCATGTTCGCATTCCTGTTGCTACGGGTTTGATTATCGACAGAGTTTTTGCTATTTGAGTTTACATGTTGCCATTTCGTCGTTTGGATATAGTGAGCTGTGGATGCTAGGAAATGGAGTGTCAAGTGGAGATCGGAACATTTCCGACATATTCTTCTGTTTGAGTTCAGTAGAGGGGTGACAGCAGTGGAGGCTAGCAGAAACATTTGCACTATGTATGAAGTTAATGCCACTAGACAGAATACAACAAAAAACGGTATTTCTCGTTTTAAGGGAGTATCGTTTTGACATTAGTAACTCTCGACCTTCAGGAAGACCTTCGGGGTTTTATAAAGATCGTTTAACACATGTTAGTGTATTCGAGAACTGGCAAATGCGATGACCTGTGATCATTCCGCCACCGTGCGACATTTGCACGCCATGAGGAAGATTCAAAAATTGGATGTATAGGTACTGCGTGCTCTAAGCCAAAATGACAAAAATCAGCAGTTGGCCTCTGTGTATCTCTGCTTGTTGGTCGTCAATTGGCTCGTGAACGACACCGACCTTTCCTATCGTGTATCTTTATTGGTAACGAGAAATGGTATTTTTATGTTAAGGAAAAGAAAGGAACAGAATGATTTACTATTGATCGTTTAGTTGGCGCGAGAGCGTTCCAGAGACGCTCAACAAACTCCATTGACAGACATTTCAAGAGAGGCGTTGCGCACCAGGGAGAGGTTTGCTACTGAAATTTAGAGAGAGTGATTTTCGGGAAGAGTCTGGCACTATATTACTTTCCCCAAATATGTCTTGCGCAATGACCGCGAGGAGAAAATTTCAGAAATAATGCCAATACAGAGACGTACTTACAAAATCACCTTTCCCACGCTCTATTTGCGAGTGGAACAGTGTTCGAGGGCTCAGTTAGTGGTAAAAAAGTGACCTCCGCCACACACCATTAGGTACCTCGCGGAGTATGACGTAGAAGTACAAACAAAGCAGCAACTAGACCTGTGCGCATCCAGAAACGATAACGGCATGCATCTGTGGAACAGCGGCGTCGTGTCGTATTACAGATTGTTTCCCCGAAGTGTAACCATAACGGCTGACATTTATTGTCAACAATTGAGACGTCTTACAGACGCAGTCTGAGAACAACGAGCAGGAAGACTCCGTGAACTTATTGCTAGTCCACGTTAGCGGCCGTCCGCATTCTGCTAGCCACACAGAAAACAGTATACAAGAGCTGGGTTCGTAAATCATTCCGCACACTTCTTATTCACCTTCAGATTTTCACCTTTCTCGCTCTCTGCTGAACAACCTTCAATGAACCATATATATACTAAGATGGTATCTGTTCTTTCGGACATGTCCGAAAGAACAGATACCATCTTAGTATATAAATAGTTAAGGCTCAGCGGCCACATGACCATCTTCTTCTTCTGTGCGAATGCACAAACAGTGCCCGAACTCTTACGGGAATCGGCAACGCGCCGCAAGTAATGAGTATAATGGGCGGGGGCACTACAAATGTAGTGCGGGACAATACGTCGAGAATCTGGGTTTTGCGGGAGGCGTGCCAGAGATAAATACCTGCAGTCGCGCTATCCTCTGTGTCCTCGGTGACTCAGATGGATAGAGCGTCTGCCATGTAAGCAGGAGATCCCGGGTTCGAGTCCCGGTCGGCGCACACATTTTCATCTGTCCCCGTTGACGTATGTCAACCCCTGTAAGTAGCTAACGGTGTTCATTCCATTGTAACTTCAAGGAACTTCCCTTACGCACGAAAATGCTCCCCGACTATGTCTCGGCGAGTTCGTCGCCTTAAAACCACGTGGTTTCCAAAGTCGCGGAATTGAAAAGTTACCACAGCGTTGGCAGACTGTTGTAAATAGTGAAGGAGAACAAATTATTGATGAATAAAATCTACGTTGTATCCGTTGTGTTTATTAAACTTGTGGAGAAACGCTACTAATTTCTGCACTAACTCAATACTCGGTACAGGATATCAAATTAAACACCTTTCAGCCGTCTAGTTTCCAAACTTATTTTATTTGGCTACCAGTTTTAACGTTTTGCTACGCCATCTTCAGGCTCCTGACCGACGTGTGGGAAGAGAGTACCTCTGTTCTGATCATAACAGGGCCCAGCAATATTGGTAATAGTAGGTTTTTGCTATAGCGATCACTTCAGCCCTCATCTGCAGACCTATCATGATAGTGATCGCTAAAGCAAAAACCTGCTAATACCAGTACTGCTGGGCCCTGTTTTAATCAGATCTGAGGTAAAATCCTACTACATGTCTGTCAGGGGCCTGAAGATTGCGTATTAAAACACTGAAACTGGTTGCCAAATAAAATAAGTTTGGAAACTAGATGGTTGAAAGGTGTTTAATTTGACATCCGGTATCGATAAACCGAGTACCGCAACCATCTCTAAAAAAGATGGACATACAAAGACAATATTCCGTAAGTCATTAATGCGTTAGATGAACAGCAATGTTCTTATTACACCCCGTCGAAGGACTCCAAACATGCTTCCTAGCCTGTGTGAGTTTTATCTATATATTCTACACTACTGGCCATTAAAATTGCTACACCAAGAAGAAATGCAGATGATAAACGGGTATTCATTGGACAAATATACTAGAGACGACATTTGATTACATTTTCACGCAGTTCGGGTGCATAGATCCTGAGAACTCAGTACCCAGAACAACCACCCCTGGCCGTAATAACGGCCTTGATACGCCTGGGAATTGAGTCAAACAGAGTTTGGATGGCGTGTAAAGGTACAGCTGCCCATGCACCTTCAACACGATACCACAGTTCATCAAGCGTAGTGACTGGCGTATTGTGACGAGCCAGTTGCTCGGCCAGCATTGACCAGACGTTTTCATTTGGTGAGAGATCTGGAGAATGTGCTGGCCAGGGCAGCACTCGAACATTTTCTGTATCCAGAAAGGCCCCTACAGAACCTGCAACATGCGGTCGTGCATTATCCTGCTGAAATGTACGGTTTCGCAGGGATCGAATGAAGGGTAGAGCCACGGGTCGTAACACATCTGAAATGTAACGTCCACTGTTCAAAGTGCCGTCAATGCGGACAAGAGGCGATCGAGACGTGTAACCAATGGCACCCCACACCATCACGCAGGGCGATACGCCAGTATGGCGATGGCGAATACACGCTTCCAATGTGCGTTCACCGCGATGTCGCCAAACACGGATGCGACCATCATGATGCTGTAAACAGAACCTGGATTCATCCGAAAAAATGACGTTTTGCCATTCGTTCACCCAGGTTCGTCGTTGAGAACATCATCGCTGGCGCCCCTGTCTGTGATGCAGCGTTAAGGGTAACCGTAGCCATGGTCTCCGAGCTGATAGTCGTTGAGTACATCATCGCTGGCGCCCCTGTCTGTGATGCAGCGTTAAGGGTAACCGTAGCCATGGTCTCCGAGCTGATAGTCCATGCTGCTGCAAACGTCGTCGAACTGTTCGTACAGATGGTTCTTGTCTTGCAAACGACCCCATCTGTTGACTCAGGGATCGAAACGTGGCTGCACGATCCGCTGCAGCCATGCGGATAAGATGCCTGTCATCTCCACTGCTAGGCCGTTGGGATCCAGCACGGCGTTCCGTATTACCCTCCTGAACCCACCGATTCCATATTATGCTAACAGCCATTGGATCTCGACCAACGTGAGGAGCAATGTCGCGATACGTTAAACCGCAATCGCGATAGGCTACAATCCGACCTTTATCAAAGCCGGAAACGTGATAGTACGCATTTCTCCTCCTCATACGAGGCATCACAACAACGTTTCAGCAGGCAACGCCGGTCAACTGCTGTTTGTGTATGAGAAATCGATTGGAAACTCTCCTCATGTCAACACGTTGTATGTGTCGCCACCGGTGCCAAACTTTGAATGCTCTGAAAAGCTAATCATTTTCATATCACAGTATCTTCTTCCTGTCGGTTAAATTTCGCGTCTGTAGCACGTCATCTTCGTGGTTTAGCAATTTTAATGGCCAGAAGTGTATATTGAATTGAAACGAAAATGCCTCACTTGGTTCTCTGTCTGCTAAATCTCTGATCAACCTTAAGCGGCACGAAGAAAATCGCCGAACTTAACGCCGGCCGTTATCACACTTCTCCGCTGCACAGCCAAGTGACCGTTGAGATACAAAACATATCTAATTATGGACTATTTAAACTACTCTGGCGGGACGCAGCGTTACTTGAAGTGAAAAGTCGGTAGGCCACAAGAGCACTTGTCACACTCGTCCGTTAAGGACTTCCAAGGTCCACGCGCTCGCTACGAAAGCCCGAAGGACACCGAACCGCTTGGCGCTGTTTGATTTGCGATGTTTTTAAAAGCGCCGGCTTTCGGTAGTTCTGACAGCTCCTTCCTGCGGCTTTTACTCAGCCTCTTAGCCGGGACACGATATATTTGCCTAAGCTCAGGTTTGGCGTTTTTTTTGTAAGACGCTGCGTGATGACTGAACGCACCTGCGTGTTTTCGCAGGAGCATTCGTGCCAAACTCCAAGCGCAAATGAACAATATCACATTCCAAACGCACCGTTCGACTCGTGTTAGCAATGAGCGGACTCGTATAAGACAGAACAGCTACATGGAAGATCCAGTTTCGCCAACGATACAGCAGTATCTGGCAGGTTGGTATCTCGTACCTCCTGAAGTTTTCTCCTAGCAGCCTGGATGACTGTGACAAAATGCTGCAGAGTAAATGCACTTTTAATAGATCTGTTCAGTCTGAACAGTTTTACAGCATTATGAAAGAAATACACAGCTACTGAAATTTACTTACAGCTGTATTCTCTACTCCGCTGTTAATTTCAAAATGCTGGCGATTTTGTCAGTTGTTCGGAAAACATCTGAAATAGGATGGAGAAATGTTTGTCTACGAAAATTACAATATTCTCTCCTATTCAACATCAAGTAAAATTACATGGTAGTTTTGAGAAATGTAGTACAAATCACTATGAAGCACTGATTGCGAGAAATAAAAAGGACAAAATAATTATTACAAAACAACATGATTGCCGGTTGTAATGGTCGCCTGGTCGTAGATATTGCTAATTGCTATAATCGCACTATTTCACTCCCATTTACGGAGCTTGTTAGCACTTGATGTTAGGTTGGCGCCATTAAAATGCATTGTGTTGTAGTAATCGCTGCTACTTGCTGGATCGCTGCTGTCTCTCGATGCTGATGCTGGCTCTACATCTGGTTGTCTAGGGTTAAAAACATGAGGTCCCGTGTTTTTTATGTGCTTTTGATGATAAAGAACGAGCGAAACCAACAAATATGTAAACTTCAAATATTTATTATTCTGGTGGCCATCTTAATTCCACTGTCCACCAAAGACCATGACACAACACAAAGTAGTATTTCCGTTACATGTTCTTTGCATTGTTTATCCACCTCAAACAATAACACACAAACACACTTTACCAAAGTGACATTCCGACTGCCTCCCGACCGTTCTTGCTGCTTGTATTTATAACATTGTCAAAGAACTACTAAAAAGACATATAGTTTACAAGTCACATGTACATCTGTTATCATAATTTGTGCAGAAAAGTTATTAATTTGCATCGAGTGACATAATTTTACATGTTATTAAAATGACAGACAGATTTGTTGACTTGACAGAATAATTCTTTGTTACAAAAAAGGCCGTTTTTTAGAAGTTTGTCAATTGACTTCTCTAATTTGCATAAATAAGTAAATAACATGAATTATTAAGAATTACATTGGTTTTCGTCTAAAACAGGATTGATTTCGTGAATACTGAGTGAAAACGCTTCTAGTGAACAAATAGGTTTCACTGGGTGATTTTTATTTAAGGAGATCCAAAATACCTAAGTTGGCCACTATTTTTCGTACTTCATATTAATTATTTAAGATGAACTTAGTGTTTTTAAATGATGACATTTGCTGTATCAGTGATATAAACTTTTGTGTGGGTCAGTTACTCAGTATAATTTAATGGGTTGACTGTTTATGCAGACATGTTATGCAATCATTGTTAACATACACAATAACTTTTCTATGATCATAAATACTCGTTAAACTGGTTGAATTTGGAGGGTATCGCATACTTCGGTACAGTAAAGCCTTTAATATGTTCCGTTACACGGTCAACTTTTGATAATTCTACTGTGTAACTAATCAGTTATTAAAATTGTGGGTCTTATAATTTAGACACAATTGCATTTACTATTACCTCAGCGCACCGTGAGTGCAAAACTAAAATGCTGCTTTCAGATTCACATAAGAAATTACTTTGTTATAAAGAAAGACTATACGTGTTAAGTTTTGAAAATTTGACTAAAATATCAGAAGTGTGATAAAATGTGAAGTATACAGCGACTCGGTAATAATACAACGGTAAACAGAAATCACTCGTACGCTAGGGTCACCGGCAGTATACTGTGTTCGTACCTTAACATACAGTGTAGTCTCCTGCACGCCAAGCCTCTTCAGTTGCTTCCACATGGTGACTAAGAGAGAGACAATGTTGCTTTTAGGTGGTTCTCGGGTCATATAGGTAACTGCTACTGGTAGTACGCTTTCTACACTAACGCGATGCTCTCATTGATGAAATTGCATATTATTTTTCTGTTTTTATGATCACTTCGATAGAAACTGGTCATAAAATAAAGAAAAAGCTTGGCGGCCTAAGACTGTTTTAAATTTTGCAAGCAATGAAAACACGTCGCAATACAATAACGCTTGTTGGAAAAGGTTAGCATTGCCTGATTCGATCAACAACATTAAAAAATAACTTTTAGGCATAACACTTGAAATAATACCCCAATCAGAATGATGAGTCAACGCCGAAATAGCGCGTGCCAAGCACAACAAAATATAATCAATATAACCAGAGATTAAATAAATAAACTGGAGAATACTAAAGATATCATACCAAAATACACATGTCAAAAAGAGTTTTGCATCACCCCGGTTCCCAGATAGACGTTGACTGTGGATATTGTATCACAGACACAGTCCCTTTGACTGTTCAAGAGATGTCACTAAACCCACCCAAAGATGTAAACAACCATGCCTGAATAGCACCTATTAGACGGAGGGGGTCCGACAGCCGATCAGTTCCAGTCATTCCACCAGGAAGGAGGTACACGGCTCGTGTTGTCTACAGTTCAACCATGCACAGACGGTCAATACCGCGGTTCGATCGCGTCCGCACTGTTACTTTGTGCCAGGAAGGGCTCTCAACAAGGGAAGTGTCCAGGCGTCTTAGAGTAAATCAAAGCGATGTTGTTCGGACATGGAGGAGATGCAGAGACAGGAACTGTCGATGACATGACTCGCTAAGGCCGCCCAAGGGCTACTACTGCAGTGTATGACTGCTACCTACGGATTATGGCTCGGAGAACCCTGACAGCAAAGCCACCATATTGAATAATGCTTTTCGTGCCGCCGCAGGACGTCGTGTTAAGACTCAGACTGTGGGCAATAGGCTGCATGATGCGCAACTGCACTCCCGACGTCCATGACGAGGTCAATCTTTGCAACCACGACACCATGCAGCGCGGTACAGATGGGCCCATCAACATGCCGAATGGACCGCTCAGGATTGGCATCACGGTCTCTTCACCGATGAGTGTCGCATATGCCTTCAAGCACACAATCGTCGGAGACGTGTTTGGAGGCAACCCGGTCAGGCTGAACGCTTTAGACACACTGTCCAGCGAGTGCAGCAAGGTGGAGGTTTCCTGCTGTTTTGGGGTGGCATTATTTGGGGCCAACGTAAGCCGTTGGTAGTCATGGAAGACGCCGTAACGGCTGTACGATCTTCCGACTGATAGTGCAACCACATCGGCAGCATACTGGCGAGGCATTCGTCTTCATGGATGACAATTAGCGCCCCTATTGTGCACATCTTGTGAATGACTTCCTTCAGGATAACGGTGATAAAGACATCGTTCGATTAGAGAGGCCAGCATGTTCTCCAGACACGAACCCTATCGAACATGCCTGGAGTAGACTGAAAAGGGCTG
This sequence comes from Schistocerca cancellata, assembly GCF_023864275.1. Taxonomy (NCBI): domain Eukaryota; kingdom Metazoa; phylum Arthropoda; class Insecta; order Orthoptera; family Acrididae; genus Schistocerca; species Schistocerca cancellata. Next base: position 100,315,367 of record NC_064630.1, on the reverse strand, counting down.
TTTATGGACAACGTGACCCACCAACTACTCTGAGGGCTTCTACGCCGAATCGCCGTTGAGGAGTGGGACAATCTGGACCAACAGTGTCTTGGTAAACTTGTGGATAGTATGCCACAATGAATATGGTATGGATCAATGCAAGAGGACGTTCTACTGTGTCTTAGAGGTACCGGGGTGTACAGCAATCTGGACCACAATCTCTGAAGGTATCGCTGTATGGTGGTATAACAGGTAATGTGTGGTTTTCATGAGCAATAAAAAGGGTGGAAATGATGTTTCTGTTGATCTCTATTCCAATTTTCTGTACAGGTTCTGCAACTCTCGGAACTGAGGTGATGCAAAACTTATTTTGATGTGTGTAGTTGCCGGAAATGTATCCAGTTATTTTAATGACACTGATTACATCTTCAGTTTAAGGCTGTGTTCTTTAGGATTTACTTTAATCATTGAGTCAGTTCACTAAGCAAGAAAGTTAGTTTTAATCGTTGTTGCAAAACAGTGCAATCGGCTGGTACGTATATGACTAGAGATGCAGTTTTCTGCGACAGACAGAACTGTAACCAGAGTGTGGCTCGTGCTTAGTGTTGTTACCAAGTGTAGTGGTGTATATGTGGGACGTGAACAGCGTCAGTCGTTGAATAATCAAAGTGAAGGACAAGAAGATACCGCATACGTGTATGAGACAGCGTTATCAGCACCTGGTAGAGTTTGAAAGGGGCTTTGTTGTAGGTGTGATTTCCTCTGGCTCTTGGAATAGTGCAGTATCCAGTTTTTTGGAATGGCTGATAACGTGAGAGCAGGCATACTGGTCGTGAAGCTTCTGACCATCACAAGGGAGGATTTTCGTGTTGTGCAGCAAACGCATCATAACCCTTTCACACCTGCACATGCTACCCGAAAACAACTAATGGACTCATACAACTTTCTATTTCATACTGCACTATTGGTCAGAGACTACAAATAGCCAGACTAAGCGATTCATCATCCCATGCGTAGCTGCACTTAAAACCACAACAAAAATGGCTGCGTTTGGGGTGGAGCAGTGGTTGGAAAGCATCGATAACTGATAATGGTGTCAAGTTGATGAATTGTGGTACTGCACTTCCAACATCTGGAAGTATGGCAGCGACAAAGGGAGAGAGCAGAAGTTACTCTGTCACCTATTTTTTGTATACGGAAAATTATTAAAGGTTTTATTACAACCTGACGCACCTTCAGCGAGACTCTAGAAAGTTAATGGCCTGAGCAGACATTGATGGAGCCTGGTGGGGCACTAAAAGCATGAGGTATTTTTATGGTTCTTAGCTCACAGAAACAGCATGTTGGAAGTTGAAAGCAACTGGCCGCGAGCCATACAGGGCAGACAGAGCAGCCCCTAGTCCAGACAGGTCTCCAGCAGAACAATGCCGAGCTACCTGCTGCAGCACCAGCGGAAGACTGGGCTGGGGGTGACAGACAGAAGGGACGTGTTTACACAGGGAGTCGTAAACTGGGCATTGTGTGCAGAGTCACGCATAATAAAAATTCACAGGTTTTCGTATACACCGATACTGCAAATAGGCCTGTGACCCACTTTCATCAGCCACCTCGGTTGTATAAGAAACTCCGGCGTCTGAGAAACGTTTATAGATAGAATCTTTTATACACGTCATAGCCTGGACACACAAGCTACAAGGCACAGGTGGTTTAGATAAAGATCTTTAAGATTGTATCTGTTAGCTTGTCACTGTGGGAAGCGATGCAAATTCTGAGAAAAGCATCTTCTCCCTCCGCGAAAACTTAAAAAAGCCAGTAATTGGTGGTTTCTTTTTTTGCCAGAGATACGGGCTTCTTAACTCTTGCGCTGGTTCGACATGAGTTTGTGCTGTCGTGTAGGAGGGGAGATTTAGGGCCTCTTAAGCCCTGTGATTGGCTGAAGATGGGATGAAGGCGGTGCATTCGTACACTTTGCGGGAAAACGGATATTTTTTATCTGGAAGGGTGCGAAGCACTCGGGCTCTGGACTTCGGTCTGGAAGGTGATCTTCTGGTCGAAGCTCTGGCATGTGGGGTTGTTGCTTGGGATCTGTCCTGAGACTAACTTCACTTGCTAGTTGTTTAGACTGGGGTGCCTGTGGCGAAATTATTACTGTACTGACAGTGTGACTTCAAATGTCTCGGACTACTCCTTTGCCGAGGGCACATTTATTCGTTTTTAGTTTACCACGATTTCAGTGCTCTGGTAGAGAGGAAATTGCGATCCATCTGCCTGACCACTAGACCGTGAGATTTTTACGTTTTTCGTGGTCGCGATCGATTCACAGGTGCCGCCTCACCTCTCGCCTCCGCCACACACATCTCGACAGCTGCAAGTCACATCACTGCACGAAGCAGACAGGGTAACGCACTGTCGCTCCGGCCTTGTCAGAGCATACAGATCTCAGTCGCCACTTGTTCTCAGCTGCACCTATGTTGAGGCACTTCTGTGGATTACCAATCAAAGTCTACTCAGTGTCAGATAAATTCAGATTGCATAATCCACATTTTTAGGGCCAGAGTACTTGACTCATTTCTGCCATCTATGATCCTTGCGTGTTGTGGTCTTAAACCACACCGAACGAGGTGGTGCAGTGGTTAGACACTGGACCCGCATTCGGGAGGACGGCGGTTCAATCCCGCGTCCGGCCATCCTGATTTAGGTTTTCAGTGATTTCCCTAAATCGCTCCAGGCAAATGCCGGGATGGTACCTTTCAAAGGTCACGGCCGACTTCCTTCCCCGTCCTTCCCTAATCCGATAAGACCGATGACCTCGCTTTCTGGACTCCTTCCCCAAAACAACCAATCTTAAACCACCGTCAGTTGTTTACGATATTCAATCATAACTTGTTTAGCATAATTTATGTCTGTCTTTGTTTTCGGAAAATAAATGTTGTCAGTAAACTAGATTTTGCGTACATTCTCAATCATTTTTATATAGTCCTTACAGTGTTACCATTCGTTGTGGCGTCCCCTGCCAGGATCTCGGATTGATGAGACCTTCTGTGACCGTCAGATCGTGTTGCCTAGCGTTGTCGTTCAATCTGACACCCTTGTGCAGAATTTTGAATTGATGGCACATTCCATCACCGTCAGATCGTAGATAGTGATGCATAGTGAAGTTTCTGTTCCCAATGTTTAATGTTGTGCACTGGGTAGAAGAGATTTACCTGGTGCCTAGACATAGTACTAATAATTAATCATTGAATGTGTGTTTTTTCATGTTGTGGTTGTGACTTCTGTGTCACTTGATTGTTTCTGACTGCGAACGGCGTTGTGCTGATTTGTTAGGACTGAGATTTTCGTTTGTGAGTATAGACAAGCGCGCTGTTATTTGAATTCGTCGTCAGGAACTAGGAATCAGTAGCTCATGGGAGCATAATTTAGAGTAGAATATGTGTGGCATAGGAATGTGTAGCGTTTAAATTCGTTTGGGCCAGCATTAATGCGCCTGATGACAAGAAGCAAGGCACATTTGTTACAGAGTGGCGGAAGTAATTGTGTTTTGTTAACAATGGATCCGCCTCAGATTATGACCAGGCAAGATATCACACGGGATTCTCAGGTAAATGCAGCTACAGACCGGCCAGAAATGTCGAACATAGAATCTGCAGAGTATGAGGACATGTCTCAGTCAGGTGACGGATCTGAACGGGAGACCGCCGCAGAACGAAATGTAGGCATTGCTGGTACGAGACGAACCATCGGTGAGACTGGCAGACCAGAATCACACCATCGGTGAGACTGGCAGACCAGAATCACGAACGAAACGTCACAGAATGATGGAACCTCGTTCATCTAGCCCGGAAGGTGTTAGCGGTGGATATCTGTTTGAGGCTTTCATGCAGTTCATGCAAGAGGCAGAAAGGAAGAGGCAAGAGGGAGAAAGCAAGAGGCAAGAGGCAGAGAAAAAGAGACGCGAGGAAGAGAAGGAAAGACACAAATTAGTCGTAAGGACGGTCACAGACGGTATAGATGTAGTCAAGAAACAGATCGTAGGAATTCAAGAAGAGCTAGAGCCTGTCAAGGAAACGACAGTAAACCACGTGGGGTCGCGGACCAGGCGAAGCGCTATTCCAAAACAGCGCGACTTGTACCGCAAGTAGCACTAAAGGAACTGGCAAGAACTGAGGTGTTAAACTTAATGTTAAACATAATGTTTATGTTTAACAGCCACAAAATAAAAGCCCACTGATGATGCTACAACTGCAGTCAAACGTGTTTGGGATAAAAAGAAAATTGTGTTTTGCTAAATGTGGACCCCATCCAAAAACATATGTAATGTCAGTGGTGTTGGGTGGCAAGATAATTTCGCTGTTTGATAACATAAATCTACTTCCTGACCAATTTCTTCCATGATTTCCTACTTCATATGTAATAAAATAGGTTTACGTAGACTGCATGTGCTATGAAATACACTGTTCAAAAGAATTAAGAGAACTCGTGAATCAACATCCGGTATAGCACATGTATTTTGATACAGGTGATAACTGTGGCCTTATTGCATGGCTTGCGTTCTGTGAACCCAACAGTTAAAGTATTTCTCAAACTATTGGCTGTGTCTCGAATTACTGTGTCAGGTGAACGCTGAAAAGGAAGTGAGTACCAGTGTTCCAGTGTTTTTTTGGTAAGGACCACAGGTGACAGTTGTCATTTGTGGACAATGTGTTCAACCAAGAACATGCAATCCGACATCTTAATGCAATGCAAGTTGCAAGGTATAATATAATAAAACATATATAATAAATGTTTGTTTAGATACACGTAAATAATGAGATTAATTTTTTGGCAAGTCGGGAAAGCACAATAAGCTGATCTATGCCTGTAAATGGATAAGGAATCTTTTTATATTAGTTCCAGATTAACGAAATAGTCATTCTCTTGTTGCCGATTTATGCTTACCAATTAATAATACTAAGTCCGATGGCCGTATCCTCCTACAATATCTTGACCGTGTCCTTGATATTGTAATCGGATCCTCGTCAAAACTCCGAAGTACACAGGTGGGCTTCTTGGATTTTTATATAGTACAGTAATACTTGGGATAGTGACTCATACAACTTCAGTGGTAAAATAATGCTATATTCTATAAAAAATACAGACTTTTTATTCATTCTCTCAACCAAAATGGCTACCGCTGATTACACTCTAAAATAACATACGTCTACCTTCTTTCATGGTATGTCTCTCCATGTGAAAGATTCTGGAGTTAAAACTTCCCCTCATTCGCATCTCCAGGAGGGGAACACTTTGAGAGTGGACATATTTCAAATGAAGAAATGGAAGTGAAGGAAGGAAAGCTAAGGGTTGGAACATGGACTGCGAGGACACTACTGCAAGTAGGAAAGCTAGAGAATGCAAAACAGGGGATGAAAAGTAACAGATTAGATGCCCTCGTTTTGTGTGAAATGAGATGTGGAGAGAATGGGGAGATAGAAAGTGGAGATTATGATCTCTTTTACTCAGGAGAAATCAAGAGTGGTGAAAAAGGAATAGGAATATTGATAGGGAAAAAGCTGACAAACAAGGTAATGAAGGTACAATATGTTGATGGAAGACTGATGATGATGCGACTGAAAGGTAGTTTAAAAGATTTAGTGTTAATACAGGTATATATGCCTACCGGTCAGCATAGAGATGAGGAATAATATGAGAAAATACAAGAACTCTTCGAGAAATAAAATAAAAATGCCTGCATTATCGTCATGGGGGACTGGAATGCAGTGGTAGGTGAAGGAAGAGATGAAGATACAGTAGCAAAATATGGATTAGGAGTAAGAAATGAGAGAGGTGAACGACTAATTAGTTTCTCTAAAGATAATTCATTAGCAGTTCATTATATGAACACCACAAAAGGAGACTTAACACATTGAAATCAAATTTGAATAGGGAATGATATCAGTTAGACTACATCCTGATACAAAAAATTTTTAGGAACTGTTTGAAGAATGCCAAAGCTTATCCAGGAGCGGATATTAATTCAGGCCACAACCTAGTAGTCGGAGAAATACAAGTGAAGTTAAAAAAAGACTGGAGAGGTAAAGCAAAGGAAAGAATAAACATGGAAAGACTAAAAGAGGTAGGAAATGCATCAGATTTGGAGAACAGATTTATGGAAAAATGGGAAAGAGGTAGACAAAAGTGTTAATGACAAATGGATAAAAATGAGGGAAGGACCCATGGACTCTGCCAAAGAAGTGCTAGGAATTAGAGTATCCCCAAGTACCAGGAAAGAATGGATAACAGAAAACATGTTGAAAGAGATGGAAAAGCAGAGAAAGTGGAAAAATGTAAAACTGAAGAAGGCAAAGAGAGGTACAGGAAGCTGAATAATGAATTGAGAAGAGAAACTGAAGAAGCAAGGGAAAAATGGACGAAACAGAAATGCGACGAAATAGAGAATGTGGAGAAAGAGAGAAAGTATGAAATGATGTATAGACTGGCAAGTGAGATAGTTTTTGAACGTCAAAGAAACAGGAATAACATGGAAATAGAAAGAGCGGATGGTACTTTAGCAGAAGAACCACAGGAGGTTTTGAACAGATAGCAAGAATATATTGAATGTACGTGTAAGGGGAATGAAATACAAAGCGAAATTGAGGTTGAAGAGGAGCAATATGTGCCAGAAGATGGAAAGGGATTCACCATCTTGGAAGCAGGAGTACAAAATGCGCTGAAGAAGATTAATAGGAAGGCATGTGAAACTGATGCCAGCAGAACTGTTGAAGAGTCTGGAAAACAAGGCAAGAAAATAAATAGTCTACCTCTGTAATGAGATATATGACAAAGGGTAATGGCTGAGGACTGCCTTGCAACAGTTATGATACCAACAGAGAAAAAGGGAAACACTAAAAAATATGAAGAGTATAGGACCATCAATCTAACTTCTCATGCAGCTAGAGTCTTGCTGAGAGTGTTGAATAGAAGGCTACATGGCAAGCTGGGTACATGTATTGCAGAGGAGCAGTTCGGAATTAGAAGAGGAAAAAAAAGAGATACAATTGGTCTGTTAAGAACTATAGGTGAAAGATACATGGAAAAAGGTAGAGAAATGGGCTATTCTGTGCCAAGTGGTCTAATATCGAGAAATGTTCCCACATGACCATCACGGATTTTGATGAAATTTTGTATGAACATTCACACAAGTTTTCAGTCAACACTGGTAAAGTTTCAGTTTCAGAAAATCAATACTTTTGGCGATACAGTCACTTGTTTAAGACCATAGCACAGCTTTCTATAGTGCGTCCTTGAATTTTCAGCAACTTTGAGATGAGATATCTCTGTAAGTATTTGCATGAAAGAAACAAACCTTGGCCATCTTATACGACTTTTAGAGGTCTTTAAAGTAAAATATTAAGAAAAGGATTTCTGAGCATTTTTCATATAGATAATTTGAAGCAAAGATGGGCGAAAAAATTGCTGTTTAAAAAAATGCGAACTTTAGTTTTTTATATCTCCAAAAGTAATTGTGGGAAGTACATGAAACTTTGCACACCATAACTCACCAACACAAGGTCTTAGAATAAAAAATTCTCCTTAGAATAAAAAATTCTCCTATTGCTTTCCATTATTTCACAAGTCTAGGGTAAAGTTGACGATTTTTCAAAAAGTGTTAAAATGGGTATTTTTAGTCAAATTTTTCAAACACGTGTTTTCTCCAAACTCTTCGAAACTATGGTCGTTAGAAAGAGCATATTCTAAACTATCTAGAAAAGTGGATTTGGTTTTGCAATGCAAGCACATAAGGCCCTAAAAAGTAGCATCATCAAAGAGGCACACTGGAAGGTTGACCACATTTTTCTGGCACTCAGATTATACCTGAAACCTTTTATTGTGCCTAATAAATGTTCATTAGTGCCTTGAATAATTTAAATAAAAAGATCTGGTAAATAGGCAATGAGACTGTCAGAAAAACTTGAAAAATATGAGAAGTAGCCCTTCTGCTTTTATCATAAGTGTTCATCTGCATAAAACTCTTCTCATTTGTAAAAAAAAAAAAGAAAAAACGAGAGAGATCCTAAAGAATTCAATGAATAATAGCTTCATATTTTTTGTACTTCTCAAAATTGTAAATATTAAATATTTACAAGTGGAAAATGAAGACCTAATTTTTGGATTCAATTGTATAAAACATTTTTCCAAAAAAGAATCGATTTGCTTGAATCATGCATCAAGTGATGTAAATTTTCCAATCAATATTGCAGAGATTTTAATACCTAGGTGTTGTAACCTGTGAATTTTTGTCTTAAAGTTATTAGGGAAACATGTGAAATTGGTTGGTTAAACATCTTAAAGTTTTAATTTTGTATTTAATCACACTTAAATGTAGCCTACTACCTTGGTAAATACGTAACCACTAGTTTCACAGAGAAAATTCACAAGATTCACTGTTTATAGAAAATATAATGGTAACAATTACTTTAACAATCAGATTGTTTAATTATTGTGAGCCTTGTTTGAACAATCAGTATTTCAGTGGTGTGTTTGCAGCATAGTGAGTGGGTTCTCTTGACTGAGTGTGGCTAGTTAAGTGATTCGTAAGACCATCAAAGTTTGTAATCTAATTTTAAAAAAATTGTTTTGATTGTGTTTTTTATAGCATATATCTCTTATTACATTTTTTCATTGGTATTATACATTGTGTATAATTTCATTCAGTAGCAATTTGTCTGAAATTTAAACAGATTATAATTTGCACTTAGAGGCCAAATACATTATTTAGTTAGAGATGAATGCAGAAGGGAACAGCATACCTTCCTACTCAATTGGGCAAGGAGATAGTGGAACAAAGTGTCATGTCACTTTTTTTGCCAAAAAAGCTGCTTTAAAATGGTTTGCGGATTTTAGTGATGAGGAAAAAAGAGTTGTTGGTCCGACGTTCTGAAGCAAAGCTGGGCAATAACTCTCAAGTTTGCCTACACCATGTAGCCCTGTTATTGACCCAATATGAGAGGTCACAAAAAAAATGCTTCAATCCCTTTGGGAAGGTGAATCATAATGTTAAGGCAGGAATTCGCACTCTTGATACTCAAACAGCTAATAAGGCTTCTGATATGTTGAAGAAGCAGCTTGTTAATAACATAAAGCCAGGTCAGAAAATTTGTCCGGCTTGCAGGACTACCTTAAATGAACACTTGGACGAAGCTTTATCAGCCTCATCATCACATTCTGATGAGGAATTTACGCCAAAAGAAGAATTAAATAGTAGCTTATTGTCTATTGGTATTTCACCCTTGAAGTGAACAGTAAGTTACAGAGATAAGCCCCAATATGTGAAGAAGAAATTTCAAAGGGCTCAAAATGTGATTAAAAACAGAATTGTAAATGCAATGGGAGTAAACCGACAAATTGAAGATGCTAGTGAAATTAAGGAATGTGGAAACTGTGCCGACTATGCACATTTGCTGACTGAACTGAAAGCCAAGATGCAGAATGCAATTCATAAAGAACAGATGCAAATTTTAACCTTGGCACCTGGAAGTTGGACAGTCAGAAAAACAGCAGCTCAGTTCGGCGTGTCCGAAAGAATGGTGAAGAATGCTCGGAAGCTTAAGGCAGAGAAGTGCATTCTGGAACTTCCCGAAAATAGGAAAGTCAGGAAATTACTAGCAGATGTTGTTAGTAGAGTGCGAATTTTTTTTGAAGATGATGAGTGTAGTGGGGTGTGCCCTGGAAAAAAAGATAGTATTTTAGTTAGACTTTTAGATAGAAAGACATACATGCAGAAAAGATTGTTACTTTGCAATTTACGGGAAATGTGTGTTATCTATAAGAATATAAATGGTCCAGAAATAGGGTTCTCAAAGTTTTGTGAACTTAGACCCGAATGGTGTGGGAAAGGTGTCCTGGGCCCGAAGCTATAGCATCTGAAATTGCCAGCTATTTCCTAGATCATGAGCCACAGGAAGTTATTGTGTTTAAGCAATGGATACATACAGATCGGGCCACACTGGACACGAAGCAGATGGTAGTGAATGAATTTACTGAACATGTAAAAAATAAAATATGGAGTCTGTCATGCCATCATTACATTGCCAAGCATCAAAGCTTAAATGTCATCTGAAAGACGAAGAGCTTGTTGTCCTAATGGATTTTGCAGAAAATTATTCTTTTATCATTCAAGATGCTGTGCAAGGCTTCCACTGGGACAATATTCAAGCAACAATTCATCCATTTGTTATCCACTTTCGTCAAAATGAGAAAGTAGAATCTTAAAGTTTTTGCATTATCAGTGATTGTTTGCGGCATGACACTATTACAGTTCACGTTTTTATCAAGGAGCTCATCAAATATATAAAAACACGGTTTGCACAGATGTCCCACATTCACTATTTCAGTGATGGCTCCGACGCTCAATATAAAAATTTCAAGAATTTCCTATATTTGTGCTATCATAAGAGTGATTTTGGAATGACAGCCGAATGGAATTTTTTTGCTACTAGTCACGGGAAATCACCTTTTGATGGGATTGGAAGTACAACAAAGCGGTTAGCAGCAAGAGCAAGCTTGCAACGGCCAGTTAATGGACAAACTCTTACTCCCCTAGATCTGTTTCACTTCTGCTCTGAAAACATTTAATTTTATTTTTTTTTATTTTTTTTTTTTTTGGTCATCAGACTACTGACTGGTTTGATGCAGCCCGCCACGAATTCCTTTCCTGTGCTAACCTCTTCATCTCAGAGTAGCATTTGCAACCTACGTCCTCAATTATTTGCTTGATGTATTCCAATCTCTGTCTTCCTCTACAGTTTTTGCCCTCTACAACTCCCTCTAGTACCATGGAAGTCATTCCCTCATGTCTTAGCAGATGTCCTATCATCCTGTCCCTTCTCCTTATCAGTGTTTTCCACATATTCCTTTCCTCTCCGATTCTGCGTAGAACCTCCTCATTCCTTACCTTATCAGTCCACCTAATTTTCAACATTCGTCTATAGCACCACATCTCAAATGCTTCGATTCTCTTCTGCTCCGGTTTTCCCACATACCATGTTTCACTACCATACAATGCTGTACTCCACACGTGCATCCTCAGAAATTTCTTCCTCAAATTAAGGCCGGTATTTGATATTAGTAGACTTCTCTTGGCCAGAAATGCCTTTTTTGCCATAGCCAGTCTGCTTTTGATGTCCTCCTTGTTCCGTCCGTCATTGGTTATTTTACTGCCTAGGTAGCAGAATTCCTGAACTTCATTGACTTCGTGACCATCAATCCTGATGTTAAGTTTCTCGCTGTTCTCATTTCTACTACTTCTCATTACCTTCGTCTTTCTCCGATTTACTCTCAAACCATACTGTGTACTCATTAGACTGTTCATTCCGTTCAGCAGATCATTTAATTCTTCTTCACTTTCACTCAGGATAGCAATGTCATCAGCGAATCGTATCATTGATATACTTTCACCTTGTATTTTAATTCCACTCCTGAACCTTTCTTTTATTTCCATCATTGCTTCCTCGATGTACAGATGGAAGAGTAGGGGCGAAAGGCTACAGCCTTGTCTTACACCCTTCTTAATATGAGCACTTCGTTCTTGATCGTCCACTCTTATTATTCCCTCTTGGTTGTTGTACATATTGTATATGACCCGTCTCTTCCTATAGCTTACCCCTACTTTTTTCAGAATCTCGAACAGCTTGCGCCATTTTATATTGTCGAAAGCTTTTTCCAGGTCGACAAATCCTATGAAAGTGTCTTGATTTTTCTTTAGCCTTGCTTCCATTATTAGCCGTAACGTGAGAATTGCCTCTCTCGTCCCTTTACTTTTCCTAAAGCCAAACTGATCGTCACCTAGCGCATTCTCAATTTTCTTTTCCATTCTTCTGTATATTATTCTTGTAAGCAGCTTCGATGCATGAGCTGTTAAGCTGATTGTGCGATAATTCTCGCACTTGTCAGCCCTTGCCGTCTTCGGAATTGTGTGGATGATGCTTTCCCGAAAGTCAGATGGTATATCGCCAGACTCATATATTCTACACACCAACGTGAATAGTCGTTTTGTTGCCACTTCCCCCAGTGATTTTAGAAATTCTGATGGAATGTTATCTATCCCTTCTGCCTTATTTGACCGTAAGTCCTCCAAAGCTCTTTTAAATTCCGATTCTAACACTGGATCCCCTATCTCTTCTAAATCGACTCCTGTTTCTTCTTCTATCACATCAGACAAATCTTCACCCTCATAGAGGCTTTCAATGTATTCTTTCCATCTATCTGCTCTCTCTCCTCTGCATGTACAGTGGAATTCCCGTTGCACTCTTAATGTTACCAACCGTTGCTTTTAATGTCACCAAAGGTTATTTTGACTTTCCTGTATGCTGAGTCTGTCCTTCCGACAACCATATCGTTTTCCATGTCTTCACATTTTTCCTGCAGCCATATCGTCTTAGCTTCCCTGCACTTCCTATTTATTTCATTCCTCAGCGACTTGTATTTCTGTATTCCTGATTTTTCCCGGAATATGTTTGTACGTCCTCCTTTCATCAATCAACTGAAGTATTTCTTCTGTTACCCATGGTTTCTTCGCAGCTACCTTCTTTGTACCTATGTTTTCCTTCCCATCTTCTGTGATGGCCCTTTTTAGAGATGTCCATTCCTCTTCAACTGTACTGCCTACTGCGCTATTCCTTATTGCTGTATCTATAGCGTTAGAGAACTTCAAACGTATCTCGTCATTCCTTAGTAGTTCCGTATCCCACTTCTTTGCGTATTGATTCTTCCTGACTAATGTCTTGAACTTCAGCCTACTCTTCATCACTACTGTATTGTGATCTGAGTCTATATCTGCTCCTGGGTAGGATTTCGGAATCTCTGTCTGACCATGATGTAATCTAATTGAAATCTTCCCGTATCTCCCGGCCTTTTCCAAGTATACCTCCTCCTCTTGTGATTCTTGAACAGGGTATTCGCTATTACTAGCTGAAACTTGTTACAGAACTCAATTAGTCTTTCTCCTTTTTCATTCCTAGTCCCAAGCCCATATTCTCCTGTAACCTTTTCTTCTACTCCTTCCCCTACAACTGCATTACAGTCGCCCATGACTATTAGATTTTCGTCCCCCTTTACATACTGCATTACCCTTTCAATATCTTCATACACTTTCTCTATCTGTTCATCTTCAGCTTGCGACGTCGGCATGTATACCTGAACTATCGTTGTCGGTGTTGGTTTGCTGTCGATTCTGATTAGAACAACCCAGTCACTGAACTGTTCACAGTAACACACCCTCTGCCCTACCTTCCTGTTCATAACGAATCCTACACCTGTTACACCATTTTCTGCTGAAAACCTTAATTGAATTAAATTTGTTTTCGTCAGTAAAGATGAAATTGAAAAAAATATTGTGTCACAAGAAGAGAGGTTTAAACTTGGACAAAGTGTAGCAGGCACTAGAGAAAATCATCACTTTTTACCTATTGATGAAACAACAATTCAGGTCAGCAGAGTTTCAAATGATTGCTCATCTTTTCAAGCTAAAATGGGTCACAGTAATGAAGGAGTTATATTTATGTCTGCTCTCCAACCAGGACAATATGTTGCATGCATCTATGAAAACGTGTGGTGGATTGGGAATATCTGTGAGACCTCCACAGAGCAAAGGGATGCATTAACAAACTTTATGCACCCACATGGTCCAGCAAATTCATTTTACTGGCCACCAAGAAGTGACAAGTGCTGGGTTCCGGAACACCACATTATTGCAGTTATTCCAGCTCCATCAGTAAATTCGTCTGGTCGGCAATACACCATTCCTCTTGATATTCATCAGAAAATTAATGTAGCATATCGAAAATTGAAATAGGTTAGAGGAAACAATTTAAGAAACCCAAGAGTGCCTTCTAATTTTACACAGGGCACTTAAATAATTTTACTATCAGGCTTGGGAACCTGTGTAAAGAAACCCTTATCAGGCCTGGGATCCTGTGGTAAAGAAACCCACCCGTGGCTGTTGTTGCTAAACTATCGGGCGTGGCCCCTATGCCAATGGGAATGCTGGTTTTCTCAGGTGAAATGAAACTAGCAGTGGTTAAGCCACTATGGACCATAGCAACTCATTTATACACTTCTTTTCCATCAGTAAGCTGGTGTTGTTCATTAAACAGGCAACTAATAATTAGATGAGTATGCAAATAAATTTTACGATTGACATACATTCTTAATAATAATTTTGTGTGTGTGTGTGTGTGTGTGTGTGTGTGTGAGAGAGAGAGAGAGAGAGAGAGAGAGAGAGAGAGAGAGAGAAAGAGAGAGAGTGGGGGGAGGTGACAATTAAGAAATAACATTGTTTCTATTTTTATTCTTTTGCTATTCGGACATAAGCTAGGTCCTATTCATCAGGACTTCTTATTTCGCTTATCCCAAACATTAATAAACATGTATAAGGCAAACAAAAAGATTTCAGGTATAATTTCAGTACTAGAAAAATGTGTTCAAACTTCCAGTGCGCCTCTTTGATTTGCTACTTTTTATGGCCTTATATGCTTGCGTTCCAAAACCAAATCCACTTTTCTAGATAGTTTAGAATATACTCTTTCTAATGACCATAGTTTCGAAGAGTTTGGAGAAAACACGTGTTTGAAAAATTTGACTAAAAATACCCATTTTAGCACTTTTTGAAAAATCGTCAACTTTACCCTAGACTTGTGAAATAATGGAAAGCAATAGGAGAATGAAATTTTATATTCTAAGACCTTGTGTTGGTGAGTTATGGTGTGCAAAGTTTCATGTACATCCCACAATTACGTTTGGAGATATAAAAAACTAAATTTCGCATTTTTTATAAACAGCTATTTTTTCGCCCATTTTTGCTTCAAATTATCTATATGAAAATGCTCAGAAATCCTTTTCTTAATACTTTACTTTAAAGAGCTCTAAAAGTTGTATAAGATGGCCAAGTTTTGTTTCTTTCATGCAAATGCTTACAGAGATATCTCATCTCAAAGTTGCTGAAAATTCAAGGACGCACTATAGACAGCTGTGCTATGGTCTTAAACAAGTGACAGTATCTCCGAAAGTATTGAATTTCTGAAACTGAAACTTTACCAGTGCTCATTGAGAACTTTTGTGACGGTTCATACAAAATTTCATCAAAATCCATGAGGGTCATGTGGAAGCCTCTAGACCACTTGACATGGAATGATCCAAATCTTTGCTGTTTTTATAGATTTAGAAAAGGCTTTTGACAGAGTTCAGTGGGACAAGCTGATGGATATTTTGAAGAGGAAAGGAGAAAATTGGAAAGAGAGACAACAGACACAGAATCTATATTTACACCAGAAAGTAAGGGTAAGGATTGGAAATGAAATGTCAGAAGGAAACAGCATTGGACGAGGTGTTAGACGAGCTAGTTGCCTTTCCTCACTGTTGTTTACCGCATACATTGAAGAGATTATTGCGAAAGGCTTAGATGGGAACAGAGGAATATGTATTGTTGGAAAGAGTATAGAATGTACAAGATTTGCTGATGACATGGTATTAGTGGCAGGAAGTGAGCGGACAGTGAATAACATGCTGAAAGATCTGAATGAAGCTTGTGTGGAACATGGGATGCAAATAAACACAGCAAAAACAAAGAGTATGGTTATCAGTACAAGACACCGACTGTCCAATATTAAAATCGGACAATCTACCATTAGCCAATTAAGTGCATTTAAATATCTTGGAAGCACAATAACTGAAGACTTGAGATGTCACCAGGAGGTGAAAACTCGAATTGCCATAGCGAACAGAAAGAGGGGACTCTGATGTGGCAAATTAGGTACAGGTCTAAGGAAAAGGTTTGGCAAATGTTTTGTCTGGAGTGTGGCACTACATGGGGCAGAAACATGGACGCTGAGACGAGAGCATGAAAAACGGTTAGAAGCATTTGAGATGTGGTTGTGGAGGAGAATAGAGATAAGAATCTGGATGGAAGGAGTGAGTAATGAAAGAGTATTGGAAAGGATTGGTGGGAGAAGGAGAGGAAAAAGAACTGGTTGGGACATTCACTGAGAAGGGAGTGCTTGCTAGCAGATGCTTTGGAAAGATTGATTTGTGAAAGAAGACTGAGAGGATGTAGGAGATACAAGATGATAGACTACATAAAGGGAAGAGGAAATTAGGCAGACTTGAAGGGGATGGCAGAAGACTGGACAGCCTGGAGAACTACCATGTGAAAACCTGCCTTTTGGAGGAACACTGATGATGATGATGACCTTCGTTAATTAACAAAGAGCGAGTCCTTCCTCTTACTGAGGAAAAGGAAAAACATCTTATGTTTTTTAACACTTGAAAATCAAAAGTACATGACGGTAGGCGCGGGCTCTACGCTGGGCTACCGCTTCATCTTTTCTCTTTGCCTTTGAAGAAAACGAAATCGTAAAAACAAGAAACGCAAAAGGTACATCACAAAATCCCCCCTTCTGTATACTGTAGGAAATAAGTTTCTTTATTTAGGGAGACAGTATACAGTAGCCTTATTTACATTGGAGCTCATAGTTTGGTCACTTGATGCAAGTCAATGGGGTTTTAATACTCTTATGCTACTACAAAGCTTCATTTCTTCGTCCATTGCAAATTCATACATATAAATACATTCACATATATTTACATTACATAATTGCACGTCCATGATGTGCTACCGTCTTAGTTTGTTATATATCCTTACAATTGTTAAGCTGTATGGTGTGCACAAGGCAAAATTTTGATTTAATTAAATTGTCTTTTCACCCTGTTTCAACAATTGTTTTTCTCACTTGCTTTAAGTTCATTGGCAATTCTGAGAAGGTGTCCTTTCGGCACACGCTGTCTCATTGTTCGCTGTACTTATGGCAGCAGCAGCTCATTGTTTAAGCGCCCGTTGCAGTGGCGCAAGCAGTACTGTCCGCGCATGCATTGTAATGTCGCTCCAGGCTTTTGTAGTCGGTGTTGTGTATGCCCTCCAGTCTGGAGACTGTATATGACGGATTCAGTTCCAACACTCAACCCGAAGAACACCGAAAACCTCATCTCGTACGCGGACGTAGTTTTCTGCCAGTGAAATTGACGGTAAGGGCCGCACTGCAGAATTCGGCATTGTCTTCCGTAGTGCATTGTAGTTCGACGGTCCTCACACATCAATTAGTAGTTATACGGATTTCCGCTGATTTCTCTGTCCCAAACGCATCACACTCACTGTATTCACTTTTCTAGACTAGCGTTTACTCTTTTCACGGCTGAGCCGTTGTTTTCACTGTTATCAGGCCTTACTATATTTGTATCACTTCACACATGCGAGTATTGTACTCGTCCGTCGCGTTGCACTTCACGTATATACATAAATGGTTCTCCTTGTAATATTAGTAATTTTCGCCTCACAAATATTAATATACGCTCAATAGTACACTCCTGGTGGCCTAAAGTTATCGAACAATTGCAAAGTAAAAGAAATGAACCATCGCATAGCAGCGACAGAATCTATTATTCTTTGTCTTTGCCGTTCTTGCGCGGTGCCTGTAAATCTCTATATACATATATCGATTAATGATATAAGAAAGAATTCTGTTGTTTTAAGACAAATGAGGCATTGGGTGCCTCACCTTTAACTGTTTGTATTCCATGAAAGGCGGACGCGGACTTGCTGCGTTACGCATCGGCATTTTATATTTTATGTAAAAATATTCAGTAACTATGCTAATTGTTATTTATCCAATCAGAAAACATGTAGTTTCTTGTAACTGATTACGAACACACAGCATCAAGACATTTTGACTGTTATGTATAAAGTATTTAACCACAATGGTCATCTATTGTAATTTAGTATGAAAAGGTACATAGCATTAAAAACGTGTGTTAAAGATAAATGTGTTTATTTTAGTAAATTAACCTTGATGATTTCCATCTCCTCATTTACTTGATTGTTAATCATTTTGTGTTAGTTCATCACCAGAAATTACGATCACGCTGATGGGCCGAACGCAGCATGAGGCAGAAGGAACATTATCGTTTTCCTATTATTTCTGAATCAGCTCTTTTTTTTAATTGTGTAGTGTTGCATTTCTTTTGAAAGCCTATAAATCTTCTGGTCCCTTAGTGTTGTTTCGGGTATATCCACATCGCGACTATAAAAATGCACAGAAATGATAATGTTTCTTCCGAACGATCTCAAATAAATCAATCTGCTACTCTCGTTCAAAATAATCCAATCAGGTATTTAATGCTCAACGTATGTTATTATAATAGTGTAATCAATCCCTGATTCTGTTGCCAAGTGCCCAACCAAAATATTCACTTTTTCGACTTCAAGAATAAAATTCCACATAAAACTGACTGTAGTACATACATTTTACATAGACATAAACACTGACAATAATAACGATGACGTATAAATGTACAGTTCACATTCAAATTTCATTTATGGACTCCATGACATGCACCATTTTACACACTAATATGTAAATTAGAAGTAATCTTACATTTGTTCTGAATATTTGCATTTTCCTTTTTTGTCTTGCAGGACCGATCTCCTGTGCATTTTTATCTTCACAATTACACATAGAAAATTGTACATAATTTTACATAGACATCGACAATAAGAATAATAAATTTGACAAATAAATGTACAATTAACATTCACATTACAGATATGGACGTCATGACAGGCACCAATTACACACTAATATACACTCCTGGAAATTGAAATAAGAACACCGTGAATTCATTGTCCCAGGAAGGGGAAACTTCTTTGACACATTCCTGGGGTCAGATACATCACATGATCACACTGACAGAACCACAGGCACATAGACACAGGCAACAGAGCATGCACAATGTCGGCACTAGTACAGTGTATATCCACCTTTCGCAGCAATGCCGGCTGCTATTCTCCCATGGAGACGATCGTAGAGATGCTGGATGTAGTCCTGTGGAACGGCTTGCCATGCCATTTCCACCTGGCGCCTCCGTTGGACCAGCGTTCGTGCTGGACGTGCAGACCGCGTGAGACGACGCTTCATCCAGTCCCAAACATGCTCAATGGGGGACAGATCCGGAGATCTTGCTGGCCAGGGTAGTTGACTTACACCTTCTAGAGCACGTTGGGTGGCACGGGATACATGCGGACGTGCATTGTCCTGTTGGAACAGCAAGTTCCCTTGCCGGTCTAGGAATGGTAGAACGATGGGTTCGATGACGGTTTGGATGTACCGTGCACTATTCAGTGTCCCCTCGACGATCACCAGTGGTGTACGGCCAGTGTAGGAGATCGCTCCCCACACCATGATGCCGGGTGTTGGCCCTGTGTGCCTCGGTCGTATGCAGTCCTGATTGTGGCGCTCACCTGCACGGCGCCAAACACGCATACGACCATCATTGGCACCAAGGCAGAAGCGACTCTCATCGCTGAAGACGACACGTCTCCATTCGTCCCTCCATTCACGCCTGTCGAGACACCACTGGAGGCGGGCTGCACGATGTTGGGGCGTGAGCGGAAGACGTCCTAACGGTGTGCGGGACCGTAGTCCAGCTTCATGGAGACGGTTGCGAATGGTCCTCGCCGATACCCCAGGAGCAACAGTGTCCCTAATTTGCTAATTTGCTAATTCGATGTACTGTGGAGACCTCACGCCCCACATGTTGAGCAATTCGGCGGTACGTCCACCCGGCCTCCCGCATGCCCACTATACGCCCTCGCTCAAAGTCCGTCAACTGCACATACGGTTCACGTCCACGCTGTCGCGGCATGCTACCAGTGTTAAAGACTGCGATGGAGCTCCGTATGCCACGGGAAACTGGCTGACACTGACGGCGGCGGTGCACAAATGCTGCGCAGCTAGCGCCATTCGACGGCCAACACCGCAGTTCCTGGTGTGTCCGCTGTGCCGTGCGTGTGATCATTGCTTGTACAGCCCTCTCGCAGTGTCCGGAGCATGTATGGTGGGTCTGACACACCGGTGTCAATGTGTTCTTTTTTCCATTTCCAGGAGTGTATAAATTAGAAGGAATCTGGCATTTATTCTGAATATTTTCATTTCCTTTTTTGGTCGTGTAAGACCGACCTATTGCGCATTTTTATCATCACAACTACACACAGAAAATACGTTCCAGCATTACTCACTACATGGAAAAAAGAAGATTTGCTAGGGTCTGCTTCACAGATCAAGCTACTTCTATGATTGCTACTTGTAGTGCGTCGTTAGTTTACTTATTCTATTCATGGCATTTGATAAATCTTCATACTACGTACAATGTTTACAAGTGCTCGTTTGTGAGCGAGTATGTAGAGTGTTTTATCGCTTGACAATCCTGACTTCATCATTGCTTGTTAATCGTCGTAATATTTCATATTCATGAACACATATTTCAAGCTGTAGATCTGCCTTATTGATGCGACGACAAATACATGTTTACCTTCGTAACGTGTGACCGGTAATTTTACTGCATTTCTGTCATGGGTAATTCCACTCATAATTCATTCCTGCTGTGGAAGAAGGTGCTTATGTTAAAGTGCTGCTTTCACTTCTGCGTGTGGCAAGAACTTAGTGTAAAGAATATTGTTTCACAGCATTTTGTATTCATCCCTCGTACGAATTGTATATCATATTTTCATTTCTATTCAGCATATAGTTGCTCAAGCTGTAACAGTTAGTCGCTAAGGAAGTAGTTTTCATAGTAAGTTACTTCCCGTTCTGAGCTATGTGTAGCAAATTACTGCTCTGTGGCGTACGTTATTGTATTTTTCTGTTTGGAACTGGGGACCTATAAATGACGGAGAGACTTCGTCCCCGCCGTAGCCCTCAGTGGTTCACAACCACACAACAGGCTACAGCAGTCCACTCACCCCACCGCCGCCCCACACCGAACCCAGGGTTATTGTACGGTTCGGCCCCCAGTGGGCCCCTCCGGGAACGTATCACACCAGACGAGTGTAACCTCAAATGTTTGCGTGATAGATTAATTACGGTGTTCGCGTACGTGGAGTTAGTGTTAGCGGAGCAACCGCCGACATAGTGTAACTGAGGAGGAATAAGGGGAACGAGCTCGCATATGGAAAACCGCTTTAAAAACCATCCACAGACTGCCCGGCACGTCGGACTTCGACAGTAATCCGCCGGGCGGATACGTGCCTGGGACCGGCACGCCTTCCCGCCTGGAAAGCAGTGCGTCAGACAGAACGGCTAACCAGACTGGCCGGCGTACGTTAAATGTACCGTGTACCTTTGCTACTATTGAATTCACTGTCTCTTCTTTACTCTTCACTGCTACTTCAAGATGTTCGTTTTTACAAGTACTTACCGTACATGTATGATGATACTTCCCTTGCCAAACTCGCTTTCGTGGTTCTTTCCTAGGTACCAAGTAATATTCAACTTCATATTCGTCACCGTGTACCCATATAATTATTAATTAAAAATATACCACATAAATCTCCGTTTATACTCATATATTACCTATGGGTTTCTCATAATGGCACCACCGCCCTGCTTATTTCTTCCCACGAATATAAATAAACTCATATTACTCTAATACATTTTCATTCTTTTCCTAGTTTCACTCCATGTACGATATGTCACCACAAACGTAGATTAATTAATTAATACCTCCAGTTGAATCTAAAAATTACACACTCTCTGTACTTCCAAGCATTATCCAGCAGTGAAATTTCATTTATTTCCCCATATCGTTTTTTAAACACACACAGTACTTACCAAAGTTATTTTGTTAAAGATCATGTAATTATATTGTGTGGGTATTGGCTGGTTCAAATGGCTCTGAGCACTATGGCAGTCAACTTCTTAGGTCATTAGTCCACTAGAACTTAAAACTACTTAAATCTAACTAACCTGAGGACATCACACACATCCATGCCCGAGGCAGGATTCGAACCTGCAACCGTAGCGGTCGCGTGGTTCCAGCCAGAACCGCTCGGCCACCCCAGCCGGCGTGGGTATTGGTTTGTTTTAGTATTCACTTAGCTTATCTCCCGCGTGTTGTTCGATTCATGTTCACAGTTTTATTTTGCTGCTTATGCTTTTCCTAGAAGGTACTATGTAATTAATAGCAGCTAACGGAAGTGAGTTCTGTAATAGCAAATTTGTGGGTATGTATTCTTCCTGTACATTAAGCTCACTACTTTAATATTGTCTGTAAAGAAGTCTAGTTCTGTAAGTACACAACTGCTCCTCTCGCTAAATCTTGTATGATACGTTATTTTGTAGTTTACGCCTCAGTCACACGCATTTTTCTATGTGTATATTTCATTCTGCCTTAATCTTCGTCGCTTACTTGCGTGCTGTATGTAAGTCTCTTAGTTTGTAAGTTCTGTGCTAATCGTCTTCTTGGAAGTGTACATGTTATTACTTCTCTTTTAAACTTGTCTTAATCCTGTTGTATATAGTGGGATAGGTAATTTCCTGTGTATATTCTTTCCTACTTTTAATACTTATTTCTAACTATGTACATTCAGTAGTCTATGTTAAGTTCACAAATTTAGAGTGTTCTACGGTCTTAATTTACTTGCGTCGATGCGCTTCACCTAATGATATACTCTTAGAATTAGTGTTCTTCAAAGCATAGTCTCCGACTTGGGAATAAATGTCTCTGTTGGTTTTGTTTGTGTAGCTGATTTACGTTATAGTAATCAGCTGACAGGCACTCCATTTCGTATAGCTTCTGCTTTGTCCAGTTGTCTGCGCGCTGTGGATGCCGATTCGCTTAAATTCCAAATTGGTTTCCGTCGCGGTGCGCGGTGTGTCTTTGCGCTTCTCGGCTGTAACAGGCTGTCGTTAAAGATGACACTGACCTTAACTCTGTATTTTGCCTACTCTGCCCCTACAAGCAGCTGTTAGCCGCTTCGCATATACTCGTAGTTGTTAATATACGCTCAGCTTTAAGCGCGGCTGCGCGTCTCTGTACATTTCACCGCTCGTGACTGTCACTTAAATCTCGCGCGTTGTGAATTCCTTCCTTTTCTATCACTCTTATTCAAGTTTTTGCGCCTGATGTAGTATAACTACGTCATCTAATTGTTTTCACTCGTTCTGTATTATGTATATTTGTTTTAGTCCTCCTTGTATATTCCGTGTTTCCTTAACGAATATCAAAAGGTTTCCTTTGCTTCTATACATATTTAAGTCCTAACAAAGTACAATATCAAAATACAAGTAAAATTTCTGTTCACTAAGTTGCATATCATTCTTTGCTTGTTAGATAGTAGAAGAACATTGAACATTCCTTATTGGCTAAACTGGATAGTAGAAGAGGAAGAGGGTACCGGAAATGTAAGTATTGTACCTCTAGCTGGAGAGGAACCGAGCGCCAGGCGGTTTATTCATCAAAGGCCCACAAACCTCCCTTCAGAAAACCTCAATACTAAGTATACAGTTCACTATAAGTTTGTCTTCCAACAAGAAAGTACACTGCAAAATTACACCACATATGCTAATTGGTATGCTGGCCTGTAATTTTATAACTTTAGATTTACTTTACATGCAGTTCTCTACAGGTAGCATAGATACACTCCTGGAAATGGAAAAAAGAACACATTGACACCGGTGTGTCAGACCCACCATACTTGCTCCGGACACTGCGAGAGGGCTGTACAAGCAATGATCACACGCACGGCACAGCGGACACACCAGGAACCGCGGTGTTGGCCGTCGAATGGCGCTAGCTGCGCAGCATTTGTGCACCGCCGCCGTTAGTGTCAGCCAGTTTGCCGTGGCATACGGAGCTCCATCGCAGTCTTTAACACTGGTAGCATGCCGCGACAGCGTGGACGTGAACCGTATGTGCAGTTGACGGACTATGAGCGAGGGCGTATAGTGGGCATGCGGGAGGCCGGGTGGACGTACCGCCGAATTGCTCAACACGTGGGGCGTGAGGTCTCCACAGTACATCGATGTTGTCGCCAGTGGTCGGCGGAAGGTGCACGTGCCCGTCGACCTGGGACCGGACCGCTGCGACGCACGGATGCACGCCAAGACCGTAGGATCCTACGCAGTGCCGTAGGGGACCGCACCGCCACTTCCCAGCAAATTAGGGACACTGTTGCTCCTGGGGTATCGGCGAGGACCATTCGCAACCGTTTCCATGAAGCTGGGCTACGGTCCCGCACACCGTTAGGCCGTCTTCCGCTCACGCCCCAACATCGTGCAGCCCGCCTCCAGTGGTGTCGCGACAGGCGTGAATGGAGGGACGAATGGAGACGTGTAGTCTTCAGCGATGAGAGTCGCTTCTGCCTTGGTGCCAATGATGGTCGTATGCGTGTTTGGCGCCGTGCAGGTGAGCGCCACAATCAGGACTGCATACGACCGATGCACACAGGGCCAACACCCGGCATCATGGTGTGGGGAGCGATCTCCTACACTGGCCGTACACCACTGGTGATCGTCGAGGGGACACTGAATAGTGCACGGTACATCCAAACCGTCATCGAACCCATCGTTCTACCATTCCTAGACCGGCAAGGGAACTTGCTGTTCCAACAGGACAATGCACGTCCGCATGTATCCCGTGCCACCCAACGTGCTCTAGAAGGTGTAAGTCAACTACCCTGGCCAGCAAGATCTCCGGATCTGTCCCCCATTGAGCATGTTTGGGACTGGATGAAGCGTCGTCTCACGCGGTCTGCACGTCCAGCACGAACGCTGGTCCAACTGAGGCGCCAGGTGGAAATGGCATGGCAAGCCGTTCCACAGGACTACATCCAGCATCTCTACGATCGTCTCCATGGGAGAATAGCAGCCTGTATTGCTGCGAAAGGTGGATATACACTGTACTAGTGCCGACATTGTGCATGCTCTGTTGCCTGTGTCTATGTGCCTGTGGTTCTGTCAGTGTGATCATGTGATGTATCTGACCCCAGGAATGTGTCAATAAAGTTTCCCCTTCCTGGGACAATGAATTCACGGTGTTCTTATTTCAATTTCCAGGAGTGTATATTTACTTCATGCCCTATCTCTTTAAACAAGCTGGTTGACATCGGACTTTTTGATGCGCCAGTATCAAAAAGAACTGGTATATCTATGTTTCCGACCTTTACCTTTGTTGTTGCTTGAATGATTTCACTTACCTTGCGTGTTGTATCTTTCTCGTCAGTGAACAAATCTTCTTTCATCTGTGCTTCCTTATTATACTTTAAAAATAGATTACGGATATGCTGTACGTGTAAGCTTGTTTCTGTTTCTACTTCTTCTTTTCTATTTCTGTTCAGGTTAGTGTTTATGTCGCTAATATTATTACTGTGGCACACTGACAGTTCATTACCTTTTTCCTCTAGTCATGCTCGTTTATTGTTTTTTCCTGGGAGCGGTAAAGGTATTGTTTCATTTTCTGCTGTCACTTCTACTATGTTCATCGTATTTTCGCGTGCTCGCCAGTTCGTGTCCCGGTTGTTTCGTTTTGACTGTACGGGCTGCCGGTTCTCTCTCGGATCCCTGTGTTCCGCATTCCGATCATGGTATTTTGCATTTCCTTGTCGCCTAGTACCAAAGTTTTCTCTCTAATTTATCCTATCTCGGCCATTGCGATACCAATGGGGTTGATATTTATTTTCGTACCTACGGTCACGCTGTGGCTGATAGGTAAATCGATTGTACTGATTTCCGTTGTGGCGCGACGGTGCATAAGGATGCCATTCATTCATACGAACACGACCATTACAGTTACCAAAGCCACTGCCGTTACCGTAGTTGTTTCTCCCATTTGGGTTGTGTTCATTACCAGTACGATAACTAGGCATGGTTTGCCAATCTTCATGAACCAGACCTATTGAGTCGAGCACTGAGAGAAAATACTCGAGATCATATTCGGGAATGGTTATTAATTTTTCCCTAACATTTGTAGACAACTTGTTCTTTAAGGTTTTCGAAACATGGACATGAGATATCGGATTATTCCTGTTGTGTCTAGACAAGACAGCCTAGACACAATGAGAGGAAGCCGAAAGGCACGCGCTTAAACTCACGCAGGCTGGCGTGAGGTCTGAAACAGGATACGTAATGAATGCTATAAAGAAAAGTACGTAGCTTCTGGCATACTTAACTTTAATCCACATTTGTAGAACATCGCTCTGGATGATACATTAATAGAATCTCAATATCGATTGAATACGGCGCCTTGCTAGGTCGTAGCAAATGTAGCTGAAGGCTATGCTAACTATCGTCTCGGCAAATGAGAGCGTAATTCTCAGTGAACCATGGCTAGCAACGTCGGCTGTACAACTGGGGCGAGTGCTAGTACGTCTCTCTAGACATGCCGTGTGGCGGCGCTCGGTCTGCAATTACTGCCAGTGGCGACAAGCGGGTCCGACGTATACTAGCGGACCGCGGCCGATTTAAAAGCTACCACCTAGCAAGTGTGGTGTCTGGCGGTGACACCACAATTCCAGTAGTGGGTGTTGTTTAGATATGTTTCAAAATAGTTTCTTAGCCTCCCTCCCCCCCCCCCCCCCGAATTTTGGATGATATGATAATGGGTTAAATAGCTCTCGTCTTAATTTCTCCTGGATAGCTGTTGACCAGTATTTATCTAAAAATGCATTTTCAAATTGATCAGATGTCTCGCAGAGTTCCGACATCTCTTTAGCCCACAAAAGGGCGTCGCCTTCTGTGTGTCCTACCACATATTTGATCTTTAGAGCTTCTGTCCAAGTCCTAGGCAGTACATTCCTAAAGGCTTGAACAAACACTACTGGGTGCGTTCGCTCTGTTTCATTTGCAAATACGGGAAACTGTCGGTGCTTTATTAAACTCTGGTCCATTAACAACGCTGTCCAGCAGGATGGAACAGCTTTTACATGCGGTGATGACATATCTATCTCATAAAGTCTTTGCCCGTTGCTCGCGTCGCGCGTCGGCTTGCGCTCGCGCGGCGTGGGTTGGATTGGGCATTGTTGTCCGCGTCACTGATTTCTCTCACCGGCGGACGGCTGTTCACAGTTCCGCTTGCCGCCCCCCGGCGATGATATTATCGTACTTTGTTTGCTAACTATTTCGTTCATTAATCTTTGTTCTACTGTTTGATATCATGTTCGACCTGTTTTAAACTTTCTTCTTCCTTGTCCCCCATTACTTCCTTTACCGCTTCCACATAAGTACGCTGTTCGCGTACGCATTTTTCCGCGAACGTTGTGTTTTCATCTTCTGTATTATCCTTCACTGTTTCGTAAAGTTGCACAATGTCTGAGTTGATTCTTTTATGTTCTAACTTAAGTAATCCTATCTCCACTCTGATTTTCTCTACATTTTCTGATAAGTCGTCACAGAACGAATGCACCTTCGCTACTTGCGTGATTGTACATTATCTATGGTAAGCTGCGTATTCTTTTGCATTACCTGTAAATTCTCCTGAGTTTCTCTGATTCCCGATAGCTCCTGTCCATATGTGCGCGTGAGTGTTTCAAATTTTTCTTCCACTGTGCCTTGTAACTTCTCACTCATATCGTGAACTGAAATTTGTACTTGTTCGTTAATTTTCCTATCCACCTCCGTGGAGATTTGCGAAATCTGCTGTGTGAACTTCGCATCCAGATTATTAACTTCTGTGCGCAAATGTTTTACTTCGCCTGATATGTGTGTCATGTTTGTATTTATTTCCTTTCCCGATCTCAGCTTTACTGTGGTCACGTCTGCTTTCATATTAGTCATGTCCGCTTGTATTGCTTCTAAACTCGACATTTTTGAATTTTTTGTGTTCAAATTGGTCTCTAAACCCAACATTTTTGAAATTGTGTCTGTTTTCATTGCGTTCACGTCTGTTTCTATTCCGGTTAAGGCTCGAAATAAGGCTTGCATATCTTCCCTAGTCACTTATGGCCTACCCCTGTCAGCACCTGCGTCTGTACTACGCTTACTGATACTAAAATGTAGACTTTCACGGCCGGAAATATTATGTCCATTATACACTCCTGGAAATGGAAAAAAGAACACATTGACACCGGTGTGTCAGACCCACCATACTTGCTCCGGACACTGCGAGAGGGCTGTACAAGCAATGATCACACGCACGGCACAGCGGCCACACCAGGAACCGCGGTGTTGGCCGTCGAATGGCGCTAGCTGCGCAGCATTTGTGCACCGCCGCCGTCAGTGTCAGCCAGTTTGCCGTGGCATACGGAGCTCCATCGCAGTCTTTAACACTGGTAGCATGCCGCGACAGCATGGACGTGAACCGTATATGCAGTTGACGGACTTTGAGCGAGGGCGTATAGTGGGCATGCGGGAGGCCGGGTGGACGTACTGCCGAATTGCTCAACACGTGGGGCGTGAGGTCTCCACAGTACATCGATGTTGTCGCCAGTGGTCGGCGGAAGGTGCACGTGCCCGTCGTCCTGGGACCGGACCGCAGCGACGCACGGATGCACGCAAAGACCGTAGGATCCTACGCAGTGCCGTAGGGGACCGCACCGCCACTTCCCAGCAAATTAGGGACACTGTTGCTCCTGGGGTATCGGCGAGGACCATTCGCAACCGTCTCCATGAAGCTGGGCTACGGTCCCGCACACCGTTAGGCCGTCTTCCGCTCACGCCCCAACATCGTGCAGCCCGCCTCCAGTGGTGTCGCGACAGGCATGAATGGAGAGACGAATGGAGACGTGTCGTCTTCAGCGATGAGAGTCGCTTCTCCCTTGGTGCCAATGATGGTCGTATGCGTGTTTGGCGCCGTGCAGGTGAGCGCCACAATCAGGACTGCATACGACCGAGGCACACAGGGCCAACACCCGGCATCATGGTGTGGGGAGCGATCTCCTACACTGGCCGTACACCACTGGTGATCGTCGAGGGGACACTGAATAGTGCACGTTACATCCAAACCGTCATCGAACCCATCGTTCTACCATTCCTAGACCGGCAAGGGAACTTGCTGTTCCAACAGGACAATGCACGTCCGTATGTATCTCGTGCCAACCAACGTGCTCTAGAAGGTGTAAGTCAACTACCCTGGCCAGCAAGATCTCCGGATCTGTCCCCCATTGAGCATGTTTGGGACTGGATGAAGCGTCGTCTCACGCGGTCTGCACGTCCAGCACGAACGCTGGTCCAACTGAGGCGCCAGGTGGAAATGGCATGGCAAGCCGTTCCACAGGACTACATCCAGCATCTCTACGATCGTCTCCATGGGAGAATAGCAGCCTGCATTGCTGCGAAAGGTGGATATACACTGTACTAGTGCCGACATTGTGCATGCTCTGTTGCCTGTGTCTATGTGCCTGTGGTTCTGTCAGTGTGATCATGTGATGTATCTGACCCCAGGAATGTGTCAATAAAGTTTCCCCTTCCTGGGACAATGAATTCACGGTGTTCTTATTTCAATTTCCGGGAGTGTAATTATCCGGGCTGTTATGCCGTGGTCGGTTGATGAATTTTGTCTCAATTCCCAACGTTTCGAAGAGACGCAAGTACTAGCGGCCACAAGCGGATACTACGAAAGGCTCTACAGGGAGGCAATCGAAATCGCTAAACACCCAAACAATTTCAACCGAAAGGAGGAGGGCGTGAAATTAAACGGTATATGGATGCCGGTGTTAAAGAAGATGTGTACCACCCGTCCACTACTGGGTGATGGCAACGGCGATCGACGGCGACGGACAGCGGCCAATTGCACTGACGTTTTCAAAACACGTGACGTCACACCGCGGCGCGGCAGCGCGCGGACACGGAATTTAGCGGCAGTCAGTAGCGAGCCAGTGGGTGTGTTGAACCTTCCATCGACCTACGGACCCCCTTGAAGATGTCTCCCGCAGTCGGAGAAGAAACGTTGGGAACTGAAACAAAATTCATCAACCGACCACGGCATAACAGCCCGGATAATTATAATGGACACTACGCTTACTGCTTTCATTTAAAATACTCCTGTGCCTTGAGGTGTCATTAATTTCGTCTACTGTAATCAACGTATCACTTGTAATGAAATGTCCGTATTCATGGGCGTCGAATGCAACAATGGCACGTCGCGCCCAGCATCCAAATAATCACCACATGACGGTTCCAAATCACTCATTGTTACATTTTGCATATGCAAGTCTACTACGTTGGCATTTTCATTTTGAAATGACATTTCGTTATTGTTTTGTCCATCCATTACAGAAATCTTTACGCCTTTGCAATTACCAAAATTAATATTTTCTCTGTTTGGATTTTACTTCCGCGCTATTTTACGCACGACAGAATGCATATACAGCTATATGTAATTGTAATCTGAATTGTTGTTCACTCAATATGCTTTTCGTTCTGATAAAGAAATGTCATTGTCTCTACTTGATTGCAATTGCGGTAACCTCCGAAGCTTTGGGTTCTGGATTTTAGGAAATAGGTGCTTGGATTTTCTAATAGGTCTACAAGGAACGCATTCTCTACATGCATTGCGCGGTGCTTCCTTCTTGTTGTCTTGTTAACTGGTGCTTCGCTGTATTGTACTTTTAGTTGTCCACTTTTGATATTGTTGTCTTCTTCCTTCTAATTCATTTATTATTTCTTTTTCTTCCAGTTAGTATTTTTCCAGTGTTACATCATCGTCTCCGTTATGTCTCAGAGTACATGGAATATAAAGAAATTATTAACATACATGTATATTCACTGTCTTAACTATACTAGTACTCACAGTTTTGCCGACTACGTATCGTGCCTGTCACTTGTCCCCATTTTATAATATAGTAGCAAATATATAATAAATGTTTGTTTAGATCATCATCATCATCATCATCATCATCATTTAAGACTGATTATGCCTTTCAGCGTTCAGTCTGGAGCATAGCCCCCCTTATACAGGTCCTCCATGATCCCCTATTCAGTGCTAACATTGGTGCCTCTTCTGATGTTAAACCTATTACTTCAAAATAATTCTTAACCGAATCCAGGTACCTTCTCCTCGGTCTGCCCCGACTCCTCCTACCCTCTACTGCTGAATCCATGAGTCTCTTGGGTAACCTTGCTTCTCCCATGCGTGTAACATGACCCCACCATCTAAGCCTGTTCGCCCTGACTGCTACATCTATAGAGTTCATTCCCAGTTTTTCTTTGATTTCCTCATTGTGCACACCCTCCTGCCATTGTTCCCATCTACTAGTACCTGCAATCATCCTAGCTACTTTCATATCCGTAACCTCAACCTTGTTGATAAGGTAACCTGAATCCACCCAGCTTTCGCTCCCATACAACAAAGTTGGTCGAAAGATTGAACGGTGCACAGATAACTTAGTCTTGGTACTGACTTCCTTCTTGCAGAAGAGAGTAGATCGTAGCTGAGCGCTCACTGCATTAGCTTTGCTACACCTCGCTTCCAGTTCTTTCACTATGTTGCCATCCTGTGAGAATATGCATCCCATGCGTGTAACATGACCCCACCATCTAAGCCTGTTCGCCCTGACTGCTACATCTATAGAGTTCATTCCCAGTTTTTCTTTGATTTCCTCATTGTGCACACCCTCCTGCCATTGTTCCCATCTACTAGTACCTGCAATCATCCTAGCTACTTTCATCTACATCTACATCTACATCTATACTCCGCGAGCCACCTTACGGTGTGTGGCGGAGGGTACTTATTGTACCACTATCTGATCCCCCCTTCCCTGTTCCATTCACGAATTGTGCGTGGGAAGAACGACTGCTTGTAAGTCTCCGTATTTGCTCTAATTTCTCGGATCTTTTCGTTGTGATCATTACGCGAGATATATGTGGGCGGTAGTAATATATTGCCCATCTCTTCCCGGAATGTGCTCTCTCGTAATTTCGATAATAAACCTCTCCGTATTGCGTAACGCCTTTCTTGAAGTGTCCGCCACTGGAGCTTGTTCAGCATCTCCGTAACGCTCTCGCGCTGACTAAATGTCCCCATGACGAATCGCGCTGCTTTTCGCTGGATCATGTCTATCTCTTCTATTAATCCAACCTGGTAAGGGTCCCATACTGATGAGCAATACTCAAGAATCGGACGAACAAGCGTTTTGTAAGCTACTTCTTTCGTCGATGAGTCACATTTTCTTAGAATTCTTCCTGTGAATCTCAACCTGGCGCCTGCTTTTCCCACTATTTGTTTTATGTGATCATTCCACTTCAGATCGCTCCGGATAGTAACTCCTAAGTATTTTACGGTCGTTACCGCTTCCAATGATTTACCACCTATGGCATAATCGTACTGGAATGGATTTCTGCCCCTATGTATGCGCATTATATTACATTTATCTACGTTTAGGGAAAGCTGCCAGCTGTCGCACCATGCATTAATCCTCTGCAGGTCTTCCTGGAGTACGTACGAGTCTTCTGATGTTGCTACTTTCTTGTAGACAACCGTGTCATCTGCAAATAGCCTCACGGAGCTACCGATGTTGTCAACTAAGTCATTTATGTATATTGTAAACAATAAAGGTCCTATCACGCTTCCTTGCGGTACTCCCGAAATTACCTCTACATCTGCAGATTTTGAACCGTTAAGAATGACATGTTGTGTTCTTTCTTCTAGGAAATCCTGAATCCAATCACAAACCTGGTCCGATATTCCGTAAGCTCGTATTTTTTTCACTAAACGTAAGTGCGGAACCGTATCAAATGCCTTCCTGAAGTCCAGGAATACGGCATCAATCTGCTCGCCAGTGTCTACGGCACTGTGAATTTCTTGGGCAAATAAGGCGAGCTGAGTTTCACATGATCTCTGTTTGCGGAATCCATGTTGGTTATGATGAAGGAGATTTGTATTATCTAAGAACGTCATAATACGAGAACACAAAACATGTTCCATTATTCTACAACAGATTGACGTAAGCGAAATAGGCCTATAATTATTCGCATCTGATTTATGACCCTTCTTGAAAATGGGAACGACCTGCGCTTTCTTCCAGTCGCTAGGTACTTTACGTTCTTCCAGCGATCTACGATAAATTGCTGATAGAAAGGGGGCAAGTTCTTTAGCATAATCACTGTAGAATCTTAAGGGTATCTCGTCTGGTCCGGATGCTTTTCCGCTACTAAGTGATAGCAGTTGTTTTTCAATTCCGATATCGTTTATTTCAATATTTTCCATTTTGGCGTCCGTGCGACGGCTGAAGTCAGGGACCGTGTTACGATTTTCCGCAGTGAAACAGTTTCGGAACACTGAATTCAGTATTTCTGCCTTTCTTCGGTCGTCCTCTGTTTCGGTGCCATCGTGGTCAACGAGTGACTGAATAGGGGATTTAGATCCGCTTACCGATTTTACATATGACCAAAACTTTTTAGGGTTCTTGTTTAGATTGTTTGCCAATGTTTTATGTTCGAATTCGTTGAATGCTTCTCTCATTGCTCTCTTTACGCTCTTTTTCGCTTCGTTCAGCTTTTCCTTATCAGCTATGATTCGACTACTGTTAAACCTATGATGAAGCTTTCTTTGTTTCCGTAGTACCTTTCGTACATGATAGTTATACCACGGTGGATCTTTCCCCTCGCTTTGGACCTTAGTCGGTACGAACTTATCTAAGGCGTACTGGACGATGTTTCTGAATTTTTTCCATTTTTGTTCCACATCCTCTTCCTCAGAAATGAACGTTTGATGGTGGTCACTCAGATATTCTGCGATTTGTGCCCTATCCCTCTTGTTAAGCAAATATATTTTCCTTCCTTTCTTGGCATTTCTTATTACACTTGTAGTCATTGATGCAACCACTGACTTATGATCACTGATACCCTCTTCTACATTCACGGAGTCGAAAAGTTCCGGTCTATTTGTTGCTATGAGGTCTAAAACGTTAGCTTCACGAGTTGGTTCTCTAACTATCTGCTCGAAGTAATTCTCGGACAAGGCAGTCAGGATAATGTCACAAGAGTCTCTGTCCCTGGCTCCAGTTCTGATTGTGTGACTATCCCATTCTATACCTGGTAGATTGAAGTCTCCCCCTATTACAATAGTATGATCACGAAACTTCTTCACGACGTTCTGCAGGTTCTCTCTGAGGCGCTCAACTACTACGGTTGCTGATGCAGGTGGTCTATAGAAGCATCCGACTATCATATCTGACCCACCTTTGATACTTAGCTTAACCCAGATTATTTCACATTCGCATTCGCTAATAACTTCACTGGATATTATTGAATTCTTTACTGCTATAAATACTCCTCCACCATTGGCGTTTATCCTATCCTTGCGGTATATATTCCATTCTGTGTCTAGGATTTCGTTACTGTTCACTTCCGGTTTTAACCAACTTTCCGTTCCTAATACTATATGCGCACTATTTCCTTCAATAAGAGATACTAATTCAGGAACCTTGCCCTGGATACTCCTGCAGTTTACCAATATTACGTTAACTTTTCCTGTTTTTGGTCTCTGAGGACGGACGTTCTTTATCAACGATGATAATGTCCTCTCTGGTAAGCCGTCAGGTATTTTATCGTTTCGCCCAAGGGGGGGTCCCTCTAACCTAAAAAACCCCCGTGTGCACGCCACACGTACTCTGCTACCCTAGTAGCTGCTTCCGGTGTGTAGTGCACGCCTGACCTGTCTAGGGGGGCCCTACAGTTCTCCACCCAATAACGGAGGTCGATGAATTTGCAACCATTATAGTCGCAGAGTCGTCTGAGCCTCTGGTTTAGACCCTCCACACGGCTCCAAACCAGAGGACCGCGATCGACTCTGGGCACTATGCTGCAGATATTAAGCTCAGCTTGCACTCCGCGTGCGATGCTGGTTGTCTTCACCAAATCAGCCAGCCGCCGGAAGGAACCAAGGATGGCCTCAGAACTCAAGCGGCAGGCGTCATTCGTTCCGACATGTGCTACTATCTGCAGCCGGTCACACCCAGTGCGTTCAATAGCTGCCGGAAGGGCCTCCTCCATATCCGTAACCTCAACCTTGTTGATAAGGTAACCTGAATCCACCCAGCTTTCGCTCCCATACAACAAAGTTGGTCGAAAGATTGAACGGTGCACAGATAACTTCGTCTTGGTACTGACTTCCTTCTTGCAGAAGAGAGTAGATCGTAGCTGAGCGCTTACTGCATTAGCTTTGCTACACCTCGCTTCCAGTTCTTTCACTATGTTGCCATCCTGTGAGAATATGCATCCTAAGTACTTGAAACCGTCCACCTGTTCTAACTTTGTTCCTCCTATTTGGCACTCAATCCGTTTATATTTCTTTCCCACTGACATTACTTTCGTTTTGGAGATGCTAATCTTCATACCATAGTCCTTACATTTCTGATCTAGCTCTGAAATATTACTTTGCAAACTTTCAATCGAATCTGCCATCACAACTAAGTCATCCGCGTATGCAAGACTGCTTATTTTGTGTTCACATATCTTAATCTCACCCAGCCAGTCTATTGTTTTCAACATATGATCCATAAATAATATGAACAGCAGTGGAGACAGGTTGCAGCCTTGTCTTACCCCTGAAACTACTCTGAACCATGAACTCAATTTACCGTCAACTCTAACTGCTGCCTGACTATCCATGTAAAGACCTTTAATTGCTTGCAAAAGTTTGCCTCCTATTCCATAATCTCGTAGAACAGACAATAACTTCCTCCTAGGAACCTGGTCATATGCCTTTTCTAGATCTATAAAGCATAGATACAATTCCCTGTTCCACTCATAGAACTTCTCCATTATTTGCCGTAAGCTAAAGATCTGGTCCTGACAACCTCTAAGAGGCCTAAACCCACACTGATTTTCATCCAATTGGTCCTCAACTAATACTCGCACTTTCCTTTCAACAATACCTGAGAAGATTTTACCCACAACGCTGATTAAAGAGATACCTCTGTAGTTGTTACAATCTTTTCTGTTTCCATGTTTAAAGACTGGTGTGATTACTGCTTTTGTCCAGTCTGATGGAACCTGTCTCGACTCCCAGGCCATTTCAATTCTCCTGTGTAGCCATTTAAGACCTGACATTCCACTGTATTTGATGAGTTCCGACTTAATTTCATCCACCCCAGCCGCTTTATTGCACTGCAATCTATTGACCATTTTTCCACTTCCTCAAATGTGATCCTATTTCCATCTTCATTCCTATCCCATTCTACCTCGAAATCTGAAACATTACTGATCGCATTTTCACCTACATTGAGTAACTCTTCAAAATATTCCCTCCATCTGCCCAAGGCATCCACAGGATTCACCAGCAGTTTTCCTGACCTGTCCAAAATACTTGTCATTTCCTTCTTACCTCCCTTTCGAAGACTGCTAATTACACTCCAGAATGGTTTTCCAGCAGCTTGACCCATAGTCTCCAACCTGTTTCCAAAGTCTTCCCACGATTTCTTCTTGGATGCTGCAATTATCTGTTTGGCTTTGTTTCTTTCTTCAACATAACTTTCTCTGTCTACCTGGGTTCTGGTATGTAGCCATTTTTGACAGGCCTTCTTTTTCCTTTTACAGGCTGCCTTGACTGCATCATTCCACCAAGCTGTTTGCTTCATCCTACTTTTACACACTACTGTTCCAAGGCATTCTTTAGCCACTTCTAGTACTGTGTCCCTGTACCTTGTCCATTCCTTTTCCAATGACTGTAATTGACTACATTCAACTAACTGGTACCTTTCTGAGATCGCTGTTATGTACTTGTGCCTGATTTCCTTATCCTGAAGTTTCTCCACTCTTATCCTCCTACATATGGACCTGACCTCCTGCACTTTCGGCCTCACAATCCCAATTTCACTGCAGATTAAATAATGATCAGTGTCATCAAAGAATCCCCTGAATACACGTGTGTCCCTCACAGCCTTCCTGAATTCCTGATCTGTTATTATATAGTCAATGACAGATCTGGTTCCCCTGCCTTCCCAAGTATACCGGTGAATGTTCTTATGTTTAAAAAAGGAGTTTGTGATTACTAAGCCCATACTGGCACAGAAATCCAAGAGTTGTTTCCCGTTCCTGTTGGCCTCCATATCCTCTCCAAATTTACCCATAACCTTTTCATACCCTTCAGTTCGATTTCCAATCCTGGCGTTAAAATAACCCATGAGCAGAACACTGTCCTTGTCCTTTACTCTAACAACTACATCACTGAGTGCCTCATAAAAACTATCCATCTTATCTTGATCTGTCCCTTCACAATGCGAATATACTGACACAATCCTAATTTTCTTGCTAGACACTGTCAAATCTATCCACATCAGTCGTTCGTTTACATACCTTATTGCAACTACGCTGGGTTCCATTTCTTTCCTGATGTAAAGCCCTACACCCCATTGTGCTATTCCTGCTTTGACTCCCGACAGGTAGACCTTGTATTCTCCCACTTCCTCTTCTTTCTCACCCCTTACCCGAATGTCACTAACAGCTAAAACGTCCAGCCCCATCTTACTTGCAGCCTCTGCCAGCTCTACCTTCTTCCCAGAGTAGCCCCCATTGATATTAATAGCTCCCCATCTCATTACCATTTGCTTGCCAAGTCGTATCTTAGGAGTCCCTGGTTTGTCAGTTAGAGGTGGGACTCCGTCACCTCCAAAGGTCCGAGGCAATTTGCTCTGATTGTTGCCAGCATCATATTTAATGTACCAGGGAAGCAGGTTGCTAGCCTTACTTGCCCCGAGTCCCATTGGGTTTTACCCCTAACGGCTGAGGGACTAACCGGTGGATTTGGTAGTCTTTGCCGTATGAGCACAAAGGTGACCACGACTCAGAATATGTCCGAGATGCCCAGCCTTATTCCAAAGTAACTGGTATCCCGACTGTCGGGACCACTTACTTGGCCACTCATACGTTGCCCGTGGTTCATGAACTAGGTCATGACTACAGGAACCCACACCATGTTTAGATACATGTATATAATGAGATTAATTTTTCAGCGAGTCGGACAAGCACAATAAGCTGAGCTATGCCTGTAAATGGGTAAGGAATCTTTTTATATTAGTTCCAGATTAACGAAATAATCTTTCTCTTGTTGCAGGTTTATGCTTACCAATTACGTACGATCGTATCTACCTACAAAATCTTAACCGTGCCGTTGATATTGTAATCGGATCTTCGTCATAACTCCGATGTACACAGGTGAGCTTCTTGGATTTTTATATAGTACACTACTACTTGGGATAATGACTCATACAATTTCACTGGTAAAATAATGCTGTATTCTATAAAAACACAGACTTTTTACTCATTCTCTCAACCAAAATGGCTACCGCTAATTGCGCTCTAAAATAACGTGTGACTACCTTCGTTCATTAACAAAGAGCGAGTCCTTCCTCTTACCGAGGGACAGGAGAAACATCTTATCATTTTTAACACTTGAAGATCAAAAATACAATACTGCAGGTGCAGGCTCTACGCTGCGCTACGGCTTCACCTTTTCTCTTAGTCTTTGAAGAAAACGAAAACATAAAAGCAAGAAATGCAAAAGGTACATCATAAAGGGCGGCCTGTTTGATCCAAAAAGACTACACTTTAACTCGTGTTACTGCGGATGCCAACGTCTCTCCATCCGTCATCCATAGGTTGTGGACACGCCGAAGGGAGACAGGTCAGTACACAAGGCGAGTTGGAAAGGTTGCCGTCGCATTAAAGCCCCATGTGAAGAACGACATCCGTTGAGTTGCAGCGTCATTCTGATACCGCCAGAGCACTACCAGGCGATCTCAGAAGGGCCACTGGATTCGCTGTGTCCAGCCAGGTTGTAGTGAACAGGTTACATGAAGGGATCATGAGACCTACACGTCCTGTTCGAGTACCCCACTTGACACGATATCTTGCAGCTCGCCTTCAGTTTTGCTGTTCCCAAGTCAACTGGTAACTTCGTCACTGAGCCAGATGTCCTCTGACACAAGATTGATGGCCGTGTTCGTGTGTGGAGATCCGTGATCATCGGTACCTCCCAGATGTTGTCCAGGAAGTTGACAGATTCCCAAGGTTCTATGATGTCACTGTTGACCCGCATACGGATCTTGTTGTTGTCCATGGTCACCTTATCGCCACTCAGTAAATCTAACAGATCCTATTGGACCATGTGGTGGATGCTGTACACGATGGCAGTCCTGAATTTCTTCTATTGCCAGGGCGCATGTGACGGCGTCAGCAGGGACTTCTTGCGAAGCCTGGACACTGAAGTGGTCGGTGGTGAATCCCGACTTAAACCCCATCGTGCATAAGTGGGACATGATCTACAGGTGTATCCGTTGTTTCCTGTTCCGCCATAGACTTTCCAGCATTTCTCTTGTGCTCGTATTGAAGAATGAGGGCGGATACGATAAGGCGACTTCGGTAGACTTATACGGAGTATGTCACGTAGGTTTCAGGCACTGATCAAAGCTGACGGAGGGCCTAACTGTTACTGAAGCTCTCAAATTCCAATGAAAAGCATACAAGATGACTGGATGGAAGGTTGTTTTCACTTTTTTTTCGACACCTCTTGGACATTTAATTTTTTCTTATGCAAACGATCGAGGATGAAATGATGCTTCGTTGCGTAATTCATTTGTAGCAGATAGAGGTGTAATTTGGGAACATACGCAGTCCTCAATTATTTCTTAATGGAGTAAGACTGACGCGCAAAACGATATTCCCCTAATTATACTGAGCAGTGTAGTACAGTAAACGCGATATCATCTATCAGGTTATTTTCTCAAATATGCACTCATATACACCGCCTGTGGAAAAAAATGATGCATCACTAAGGATGTGATGTTATATTGAGATTATATAATCGATTCAAATTTGCAGAGAACTTGACTTTATGAGCCCACTTATTAG
This sequence comes from Schistocerca cancellata, assembly GCF_023864275.1. Taxonomy (NCBI): domain Eukaryota; kingdom Metazoa; phylum Arthropoda; class Insecta; order Orthoptera; family Acrididae; genus Schistocerca; species Schistocerca cancellata. Next base: position 100,275,744 of record NC_064630.1, on the reverse strand, counting down.
TATGATACTATATGCGCTTTGGACTCGAAGCACTCGTTCGATTGCGAAGGGTGCCTTAAAGCCTTTGTAAACGCTCCATATGTAAGATGGAAAACAATTGTAATTGGTCCTATCAATCCTACAGGGTGTTTCAGAAATGACCGGTATATTTGAAACGGCAATAAAAACTAAACGAGCAGCGATAGAAATACACCGTTTGTTGCAATATGCTTGGGACAACAGTACATTTTCAGGCGGACAAACTTTCGAAATTACAGTAGTTACAATTTTCAACAACAGATGGCGCTGCAAGTGATGTGAAAGATATAGAAGACAACGCAGTCTGTGGGTGCGCCATTCTGTACGTCGTCTTTCTGCTGTAAGCGTGTGCTGTTCACAACGTGCAAGTGTGCTGTAGACAACATGGTTTATTCCTTAGAACAGAGGATTTTTCTGGTGTTGGAATTCCACCGCCTAGAACACAGTGTTGTTGCAACAAGACGAAGTTTTCAACGGAGGTTTAATGTAACCAAAGGACCGAAAAGCGATACAATGAAGGATCTGTTTGAAAAATTTCAACGGACTGGGAACGTGACGGATGAACGTGCTGGAAAGGTAGGGCGACCGCGTACGGCAACCACAGAGGGCAACGCACAGCTAGTGCAGCAGGCGATCCAACAGCGGCCTCGGGTTTCCGTTCGCCGTGTTGCAGCTGCGGTCCAAATGACGCCAAAGTCCACGTATCGTCTCATGCGCCAGAGTTTACACCTCTATCCATACAAAATTCAAACGCGGCAACCTCGCAGCGCCGCTACCTTTGCTGCACGAGAGACATTCGCTAACGATATAGTGCACAGGATTGATGACGGCGATATGCATGTGGGCAGCAATTGGTTTACTGACGAAGCTTATTTTTACCTGGACGGCTTCGTCAAAAACAGAACTGGCGCATATGGGGAACTGAAAAGCCCTATGTTGCAGTCCCATCGTTCCTGCATCCTCAAAAAGTACTGGTCTGGGCCGCCATTTCCTCCAAAGGAATCATTGGCCCATTTTTCAGATCCGAAACGATTACTGCATCACGCTATCTGGACATTCTTCGTGAATTTGTGGCGGTACAAACTGCCTTAGACGACACTGCAAACACCTCGTGGTTTATGCAAGATGGTGCCCGGCCACATCGCACGGCCGACGTCTTTAATTTCCTGAATGAATATTTCGATGATCGTGTGATTGCTTTGGGCTATCCGAAACATACAGGAGGCGGCGTGGATTGGCCTCCCTATTCGCCAGACATGAACCCCTGTGACTTCTTTCTGTGGGGACACTTGAAAGACCAGGTGTACCGCCAGAATCCAGAAACAATTGAACAGCTGAAGCAGTACATCTCATCTGCATGTGAAGCCATTCCGCCAGACACGTTGTCAAAGGTTTCGGGTAATTTCATTCAGAGATTACGCCATATTATTGCTACGCATGGCGGATATGTGGAAAATATCGTACTATAGAGTTTCCCAGACCGCAGCGCCATCTGTTGTTGAAAATTGTAACTACTGTAATTTCGAAAGTCTGTCTGCCTGAAAATGTACTGTTGTCCCAAGCATATTGCAACAAACGGTCTATTTCTATCGCTGCTCGTTTAGTTTTTATTGCCGTTTCAAATATACCGGTCATTTTTGAAACACCCTGTAGATACTGACACTGGGGTGCAGGCTGGCGTCCGAGCTGGTTCCGCGCATACTCTATCGGCCGTAGATATGCGGATGTGCTGGCCACTGGAGTTGCTCGTCATCGCGCAAACGGTTACGTGTAGACGAGCATTGCTGTATTGAAAAGTGGCACCATGATACTGCAGCATGAGAGGGTACCACGTAAGGACGCAGAATCTCCCTGACGTGCCGTTGTGCCTCAGTCACTACCGACCATGAACTGAAGTCATACCCGATGGTTCCCCAAACCACGACGCCGGGACAAACACCACTGTGCCTCTCCAGTACACTGGAAGAACGCGACTTCTCCCCAAATCGCCCCCATACTCGCCGAGGTTGTTCGTCCGGGTTAGTGCCGCAGCGTTGTTCATCGCTGAACACAATGCCATGCGACCCTTCAACAGTCCATGCTACATCTACATTTACATGAACCACGTTCGCAATAATTCTCTATTATTCTAATCTCGAACAGCGCGTGGAGAAAAACGAACACCTGTATCTTTCTGTGCGAGCTCTGATTTCCCTATGTAGGTCGGTGTCAACAAAATATTTTCGGATTCGGAGGAGAAAGCTGGTGTTTGTAATTTCGTGAGAGCATTCCGCCGTAACGAAAAACGTCTTTGTTTCAATGATGTTCACCCCAAATCCTGTATCATGTCAGTGATACTCCCTCCCCTATTTCGCGAAAATACAAAACGTGCTGATCTTCTTTGAACTTCCTCGTTGTACTTCATTAATCCTGTCTGGTAAGGATCCCACACCGCGCAGCAGTAATCCAAAAGAGGTCGGGTAAGCGTAGTGTAGGAACTCACGTTAGTAGATCTGTTACATTTTCTAAGTGTTCTGCCAATAAAACGCAGTCTTTGGTTCGGCTTCCCCAGAGAATTTTCTGTCTGTTCTTTCCAATTTATGTCGTTCATAATTGTAATTCGTAGGTAATTAGATGAATTTACGGCCTTTAGGTTTGAGTGATTTATCGTGTAACCGAAGTTTAACGGATACCTTTTACCACTCATGTGGATGACCTCATAGTTTTCATTATTTAGGGTCAATTGCAAATTTTCTTTTCTAAACCTTTCGGGGTTTGTTTTGATCTTCTGATGACTACTAGACGATAAACGACAGCATCATCTACAAACAACCTATGACGGCGTCTCAGATTGTCTCCTAGATCGTCTATATAGATAAGGAACAGCAGAGAGCCTACAACACATCGTTGGGGAATGCCAGAAATCACTTCTGTTTTACCCGATGACTTTATGTCAGTTACTACGAACTGCAACCTCTCTGATAGGATATCACGAATCCAGTCACATAACTAAGACAATATTGCATAAGCATGCAATTTCACTACTTGTGTGGTTTAGCGTCAAAAGCGTTCCGGAAATCTAGAAATACGGAATCAGCTTGACGTCCCTTGTCAATAGCACTCAACGCGTCGTGAGAGTGAAGAGCTAATTGTGTTTCACAAGAACAATGTTTTCTAAATCCGCGTTGACTATGTGCCAATAGACCGTTCTCTTCGAGGTAATTCGAAATATTCGAACACAATATATGTTCCAAAATCCTGCTGCATATCGACGCTAATGACGTGGGCCTGTAATTTAGTGGATTACTCCTTCTGCCTTTCTTGAATATTGGTGTGACCTGTGAATTTTCCAGTCTTTGGGTACGGATCTTTCGTCGAGCTAGCTGTTGTAGTATATCATTATTAAGTGTGGGCGTACTCTGAATGGAACCTAATTGGTATACTGTCTGGACCGGAAGACTTGGTTTTGTTAAGTGGTTTAAGTTGTTTCACTACTCCTAGGATATTTACTTCTAAGTTACTCATGTTGGCAGTTGTTCTTGATTCGAATTCCGGAATATTTACTTCGCCTTCTTTGGTGAAGGAATTTCGGATGGCTGTGTTTAATAACTCTGCTTTGGCAGCAATGTCGTCGATAGTGTTTCCATTGTTATCATGCAGAGAAGGCATTGGTTGTGTCTTGCCGCTAGTTTACTTCACGTACGACCAGAATCTCTTCCCGGTGACGCACCACTCCAAACGCAAGCTGCTGTGTTATGGTGTTAACACGATGGGACGTTAATTCTTTACTACGGCTGCTGCTGGTCGGCGGCCAATGGTGCGGGTGACGCATAATGGTGCAGGGAGTGCATTACTTGTTCTCGGATGGCAGGCGCGAATATGAAGGGGTTACAAGGTGCTTGGTGCACAATATGTCGGTCCTCCGTTGTGGTGGTCGGAGATGGTAGGCCAGGACCCTGACATTGAGTCTGTCTGCCCTCACGTTTGCTTGCCGTCCCTCGTCGGGCACCTGTCCCCTTCGAACGCCCAACTAATCTGGATACTGCGCGATTCGACCAGTCGGCCAAATGGAGTCCGACAACGAGACCCCTTTGAAACAGTCAGGGGTTGATAACCCACTGTCTTGCGCGGCATCACCGAGTACTTCACGATGGTCACTCCACATTTGACTATGTTTAGGCCTCCTATATGAACATCAGGCTTGGTAACAACACTGAACATGAACAACTCTAATACGGACTGGTGGCCGTTCTGTTACAGAGACTGTCATTTACACACCCGCAGATGATGTGTACATATGCAAAGCTACAATGGCATCAAACCAGGTCTTTTTGGTGCTCCACGTTTTCGTCAGGCAGTGCTTATCCTGCAGTTCTTGGTGCTAGGAAAAATCAAATCTGAGGCTTTCGCACTGTTAGCTCTAAACCCCCTAAGAAATTTGTACGCTCGTAATATACTGAAGTGCCAGAGAAACTGGTATAGGAATGAGTACTCAAATACAGAGATATGCAAAGAGACAAAATGCGGCGCTGCGGTCGACAACACCTATATAAGACAAGAGTCTGGCGCAATTGTTAGATCGCTTAATGCTGCTACAATGGCTGCTTTTCATGATTTATTTAAGTTGGAACGGGGTGCTACAGTCGGCGCACGAGCATCTCCGAGGAAGAGTGGAAGTTTGGCTTTTCCTGTACGACCATATGACGAATGTACCGTGAATGTCTGGTATCCGATAGAACATCAAATCTCCGACAGTGCTGAAGCCAGAAAAACATCCTGCAAGAACTGGACCAACTATGACTGAAGAGAATCGTTCAACGTGACGGAAGCGCAACCCTTCCGCAAATTCCTCCAGATTTCAATGCTGGGCCATCAAGAAGTGTCAGCGTGCGAACCATTCAACGAAACATCGATATGGGCTTTCGGAGCCGAAGGCCCACTCGTGTACCCTTGATGGCTGCATGACTGGAAACATGGTCGGACGAGTCTCATTTAAAAACTATTGAGCGGGTGGACGTGTACGGGTATGGAGACACCCTCATGAATCCATGGACCCCGTATGACAGCAGGGGACTGTGCAAGCTGATGGAGTATCTGTGATGGTATGGGGCGTGTACAGTTGGAGTGATGTGGGACCCCTGGAACCTCTAGATACGACTCTGACAGGTGACACGTACGTATGAATCCTGTCTGATCACCTGCATCAATTCATAGCCATTATGCATTCCGACGGACTTCGGCAATTCCAACAGGACAATTCGACACCTCTCATGTTCAGAATCGCTACAGAGTAGCTCCAGGAACAATCTCCTGAGTTTAAACATTTCCACTGGCCACAAATTTCCCAGACACGAACATTACTGAGCATATCTGGGATGCCCTGCAAAGTGCTGTTCAGAAGATATTTCCACTCCCTCGTATTCTTACGGATTTATGGACAGACCTGCAGCATTCATGGTGTCAATTAGTCGAGTCCATGCCACGTCGTGTTGCGGCACTTCTGCGTGCTCGCAGGGGACCTACACGATATTAGGCAGGTGTACCAATTTCTTTGGCTCTTCAGTGTAGATACGTTTATACTTCTTCGTGCACGGCTGGCACAACAATAACAAACTGGATTGCCGATCCACACGCCATTGCTATCGAGATTACTGTGACATTAAAACAGTAAGATAATCAAATGTCCACAGAAGTGTTTCGTCGCTAAGAAAAACAAAACTCTAGGAAATAACTATGCTTATAGGATCGGGCTAATAACTTACGACTACTATCACACGTTCCGGAGGTTTCGTAAAAAAAAAGCAATGATATTGGTGCATTTGCTTTTGCAATGAATTGTGAGTTAGAAAGAGAATGTATTCTTATCGTAATGTAGGAATTATTCGTATCTTCAAGTAGCTTAACAAACTAAAATGAATTTTCATCTACATCTACATCTACATCTACATCTACATGGATACTCCGCAAATCACATTTAAGTGCGTGGCAGAGGATTCATCGAACAGCTTTCACAATAATTCTCTACTATTTTATTCTCGAACAGCACGTAGAAAAAACGAACACCGATACCTTCCAGGCCGAGCTCTGATTTCCCTTAGTTTTATTTTAAATTTATAACCATGGACCTTGGCGTTGGTGGGGAGGCTTGCGTGCCTCAGCGATACAGATGGCCGTACCGTAGGTGCAACCACAACGGAGAGGTATCTGTTGAGAGGCCAGACAAACGTGTGGTTCCTGAAGAGGGGCAGCAGCCTTTTCAGTAGTTGCAGGGGCAACAGTCTGGATGATTGACTGATCTGGCCTTGTAACACTAACCAAAACGGCCTTGCTGTGCTGGTACTGCGAATGGCTGAAAGCAAGGGGAAACTACAGCTGTGATTTTTCCCGAGGGCATGCAGCTTTACGGTATGGTTAAATGATGATGGCGTAAAATATTCCCGAGGTAAAATAGTCCCCCATTCGGATCTCCGGGCGGGGACTACTCGAGAGGATGTCGTTATCAGGAGAAAGAAAACTGGCGTTCTACGGATCGGAGCGTGGAATGTCAGATCCCTTAATCGGGCAGGTAGGTTAGAAAATTTTAAAAGGGAAATGGATAGGTTAAAGTTAGATATAGTGGGAATTAGTGAAGTTCGGTGGCAGGAGGAAAAAGACTTTTGGTCAGGTGAATACAGAGTTATAAATACAAAATCAAATAGGGGTAATGCAGGAGTAGGTTTAATAATGAATAGGAAAATAGGAATGCGGGTAAGCTACTATAAACAGCATAGTGAACGCATTATTGCGGCCAAGATAGATACGAAGCCCACATCTACTACAGTAGTACAAGTTTATATGCCAACTAGCTCTGCAGATGACGAAGAAATTGAAGAAATGTATGATGAGATAAAAGAAATTATTCAGATAGTGAAGGGTGATGAAAATTTAATAGTCATGGGTGACTGGAATTCGAGAGTAGGAAAAGGGAGAGAAGGAAACGTAGTGGGTGAATATGGATTGGGGGAGAGAAATGGAAGAGGAAGCCGTATGGTAGAATTTTGCACAGAGCATAACTTAATCATAGCTAACACTTGGTTTAAGACTCATGAAAGAAGGTTGTATACATGGAAGAACCCTGGAGATACTAAAAGGTATCAGATAGATTATATAATGGTAAGACAGAGATTTAGGAACCAGGTTTTAAATTGTAAGACATTTCCAAGGGAAGATGTGGACTCTGACCACAATCTATTGGCTATGACCTGTAGATTAAAACTGAAGAAAATGCAAAAAGGTGGGAACTTAAGGAGATGGGACCTGGATAAACTGAAAGAACCAGAGGTTGTACAGAGTTTCAGGGAGAGCATAAGGGAACAATTGACAGGAATGGGGGAAAGAAATACAGTAGAAGAAGGATTGGTAGCTTTGAGGGATGAAGTAGTGAAGGCAACAGACGATCAAGTAGGTAAAAAGACGAGGGCTAGTAGAAATCCTTGGGTAAAAGAAGAAATATTGAATTTAATTGATGAAAGGAGAAAATATAAAAATGCAGTAAATGAAGCAGGCAAAAAGGAATACAAACGTCTCAAAAATGAGATCGACAGGAAGTGCAAAATGGCTAAGCAGGGATGGATAGAGGACAAATGTAAGGATGTAGAGGCTTATCTCACTAGGGGTAAGATAGATACTGCCTACAGGAAAATTAAAGAGACCTTTGGAGATAAGAGAACCACTTGTATGAACATCAAGAACTCAGATGGAAACCCAGTTCTAAGCAAAGAAGGGAAAGCAGAAAGGTGGAAGGAGTATATAGAGGGTCTATACAAGGGCGATGTACTTGAGGACAATATTATGGAAATGGAAGAGGATGTAGATGAAGATGAAATGGGAGATACGATACTGCGTGAAGAGTTTGACAGAGCACTGAAAGACCTGAGTCGAAACAAGGCCCCCGGAGTAGACAACATTCCGTTGGAACTACTAACGGTCGTGGGAGAGCCAGTCCTGACAAAACTCTACCATCTGGTGAGCAAGATGTATGAAACAGGCGAAATACCCTCAGACTTCAAGAAGAATATAATAATTCAAATGGGTCAAATGGCCCTGAGCACTATGGGACTCAACATCTTAGGGCGTAAGTCCCCTAGAACTTAGAACTAACTAACCTAAGGACATCACAAACACCCATGCCCGAGGCAGGATTCGAACCTGCGACCATAGCAGTCCCGCTATAATAACTCCAATCCCGAAGAAAGCAGGTGTCGACAGATGTGAAAATTACCAAACTATCAGTTTAATAAGTCACTGCTGCAAAATACTAACACGAATTCTTTACAGACGAATGGAAAAACTAGTAGAAGCCGACCTCGGGGACGATCAGTTTGGATTCCGTAGAAATACTGCAACACGTGAGGCAATACTGACCTTACGACTTATCTTACAAGAAAGATTAAGGAAAGGATAACCTACGTTTCTAGCATTTGTAGACTTAGAGAAAGCTTTTGACAATGTTGACTGGAATACTCTCTTTCAAATTCTGAAGGTGGCAGGGGTAAAATACAGGGAGCGAAAGGCTGTTTACAATTTGTACAGAAACCAGATGCAGTTATAAGAGTCGAGGGACATGAAAGGGAAGCAGTTGTTGGGAAGGGAGTAAGACAGGGTTGTAGCCTCTCCCCGATGTTATTCAATCTGTATATTGAGCAAGCAGTAAAGGAAACAAAAGAAAAATTCGGAGTAGGTATTAAAATCCATGGAGAAGAAATAAAAACTTTGAGGTTCGCCGATGACATTGTAATTCTGTCAGAGACAAGCAAAGGACTTGGAAGAGCAGTTGAACGGAATAGATAGCGTCTTGAAAGGAGGATATAAGATGAACATCAACAAAAGCAAAACGAGGATAATGGAATGTAGTCGAATTAAGTCGGGTGATGCTGAGGGAATTAGATTAGGAAATGAGACACTTAAAGTAGCAAAGGAGTTTTGCTATTTGGGGAGCAAAATAACTGATGATGGTCGAAGTAGAGAGGATATAAAATGTAGATTGGCAATGGCGAGGAAAGCGTTTCTGAAGAAGAGAAATTTGTTAACATCGAGTATAGATTTAAGTGCCACAAGTCATTTCTGAAAGTATTTGTATGGAGTGTAGCCATGTATGGAAGTGAAACATGGACGATAAATAGTTTGGACAAGAAGAGAATAGAAGCTTTCGAAATGTGGTGCTACAGAAGAATGCTGAAGATTAGATGGGTAGATCACATAACTAATGAGGAAGTATTGAATAGGATTGGGGAGAAGAGAAGTTTGTGGCACAACTTGACCAAAAGAAGGGATCGGTTGGTAGGACATGTTCTGAGGCATCAGGGGATCACCAATTTAGAATTGGAGGGCAGCGTGGAGGGTAAAAATCGTAGAGGGAGACCAAGGGATGATTACACTAAGCAGATTCAGAAGGATGTAGGTTGCAGTAGGTATTGGGAGATGAAGAAGCTTGCACAGGATAGAGTAGCATGGAGAGCTGCATCAAACCAGTCTCAGGACTGAAGACCACAACAACAACAACAGCTGATGGTAATTCTCTTGTATTTGGTGAGAAAAGAGGTGAAAATTCGGTGGCTGCAGATACAATATTCGTGGCTGTTCAGCGTCAGTTTGAAAAAGCTCTTGCGTCAGAGAGTGTGATGTTCAGATTGCTAAGCAGTTTATGCAAATACGTTGCGTTAGCGCGGCGTCACCGGATACACGGTATCTTAATTAATTCGTTGCATTTGCATTTGTGACATCTAACGAAGCCGCTTCATTCAGGAGGGAGCTCGTGAATAAAAGCGTGACAGGTTCTCAGTGCACAATGTCGCTCTGTGGGTGGTGTATGGATGATAAGTCGCGGCTGTCAAACAGCGTTTCCCGTGGCCTCGGCTTTTATGAGATGTTACAGACTTCCTGAAGCGTGCCGCTTTACAGTTGCTGTTCGTTTCAGCTGTCGCTTTGCTTTCGCTCGCCAATGGTTTTTTGCTGCTAGAAAGTGGTTGTCGTGTTATCCAGAAACATGACAGGTATTGTGACGAACGAAGCAACACACCTTTTTTTCTTATCTTATTAGCTTCTTAACATCGTGTCAACAGTGAGGGCTATCTGACTATGACCTATGAACATAATTATTTCCACTGCTGCTCCTTCTGAATTCCATAAAGCTTGACTTATCGAATTACAATGCCCTACCCATACTGGCAATGCTCGTAAAATACATCCTGAAAAAACACAATAAAACTGAATACGATGTCAGTTTAATGGATAAATGCTCCCTAGGGGTTTTTATGTAATTATAAAATATTTGAATTCATAGTGTTTTTTTTTTGGGGGGGGGGGGGGCAAATGATAGTCCGAATCATCGGCGTAACATTTGTCTACTTTAACTTTCCGTTCCAGAAAACACACTTCCGCACAACCACTCTTCTATTTTTTTACAGACATTTTAAGTTAGTTAACATAAGTAGTAACTACAATTTCAAATGCAATTATTTTTCATAAAAAGTTTTTTCACCTTGCTTGCTCAACAATTATCCAACATTGTGATTTATTTCAGGGAATATAATCGTCGTAAAATAATCGGAGAAAGCTGTTACGTTTGGGGGAACTTTATGTTTGAACCTTCCTTCTGTATGACAAGATGAAATTGCTTTTGAAATAGATATAGTGCCTTTTCCCTCCAATAAGTGCAATAATTATGCCCCAACATCATTTTCCTAGCTGAATAACTCACCAGTAAACTATAACAATCCTAATTTTTCTGAAGAACTTCGTCAGTCAGCCGAACCAGTTGTCCATAATGTTTCAAAAACAGCAAAATAAAAAATCATTTCTAATACCTTACCTGTCTGACAAGGAAAAGAATATTTGCTCTACATGTTGTGGATTGGCAAGACAGCCAACCCACTATGAGGTAGCCGAAAGGCACGCGTTTAAGCTCACGCAGGCTGGCGTGAGGTCTGGAACAGGACAAGGTAATTATACTAGCAAAAAAAGTACGTAGCTGCTGGAATACTTAACTTTAATCCATAATTGGTGAACATCGCTCTTGACGGTACATGTTTTACAGCATCAATAGTAACTGGTAATGGCGCCTTGCTAGGTCATACCAAATGACGTAGCTGAAGGCTATGCTAACTATCGTCTCGGCAAATGAGAGCGTAATTTGTCAGTGAACCATCGCTAGCAAAGTCGACTGTACAATTGGGGCGAGTGCTAGGAAGTCTCTCTAGACCTGCCGTGTGGCGGCACTCGGTCTGCAATCACTGATAGTGGCGACACGCGGGTCCGACGTATACTAACGGACCGCGGCCGATTTGAAGGCTACCACCTAGCAAGAGTGGTGTCTGGCGGTGACACCACACTACACATAACTGAGGAAATATATAACGCAGTCAACCAGTACCCGAGACACTGAAACATTGGGTTCCACCAGTCAGACACAACAGAGGTGCATAATAACCGGCTTTTCACAATAAAGTTTAGTTCTGGTTATCTTCATATAAACTATATTCGTTTCGCCTGACCACTCACTATCGACAACCATTACACACTTTACACACTTTTTAATCGATGACTACGTCAAAATAGAATACAACATTTCTACTAAACTGCTAATAGAGGACTGCTTTTGATTTACGTCAGTCCTTTTATTGGTGTGATACTGTCCTCAGTTTTTTCCTAGCCTGTGCAAATCTTTTCACTTCCTTGAAAGTTTTACACCAAACATCCTTCATTGTGTCTTTACATATCCTAGCTATAGGCTCCTACTATTTTCCTTTCTAATGTTCCAACGAGCAGCAAGTTAGTCTGACACGGACGAGGCATCAGGTGTCACATTAACTAGACGCTTCTTCTGATAAGGACTACTTAGTAGTTTTTTCATTTCATTATCAACTTAATTTTCAACAACATTCTACAGTACTTCATATCGAATGCTCCCAGTTTCCTCTTCTTAGAATTTCCTTTTCTTCACCTTTCACTTTGAAACTATGTATTCCTCCAGGAATTTACTTATTTCAGTATCAAAATTTGACGTCAGTAGAGCTTGAGAGGCGTTCGCTGTCCACACATCTTTCATGGCGCGTTTTCGTGCCCTCGTCGAAAGGCACTCGCCAGGCTCAATGATCAGCTGTTAGTTATCCGTCTGCTAGGGTAGTACATGTCTAGCTGGAAACTGCATGGTACGCCTTATCAACTCGTGCCGGCCGGGGTGGCCGAGCGGTTCTAGGCGCTACAGTCTGGAACCGCGCGACCGCTACGGTCGCAAGTTCGAATCCTGCCTCGGCCATGCATGTGTGTGATGTCCTTAGGATAGTTAGGTGACCTCAGAAGTTAAGTCCCATAGTGCTCAGAGCCATTTTTATCAACTCGTGTGAGATTTGACGTTACTCAGCCATTAGGAAAGCTTGGCGGCAGAATTGGTCCGCGAGGCCCTGAGGCTGGCTTACAAAGGCACACACACTTGCATTTTTACCCGATGTGTATCAAATGGTTCAAATGGCTATGAGCACTATGAGACTTAACTTCTGAGGTCATCAGTCCCCTAGAACTTAGAACTACTTAAACCTAACTAACCTAAGGACAGCACGCACATCCATGCCCGAGGCAGGATTCGAACCTGCGACTGTAGCGGTTGCGTGTTTCCAGACTGTAGCGCCTAGAACCGCTCGGCCACCCCGGCCCGCCCCGATGTATAGCTTTCAAGATAATCTCATCCGAAACTTCAGATGGACCACCTGTATAAATTTTCTAGAACCTCCAATTTGCTCGGCAGCTGTGGATGCAGCAACGAAGAATAACAGAGGCTACTGAAATAAGCAAATGTTCGAACAGCAGGAACAGGGAGGGGCCGCGCGGGATTAGCCGAGCGGTCTGGGGCGCTGCAGTCATGGACAGTGCTGCTGGACCCGGCGGAGGTTCGAGTCCTCCCTCGGGCATGGCTGTGTGTGTTTGTCCTTAGGATAATTTAGGTCAAGTACTGTGTAAGCTTAGGGACTGATGACCTTAGCCGTTAAGTCCCATATGATTTCACACACATTTTGAACAGGGAGGATGGCTGTAAGTTATCTGCGGCCTGACTGCCAGCGATTCCAGCTTGGCGGACGGCGTGTGTTCGCCAGCCAGCAGCAGCACCACTTGACCTGCGTTTAGCAGCATAAACAGAGGCCACGAGAGAACCGCCGTGCGGCCTTAACGCTTCGCTGCAGGAAAACATGACCCCTTGGATAACAGCTGCCGATTTGCTATTGCCTGCCAGTTATCAACGAGAGTTACCTTGCAGTCAGCCAGCAGGGTAGCACAGACAATAGCCCACCATACACCTAACCCCTTCCACAACAACCTCTCTTCATATTGTCCAGTGACGTACCTGATACGTGACATCACAGCAACTAGATGACCGAAACAGACAGCACGTAGGAGACCAGATTCACCAGTCTCCAGCAGTTAACTACCCTGAAGAGGACCACAGGAGGGCGGTCGAAATGTCGGTGATTTAGTTGCTATAGTGTTTTAGAATGACACGGCATAATACCCAAACTTCTTTTATTCGAAGTTGTCCAAGTTCTTACACTGTCTTTAACTGATTTTTATTTAAACACATCTGTCGCAACTGCCTTTTATGAAAGTAATATGAGGGAGAGCGTAGTAGGCTGTACTGTTTTCATTTTTATTAGCTGTGCTATCGGCCGATTTCGACAATTACGTCATTATCAAGTACACCTTGACGAGTATCAGATGATGGCACACGTAAGATGTTAAAATTTCTATTTCATGCTTGAGGCCACATTTTACACAGTCCATATCCAATATTACCCGTTCATGATAGCTTGTCATTACAAATACACGAACAAATCACAGTAGGTGTAACCTGCAGCCATTCAGTAGGTAAACTGACAATTACAGTCCAAGCTGTCAGTTTATATTTCGGGTGATCACACCTTACATCTCCTGTCATGTGCTTATGTATATGTAATGAAATGCTTCCGTGCACCTGATATATTTGATGTGGAGTATATAAAATGTGGCCACAAGCGTGCCACAGAAGTTTTCATCATGTGGCACACCTTATGTGTTGCATCATGTGATACTTATCCATGTGTGGTTCATAATGATGTAATTGTAGAAATCGGCTCATAGCACCACTAATAAAACATAAACAATATGCAGCCGTCATAAAATTTCTAGAGGCTATGGCCCCACACAAAAGAAAAATTTCAAAAATGGTTCAAATGGCTCTGAGCACTATGGGACTTAACATCTATGGTCATCAGTCCCCTAGAACTTAGAACTACTTAAACCTAACTAACCTAAGGACATCACACAACACCCAGCCATCACGAGGCAGAGAAAATCCCTAACCTCGCCGGGAATCGAACCCGGGAACCCGGGCGCGGGAAGCGAGAACGCTACCGCACGACTACGAGCTGCGGGCCAGAAATATTTCACGACAGTATTATTTGTAATGACTAACCTGACTTCACCTAGTTCAGTGATTGTATTTCTGATGTTTGCTTATCATATAGCGATGCCTGGAAAACGAGTAGCGTAGGGAACCAACTTTATTTATTTTATTTCCTTTTATTTCATATCAACATCGTTTGTTATCTTCTGCCCATAACCTAATAACTCTGTGATGCATGAATGTGTGGTTGTGTGAAAATACGTGTGCAATTGTAGAATCAGAGTAGCCTTCTTGGGTTTCATTGCGGAACAGTGGGAATGTCCACTGAGTTTTAACTTTCGAAGTAGGCTTGTATCGTGACTCGACCTGAGACAACAGTTTGTCCTGCTCATTTTAAAAGTTCGTCTTGCGATTGGTCAGTCACGCTAACGAATGAACTGTGGAATTTTCTACCGAACTATTGTTCGAATTTTATTCGGTAAACTGGCGCGACGTTTGATTCACGGGCGCTAACATTGTTTTAGCGTCCATTCGATTGGGCGAAGCGTTTGGCACCGCAGGGTCGTTTTTCCTGACTATTTTCTGTCCACCGCCACGAATCAGAAATTTTGCACAAGACCACAGCGTCTGGGAAGTTAGAGAATTTTTCGTGGTCATTTGGTCTGATTAGTGACATCTGCTGCTTTTGAGCCCACTTAGCATAAAACATTTTGGTTGATACTATTGTTAGAGGTTTCTCTTTATAATGTTGGTAATCGATGCAGTGATTACATTCAGTTAGCAAGGGAAATACGCGAATAAATTCTGTGTATGTAAACTTTAACCGTTTTCAACTTAGTTCTCGAAAGAATCTTGTTCTCATTATCCACCAGCGTCAGAATTTGTCTATTGTGCTCTGCAGATTTTCTTGGACTAAAAGAGCAGTCACAAGTCAGACATTCTCAATTCGCAGGGATTATTAGGATTTTCTGTGATTAGTGAATTTCCCTTCCCAGCTGTGGGGAGCGTTTGAATTCTAATGCCTGCACAAGAGCGTGTCGATTCTTTGTTGACAGAATTTGTTAAAAAATCAACCCCCGTAATAAACCATAATATTAAAATGGAAGCTGTGAGGCAGGACACAAACTAGGGGGTTCTATGTGGGTAATGCTCTAGCTGCAAATGTACTCGGCTTTTCGTTAGTGACCGTTAGAATAGCATTATTAACGATAGATATGAAGACAAAAATGTAGTTTGTGAACTACCATGTACACACTGAAGAAAGCACATGCCTACTGAAGGATGAATTCTATGCGGAACTGGTAGCTGTCGTGTATGCCAGCCGCAAAAGAAATTTTGAAGCCTTACTAGGTGATATGAATGTTAAGGCGGGAAGTGAAGACGAATTCCTTTCAACAACTGGAACACGCAGTTTATATACACTCAAAAATGACAACGAAAATGGCATCAGGTTCATATCCATTGCAACATCGAAAGGGATGATCAATAATAGCACAAATTTCCAACGGAAGTATATGCATAAAGGAACTTAGGTGTCGCCAGATGATAAAACAGTTAATCAGATAGATCACACGGCAACTGACATCAAAGCAAAGAACAGAGTGATGGATGTAAAGACAGCATGCGATGTCGCATGTAAAGACTGAATGGAACGCCGGGTGCGGGAGCGACCACTTCCTAGTACTTCCCAGTAAAAAACTGGCTACAAGCTTAGCCCACAGTCAGAGTTAGAAACAATCCGACGAATTTAAGCTCCAGTTCAGAAACCGCTTTGAAATTCTGCAGGAAGAGGATTCACAAAAAAGGACAAGAGTGGAAAGAAGCCAAATATGCAGTAACTGAGGTGGCAAATGCCGTTATCAAGAAGCGGTTTGGGGGCAAGTTGATTCGGTTTGGGGACGAATGCATTAAGGCATTAGCCAAGAGAAGAGAAGCCAAGGAGAGCTGGCTACGAGGCGCAGATTTTACTTAAGGCAAAGTATAGTTCGAAGAAGAATAAAAACCTACCAAAGAAACCATGACGAGAGCGAAGAGAATGTATGCCAAAGGAATGGTAGATGAAGCTCAACAAGGTTTAGTGGAAAAAGAGGCGCAAAAGATGTCCTGTAAAGTTAACTTCTGTAAGAAGGGATTCCAGAGCAGCCAAAATTTTATCAAGGACGATAATGGGATCATACTCACCAACGATTACAACATTGCTGAGAGATGACAATATTTTGGGGATATCCTAAACTGTGATGAACCTAAAGACCTATTCTAATTTTAAGCTTCTGATATTGTAGATTTAGATAATCGCCCATCTTCACGGGAGGACGTAAATATTCAGATAATGAAACTGAAAAGAAGAAAAGTCCAGGAGAAGATGGAATTCAAGCAGAAATCATTGAGGCTGGAGAAGAGAAACCACAATAAAATTCACAAACTAATCAAGAGGTTCTGGATTTTGAAGGACATCGCAGAAGATTGGAAGGCAGCTGTCATCTGCTGTACCCAAAAGAATGGTGACAAAATGGTCCGTACTAATTACAGAGAAATTGGTCTCGTGAACGTCCGCTATAAGATCTTCTCCGACTGTGCGATGGATACAATCCACCAGTTTGCAGAAGAAATGACTAGTGAATATTAGGGGGGTTTCAGAAAGGGCTGTTCTACTGTCTACAACATCTATGTGCTGCGACAGCTCACCAAGAAGATTTAGGAATATGGCGAAGACCTGCTTGCGCACTTCGTAGATTTTAAGAAGGCATACGCCTGAATCCACAAGGAGAGCCTGATGAACTGTTCATCCGAGTTTGAAATACCTAAAAAGCTTTTCAGCCTAGTCTCACTGATTCCAAAGGCGAAGTGAAGCTCGGAAAACAGGTCACGGAGAGTTTTGCATAAATGGGGTTGAGACAGGGAGATGGTATGTCACCGATATTGTTCAACCTGGCGCTCGAAGAGAAATATTTCTGACATATTCCGCCGGTTCGTGGGGGAACATAGGCATATTGATAACTTGAATACACAGTTTTAATGTTCCACAATGATTTGTTTAATAGTTCGCTATGAACCGGCTTTCGGCTTCTTAGGCCATCGTCAGATATCTTAATACTAAACAAATAGTTCACACAACTTTAGTGAAAATTCATAGTTTTAAAACGATTGTTGTGCAGAGATATTTGATATTTCATGACTGTATCAATGCAAAACATAAGCATAATACAATACCTAAAGAGGGGCAATGAACAAATAAATCTTGTTTTACCGTTTATTAAAATATTAAAACTACATGAATGTACAAGCTAAAAATGTCCTACAAGTGAGTAATGGCAAAGGCTTCTATATCATACGGAAAAACTGCTGAATAGACCCAAAAATCCGGGAGGAGGGGCGAGAAAGAACTCACGGAATATTCCATAAATATTATCAAATGTGCTAACGTAGCTCAATTATTCGTCATACAAAATGGGTTTGTGAAACAGAAGTCTATAGCCAAAAAACGTAGCTGGTTCACTTTATATTGCTTAAAACTAAACGTAACACCGAAATGAGCGATGCTGATGTCAATAATTACCAGACAAGCACCCAAGAATGCTGCCCATGTTGCCCATAGAACGCTGGTGAATGAAGAAATGAAAAAGTGGTGTATGGTGCCTGAAAATTGGTGTTTACATTTGAAAGTTGTTCACATGGCAGTTACGTCACTCCCACACCCTCGTGAATTCGACATGTTTCATAAAGAAGTCCCAGTAGATTCATTGGCTGTTACAAACCAGATATACATAGGCCAGAAAGTTAAAGTCTAACAGTCATATCAACTTTCACGAGCTCCATCAACCACTAAACGTCAACAGTTTGTAGAACCAGTCATTAACATGTCAAATCTAAATTTATCTTCTGAAGAAGTCCAAATTTTAAGTGAGGGAATTAAGTAGGCTCGCAAATACAGTATTTCCAAAAACAGCTAGACATTCTGAAAATGTTTCTCGGAATATTCTTTGTTAGACGATGTGTCCACGATACATTTGGTAACTCATGAACGAAACACTATAAACACAGCTGTATTCAACTCTAGTTGTAGGGAGCAAAGAGTGTTCTCCACATTCTCAAGATGTGATTGCCATCATGAGCGACAAGGGAACAGTTTAGTGTTAGTAAATCAGAATATCCAGAATGAGATTTTCACTCTGCAGCGGAGTGCGCGCTGATATGAAACTTCCTGGCAGATTAAAACGGTGTATCGGACCGAGACTCGAACTCGGGACCTTTGCCTTACGCGGGCAAGTGCTCTACCACTTTTTTTTATCATTGTGTTTGGTCGTTGCGGACGTCACAATGACACCCGTTCAAGTTCGTTTGTTGATCCTTCCACTTAGTTTTTTTTGTTACAGAGGTAACCACTGAGCTACCCAAGCACGACTCACGCCCCATCCTCACAGCTTTACTTCTGCCAGTATCTCGTGTCCTACCTTCCAAACTGTGAAGTTTGCATACATAAAATAACCACGTCACTACAAAAGTACTTTGTTTTCCACATACACTCCTAGAAATTGAAATAAGAACACCGTGAATTCATTGTCCCAGGAAGGGGAAACTTTATTGACACATTCCTGGGGTCAGATACATCACATGATCACACTGACAGAACCACAGGCACATAGACACAGGCAACAGAGCATGCACAATGCCGGCACTAGTACAGTGTATATCCACCTTCCGCAGCAATGCAGGCTGCTATTCTCCCATGGAGACGATCGTAGAGATGCTGGATGTAGTCCTGTGGAACGGCTTGCCATGCCATTTCCACCTGGCGCCTCAGTTGGACCAGCGTTCGTGCTGGACGTGCAGACCGCGTGAGACGACGCTTCATCCAGTCCCAAACATGCTCAATGGGGGACAGATCCGGAGATCTTGTTGGCCAGGGTAGTTGACTTACACCTTCTAGAGCACGTTGGGTGGCACGGGATACATGCGGACGTGCATTGTCCTGTTGGAACAGCAAGTTCCCTTGCCGGTCTAGGAATGGTAGAACGATGGGTTCGATGACGGTTTGGATGTACCGTGCACTATTCAGTGTCCCCTCGACGATCACCAGTGGTGTATGGCCAGTGTAGGAGATCGCTCCCCACACCATGATGCCGGGTGTTGGCCCTGTGTGCCTCGGTCGTATGCAGTCCTGATTGTGGCGCTCACCTGCACGGCGCCAAACACGCATACGACCATCATTTTAACCAAGGCAGAAGCGACTCTCATCGCTGAAGACGACACGTCTCCATTCGTCCCTCCATTCACGCCTGTCGCGACACCACTGGAGGCGGGCTGCATGATGTTGGGGCGTGAGCCGAAGACGGCCTAACGGTGTGCGGGACCGTAGCCCAGCTTCATGGAGACGGTTGCGAATGGTCCTCGCCGATACCCCAGGAGCAACAGTGTCCCTAATTTGCTGGGAAGTGGCGGTGCGGTCCCCTACGGCACTGCGTAGGATCCTACGGTCTTGGCGTGCATCCGTGCGTCGCTGCGGTCCGGTCCCAGGTCGACGGGCACGTGCACCTTCCGCCGACCACTGGCGACAACATCGATGTACTGTGGAGACCTCACGCCCCACGTGTTGAGCAATTCGGCCGTACGTCCACCCGGCCTCCCGCATGCCCACTATACGCCCTCGCTCAAAGTCCGTCAACTGCACATACGGTTCACGTCCACGCTGTCGCGGCATGCTACCAGTGTTAAGGACTGCGATGGAGCTCCGTATGCCACGGCAAACTGGCTGACACTGACGGCGGCGGTGCACAAATGCTGCGCAGCTAGCGCCATTCGACGGCCAACACCGCGGTTCCTGGTGTGTCCGCTGTGCCGTGCGTGTGATCATTGCTTGTACAGCCCTCTCGCAGTGTCCGGAGCAAGTATGGTGGGTCTGACACACCGGTGTCAATGTGTTCTTTTTTCCATTTCCATGAGTGTATTTATCGTTGCTGACCACTCAATTCTCAGTGGTTAGTAATACTTCATGGAAGATAGAAGTATACTAAATATGTCCACCTTTATATTTTCGTACTTATTTTGATTTTTAGGAAGATTTTTAGTAGTTTGTAATGGGGAGGTTATTGATACGGCGAGACATTGACTCCAACGTCCACCACTAAAGTGATATCATGAGGGTATACAGGCCCTCCCAGTAAGGTGCCGCAAGGGCGTCACATTGAACGAGATAATGTTGAATAATAGGATTTGTAGCCAAAAGAGTGGGGAATCCTGAATAAAACCAAACTGGTTTCAGATAAAAAAAAGTTGCATTATTTATTGAAACCCCTCACAGTTACGTTACACTCCGCCACGTTATACGCTACAATAGTATACCTTTGAAACTTTAACCGATCAAATGCTTAGGCCCCCCTCCCACCCTCCTCTCTCTCTCTCTCTCTCTCTCTCTCTCTCTCTCTCTCTCTCTCTCTCTCTTTCTCTCTCTGTCTCTCAGAATGGCTGACATCCTATGGATTTTGATCAGTCAGTGACACATCTTTGAGAAACAACTTCAAACTTTTTTTTATGTTTTATTGGATGCTAAATTTCGACATTTTATAGCAAAGACTGTTACTGTCTCCACGATCCACTGGAGGAACAGATTCTATGTCATGTACTCACTCATCCAAAAAGAATTTTGAATGGCCACTAGCATCTTCGACATTAGTTCGCTGAATCCCATTTGGACTACAGTCAAATGTATTGGGGGGGGGGGGGGGGGCACAAAAAATATCAACTAGCGATATTTTGCTATGTGACGTTTTTAAATGTACAAATGGCATTCTCAGTTGAGCAACTCGTTTGGAACTCAAAATATGTGTTTAATTCACGGGGCACATCAAATAGAGCGAGAATATAGAGGAGATATCGTACACATTTGCGTGTAGAGACGATGCGTTGCCACCGTATCATTCTGTCTAGCATTCACGTATCGGACAGTCTCGAACTGAAATTTGAAGCAGGAGATTGTGACTGCCTCTAGATGCGATGTCCTTCACTGAAGGTGAACCTGCGCAGTTGCCTGGATGACGCCTCCTGCTGCTATCGAGGGCCGGTGTACTCTGCAGAGATAAGACTTGTTTGCTCGCAGGTTCGGCAAATCAGTCCAGCTGGAGATAAGCGACAACGACCAGCCTTTCCGCTCAATGGTCCAGTCTCATCCGTGCAGACCAGGCCCGAGAAACTAAACTGCCGCATTTACAGCCTGTACTTATCAGGGAACATTTACCCATCCTAGAAAACTTTTGTAGAAACAAGCCTAATTTATGAGTGTCTTTTGGGAATAAGTTACGAACGTACGTACGAAGCATTGAAAAACATTAAGACACGGAAAACAAAACTTATTTGTTGGAAACTGGAATAAGGAAGTGCGTAAGAGAATAAACTGATATTTCATTTTGGTTCGTCTCATATGACGCCACGTGCTCGAGAGCCCCTAATAGCCGACGGAAGCGCTCTCTCTTACCTCTATATAACTATATCTTCAGGATTATGGAGAGCAGCAACACTGCAACAGCGATATATTGACATTTTTAAAGCAGAAACCAAAAATACAAAGAACAGTTTTTTGTTCACCACGAAAATGCAATTTTTTTACCGATGGCCACGTGCATAAAGGATAGCATATTTGTGGACAGAGGAACGATTTTTTGTAATAATTAGTCTATTATTTATATTATAATTTGGCTGTTCTCTGTCCGGGACTTCTTTTCTTAATTTCTGGTGGAGATGGATGTATGAGAACGTGTAAAATAATTTATTAAATGAAAAAACGTAGAAATACTGCAAAAAAGTTACCGCTAATATTAAGAGTCTCAAGATAGTTTTTGTGTTGTATTTCTTGTTTTGTTTCCTCAAATGCAATTACAACTGAAGTACGATGAAGAAAGGAAGTAGATGGAAATAAATACTTCAGTGACGTATTTCATTGGTCTTCTGGAAAGAGATCGAGTTGTTTCGATCGCACAGCACATTCGTGATTGTACATGTAATGTGACTGAAGTTATTGCGATACTGTAGCTATTGTACTATCATAGAGCAAAATAGCTCGAAACACAACATTTTTAACTTCTCGTTGCTGAAATTATAGCTCTGGTAACATTTTGTAAAATATATCATGGCAGTCTTTGGTTATAAAATTCTGTATTTGAATAACCCACTATTGAAAGACTGCGTCTTACAGTTAAAGAGACAACACACGAATGTGACTCCGACATCCATATTTGTTACATGATTTTATTAGGTTCTTGACCTGTACTGAGGAGCAATTACTACCAGTTCTGGCCAAAAGCCCGAAATTGCAACAGCGGGACGTGCAAATAAAAATTTTACAGTTTCAACTGTCAAACGCGAGAAAAATGTATTTTACAGAATAGAATTTTTAAGGCAGTATCTTGGTACTCTTTTCAAATAGGTGTTGATACGATAATCCCAGCGAGCTCCCAGCTTCCACACAGCCATAAACACGCAGCTTTACATTCGATGGTGCATCGCTACATATTGCTCCATTATTTGAACCAGCCTTTCATACAGGGCTACAGACTATCAAACATATCGCTTCCAGCAACGGCTGTAGCTATGTCCTGAATGATAATATACAACGAAAAAAGAAAACACATAACGTTGTACCACTTCTGTACGCTGCCAAACAGCAATCACTCAGTAGTTACAAAGCGTCTTGCAAAAGCCCATACACTGGCAACATTGAAGACAACCTTCCAGTCCGCAGCTCGTGGTCGTGCGGTAGCGTTCTCGCTTCCCGCGCCCGGGTTCCCGGGTTCGATTCCCGGCGGGGTCAGGGATTTTCTCTGCCTCGTGATGACTGGGTGTTGTGTGCTGTCCTTAGGTTAGTTAGGTTTAAGTAGTTCTAAGTTCTAGGGGACTGATGACCATAGATGTTAAGTCCCATAGTGCTCAGAGCCACAACCTTCCAAAAAAGTCTCGTAACTACGGACTCGCCTTTTATAATACCAACAGCATAGCAAAATTTTTATTTAGTAGCAAAGACAATTGCAACCGGTGGCACAGAGTGATGCATATAAAATCACTTGCAAGCAGTGTGAAAAAGTGTATTTTGGTCAGTCAGGCAGAGCTGTGGTAATTACGCTACGTGAATATGAGAGAAGATGGAGATTAAGGAAGAAATATTCATCCTTTGCTGACCACGTGTTAGCAGAAAACCATTCATACGAAGTAGAATGTGAAGTTTTACTTCCTGTCAAGAAAGCAGAAAGATGACTCTACTGGAAATACTGGAAATCACCAGACACATGACACAGAATGCCAGCATAGTAATAAATGATCAGACTCAATTTCCATTTTCGCCTTTGTTGAATTAAGTTTTCGTTACAAACACTAGATCAAACTGTAACTTCTTTTTATTTTCCATCAGCTGTCAAAAGCATCTCCACTTCGAAACTTTGTTCATCCCCTTTTCTAGTTACTGTTTTTACTTCTTTATGACAAAGAATGTATTGTTCTCCTACGTAAAGACTCTGTCATCTTTGTATCTGCTGTACAAATAATGTCTGTCTAAGTCGCATGTTATGTTTATGTGTGTTTGCAACTTCAGCTGTCACATGAAGATGACCTGAGAAACCGAAGGCTGGTTCGGCACCAAATAAGCATAATGTTGCAGAAAATTGAAAAGTATTTTCTTTTTTAATATTAAAAATACATTTCTTAAGCATACAATGTAGGCTTTAATCATACAATGTAGGCTTGCAGTAGCCGGACGACCTCAGAAGATGTCTCCCGCAGATGGAGACGAAACGTTAGGTGGAAATTTTATACATCGACCACGGCTTCTCAGCCCGGAAGTTTTAACTGAAGACATTTCTTAAGCATTCTCATGGATTATAGGAGGTGGAAAGGAATGTTGGCATACGTGCAGGGGTAAAGACTAGCGAACGATACTCAATAGTAAAGGACGTACACTAACACGAGCTAGTCTCTCCTCGAACTTTGTCATTCATTTACTTACTTTTAAGCACTTTACGCGATCACGACCAGAGGTCCGCGTGCGGCTGCGAAGCTCCTGCTCCAAGGGATTCTGTTTTGTGCCTTTTCTCACCAGTTTCCCTCTATGTCAATCTGCAGCAAGTCCACACTGAATCCTTCCCTTCATATTTTTTTTCGGTCTTCCTAGTGCTCGTCTTCCACAGGAAGTAAAATCCATGGTCATCAACGGCCGGCGGTGTTCATCTATCCGAGCGACATATCCTGCCCATGGTTCATAATTGGTTATGAGCACTATGGGACTCAGGATCTTAGGTCATAAGTCCCCTAGAACTTAGAACTACTTAAACCTAACTAACCTAAGGACATCACACACACCCATGCCCGAGGCAGGATTCGAACCTGCGACCGTAGCAGTCCCGCGGTTCCGGACTGCAGCGCCAGAACCGCTAGACCACCGTGGCCGGCAATGTCCTGCCCATACTAGCCGTTTTCTTCAGTGTTATTAGTTACGTCTTTTTTTCTGACACTACAATTTTCGCAACATCTACATCTACATCTACATCTACATTTATACTCCGCAAGCCACCCAACGGTGTGTGGCGGAGGGCACTTTACGTGCCACTGTCATTATCTCCCTTTCCTGTTCCAGTCGCGTATGGTTCGCGGGAAGAACGACTGTCTGAAAGCCTCTGTGCGCGCTCTAATCTCTCTAATTTTACATTCGTGATCTCCTCGGGAGGTATAAGTAGGGGGAAGCAATATATTCGATACCTCATCCAGAAACGCACCCTCTCGAAACCTGGCGAGCAAGCTACACCGCGATGCAGAGCGCCTCTCTTGCAGGGTCTGCCACTTGAGTTTGTTAAACATCTCCGTAACGCTATCACGGTTACCAAATAACCCTGTGACGAAACGCGCCGCTCTTCTTTGGATCTTCTCTATCTCCACCGTCAACCCGATCTGGTACGGATCCCACACTGATGAGCAATACTCAAGTATAGGTCGAACGAGTGTTTTGTAAGCCACCTCCTTTGTTGATGGACTACATTTTCTAAGGACTCTCCCAATGAATCTCAACCTGGTACCCGCCTTACCAACAGTCCGACGCGTTGGCTCTGTATTTTGTGCAGCTGGAGTTTGAAATTCCTTGAGGGACTACGTGATTTAAAAAGCTGACTTGGAAGGAACCCCTTGAGTGCGAGGTCGCAAGTTTAGTCTTTAGTAAGGCTTATTTGAAAGTGTTGTGTTAGCAATTATGATGGCAAAAATATTAGCTGCTAATGACGCACCACGTCCACCAGGAGTGCGACAGAAAATGGGTGTCCGGGAGGTGTAGAGATCAACCTTCTATGGGATGTATGAATTACACTTCACAAAATAGACGTCGTCGACATCCATGAAATGGACCATTAACTTGCACCATGAACACCGAATGAAAAATGGCGGGTCAACAGTGATCACGAAGGCTCGCACCATCAAGATCGAAGGCGGACTCCCTGGGAGTTACAAGCCGTGCAGGATGTTCAGCTAGGTATTCACTCTTAAAGAACGCATATAGAGTCATATTAGTGTAACGGGGTGAAGAGAACTGATAGAATGTGATGGCATGCAACTGAATACAAAATAATCTGTCGTGGAGCTTATCGTGAAACTGGCTATTCTTTAAGACGTAGCTGCAGATAGTGCAATAATATGTTTTATAGGCATGGGAAAAACGAACATAGAAAGACTAAATTTGTCCAGTGTTCCAGTGGTATGAATTTCAATGTCACTCAAATTTCTGGAGGCATACTAGGTTCTACAGCAGTATCATTTTTATACACAGACCAGGAATCAAGCAAAACCAATTCACTTTGACCAGCTATTGGATAAAAGCAGTGCTCATTGCACAGTTGTAGTTCTCTTACGCCTATTTTCCAGATCTTGCATCCTCCGATGTAAAAATTCCCTACTGCCCTTGCAAGATCACGCACACGAAAAAGCATCGTAGGGGGCAACGCATTTCCAACTTCTCGCAGTACAATAAATAACTTTCCACCCAATTTACCATTCAGATTAACAGTGGGCATCATTGTAAAGGAATGCGTTAAGGCACTGATGTTAGTTGATTTTGATACAACTCTCACGGTAGCTTTAATTTCCAGGGTTCCTTTCATACGCGTTTATTCTTAAAACCCCAATTGGTCGGAGTTGAAAACAAATTCCTTACTGAACGATGGGATAAGTTGGTTTATCTCATCTACAAATTTTTGGGCAGATTCCGTAGTTTGCTGTGCATCGGCAGCTTAACGCTTTGTTTGAGATTTAATTATATTAAGTTTTCTAATTCTGTAGCACTGTTTGAAGTTACGCAGCCAACTACTGCTTCCCTTGAATTCATTGTAATCTAAGTCGAGCGCAGTTTGATGTGCGTGATGTAGCAGGTCAGTATCATGCACATCCTGTAAATTGTGTCGAGCATCCTTGAAACGTAAAAACCGCAGTTTTTGGAGTAAGTGCGCCGTGTCTCCCATTGAATATCCGAAATTTATCTTATGCATTACACACTCATATTTCTGCGGAATTATTCGAAATATGTTCATAATCGTTCTTTTACTGTGCTGAGGATGATCTTACACGTACGTAGTTACGTTTAGTACTGTCTACTTGAACAACGACTGTCCTTTACAACGCCGGCCGCGGTGGCCGTGCGATTCAGGCGCTGCTGTCCGGAACTGCGGGACTGCTACGGTCGCAGGTTCGAATCCTGCCTCGGGCATGGGTGTGTGTGATGTCCTTAGGTTAGTTAGGTTTAAGTAGTTCTAAGTTCTAAGGGACTTATGACCTAAGATGTTGAGTCCCATAGTGCTCAGAGCCATTTTTTTTGTCCTTTACAACGTTTTCCTGGAGACCAGATATGTGGCTCCCTGTCCGAGAAGGATTATGAACTAAATGGCTTGATACCTGTTTCAATATCACTTTCACTTGTTAAGCACCAATCGTCATCATTGTACTCTTCACAGCAAATACATTGTCCACACAGTCGAGCTTATACGACACCACACACTCCACTAACTCATCTTGCAGAAACGGTAATATTTCATCTGCAACTTCTTTCTCACTCTGCGAAATACCTTGGGTTCCTTTTCGATAAAATGCCAACTTCGGCAACTGTTGTCATAGACATAATGCGATGTTCGCTATGTTTATCGTTGCTATTATTCTGCTTTGTGTCAACACCACTAGCACTGTAGTACTGTTGTAAGTTACTTGTCAATTACGCATTCAACTACGCTCCGTAGGCTCATGCTGTGCATACCATTGGATTAATCTCCAGTCCCGCCCCCTCTTTCCATTAGCAACTAGCGTTATAATTGGATGGTTGACAACTTGTGGACCGTCGAGTATCGTAAACATTATTGGCCTTTTGCGACATCGTAATGGTTTCAAATGGCTCTGAGCACTATGGGACTTAACATCTATGGTCATCAGTCCCCTAGAACTTAGAACTACTTAAACCTAACTAACCTAAGGACAGCACACAACACCCAGTCATCACGAGGCAGAGAAAATCCCTGACCCCGCCGGGAATCGAACCCGGGAACCCGGGCGTGGGAAGCGAGAACGCTACCGCACGACCACGAGATGCGGGCTGCGACATCGTATTCAAAGGGTTCCTCGTTAGAGTGAAGTACGATCAGTTGGCATCTTGGACTCTCGCTTTGATTTCTGCCTCACACGATGTATCCTCTGTAAAGATTGCCCCCAGATATTTAAAATTCTCAACCCTTTTGTATGATCGAGTTCCGATTACCAGGCGCTGGAGACGGTCTCTCGAACAGGCATGGTTCCTGCTCATCACCGTGTACTTGGTCTTCGATTGTCTCGCAAGGAACCGGTTGTGCTCGCTGACGCCTCCACGCTGTCCAGCATTCGCATCAGTTCTACCTTAGATCGGGACAACAGGGCCACTTCGTCGGTTAATGGGAGGTGTGTGATTTTCACATCCTCTACCTTAATCCCCTCAAAATTTTATAGAAAGCTTTCTCATTAACTTATTAATAACTTGAATATACTGTATTAATGTTTCAAAATCATTTGTTTAAGAGTTCACTATGAACCGGCTTTCGGCTTCTTAGACCATCGTCAGATAACGTAACACTAAACAGATAGTCCACACAACTTCAGTGAAAATTCACAGCTATACAAAGGTTGTTATACAAAGATATTCGACATTTTATCACTATATCGATACAAAACACAGACACAAAGAGAGAGACTCTGAACAAATAAATCTTGGATTGAAGTATATTAAAATATTAAAACTATATGAATGTACAAGCCAAAAAATGTTCTAAGTGTGAGTAATGGCACAGGCTACTCTGTCATATCGACAAACTGTTGAATGTGATTGAACGGCTCAGAAAAGAGGAGGGGGTGGAGGGAAGAGTGGCGAGAAAGAAGTGTACAGAATATGGGTCTGGAACAAGCATTACCTGACGGTGCCACTCAAAAGTTTCCACATGTTCATTAATTATTCTTTCTGTACCTAACAGAACAGATCTTTACTACACATGAGGGTCCAGTGCAGAAGTTGCTGCTAGTGAGTTTTGAGATCATGGTTATCGTACTCTCCAACACTTGCAGAAAATAAATACTGTAGTAGGATAGTACACGACAGATTGTCTGTGTGGTCTGTTAATTTAAAATCTGTATCTGTTCCCCTGGAATTTTTATTCATTTGCTGCCTTTCTTGTTTCTTCGACATACGGGATGAACTGCAGTTCCGTCACATACCCACGCTAACAAGAACTTGTCCTACTTCCCCTTTTATTACGTTGTCTACCTTTAAGGCTTCTTTGTGTTCGGTGGACTCGCGAAGCTGTATTGTGGACTGCCCGTTTCTGAGAAAGTGACTTGCGCTGAGCGGGCAAGTACGTGAGGCACATTCGTTCCGGCGTCGGCCTAGATGCGGCGCGGCTCGTCGGCGCCCTGCGACGTCCAGGTGGCGCCGCAGCCTTCGCGTCACCTAGGCGTGCTCGCGGCCCTCCACGCCACGTTACGCGAGCAATGGCGGACTCCCAAGGGCGGGCGTGGCGCGAGACCCCGGCGGGCGCTCGCGGATGGCATTCTCCGCGCCGTGCCGTGAAGGCGGGCTGACGCGATCGCGTAGCCTTCACCGCCTCACGATGCCATCCGGCGTGGAATGTCGTCAAAGGAGAGGAGCAATCGGGGACGAGTATTACCGGTGGTGACAGGATCCCGCTAGCCGGCGAGTTAAGTCAGAGTTCCCTCGGGTTAGCTCTTGTGTTACTCAAAGCAGCTCTATTGGAGCCAAGGGTACGGTCCGTACAAAATAACTTGGTCCATAACTGCACAGGCGGTGAGGTAGGGGAAGAGGCAACGCTAGTTTGGAACTCCGAGTGAACCACTTCCATGCCACAGTGCAGAAGTACACTACTGGCCATTAAAATTGCTACATCACGAAGATCGCGTGCTACAGATGCGAAATTTAACCGACAGGGCGAAGATGCTGTGATATGCAAGTGATTAGCTTTTCAGAGCATTCACACAAGGTTGGCGCCGGTGGCGACACCTGCAACGTGCTGACATGAGGAATGTTTCCAACCGATTTCTCATACACAAACAGCAGTTGACCGGCGTTGCCTGGTGAAACGTTGTTGTGATGCCTCGTGTAAGGAAGTTAAATGCTTACCAACACGTTTCCGACTTTGATAAACGTCGGATTGTAGCCTATCGCGATTGCGGTTTATCGTATCTCGACATTGCTCCTTCGACAAATCTTAATGACATTGTATACAGTCATTTGCGCCTGATTACCAAGAACTTCTCCTCTACCTACTTTGCGCGAAGACTGCAGTGCCTTGATAGCTGTAATAGGGAGACAGCAAAGAGAACCCTCGTAGGTGGGAGTTCGCTGGCTGCAGTCAATTAAGGCGGCCGGTACTTCCTAAGAACAGGGCCGAGTCTCCCAGCATTCGGGCCGAGAATGCGATTCTCTACAGGAGCCACGTTATTTTGTGAGAGTTATGTAGACATCGAATCCATTTAATTCGCTATGAGGTTATAACTTCTGACTAGAGTGCTATCATAACGATGAGGAACGGATGAGATGGTCATTTGGCTATTCTTTACGTAGGGCAAAACGCAGATCGGAGGCTCGAAAGGGAGGGTGCACCGACATCTGCTTCCCACAGTCACTTAAAACGATGCCACAAAAATTAATATGATGATGGACGGCCAAAAAGTATGTAAGTGTGTCTCATAAAGACGGCATCTTTTGAAATGCTCGCTATTTCTATACTAATAAATTTGGCGGCACTGAATGTCCCATGATTTTCATCTGTTTTCGTCGTGATTATTAATGGAGAACTTTACGGCGAAACAGCGTGGTGTCATAGTGAAAACTCATTAAAACTGTGGAAAATGTTGTAAGGAGACTGCTCACAAAGTGCGTGGAATATTTGCTCAACGTCATGCTCTGGATAAGTAGACTATGACGAGCCTTGCGGCTAAATTTGAGAAAACCGGTTCTGTTGAGCACATTTCAACCTAGGTGCGTCCTCATTTTAGTCTGCGCCTTGTCGAAAGACACGGTTGTTTTCCCCGCATCCAGAGCGTCATTCTGGTTCAAATGGTTCAAATGGCTCTGAGCACTATGGGACTTAACATCTGAGGTCATCAGTCCCCTAGGCTTAGAACTACCTCAACCTAACTAACCTAAAGACATCACACATACATGCTCGAGACAGGATTCGAACCTGCGACCGTAGCAGCAGTGCGGTTCCGGACTGGAGCGCCTAGAACCGCTCGGCCACAACGGCCGGCTCGTCGTTCTGAATGGAGTGTGATCCTGGTGCCGCTGGAGGGTGGACAGGGCAGGTATGTGTCTGCTGCGATCGTCGTCTTGGCCGAGCAGATGGGGAGAGCGGTCAGCGGAGCAGCCACTCAGTTGCCGCGAGCTGTCACCAACATCTTCTGGAGGACAGCACCTCGCCGCGCTTGGCAAGCCTACGGCACATCGTCAGGCGCCGGTTTGGCGTGGCAGCCGAGGTGACCGGAATGGCGGGTTCGGCCTGAACGTGTTGGAGTCACTTACTTGACATAAACGAAAGAGCGACTTCTGGGCAAAGGTGTGAGCGAAGGCCTCTAGTATTTCCAGCTAGGTCTACACAGGACGTGGACACTATGTGGACACAATGGCGTGGTGGCGCGGTTTGTGTGTTTCCCAGGCCAGGCGGAAAGTGATCCCAGTCGAGGCAGGGGAAGGGAGAGGAGCACTACCGTAGTGATTCTGCAGCTGATGGTTGCTTGCCCGTGGTTTGATGGTTGATACGACGCTTATATCTGCACGGAATCCGTGGCTGTAGTGTAACAAATGTGTATTTGTATTGAAGAGACACAGCAGTGGAGTTACGAGTGCTGGAAGCGAGAGAAGTTCTACTTGTTATTACATGCTCCGAGAGCGTGTAATTATATTAATCCTGAAGTGTTCTGTTTAAACTACACCATGAGATTTGCTGCTGAAAATTCATCCTGTTACTTGCTCTGTGCGGATGATCAATTGTTTGTATTCTAATACATGAACCTGTTAAGATATGTGTGTAGGTAGACAGGCAGAGCATTGTGTGCAGCTTGTTGTGGTAGCAGAAGATCAATGCGCAGTTGTGTGTTATGATCCTAGGTAAGTCTATGGGTTGTTTTTCCACTTTGTGTTCTACTGCTGAAGTTGGCTCGAATATTATTACTGGTTACGGCCTAAGGCTGAGCATTGTAAATTGTTAATGTTGTTGCCCTCTTGTTTATGTTGGGACAAAGATCGGATTTTCGTTCTCTGATTGAAAGGAAGATATTTTTTGTATTAATTATGTGGTGCCCTATTTAAGGATCTTTAAAGGACACAGAAATATTTTGCTTCATTGAATATGCTTTACAATTCTGAAATCAGAACTATATTCATGTTAAAGAATAAAATCGTTAAATTGAGCCCCAAGTCTGCAAAACCTCCGCTGGACCCGTATTCCACTTAAATCCTATGCTATAAGTACTTCCGCTGACGGGAATGGTAATGTTGCTGTAAGTTCGGTAAAATATACATTGTGACGTTCACATAAAGCAGCATGTATCGGATACTGAAGGAAGATCAGCACCTTGAGCCTATAAAATTTAACAGACACAAGAGCGAATCAAAGAGAAGACAACAAATTCATCAATAAAATAGTATTCATTTATGAGACGTGCTTGAGGGGCTTTGTGAACAAGTAGAATTGCAAGATTTGAGGCATAAAAACCCTCGAGAACCCATTACATCCAAAACGAGGTATTGGATGGTGCGGCTTTTGAGCTGAGGTCGTAATTGGGCTGCACTTCTTTGAAGACAGCGCCGGAAACGCGCTAACACCGGACACCGAAAGTTACCTCAGTATGTTTAGGAAGATTTTTTGGTCTGAAGTGGATCGTGTGAATAGAGAAAGAGGCTTGCTTTCAACAAGACGGTGCAATCTGTCACTCATGGATTGCAAAAATGGACTTGTCACGAGAGAGGTTCCCTGTCCTAGTGATAGTTGGCAACAGGCATGTCAATTGGTTATCTACATGTTGTGATATGACACGACCTAATTTCTTTCTGTAAGGGTGTTTGAAATTTCTTGAGCAACCCAACAAGCCACTATCAGTTACAGAGCTCAAGGTCGAGATTTAGCGCATTATTTCAGAGACAGAGGTGTAAGTATGCCTAAAAGTTATGGTAAATATCATCGAGGGAACGAGAGTGTGCCTGCAGAGTCGTGGAGGGCTTCTGACTTCACAGAGAGCATAAACTGAAATAATACGTAAATTACTCAATTTCATCAATAAATTTGTATGTTATTCTATACTCAAAATTTCATTCCTTATGCGGAAATTCTAACATGAAAATTTCTGAAAACAATTTATGCAGACGCATCGAAAACTTACAACTGGAACAGAGGGCACTCACAGTTCAGGGGGATAACAAAACCGTAGTTCTGCAAAGATATTATGTATTAAAATATATTAAAAATTTGGTTTTCTTGATGTCCTTGAGGTGTAATACAAACCATTACGAATTTTATGCTTATCTAAAAAAATGCTTAGCTAGGAGATAATCTATTAATTGTGTATCGCCATTCTGAAGATTTGAATGGAATACACTGGAATCAAAATCTGCGTAGTCACACATAATGGTACATAAGCCTAAGTTAATTTAATTTATACTTCCCATAAATTATTTTGTGTACCAGCGTTATTAATTTTTAAGCTTTTTTGGTCTAAAACTATTTTTAATAATGTATAATTAGCTGACAACGAAGTTGTGGAGAACACTTAGAGAGCACAGAGCTGAAGTAAAACTAACATTCTGCAACCAAAAAGCCGAATTGTTTCATATGAAAAAACCGAGCTGTTAACTGACACATTCATTGGTTAATAGGGATACAAAAACATGAAGTTTCATGAGCCCATGGTGACTACTCAAATTCAAATGGCTCTGAGCACTATGGAACCTAACATCGGAGGTCATCAGTCCCCTAAAACTTAGAACTAATTAAACTTAAGGACATCACACACATCCGTGCCCGAGGCAGGATTCGAACCTGCGACCGTAGCAGTCGCGCGGTTCCGGACTGAAGCGCCTAGAACCGCTCGACCACCACGGCCGGCTAGTGACTACTCTTCAATGTGAAAACAGGCTTATTATCCTTAACATTAGAAAAAGTATCTGAAGCGAAGTAAGTACCCTCTGCTGTAATGTGCTCTGTTCTACTGTTAAGTAGCATTATTATTAACAACTGTGCAGTGTTCTGGAACTACTAGACGAATTAGTCCACGTGCAAGAAGTCTTAGGTTGTTGTGAGTCACAGAATTCGTTAACATTAACTCCAGTACACGAGTATTTTCAGCACAGACAAAAACTTAATCCGACACAAGTTTATCAGGTGCAATAGTAAATATCCTCTAGGCAGGCAAAAGGGAACGCACAAATGACGACAAGCGCAGGTTAGTAGAGATTGTTGCGTCTGTGAAAATATCTATGCGCGAAGCGTACAGCAACTACCATCGTCATACTTTAGCAAAAAATCTGGCAGAGAACCCCAGAAATTTCTGGTCTTATGTAAAATTGCTAAGCGGGTCTAAGACTTCCATTAAGTCCCTTGATGACCAGTGGCAGTTGAAGACAGCAAAACAAAATCCGAAGATTTAAATTTCACGCAGGACAACCGCACAAATATACCGTCATTTGACCATCGGACAGACTCCCGTACGGACGACATAGAAATAAACATACCTGGTGTTGAGAGGCAACTTGAAGATTTGAAAACAAATAAATCACCCCGTCTGGATGGAACCCCAGTTCGATTTTACAAATGTTCAAATGTGTGTGAAATCTTATGGGGCTTAACTGCTAAGGTCATCAGTCCCTAAGCTTAGACACTACTTAACCTAAATTATCCTAAGGACAAACACACACACCCATGCCCGAGGAAGGACTCGAACCTCCACCGGGACTCGATTTTATAAAGAGTACTCTATGACATTGGTCCGTTACCTAGCTTGCATTTATCGAATCTCTCGCCCAGCACAAAGTCCCAAGCGACTGGAAAAAAGAGCAGGTGACTCCAGTATATAAGGTAAAAGAATGGACCCGCAAAATTACGGACCAATATCCCTAGCTACTGTTTGCTGTAGAATCCTTGAACACATTCTCAATTACATCATGGTAAACTTTTATGAGGCTAAGAAGCTTATGTCCACGAATCAGTATCGTCTAAGAAAGCATAGCTCGTGCGAAACTCAGTTTGGCCTTTTCTCACATGATATACTGAGAACTATGGGTGAAGGGCAAAACGCAGATTCGATATTTCTAGATTTCCAGAAAGCATTTGACACGGTGCCACATTGCATGCTGTTAGCGAAAGTACGAGCATATGGAATAAGTTCACAGATATGTCAGTGGCTCGAAGACTTCTTAAGTAATAGAACCCCGTATCTTGTCCTTGACGGCGAGTATTCATCAGAGACGGGAGTATCTTCGGGAGTGCCCCTGGGAATTGTGATTGGACCGCTATTGTTCTCTATGATTTGGCGGACAGGGTGGGCAGCAGTCTGCGGTTGTTTGCTGTTGATGCCGTGATGTAGGTAAGGTGTCGAAGTTGAGTGCCTGTAGGAAAAAAAAGACTTAGACAAAAATTCCGATTTGTGTGATGAATGGCAGCTAGCCCTAAATATGGAAATTGTAAGTTAATAGGCGTGAGCAGGATGATGAAACCTGTAATGTTAGAATATAGTATTACCAGTGTCTTGCTTGACACAGTCAAGTCTTTTAGATATCTGGGCGTAGCGTTGCAAAGCTATATGAAGTGGAACGAGCATGTGAAAACTGCGGCAGGGTAGGCAAATAGTCGACTTCGGTATATTGGGAGAATTTTAGGAAAGAGTGGATCACCTGTAAAGGAGACCGCATATATGACGCTGGTGCGTACCGCTCGAGTCTTTGGGATCCGTACCAGGTCTGATTGAAGGAAGACGTCGAAGCAATTCAGAGGAGGGCTGCTAGATTTGTTACCGGTGGGTTCGAACAAAACGTAAGTGTTACGAAGATGCTTAGGGAACTCATATGGGAATCCCTAAGGGAAGGCGACGTTCTTTCGAGAAACACTAATGAGAAAATTTAGAGAACCAGCATTTGAAGCTGACTGCCAAAAGATTCTGCTCACGCTAACATATATCGCGAGTAAGGACCGCAAAGTTAAGATACGAGAAATTAGGGCTCATGCGGAGGCGTACAGACAGTCGTTTTTCCCTTCCTCTACTTGCGAATTGAACGAGAGGGGAAGTGACAAGTAGTGGTATGGGTACCCTCTGCCACGCACCTTACGGTGGCTCGCGGAGTATCTATGTAGATGTAGATGTAGATATAGACACTATGTCTATATCTGTGATGCAGCACTGTAGCTGTGGTGGGTTCTATAACAAGTGTGTTTGCTAATACAGTATATTCCAGTCTGTGTCTTTTGACAGTCCATGGCACATGTTGGTAACATCGTAACTGTGACTGCACCTTGGTGCAGAGTAGAACTGCAACTGCTGGAGTAAAATTGCAACTGCCGTGCAGCCCAAGGGCTGCAGGTTATAACACCGTGCAAATTGTTCCACTGGATCCAGGTGATTGGCTGCCACTCACGGAAGTGTTCCTTGTCTATTGGCTCTCCTGACTGGATGATTTCTGACTGGTGTCCATGGTGAGTGTGCCAGTGTAGTCCTTATGCTGGAGGTGACCTTTGTGAAGAGTCGCCGAGGCTTGTGCTGCTCATTGAATCGCCTGCGTTGCATGCAGCCTGGAACACAAAAGTGCTGGGAAGGATATCTATGCAGCAGGGGTACCCAGGGGATACAACATCCCTGTGATAGTGTGAGGTGAAGCCTCATCTTCATTGGCCAAGGTTTTTGGTCTTCTGTCTGTATCCAGGCCTCCCTGCCGATGCTGTGGGTCTCTGCATCCAGGCAGCATTTTCTATGTCTGAGCATCAGTGAGAGTGGTCCGGTGCTGTGTTAGACTCCCCATTCCCCTTCATGAAAAGACGCATAACTGGCACCTGTAACTGATGAGGGCTGTAAGGCCTGTAAGACAAGACTGCCCTGATGCATAGGGAACAGTGGTGTGAGGTCAGCGTACGTCTCCGTACTGTCCCAATCAAGTCACTGACTTAGAAACTGTGGTGTCCAGGGTGAACTGCCGTTTACCAATATGGAAACCGGTAACGTCCACGTTTTCCTGGTGGCAGGGCGTCGCTCATAACAGGAGTGCATCCTGTCCGCTGGCAATGCAAAGCACCCTTTAGAAGGTAGTCAGCCACTAACGTCCAAATTTGATCCTAGAATGTTTCGATGAAGAGGCCTGTGACACCATCGGCAGAGCAATACAAATGCTGTATGCCATGATCCGTCACAAGGGCGTGAGGAAGATCATTCACAGCGAAAATACATTATAATGTCCAGACCGTCTGGTAGATTGTCCATACATACCACATTGGAATTGTCAATGCTAGCTTACAGCAAGACGAACCAGTGCATTCCCACAGAAGTTCCAACAGATCGAAGGTGGAGCCAGTTCCATGGCTCACATGGCTCTGTCGCACGCAGGGAAGAAGGCGCCCCCATCAACGTCCATGGTCAGGATGTGGGGTCCTGAATCAGGGACCCAGACGCAGTTGGCGAGAGAGATCTAGTCGCAAGACATTGGCCACTGTATGCTTTTGCATCACTAAAAACAGAGTTTATACTTGATTGTATTTATACTGGACACATACTTGACAATGACTTCTGATTTACGCTGTTTGCTTATCGTTACAGTTCAGAGTTCCAAGGAACATGAACAAATTTAGAGATCCAATTATCTCATAAGTATCACTATTGACAAGAGCTTTATATGAGCCAATGCGCACATGAAACTGAATTATTTGTCCATTAACTGCGATATCCACAAACGTAACCTTATCATTATGTGGAAGTATCCGATCCAAGTCATTTCATATTCATCAACATTAGGGTGAAACTTGTAATATGAGAGAGCACCGTATAAATTATCGTGAAAACCATCACTACTAAAATTATCACGTAATAACGCATTGTATACTGTGTTCTCAAAACCATAAGTATTAGAATATCTTTGCTGAATCATGTGTGCCACCGGTGCAAGTGAAGCACTTGATCGTGTGACATAATCTCTTCACACTAACTTCATCCTTATTAATTCGTGCGTTTGTAATAGCAGAACTGCGAATTACGAGTCACGAAACACTGAGACCAAGATTTGACGTGAGAGAAGTTACCACCAGTAGATGATTTTGCCTTGTTATGAGGCGCAGAGTCTAGGTGCCTGGCGATGTTTACCGTTCTTTTTTCCTTTGTGAAAGTCATTACTCTTGAAGTTTGAAATATTCCTCAAGAGCCTATGCCACTTATTTTAACTGTTCGAATGCACTCATCAAATGTAAGATTATTCAAATTGATGAGATCATTACGAAGCCTTGCGATAGGAGCACAAATAACTAACATATCTCTCACTACAGCATTTGCATAGGAAAGAGCAAAATCTTTGTTTTAATAACTGAAGCGACAGCTGAGAGTGAAGCCTCCAATTGCAAAGACCTATTCTTTAAGTGTTTGCCAGGCTCTTCAGAAGTACACCAAAATGTATAGCATGCCGCCGCAACTAGGCGTTTACTCTGAAAATATTCACTTAACTTGTCCTTAATGTCTGAATAGCTCAACTCACTCAAGTCTTTATTTGGGAAAAGTTGCTGAACCAGTCCATACAAGTAAGTATCAGCATTAGAAAAGGGAAATGTACATTAGTTATATAACCTGAAGTTCAGTGTGCAGTAAAACGTTGTTCAAGGCTGACCATGTAACTGGCCCATTGTTCCTGTGCCACGTCAAATGGATGGAACGCAGATGTCATTTGCTAAATATCTAGGTGGTGTCGTTCCTGGTCCTTCAGCTGGTGCAACAATAAGTCCTGAGTAAGACTTAATTTTTCCGCAGGAGCACTGAGTGCCTGGAAAATGTTCATAACGTCAAGTGTTCGCGACATTTGGAACAGTTCACGAACAGTGAGAATGCTTAACCATATAATAAGGCCGCAAGAGTGACTGCCCAAGTCCAAAACGCCCACAAAATAACCTATTTTCAATGAATGTTCAACAGAGTTCTGAGAAAAAAAGTCGTTGACCGCTATGTTCACAATAAACACCTAACGTTCTGAGCACAACACTAGAAGATATAACATCCAGAGTAAGTACACTGTGCTGTATAACATTGCCACATGAAATACCTTGTCAGTGCGATCCAAAAGAAATGCACTGAAGTATAACTGCTTCAATGGCTGCCAATAAATTTGCCAAATATATGGAGAAATGCAGCTAACGTGTAGGTCACCTGTGGCAATGGTGACTAAAGCATAGGTATTGTGTCACGGTACTACTTCGCCACTCCTGCGACGTGGTGTCTACTCCTTTTGAACTCTGGTACTATGAACGACTGCACCAGTCCAGTGTTCTGGAACTACTACATAAACGAATGAGTCTAAGTACAAGAAATCTTTTTTTTTAATTTACAGAATATCTCAACGTGAACTCTGGTACTCAAGTGTTCCAATAGAGCCTTACAAAATGTCTCTCTGACAGGCAGGCGTGTGAGTACCTCTAATGAACTTTTCCCTCTCAATATCTCTAAGACACAGAACCACCCCTTTATTGACACTATGGAGGAAAGTGTAAGCAAAAGATTTTAGACATGAATAACAATAAGTGTGTCCTGTGCAATAAAACTGAAGACGACAAATTGTATTTTTTTATTCCAGGACTACTCCTAGTATTTCCCACTTAGATAAGTAAAATTAGTAAAAGTGATCAAGGGACCTTTTCTGTGTGAATAACAGGTAGAATTCAATGTAACGACAGATGTATTTCTAAAAGACATGAATTAAATGGAACATAGGTTAACACAACACATAGAATATATTTTTCTTTTCATAAAGTGCAGTGTTGTTATAGACAGCTGACGAAGTTGAACAAATGGATAACGCGATCTGACTGTAATTAATAGAATGGCAGTGACTGTGAAACTGTACCCTGAAACAAACATCCACAGTGTCCTTAAATAAGACTACGACTGCTGCTGCTGTGGGCGTGCGATAAAGCAAGAGAAATTCACTGCAAAGATTCCTAGTGCCAGTGCTGTGAAATGCTCACCGTGTGCATGTAGAAATCTCGAGATGTGATGCCCAATACGCGTCAGCGTCGGGTCGAACGGCAGACCACAATTTCCTCCTCTCGTCCTGATCTACCTTCGCACTCGGGGTCCGAGTCCAAAACCAAATCTCTTCTCCAACACCAAATTGACTGCTCTCCTCCGCGTTTTGCCATCGAATCTTCTGCTTCTACACATTACGTCCAAGTCTGCCGAAAGGTCACCGTGGAGCTAAAACCACCAACTGAAATCTAGTAAAGCACTCCTGCGCCAGTCGTATATCACTTCATATACCGCACAGCCTCCTTCCGCCTCCTTCCGCTAATCACAGTAAGTCTCAAGCAATGGAACAGCTGTCAAAGCTACACACCGTGTTGGACAGCGACAAGGACGCTGCCTGAAATTTAGAGGCCAGGGCACGTAACCGGAACACTAACGGCCACAAGGCAGAAAATTCCGCTGGTACACATGAATTGTAGTCAACCAATATAGTTAATTCCACCGCATGGCGTCTAAATTTCAGCAAAACAAACACTCGATGTTGCTCACAGCAAAACCTCAACAGCGAACCACCGAAACGAACCACAACATGAATGGACGTGGCTTGGATGCATAAAACACCACTCAACTTTGACGTCCTGGGTTGGTGAGCCACGAAGCTCGTAGCGATCGGACAGCTCCATACACGCTCCGACACTGCGCAGGGACCCTCAGCAGACCCAGATGACTGCGCCGCACGGAGATATCCTCCATGATCGCACCAACCATCCGACTGCCGACAGAATTCCCGAAAACATCTAAAATAGTCGTCAGTGGAAATAACACCAATTACACACACAACCTGACAAATACTTGCACGAAGGCCTGAACGATACCCAACAGTAACTAAGCACGCACGAAGACAAATCGGGAGTCGATGCACACACACACACACACACACACACCAGACTCATGAACGATCGACGAGCCAAAACGCGTCGTCATGTAGGACGACCGACCGACGATCCACCAAGACCGTGGCCGGACTCAAGTGATGCGTGGCAGCAATGGTCGGGCGAGCCATGTCGACGCAGACCTCACTGCTGCTCCACCCGACTGCACTAGTGCCACATTCCAACTCCCCGACTGGCAGGTCCGGACTGTGCTCCAGATCTGTTCCAACTGACTGGCAGCCAGAACTCGCGACGACAGAGAACGACCGGGAAGTAATAGCAGTCCAGCAAAGAGAGGAGATACAGTATATTGATACGCGCTGCTAGCGCCGCTCACGGTCAGGCAAAGCAGCAACTCAGTGACACCAGTAATTTAAATTAACGTAGTGAGGTGGAAGTACGTTAAAAACAGGGTGTAAAATGCATGATGGGGGGAACATAAGCCACGCACGGCTCACACTGTTACGTTTTCTGACGTCACCGTCCACCTCCCAATCAACACATTATTATTTACCACACAGCACAGCTCGTGCATCTACAATGACATATGAAAAAAAGTGCGACAGCACTCTCGGCCACCCAGTATCTCGTCCGTTCCGGCGAAATGTTTTCGCCGGCTTGCTGATACCAATCTGACAAAGCTTCCCAGATAACAATACAAGGATCCTTGTCGAAACGGCAGAATGTGCTTCAGCTAGGCCGGGAGTAATTTCCATTTCCTCAGTCCATCGCAGCTCGGCGGAAGCAGTCGTAAAATGTTTTGCCTCTGGCGTCAGGAACAATACGCTGTTCCCCTGCTTCTGGCTTTCCACTCTCTATGGCCAGTGACCGTCCTCACCCCTCCCAACCACCGGGCCTTAGGCTGAGACCTCTGCACTGGCTTCCGCTGTCCAGAGGTGCCAGCTTGGGTCTCTCCTCCCTCTAGAGACACCTGTGACTTGTCATACTCTCAGAATTGTCACCCTGAAGCCACTACTGTCACAGCCGTGGTTGTTTGATAAAATAAGTGCTCAGTCCTCCACCGCTAATGCCTTCATGCATTTAGCTACCATTAAATTCGGTATCAAAACCACTGACAGCCCTCTGTAATAGTCTCATTGACCATCGAGCCTGTTCTTGTCTGTTCGACTGAATAAATAAATTGGAAGAAAGGCGCGTAAAAGAACCTGCTACCTTTCAACTTAGTCCGTAACAAGTTTAAAAGTTGCATTAGTAAATATTCAGACACTAAGTCTGTATCTGCGATGCAGCACTATGACTGTGGTGGTTCCAATAACAAGTGTATTTACTAATACGACGTATTCCAGTATGGCATCTCTCAATAGTCTACGGCACTTCCTGATAA
Organism: Schistocerca cancellata; assembly: GCF_023864275.1. NCBI lineage: Eukaryota > Metazoa > Arthropoda > Insecta > Orthoptera > Acrididae > Schistocerca > Schistocerca cancellata. The sequence goes on along the minus strand of NC_064630.1, from coordinate 100,233,329 downwards.
CTTCATAACTGCAACTGCAGATTGATTCAGAACAGAACAGCAACTGACGGAGTAGAATTATTATCACTAAGGGTAAGATAGATACTGCCTACAGGAAAACTAAAGAGACCTTTGAAGAAAAGAGAACCACTTGTATGGATATCAACAGCTCAGATGGAAACCCAGTTCTAAGCAAAAAAGGGAAAGCAAAAAGTTGGGAGGAGTATATAGAGTTCAGCGCTCGTGGCTGCCGCGTCGCGGTCGCGAAGTGGGGCCGAGGCAGTTCCAGATAAGTTTTATAGTCTGACGATAATTTATGGATTTGTAGTTTCAGCTTGACGATGTCCACTATGGAAAGACGGTAGTTACTGTTATTCTGAAGAAGGATGGGTTATCCCGACTGAAACATAGGTAAATTCTAGGCAAACGGTGCAACTGAGACTGTTAATTATTCAAATTAAAATTAATATTTACACAGTTGCCGAAAGGACCACGAAATGTTGAAGATATTTAAGTATATAGAGGGTCTATACAAGGGCGATGTACTTGAGGACAATATTATGGAAATGGAAGAGTATGTAGATGTAGATGAAATGGGAGATATGATTCTGCGTGAAGAGTTTGACAGAGGACTGAAAGATCTAAGTCGAAACAGAGCCCTGGGAGTAGACAACATTCCATTAGAACTACTAACAGCCTTGGGAGAGCGAGGCCTAACAAAGCTCTACCATCTAGCCAGCAAGATGTATGAGACAGGCGAAATACCCTCAGACTTCAAGAAGAATATAATAATTCAAATCCCAAAGAAAGCAGGTGTTGAAAATGGCGTGAAAATCACCGAACTATCAGTTTAATAACCCACGACTGCAAAATACTAACAGGAATCCTTACAGACGAATGGAAAAACTGGTAGAAGCCGACCTCGGGGAAGATCAGTTTGGATACCGTAGAAATATTGGAACACGTGAGGCAATACTGACCCTACGAATTAACGTAGAAAATAGTTTAACGAAAGGCAAACCTACGTTTCTGGCATTTGTAGACTGAGAGAAAGCTTTTGACAATGTTGACTGGAATACTCTCTTTCAAATTCTGAAGGTGGCAGGAGTAAAATACAGGGAGCGAAAGGCTATTTACAATTTGTACACAAACCAGATGACAGTTATAAGAGTCGAGGGGCATGAAAGGGAAGCAGTGGTTGGGAAGGGAGTGAGACAGAGTTGTAGCCTATCCCCGATGTTATTCAATCTGTATATTGAGCAATCAGTAAAGGAAACAAAAGAAAAATTTGGAGTAGGAATTAAAATCCATGGAGAAGAAATAAAAACTTTGAGGTTTGCCGATGACATTGTAATTCTGTCAGAGACAGCAAAGGACATGGAAGAACAGTTGAATGGAATGGACAGTGTCTTGAAAGAAGGTTATAAAATGAACATCAACAAAAGCAAAGCGAGGATAATGGAATAAGGGAATTAGATTAGGAAATGAGACACTTACAGTGGTAAAAGAGATTTGCTATTTGGGGAGGAAAATAACTAATGACGGTCGAAGTACAGAGGATATAAAACGTAGACTGACAATGGCAAGGAAGTCATTTCTGAAAGTATTTGTATGGAGTGTAGCCATGTATGGAAGTGAAACGTGGACGATAAATAGCTTGGAAAAGAAGAGAATAGAAGCTTTCGAAATGTGGTGTTACAGAATAATGCTGAAGATTAGATGGTTAGATCACATAACTAATGAGAAGGTATTGAACAGAATTGGGGAGAAGAGAAATTTGTGGCACAACTTGACTAGAAGAAGGGATCGGTTGGTAGGACATGTTTTGAGGCATCAAGGGATCACCAATTTAGTATTGGAGGGCAGCGTGGAGGGTAAAAATTGTAGAGGGAGGCCAAGAGATGAAATACACTAAGCAGATTCAGAAGGATGTAGGTTACAGTAGGTACTGGGAGATGAAGAAGCTTGCATAGGATAGAGTAGCATGGAGATCTGCATCAAACCAGTCTCTGCACTGAAGACCACAACAACAACAACTCTAGTCATCGAGCTCGAGGTTGCAACACCGCACAGAGTGCTACTTCGGATCTACAGAATTGGCTACCATATTTGGTGATAACGAACTCGTTGACCATTGGCTCTCCTGACCGGACGATGTCTTCGTAGTCTCTGGTTGGTGTTCGTGGTGGGTGTGGCAAAGTGGTCCACCTGCAACCGGTGACACCTTTGGTCAACGACCGAGGCCTGCGCTACTCATGCCGTCACCTGCAGAGCATGTCACTCGGAACACAAAGGTGCTGGAAGGGATATCTGTCCGGCAGGGTTAGCCAGTGGGTACAACACCCTATATATGGGATTCGGTTGTGTGAAATCCCTTCTCTCCCTAATCAAACGGAGCAACTCGCAGATGCTAACAGGAATGGAGGGAAAGCTCCGTCTCTCGAAATGGGGTTTTTTTTTTTATGGCTGGCTCTGAGCACTATGGGACTCAACTGCTGAGGTCATTAGTCCCCTAGAACTTAGAACTAGTTAAACCTAACTAACCTAAGGACATCACACACATCCATGCCCGAGGCAGGATTCGAACCTGCGACCGTAGCGGTCTCGCGGTTAATCTCTCGAAATGCCACTCTGTGACCAACACTATAGTCTGTTACGATACTACACACATTAGCAGCGCACTTACTACAGTAGTAATTACGTACTCTGAATCTGATATAACCTGGGTAAAGGTAAGCATTAATGGTGGGTCAAATTCGAAAAATGCTTTTATAAATCACAGATCTGGTTAAATAAATTTCCTGTTCATGTTGTGGTATTAGGATGAGATGAAACATTGTACAGCATGGTAGTCTCACATGATCAACAAGTGACTTGACTGGGAACATATGATATTACTCAAGTGTCTTATCCGAGAATCACCTAGGGTATATAGGTAATTCACTCGAGAGGGAAACAGAAAAGGAACCAAACAAAAAATGTTTCTTCGTTTAAAGTAGACGAGGCAGTTAGTGTGCATAAGGCTGTGTTGATACATGCGACTACATATGGTCATAGGGACGTTAAGGAATGACCTAAAATATTCCTTCTTCCCGTCTGTGGCAATGCTGGACCGAAGTTGGTGTATGAGTATTTAAGGCACTTAAAAATAATACTTTGTAATTATTCTACCATTGCAATTATTCTACCATATGTGTGGCATTTTATTAACTGGTTTTTAGTCTCATTTTTGCTTTCGTTCGGAAATGTCGTCTCCATGCTCATTTTCCAGGCATTCTTGCATTTGGTACTGGTGTCATCGGCTTAGTTTCCCTTAGTCTTGCAGTGCTATCGTTTCTTGATATTTAATTGTTCTCCACTAATGTTTATTTAATTAAAAAACATTAGTGGTGTGATATTTAGTAGTGTATTATACTACGAAATGTGTAGTGCTGCAAGTGAAAGAGAAACTAGGCCGAAAAAATTAGTACCAATCGGAAGAATGCCTTGAAAATGAACATGTAAACGACACTTTTGAATGGAAGTGAAAAATCATACAGAGCGAAATTAGTCATTATGCTATAAATAAAAGAATAAAACGCAACTTGTATGGTAGAATAAATATGCATCCTTAGTACTAGCAAGAACGGAGTTTTTAAATAAATGAAGCAACATATTTCCATTTAAAAGTCCTCCAAGGAACAGATAATAGATGAACTGAGCATCAAACATAAACAGTTCGTCTCCGGATTAGGAGAAGGAGCATCGATGGAATTAATTCAAGATTAATGTAGAATACACTTTAACAGGTATGTGCCGACCAAATTTTTGATCGGTATGAAAGACTCGATGGGGTTCAATACAAGTATTACGAAGTTAGTGCTATAGTAAAGAGGGCATCAGATTTGTTGAGAAGTAAAAGTTGAATGAAGCATAGACGAGCGTGAGGAGAGTAACGTGAGAAACGATCGATGAAGTTGAAAGTAAAATTTTATCACTAGATATGACAAAAAGAACCCTAAGATACTCGTTTATTTGTCATATGAAAAATCAGAAAACGTATCAGATTCATCTATCCAATTGTTCTGTGCTCATTCTCGCACTAATACAGATGGCACAGAGGAGACAGAAATACTGGTCTCGACCCATAAAGGTGGTTTTATTGTGAAATATTGTAATGATATTTATCCTTTCAGCCGTTGCACTAACAAAAAGACATATAGAGTCGTAAGTGATCGCGGTATAGCTGTGCAACAGAAACTACTGAGCAGCATGAGAAAGACGTCAGGACCCCTTTGGATATCCTGCAAAGATTATGTGAATGATCCTGTTTCTCTTCCAAAGCAGTTCGTCGAGAATAGCAACGAAGCGTTGCAAATAATGGGAACAAAGCTCCGGTGATTTACGTTCTTTTTTCTTAAAAAAAAAAACAAAAAAAACAAGGGGCCATAGTCATAACTGCAGGACTGTATCGAGCACGAGTGTTGTTGAATTATGGCACACTTTTACGATAGCAATTCTTTTTGGAGTTCGAATATCTCTTCTTTGGGCATCAACACGAAACTCACAAACACAGAGCTTGTGAGTGTGTTCGTCAATGTGATCCAGATGGTTGTAAAAAAGGGTACATTCCGAAATACACTGGCGGATGAAAGCACGATTAAACACCAGCCAACATTTATCAAACACCGTGGAGTTGTTCTCCACGTAACGGGCTGTTGTTGTTGTGGTCTTCAGTCCAAATAGTGGTTTGATTCAGCTGTCCATGCTACTCTATCCTGAGCAAGCCTCTTCATCTCTGAGTAGCTATTACAATCTACAACCTTCTGAATCTGCTTACTACACTCATCTCTTGGTCGCAATCCACGATATTTATCTTCCACGCTTCCCTCCGGTACTATACTCGTGATCCCTTGATGATTCAGAATGTGTCATATCAATGGATCGCTTCTTCATGTTAGGTTGAACCACAAGTTTCTCTTCTCCCCAATTCTAGTCAGTACCTCCTCATTAGTAAATGATCTACCCATCTTCAGCATTCTTCTGTAACACCATATTTCAAAAGCTTATTTTCTCTCCTTGTCTAAACTGGTTATCGTCCATACATGACTACACTCCATACAAATACTTTCACAAAGGACTTCCTGACACGTACACGTACACTCGATGTTAACAAATTTATCTTCTGTAGAAAATCTAATTCCCTCAGCATCACCTAATTTAATTCGACCACATTCCATTATCGTCGTTTTGCTTTACATTGAAGCGCCAAAGAACTGGTATAGGCATGCATATTCAAAACAGCCAGAATACGGCGCTGCCGTCGACAACGCCTATATATGACAAGTAATGTCTAGCGCAGTTGTTAGATCGGTTACTGCTGCTACTATGGCAGGTTATCTAGATTTAACTGAGTTTGAGCCTTGTGTTACAGACTGTGCACGAGCGACTGGACACAGCAACTCCGAGGTAGCGAAGAAGTGAGGATTTCCCGTACCATTACACGAGTGTACCGCGAATATCAGGAATCCGGTAAAACATCAAATCTCCGACATCCATGCGGGCGGAGAAAGATGCTACAAGAACGGGACTAACGACGACCGAAGAGAATCGTTCAGTTTGAAAATGCAAACCTTCCGCCAACTGCTCCAGATTTCAGTGGTGGGCCGGCAACAAACGGCAGCGTGCGAACCATTCAACGAAACATGATCGATAATGGACTTCCGGAGCCCACTCGTGTATCCTTGACGAGTGCACGACACAAAGCTTTACACCTCGTCTGGGCCCGTCAACACCGACATTGGACTATTGATGACTGGAAACATGTTGCCTGGTTGGACGAGTCTCGTTTTAAAATGTATCGAGCGGATGGACGTGTACGGGTATGAAGTCAACCTCATGAATCCATGGACCCTGCACATCAACAGGGGACTGTTAAAGCTAGTGGAGGCTCTGTAATGGTGTGGGGCAAGTGCAGCTGGAGTGGTACGGGACTCCTGATACGTGTTGAAACGACTCTGACGGATGACACGTGCGTAAGCATGTCTGATCACCTACATGCATTCATTTCCATTGTGCATTGTGGTAGACTTGGGCAATTCCAGCAAGACAATGCGACACCCTACACGTCCAGAACTGCTACAGAGTGGCTGCAGGAAAACTCTTCTGAGTTTAAACACTTCCGCTGGCCACCAAACTCCCCAGCCGCTTGCGGATTTATTGACAGCTCTCCAGGATTCATGGTGTCAGTTGCCTCCAGCACTATTTCAGACATCAGTCGAGTCCATTCCACGCCGTGTTGTAGAACTTCCGCGTGCTCGAGCGGGCCCTACACGATATTAGGCAGGTGTACTAGTTTCTTTGGCTCTTCAGTGTATATTTTCCTTTCAAAACACTGTCCATTCCGTTCAGCTCTCTTCCAGGTCCTTTGCTGTCTCCGACAGAAATACAGTGTCATCGGTAAACCACAAAGTTTTTAGTTCTTCTCCATGGACTTTAATTCCAACTCCAAACTTTCCTTTTTTTTCCTTTGCTGCTCGCTCAATTTTTTTTTTTTTTTTTGAGTCATCAATCTTCTGACTGGTTTGATGCGGCCCGCCACGAATTCCGCTCCTGCGCCAATCTCTTATCTCAGAGTAGCACTTGCAAGCTACAGCCTCAGTTATTTGCTGGATGTATTCCAATCTCTGTCTTCCTCTACAGTTTTTGCCCTTTACAGCTCCCTCTAGTACCATATAAATCATTCCCTCATGTCTTAACAGATGTTCTATTGAAAGATTACCGTCAAACCTTCTTGACTAGGGACGCCAGATGAAAGTTGATGTAGTCAAACCCTGAATGAAAATTGCGCGCAACGGATAACTGGGGAGGGGAGCTTGAGAGTGCTACCTAGAGAGCGTGCCCTTTCTGTCCGATACTAGGCAAGGGGCTGGAGGGCTCACACGCTTATGTGTGGGTCCCTGCATTCTGTATCTTTTATTTTAAATGAATTTCTTTAACTTGACTCCTTTGTGATTTTTAGGGTATGTTAAAGATTGATGACAACTGATTACCTATTTATTTTAAAATATTATCACTCGACTTTACAGCGATTGCAGAAATTGTTCCAGTTTACAGATATTACAATTTTACAACTTATAGTTCAGGTATATTACATACTAATCTGCACGCACATTTCTACGGGCAAGACGGAATTGCGTTGGCCAAATGTATACCACCAAAGTCTCCCAATATTTTACATGGGACATCCATTACGTGAGGAGGATAACGGGCAAACTGGGGACCAGATACAGTAACACAGGGCGGTCAAATTTCCGGAATTAAACGAGAACATTCATTTCCTTACACATTCCGAAACTGGAAATAAAAAAATTAGTGCAAATATTCAAATACCTCTCTTCCACGCGTGAACATCGAGACAGACTCACTGAGGGCATGTCTGCTCTCTTACCCGTCTTCTGTAACACTCCCAGAATATCGCAGGCACCCGGAGGTCTTCCTGGGCCCCGGTGGAGGGGATAGTCGAACCACTTGGCCGTGACCAACCTTTCCACCCCAAATCTTGTGACACTGGAACGTCTTTGACTTTGCACTGCCTGTGCTGTCTCTCTGATCCCCTACCCAGGAGTAATGTTGACACTACTGTATTACAGAACTACTTCCCAACTAAGATTTGGCCACGTTTTATGGAAAGGTGTGAGGAGGATTAGGAAAGTTCATGCGCAGATTTACATTCACGTACAAGAAATGCATAATACACGGCACATATAAATACGTATTAAGAAGCCTGACGGCAGCGTCGTGCAATAAAATTGGCGGCGGAGCAGCCTCCGTTTGTTTTTCCCGGTGCGAGCGAGCTGCGAAACCTGCTGCTTATAGAGCGGAAACTACTGTACCGTTTCACGATCATCCTGTACCTTCTCCTTATCAGTATTTTCCACATATTCCTTTCCTCCATGAGTCTGCGAAGAACCTCCTCATTCCTTACCTTATCAGTCCACATTCGTCTGTAGCACCACATCTCAAACGCTTACATCTCTTCTGTTCCGGTTTTCCCACAGTCCATGTTTCACAACCAAACAATGCAAGTACATTCTCAGAAATTCTTCCTCAAATTAAAGCCGATATTTGATATTAGTAGACTTCTCTTGGACAGGAATACCCTTTTTACCATTCCTAGTCTGCTTCTGGTGTCCTCCTTGCTCCGTCCGTCATGCGTTATTTTGCTGTCTAGGTAGCAGAATTCCGTGACTTCATCTGCTTTGCGACGATCAACCTGATCTTAAGTTTCTCGCTGTTCTCCTTTCTGCTACTTCTCATTACTTTCGTCTTTTTTCAATTTACTCTCAATCCATATTCTGTACTCATTCGACTGTTCATTCCATTCAGCACATCATGTAATTCTCCTTCACTTTCACTCAGGATAGCAATGTCATCAGCGAATCGTATCATTGACGTCCTTTAACCTTGAATTTTAATCCCACTCCTGAACCTTTCTTTTATTTACATAATTATTTCTTCGAAGTACGGATTGAACAGTAGGGGCGAAAGGCTACATCCCTGTCTTACACCCTTTTTAATCCGAGCATCTCGTTCATGGTCGTCCATTCTCATTATTCCCTCTTGATTCTTGTACATATTGTATATTACCCGTCTCTCCTTATAGCTTACCCCTATTTTTCTCAGAATTTCGAAGATCTTGCACCATTCTACATTGTCGAACGCTCTTTACAGGTCGACAAATCCTATGAACGTGTCTTGATTTTTCTTTAGTCTTGCCTCCATTCTCAACAACAGCGTCAGAATTGCCTCTCTGGTACATTTACTTTTCCTAAAGCAAACTGATCGTCATCTAACACATCATCAATTTTCTTTCCCGTTCTTCTGTATATTATTCCTGTCAGCAACTTGGATACATGACCTGCTATGGTGATTGTGAGGTATTTCTCAAACTTGTCAGCTCTTGCGTCTTCAGAATTGTGTGGATAATATTTTTCCGAAAGTAAGATGGTATGTCGACAGACGCGTAAATTCTACACAGCAGCGTGAATAGTCGTTTAGTTGCCACTTTCCCCAATGATTTTAGAAATTGTGATGGAATGTTACCCATCCCTTCTGCCTTATTTAATCTTATGTCCTCCAAAGCTATTTTAAATTCCGATTCTAATATTGGATCCCCTATCTCTTCTAAATCGACTCCTGTTTCTCCTTCTATCCCATCAGACAAATTTCACCCCTCACAGAGGCCTTCAATGTACTCCTTCCAACTATCCGCTCTCTGCTCACATTTAACAGTGGAATTCCCGTTGCACTATTAATGTTGCCATCCTTGTTTTCAATTTCACCGAATGTTGTTTTGACTGTCCTATAGGCTGAGTTAGTCCTTCCGTCAATAATTTCTTTTTCAATTTCTTCACATTTTTCGTGCAGCCATTTCGTCTTAGCTTCCCAGCGCTTCTTATTTATTTCATTTCCATTTCTCAGCGACTTGTATTTCCGCACTCCTTAATTTCCTTGAACATTTCTATACCTTCTTCTTTGATCAATCAACTGAAATACATTTTCTGTTGCCCATGGTTTCTTTGCAGTTATCTTATTTGTGCCTATGTTTTTCTTTCCAACTTCTGTGATGGCCCTTTTTAGAGTTGTCAATTCCCCTTCAACTGTACTGCCTACTGAGCTATTCCTTATTGCTGTATCTGTAGCCTTATAGAACTTCAAGCGTATCTTGTCATTCCTTAGCACCTCTGTATCCCACTTACTTGCTTATTGATTCTTCCTGACTAATCTCTTAAACTTCAGCCTACTTTTCACCACTACCAAATTGTGATTTGAGTCTATATTTGCTCCTTTGTACATCTTACAATCCAGTATCTGATTTTGGAATCTCTGTCTGATCATAATGTAATCTAACTGAAATCATCCCGTATCATCCGGCCTTTTCCAGGTTTACCTCCTGCTGTTGTGATTCTTGAGCAGAGTATTCGCTATTACTAGCTGAAATTTATTACAGAAGTAGATTAGTCTCATTCCTTGCCCCAAGCCCATATTCTCCTAGAACTTTGTCTTCTCCTCCCTCCCCTACAACTTCAACTGCGCTGCAGCCCCCCATGACTATTAGATTTTCATCTCCCTTTACGTACTGTATTACCCTTTCAATACCCTCATATACTTTCTCTATCTCTTCATCTCCAGCTTTCGATGTTGGCATGTGAAATATCATTTTCAGTGTCAGTTTGCCGTCGATTCTGATAAGAAAAACCACATCACTGAACTGTTCACAGTAACACACTCTCTGCCCTGCCTCCCTATTAATAACGAATCCTACTCCTGTTACGTCATTTTCTGCTGCTGTTGATATTGCTTTCTTTCCATTTCACTTCACTGACTCCTACTGTACCTTGATCGAGCCTTTACATTTCCCTTTTCAAATTTTCTAGCTTCCCTACCACATTCAAGCTTCTGACAGTCAACGTCCCGGCTCGTAGAACTTATCATTTCGTTGATTATTCGATCTTTTTCTCATGGTACGCGATATACAGATTGAATAACATCGGGGATAGGAAGAAACCTTTTTCATTCCCTTCTCAAACACTGCTTCCCTTTCGTTCCCCCCCCCCCCTCCCCACCCGACTCTTATAATTGCCGTCTGGTTTCTGTACAATTGTAAGTAGCCTTTCGCTCCCTGTATTTTAGTCCTCCCACCTTTAGAATTTGAGAGTATTCCAATAAAGATTGTCAAAAGCGTTCTCTAAGATCACGAATGCTATAACATAGGTTTGCCTTTCCTTAACCTGTCTTCCATGAGAAGTCGTAGGATCAGTATTGCCTCTCGTGTTCCTACATTTCTCCGGAATCCAAAACTTTCCCCGAGGCCGGATTCGTGTTAGTATTTTGCAACAGTGACTTATTAAATGATAGTTTGGTAATTTTCAAACCTGGCAGCACCTGCCTTCTTTGGAATAAGAACTGTTATATTCTTCTTGAAGTCTGAAGGTATTTCGCCTGTCTCATACATGCTGCTCACCCAGATGGAATAGATTTGTCATGGATGGCTCATCCAAGACTATCAGTAGTTCTAACTGAATGTTGCCCACTCCTGAGGCTTTGTTTGTAGCTAGATCTTTCAGTGCTTTGTCAAATTCTTCACGCAGTATCAAATCTCCCACCTCATCTTCATCTACGTCTTCTTCCATTTCCATAATATTCCTCTCAAGTGCATCTCCCTTGTATAGACTCCCTATATACTCCTTCCACCTCTCTCCTTTCCCTCCTTTGCGTAGGACCGGTTTTCAATTTGAGCTCTTGATATTCACACAAGTGGTCCTCTTTTCTTCAAGGATCTCTAAATTTCCTGTAGGCAGCAACTCTCTTACGCCTAGTGATGTTTGTACATCCCTACGTCCTCTAGCCATTCCCGCTTAGCCATTTTGCACTTCCTGTCGATCTCATTTTCTATCCGTTTGTGTTCCCTTTCACCTGCTTCATTTATTGCTTTTTTAAATTTTCTCCTTTCCTCAATTAAATTGAATATCTCTTGTGTTCTCCAAGGATCTCTACTAGCCCTCGTCTTTTTACCTACTTGATCCTTTGGTTCATTCGCTGTTTCATCTCTCACAGTTACCCGCTCTTCTTCTGCTGCATTCCTTTCCCCTGTTCTTGTCATTCGTTCCCTAACGCTCCCTCTGAAACTCTCTACAAGCTCTGGTACCTTTCAGTTTATCCAGGTTCCATCTCCTTAAATTCCTATCTTTTTGCAGTTTCTTCAGTTTCAATCTGCAGTTCATAACCGATAAATTGTGGTCAGAGTCCACATCTGCCTCTGGAAATGTCTCAGAATTTAAAACCTGGTTCCGAAATCTCTGTCATATCATTGTATAATTAATCTGAAACATTCTGAAATTTCCAGGTTTCTTCCACGTATACAACCTTCTTTCATGATTCTTAAACTAAGTGTAAGTTCTGACTGAATTACGCTCTGTACAAAATTCTACTAGAAAAACATTCAGTTAAATTACACGTCTCTATCCATGTAGAGTAATCATATTAAAAAACGCAAGTATACCTACAACATTTTAAAGAAAAAAAGGCGTAGAGTGGTAGTTTTCAGACATAAACATAAATTGGATGCATTTATAATTGCAAGCAATGTGATTGACGGATCTTTGATGGTGTAATGGTGAACGGGAAGGGCTGGGAAGCATGGTGGATTTATAGTAGTGGTCCGAAACACCTAGGGTAACAAAAATTTTTTCTTTTCTTTTGTTATTTGTTTGAATTACGTGGCGTTATTTGTGAGTCTATAGTCAATGTGTCTATTCTCCACAATGATCCGTTTTGTGTGCATAGAAATTAGCAGGATGGGTATACTATCCATACTAACGGGATGTGGGAATCCCAGTAGCGTATCCGTTGTTTCTGCAGTTTGCTCCCGCCTCCATTTCGTGTTGGCTCTTCTGTCTTCAGCTATGGCGTTACGAAGCCCGGTGTGGGATTATTTTATGAAGATGAATTTTGAGAAAATTAAACATAACTTGTGCTCGGCAGTGTTGTCGTTCAAAAGTAGTTCAACTTCTTCCTTAAACAGACATTTGCGACATATGCGTCCTACAGTTAATTTAATTGAAACTCGTTCGAAACTAGTTTTTATGAATCCGGGCAGTGACGAAGCCAGTTCAGCTTCCACAACAACTGTTCAGGAATCTATTATTTCAGTGCTTGTGCGTCAAGATGAACAATCTGTGCAAGAAATACCCAGAACTTCACCCGGTTCAGTTCTGGGTAGGTGTGGCAGACGAACAAAGATTACTGGATTTGCATCAAGACCAGTGCCTTCATCCAAACGAGCCGAAACAGACGAACAGTTTTCAAGACTTGTTGTTAAAGAATGTCTTCCATTTAATGTAGTTGAAAGTGTAGAGTTTATAAAAATGACATATTTATTAAATGGAAACTATGTACGTCACAGTAGAAAAACGCTTTCCAACCGTTTACTCTCTCAAGTGTTCGAATACACACCAGTGCGAGTGAGATCTAGAGTGTAAGCTGCATCCTCCATCTACATTACGACTGGTGGATGGACACCTCTGAAGAATGAGAATTATATTGCACGGCTGCTCACTCCATTGATGAAAACTGCAATCTGAAGTCATATTTGTTATTTAGTTTTAAATTCCATGACAAGCATACAGCTGAAAACATTTCCAGTTAATTACAAAATGTGATTTAAACTTGAAGTATTACCAAGAAAATTGTAGCTTGAACGACAGGTAATGCACCTGATATGGTGAAGGCAATGATGATGCGCAAATGGTGGCATGCACCACGTTTTGCACACAGTACACTGAATTTAATTGTGCAGTCAAGCCTTGAATCAATTACAGACACAAGAACAAAAGTGAAGTCAACAGTGGAATTTTTCAAAAGAAGTCCTCAAGCACTTGAAAAATTATACAGTAGTCAGAAGCAAATGGGCTTCCCTGTTTTAACACCGAAACAAGATTGTCCTACGAGATAGAATTCCATATATGAAATATCTGACAGGCTTTTGAAAATCAAAGAGCCTTTGCAAAGCACCCTTGCAATCCTCAGTGTGGATTCACAAACAAAACTGTCCAATGAGGACTTGTCAGTTATTGAAAAATCTTGTGAAATACTGTTTCCTCCTCAGTAAGTCACAACAGAGATTAGCAGCGGAAGAAATGTAACCTTGTCAAAAGCTGTCTGAGACTGAAAAATTCGAATTACAGCAATGAAGCCATTAATGCAGTAACTGCTAAACTTGAGGATGGAATCTGTACCTGCCTTGTTCAGAAGTTTGCAGATAAAGCAATTGTTTGTGAAGCAACATTATTGGATCATCGCTTCAGGGAACATGAGTTTCCATCGATTAAAAGAAACAAAAGATGCCATAATTAACAAGTGCTGTGCAATATGACAGAAATCCACTCGGTGTTCTACAGATAATCCACCACCAGCCAAACCAGTTGTGGTGAGCACATTGAACTCTAGCAGTGGCAACAACTGGCAAGATTTTGACCAAGCTGTAGGAGGCTTGATCCAAAGTGTAGACAATCCACATGCTGCAAGTATAGTCGAGCTTGATAAATATACGAAGATGTCACTGATACACAGATCACAAGACCCATTGCTGTGGTGGAAAGAAAATGGTGCGTTGTTTCCTATGTTGTTTGAAATAATGAAGCGGGCGTGTTTATATTACGGCCACCTCTGCTCCATGTGAGCGCATATTTTCAAAGCAGGGGCAAACAATAACAGACAGACGATCCCGTCTTTCAAGCGAAAAAGTATCAAAAATTATATTTCTAAGCTACAACTCAGAACAGATACAATAGATATTTCTAAGCTACAACTTAGAACAGATACAATAGACATACGCAGAAACGAAACAGTAAAATTTCAGTTGATTTTGTTCTTCTCTGGACAATGTGCATTGAATTTGTATTTGGCTATATTTTGTTTAATCCACTAAATCTTACATGTAGCTACCTTACAAGAACGTTTTTCTCCAATTTGTTGCACACCTATTTTTGCTCACCATTCAGTGAGTTTAATTTTTTTGAGTACGTTATTCATTTATGTATTTGAGAATAATTATCTGATTGAAGTGTGTATATGTTTGTGTGTTTATTTCTGTAAATGTGCTATGTTTGGTTATTACACTACAGGCATCTTAACATTTGTGTATCATAAATAATTCTCAAGCATATCAGCAAAATTTAATACTTTTGTTTTTGGCGTTTAGATATTGTGATAAAAATTGCATTTCAACAGTAACTTAACTTCAGTACTTGAGGGAACTCCATATACCTGTACATCAAACAAACTTCGTTAACAAGAATTTTAAGTGGTGTAGAGCCAGATCTGCCATGATATAGGTATCGCAAAGGCATTACACTGTATGAATTGTTTTAAATTTTAGCTTGGACTTCATACTTCAAGGAAACATACCGATCTCTGCATTTAAGTTGCAGTAAAATGTTTTAACATGTTTTCCAGTTCTAGGAAGTGTACGTGTTATGTTCTGTATCCAGCTAACTTGCGAAAGTTTTATGAATAACTGCCATACTTGACCATTGTGCTATACGCTCCAGTCTATTATGGTAATCTTTTAATCAGTGTGCATCAGTCACTTGCATCCTTATCTGCGCGACAAACAATAGAAAATTTAACTGTGAGTAATAAAAGTGTGAGTGGCACATCCAAAAATGTTAATCCAGTGCCTCGCTTCCCAGAATGCTATCTCAATAAATTATATCTCATGATAGGCTTTTTCAAAAGCACATACAGATTACCACTCATAATACCTATCAAAATTAGTCACTAGAATACAGGGAAACAAATTAGGCAAAATATGTTATGTCAAACATATAAAGTCTGTCCTCAGCCAATTGGAAAGTATGAAAGCCACATGACACGAAAGCAGCGCATGTGAAACAGGAAATACGAAACTGCCAAGACGCCCAAGTGAAAGTTTCATACTTTCTTCAATATGATTGGCGCTCTCGCGCCTCTTCTTTTACTTTTTTATTTTTTTGTTTTTGTTTTTGATAAGGTTCTATGGGACCAAACTGCTGAAGTCACTTAAACTACCCAACGCTAAGGACAACACACACACACACACATGCCCGAGGGAGGTCTCGAAACTCCGACGTGGGAGGGGGCGCGGGGGTGGGAGCCACGCGAACCGTGGCAGGGCGCCATAGACCGCGTGGCTACCACGCGCGGCTTTGTGTTTTTATGACAATATTTATACAGTAGACACTCAAAATCTCAAGATGAGATAATGTGTAGGCCTATACGATTACAAAATACAAACTGTTTCACTGTTTCGAAACAGCGTTTCGAAGCCTTACATTGTACTGTTTCGTTTGTTATGTGTTTAGTTTGCCTATCTCTAGTGACCGCCGCAGACACAAATACACTTGTATCCGTTGTGGCATGGAGGCAAGTAGTAACGGAATGTCATTTGGTGTGAGCGGCAATATGAGATTTGAATTATCCTGCTGGAATATACCATTTTGTATCATGGTCATGAAGGGTATGACATCAGGGTACAGTATTCTCGCCACATAATATCGAACATTTAGCTTTCCTTAAACAATAACTATATCCTCTCTGTTTGCCATATCCAATAGCTTAGCAGTACATTATTCCTGCAGGCGGAGACATATAGGACTGGAGTGAACTATTCATCTGCAGGAATGACTTTCTTCAGTACTGAAGGATATATCCCACAGCCATGGAAATACTTGTGTGTCGATGTGAAAGCGTTCTGTGAAGCTGTTCGTTCCGTTTCCATGAGTGTACACACTAACACCACCCCCTCCCCACCCCACCCCCCACTCACACACCCACATACACACACACACACACACACACACACACACACACACACACACATATTCACACAAAATCCAAATGAGACAGTAATGAGTAGATGTGACGTACATGTAGGCTATAGACAAACAAGTGATTACAATTTCAGAAAAATTGTGTTTATTCAAGGGAAGTAGCTTCACAAAATGAGCAGGTTAATGACGCGTTGGTCCACCTCTGGCCCTTATGCAAGCAGCTATTGTGCTTAGTATTGATTTTCAGGTTGTTGGATGTCCTCCTGAGGGATATCGTACCAAATTCTGTCCAACTGGTATTTTAGATCGTCAAAATCCCGAGTTGGTATAGCGACCTGCCCGTAATCCTCCCAGAGTTCATAATTCGGAAGTGATTCCGCGACTTTGCTGGCGAAGGTACTGTTTGGAAGCACGAAGAGAAGTAGAATCTCTCGCCGTGTGCGTGCGGGCATTATCTTTCTGAAATGTTAGCCCAGAATGGCTTTCCACGAAGGGCATCAAAACGGGGCATAGAATATTGTCGAAGTACCGCTGTACTGTATGGCTGCAGCTGATGACAACCAATGGGGTCCTATTACGGAAAGAAAGAGCAGTCCAGACCAGCACTCATGGCTGTACGGTGGCGACACACAGGTTTGTCACCCATCGCCGCCTGGAACGTCTCCAGAATTGGAATTTCATTGGGTGGACTATAATCGCCTAAAGTGATGAGTCCCGCTCATAACTGAGCCCAGAACCCCACCGAATGCCCGTGTGGAGACGCCTCAGAAGGCGGTGAATGTTGCGCGCTAGACCGCCTAACGACAATGAGTAATGGGCTGAGGTGCCCTTTCTTTTCATAGCAAGTCCCGTTTGGTTCTCATCCACAGTACTTCTTATAGCACAGTCGTAGGTCTACATCTACATCTACATACATACTCCGCAATCCACCATACGGTGTGTGGTGGAGGCTACCTCGTACCACAACTAGCATCTTCTCTCCCTGTTCCACTCCCAAACAGAACGAGGGAAAAATGACTGCCTATATGCCTCTGTACGAGCCCTAATATCTCTTATCTTATCTTTGTGGTCTTTCCGCGAAATTTAAGTTTGCGGCAGTAAAATTGTACTGCAGTCAGCCTCAAATGCTGGTTCTCTAAATTTCCCCTGTAGCGATTCACGAAAAGAACGCCTCCTTTCCTCCAGAATCTCCCACCCGAGTTCCTGAAGCATTTCCGTAATACTCGCGTGATGATCAAACCTACCAGTAACAAATCTAGCAGCCCGCCTATAAACTGCTTCTATGTCGTTCCTTAATCCGACCTGATACGGATCCCAGACGCTCGAGCAGTACTCAAGAATAGGTCGGATTAGTGTTTTATAAGCGGTCTCCTTTACAGATGAACCACATCTTCCCAAAGTTCTACCAATGAACCGAAGACGACTATCCGCCTTCCCCACAACTGCCATTACATGCTTGCCCCACTTCATATTGCTCTGCAATGTTACGCCCAAATATTTAATCGACGTGACTGTGTCAGGCGCTACACTACTAATGGAGTATTCAAACATTACGGGATTCTTTTCCCTATTCATCTGCATTAATTAACATTTATCTATATTTAGAGTTAACTGCCATTCTTTACACCAATCACAAATCCTGTCCGAGTCATCTTGTGTCCTCCTACAGTCACTCAACGACGACACCTTCCCATACACCACAGCATCATCAGCAAACAGCCGCACATTGCTATCCACCCTATCCAAAAGATCATTTATGTAGATAGAAAACAACAGCGGACCTACCACACTCCCCTTGGGCAATCTAGATGTTACCCTCATCTCCGATGAACACTCACCATCGAGGACAACGTACTGGGTTCTATTACTTAAGAAGTCTTCGAGCCACTCACATATTTGGGAACCAATGCCATATGCTCATACCTTAGATAGGAGTCTGCAGTGGGGCACCGAGTCAAACGCTTTCCGGAAGTCAAGGAATATGGCATCCGTCTGATACCCTTCATCCATGGTTCGCAAGATATCATGTGAAAAAAGGGCGAGTTGCGTTTCACAGGAGTGATGCTTTCTAAAGCCGCGCTGATGCATGGACAGCAACTTGTCTCAAGGAAATTCATTACATTCGAACTGAGAATATTTTCGAGAATCCTGCAACAAACCGATTTTAAGGATATTGCTCTGTAATTTTGAAGATCCGTCCTTCTACCCTTCTTATATACAGGGAACCTCCGCTTTTTTCCAGTCGCTCGGGACTTTACGTTGGGCAAGAGGTTGGCGATATTTTACGCCCTGGTTTGTTGCACATCATGGCAAGTCGTCTTGGTCTTACGTTTCAGTAAACTAATGCACGTCAGCACTCAGTGAGTGTTTCTACTGCTTGTGACTGTGCGTCCAAACCCCACCTTGACCAGCAATGTCGCCGGATCTTTCCCTAATAGAGGATGTTGCGGACCTAATTCGCTAATCGTACAGAATTTGGCACGATGTCCCCCCTCAGGAGTACATGCAACAGCACTGTCATTTAGTGACAAGCCAAATAACTGGTTACCACAGGTGGACCAAGGCGTTACGACAAGCTCAATTTGTTAAACTCTCTCTCATAACTAAGTCATCCAATTTTTCTGAAACTGTAATCATTTGTTTGTCTGTACACGCACATCACATTTACCGATTTCTGTCCCAGTCGGATAATCCCATCGTGATGTGTCTTTTTTCCCTTAGAGTGTAAAAGTTTACGTGGTATGACCGGCATTATGACCGGCACTGAGACTGCACAGAAGAATTTCTTGTAGACAGAATGCAAAATGTGGTTCTTAAAGTGGGAGGAATCGTCAGATGCGCAGCAGCGTAGGGAGTACTCCAAGGGAATGTTTTGGGGCCATCACTCCTCGTGATACATTTAAATGATCTCGTAAATAGTGTCGGGAGGTACGAAAGCCTATTCACGGGTTTTGCTGTTGAGTATAGGGAAATCGGACTGCTAGAAAATTGTCGTGAGATACGGAAAATCTCGATTCCAGCTGCTAGTGAAACGTGCTGAGTTTCGACGCTACAACTTGTCCTCACTAGCAAATGTGCTGCCACTTACCAGTGAAACGAAGAAAATGATTGTATTTCACCGAATCCAACTATGTGGAATTTACAACGTTTCTTCTCATTAAACCTCAAGTGATTGTTTTCAATTTCCAGTATTTACCCTCACAATAAAAAACGATATGGCATTAAACGTTAATTTACTAGCTGCTGCGAGAATTTGCATTTGTAATTCCCGGAGTGTCGCATATATCCTTGGCGGTGTTGGTGTCAAGAAACTATTACTTTCGGTGCCACCATCGAGATTTTAATATTAATTAGGCCTTCGGGATATTGCTGCACGAGCCGCTATTTATTACCGATTCTCAACGCCAAACTATGACAGCATCGGCAAGATTGAAATCCTATTTGTTCGGAAGGTTGCACCACGTCCACTCGGTCATTATGAATAGATGCCGCCGCAGGGGTCGGTGACGTCAGTTCAGTGTGACGTCACTGCGCAGCAGGTGTACAGGCGGCGAAGACGTGTCGGCAACGACTGTACAGGTACCGAGCCGTTATATGCAAGCCATCAAAGGCAGAGTCACTCGTATAAGGTGTACCATATACTCCACGCGCTGTCTTCAAACGCCCGTTATTTACTTGCATCTCAAGAAACCAGATGTCAAAAATTTTCGAGAATTATTGAACAGTTTGCCAATATTATACAGGCCACTGGTTGCCGTGACATCGACTGACCTAGAAAATGATGAATAATAGCTGAAACGATTGCGAGTCGCATACAATGGAGCAGCTATGTGATGTTTGTCAAGATGATACCAGACGAGAAATATTTGTTGGTTGCGAAGGATGGTACCTAGACAGCATTTGATATTCTTCCAGGCACACTAACTACTTGATGGTGTTGTATATCTAACTTAGAATACCCCGTAGTCTTTACAACTACTTATTTACTTATTCATTGCGCAGTAATTGAAAGCAGCGTCCGTCGTGACATCTGTACGCAAACACTGTCGATAGTAGGTTTATACAAAATATGTCCCGGTTTAATTGTGAGGATACTGCTGTATGGTGTCTATGAAGACAAAGTAATTAAAAAATAGATCGGTGCATGTTGGAACTACTTGTGTAGCAATTCCGCCACTAACTCTTGAATGGTCTGTAACTTTCAATGGCGTCAGGACCGGAACTCTCAACCAAATATTGCCTCATGCAGGTTACACTCACCAAAAACCATCTCAACTCAGCCCTTGGAATTTTATCAATCGACGACGCGCAAATCAGTTTTTATTTGTCCCAAGATTATTGCTTGCAAAACTTTTTAAATTTACTGCGCTTTTACGTCTGTTAGATTGGAATATTCAGCGCTTTCTTGATTATCTATATCCTAGGATCATTCATCGGGGAGCTAGTGGGTGTAAATCAAATCAAAAGTATGTGGACACCTATTAGTGGACATTAATATTGGGTACTTCGGCTTTATGACGGAGTCTGAATGTGGAGGAATGACAGTCCGTTCTTCCTCAAGAATCGAGACCGAAGAAGATATTGATGTTGGACCTGGGTTCTAGAACGAAGTAGACGTTTCTAACCCAACGCAAAGGTCTTATAATTGATTCAGGTTGGAATTCTGGGAAGGCCAGTCCATTTTGGGAGTGTTATGATCCCCTATTATCCTCTAGACCATGACCTCAATGATGCTGCATTATGACAGGGTTCATTGTCATGCTAATGCAGTCATCGTCATCGCCACAGAACTGTTTCTCTACTGTACGCAGCGACCACACACCTACCACAGAAAACACCCCAGACTGTAACAAAGTAACACTGCCTCCTCCGTATTTCACTGTTGGCGCTACACATGATGGCAGGTGAAGTTCTGTAGGCATTCGCCAGACCCAAACCCATTTATTGCACTGTCACAGGGTATAGCGTGATTCTTCACCCTGTATCACTTGTTTCCAGTCATCCAACGCCCAGTGGCGTCGCTCTTTCTACCAACTAGGCGTCCTTTAGTATTGACTTCCGAAATGTGTAGCTTATGAGGAGCTGCTAGAGCATTGTACCCCGTTCTTTTTAACTCCCTACGCACAATCTTTGTGCTATCTGGAGTGCTGGTAGCAAATCGGAACTCACGCTCACGAGTCATTCCTTTCGTTGATTTCATGAGATTTTGTACAATTAGCCTCAGCAGTGCTTGACGGCCCCTGTCCGTCAGTGGATAAGGTCAGGATGGTCCTGATTCAGCTGTGATTGTTGTTTCGCATTTCCAATTTTCGCGGTCATATATCACCAACGGCCGACTAGGGCTAGTCCATTTTCGAAGTCACGATCACTCCTGGCAAGCACATTCTGCTTTTGCTGATTTCTTACGAGCAAACACAATACTCCACGTCTCCTTTTATACAAATGGGTCGGCCTGTCGTGACACCTAGTAGTCACTTCCGCCCATCAATAGATTTAGTCGAGGAAGCCTGGTGATATTCCTGGAAATCTGTCTAAGTACGCTCAGACTAAAGGAGGAGGAGTTTTACTCATCTAGTCATTACATGGGGCAGTCCGGGTACTTCAGATAGTGACGTGGTTGGAAGCCTGAAATTATTTTGTGCCTTTATTTAATGTACAAATCCAACTGCGTTTATTACAATTGTATACAAATTATTAAAAAGTGATACGATAATTCAAGGATATCCGTTATAATTAGGGGATTCGCGTGTGATCCAAGTTCTGTATCCGGCGATGCGGAAATCAGTACTGAGGAAGCAGGTTCCGATTGTTGCACGCGTTCCAGACCGTTCCTTTGACTGCGGTAGGCAGTGTATCGGTTTTAACTGTTCCTTACGAGATGGGGGCTGGTCTCAAGGAACACTGACAAAATCGTTGTCCCCCTAAACACTTCGGACTGAAGTCTCACAAAGTAACAGTTGTGGACCAACACAAATTTTGCTCTCTACTACACCCACTAGTACCATGGAAGTACCTGATGCCTTAACGCAAATCCTATCATCCTGTCTCTTCTTCAAGCCAATGTTTTCTGTACATTACTTTCCTCGCCGTACCAGTGCAGAACCTCTTCATTACTTATTAGTCCACGTAATTTTCAGCATCTCTGTGTAAACCACATCCCACTAGCTTCGTAACTCTCCCGTTTCCTTCAGTACATAACACTTCCATACAATCACGTGCTCCCGACTTACATTCTGGAAAATTCATACTTAAATATAGCCTATTTTTGCAGGCTCCTTTAGCGTCGAATTCCCTCTTTGCTTTTGCTAGTGTGCTTCTTATATTCTCCTTGGTTCGTCTGTGACGCGTTTTTTTGCACCCAACGTTACAGATTACTTGACGTCGTCGTGAAATTTATAGCTAAAATTCATTTCTGCTATTCCACATTAATTTCGTGTTTCTCTCATGAGACTGTTCTTTACATTTAACAGTTTCCGTAATACTTCCTCATTTTCACTGAGGGTAGCTTCTTCGTCAACAAATCTTATGATTGATACTCTTTTATTCAGAATTTTAATCTCAATCCTGAACCTTTCTTTTAGTTCCGTGATTGGTTCTTTGCTCTACAGCTTGGTTTTATAGTGTTACTGTTTCCTCATGGTGCAAATTATATACTATCTGTTTTCTCTACAGCGTATAACTATTTTTCTGACAGTCACAAACATACTGCCACATATTCCGTTGCCGAACACCTTTTCTCAGTCTAGAGATCTTGTGAAGGTGTTTTGATTTCCCTCCATTACGAAGTGCAACCTCGGAACTGCTTCCGTGGGCCTTTACCTTTTCTGTTTTGCCGAAGTCTTCCTGCATTTCCTTTCTGTCGTCTAACGTCGAAATTTTT
Source organism: Schistocerca cancellata (assembly GCF_023864275.1). NCBI lineage: Eukaryota > Metazoa > Arthropoda > Insecta > Orthoptera > Acrididae > Schistocerca > Schistocerca cancellata. Next base: position 100,210,118 of record NC_064630.1, on the reverse strand, counting down.
CTTTAGATAACAATGTCTTTAGAGGCTGTCTGACAACAAATTTAGATATATTGAGAACATTACAATTTCTTTTGCTCCTCCTTGGTTAATATCCTATGTTACTTCCATTCTAATGAACTGATGAACTGCGTCCTTTGTAACGTACTGGGTTTTGTTAATCAAAAAATCTTCGAGCCAGCCGCATATCTGTGAAGATCATCATATCTTGGTTGCTAGTAGACAATGTGCTAGAGCTAGAGCATAGGATACCTTTTAAAAATTTAATGAGAAAAACTCTACCTGTGCACCAGCATCTGTTATCTGCAACGTACCCTGCTTGAATGAAGCAAGCTTTTTTTTTTACGTGGACGAGCCTTCGCGAATTCGTGCTGGTGGTAAAGATGTTTTATAGATGTCTAACGGTTAATACTAGTCTCGTTTACTTGTATGCGTTAGCAGTAATGACAGAAGTAAATAAGTAGCTGTAAGTGAGTAAATTACCCAACAGTTAATTGATATTCACGGAAATGAAAGATATTTGAAAAACCTTATTTTCGTTTGTTAGAGATTACTGCCTACATGAAGGAATTGAAGGCCAACTGTCTATTAACTTTTTTTTTTACAATAGTGGATAAGGATTTCGCCTACTGCTACTTGCGTAACGGACCTTTTTTTCACCGACATCTATTTAACGGATTTCATCCTAGAATACAGCGCCCTATTCTCAGTACCTGCATTTATTTCTTTAATTATCTTTCTTGTTAGTCTTGTATTTAACCTTTTTATAGGGACAAATATTATTAAAGAATGGCTGAAGAACGTCTTCGAAACTTGACTTTTAACAGAAGAAGAAGTATTTCTTGAGCACGTCTCAATCTTCCTTTTGTCGCAAATTTAAGAGCAAAAAGTCAAATTATATGCGCACAGGTCATGTATGGCGTTTAAAAAAAAATACTCCAGATCCTCAGTACGTTGTGCGGAACGGTAATCCCGTCAATTTTAAAGGGGGAATAATTTAGACACTGCTGGGCGTCGAAGTTTGAGAGTGATGACGTCAAAGCTCCTTCGGTTTGTGTTTGGTATCCTAAGATATCTGCTTAGCGATAGGTACAAAGTGGACATACGGACTGCGCCTAGCAAGAGAAGCATTCCAGTGCATATCTGGACATGAGTTCAGTCTCGAAAAGTTGTAACTTTGATCATTTTCAGCTTCATGCGGAGTCGAAGTACGTACGATCACTGTGGTCTGATGGTTATTGGATATAATAACTAACTGGTACACCAAACACAATCCGAACAAGTTTTGACGCTACTTCATTCAAGGCACGATTGCATCTGAAATTTGTACCAGTAATGTAAACAGGTTAGGCTTTAGTGAATTAGTATTTCCTCTTATTTCGAGGAGGAGGAGGAGATTAGTGTTTGACGTCCCGTAGACAACGAGGTCATTAGAGACGGAGCGCAAGCTCGGGTGAGGGAAGGATGGGGAAGGAAATCGGCCGTGCCCTTTCAAAGGAACCATCCCGGCATTTGCCGGAAGCGATTTAGGGAAATCACGGAAAACCTAAATCAGGATGACCGGAGAAGGGATTGAACCGTCGTCCTCCCGAAATGCGAGTCCAGTGTGCTAACCACTGCGCTACCTCGCTCGGTCTCTTATTTCGATATTATATCCCATTTATTACTATCTGCTAAGGCTATCCTCCACCGTAAACGCATGATAAATTAGAATATGCTGTCGTCATTATTCAGTATGACGTAAGTCAGTCATCAGAGCGATTGCGCTTACTGTCTCCTCCTTGTTACCACAGACGGCACTTAACTGTCTCCATGTCTCCTACAGCAGAAGGACGTGTAAGAGGGCAAGTTGTGTATTGTGGCATCAAAGAAAGAGGCAGAAATTATGAAAATGTCCACCAAGATTGCGTCTTGAAGTGATGTTCTACTTCCAGCACAGAAGTAGCATGTAGATTTTCAGTCAGTTGCTTTCGCTGTGAGGCTGTAACGAAACTACGGAAACCGGCTGAGGCTCGCTGCTACTAAAATTAGTACCCAGAAATTTTTTGGAATGCTATCAACTTTTTATTTTTCAGATTTCATCAGCTAGTGTTGAAAACTGATCATAGAAATCATGTGGTAAAAATCTTTCCCTTAGAAGATTCACACGTAAAGTCATTAATCATTCTCGTTCTGAAGATGGTAGAAAGTTTTGATGGTATTTAACAAATCAAATTACACTTCCTAAGCTTATGAAGTTTACAACGATTGTGACCAGTTTCTTGTTTCTTGCTCTTTGTGGCCAAACTGTTCTAGTATTCCTATATTTCAAGAAACATTCTTGCAATTGGAAGAAGAAGAGCATGGAGGTGCTTGGCACGATGCGGTCTGCATACAGAAACGTCGATACTGAGCATGACGTCAGACGCTAGAAGAGCAAAGCACATGAATATTCATAGCCGTTCGCAAGGACTGCTAGATGTTTCGTTCAGGTGAAGCGTGCTTGTAACGTGACCGGGATGGCTATATACAGCATTATTTCCAAAAATTGTTTCCCCATTCGGAGACACACATATTGAGAGGAGTGACGATTTCTTATTAAATTATTACTCCTTATATATGTTCAGTAATAATTTTGAAATATTTAAATACACAGGATTTAGTATTGCAAATCAGTGGAGATGCACACGTAATGAAGTAAGGAGTACAGGCACTTCGCGTATGTGTGGTATAAACGTTGCGGCAGTAGAATGCTAATTTTGTTACGTGGAATTCGGATACCTAATAAAGAACAAAGTGTAGAAAGTAGCATCATTTCACTCTCTTGGAATGTGAATGGCGTTGGACTGTGGAGATGTAATTAAAACAACGTTAGCAGTAAAACTGACACACAATTACAGTAACAGAATAAACTTTTTTGTTTAAGGAGGCAAGTTGTCGCTTCGGAAAATTCCACGATCTGTATAATAATTATTTTTCTTTAATTTATCCGGACGACAAACACCATTTTTAATTACACAACATCCAATAATTAGTTTTGACGGTAGGCAGCAGTCATTTTCAGACTGACCCAGTACTCGAAACCCCTTTACTGAGGATATATATTGCACCATTTTCATCTGAAATAAGAAAGAAATATCGTGATGGACATTAATAAAAATTTGAACGTTCCCAACAGGGTTAGTAAAGGCCAATACTTGGCGATTTTTTCATCCGCTCATTCATTATTTATGATTCGTACATCCCAGCAAGAAGAAAAAACTTAAGAGGTGTGACATGACTCAAGGTATACACCTGTCGCCGAAAAAGACCCGAGACTGATTTTATTCCTGGCGTGTAAACAACTTCAGAGCATTAACTACGGTGGCAGCGTGATCTAACAACTGTTATTAGACGTGCATTGTACCAGTCAGCTGTGAGCAGGCATTGTTAGGCAGTGGACGTGTGGCTGTAGGGTGCCAACGATCTTGTGTCACAAATCGCAATGGAGCAACCTCTCTAAACCTAAAGACATTTTCAAGAATGTTTTGAAGAAGAGCAAAATGTGTGCAGTGTTTGTGCCGCACACCTTGACTCCTCAACAAAAACGACGCACATACGCCTGCCGCGACTTAATTGAAATCCAAAAGCAGACAATTGATTTCTGGCAAAAATTTTCAGGGGTGACGAGAATTGGTGCTATCAGTACAAAACCTGCCAAAAAACGACACAGTCCAGAAATCTGTGTTTTGACGTCATAACTGATATACACTCCTGGAAATGGAAAAAAGAACACATTGACACCGGTGTGTCAGACCCACCATACTTGCTCCGGACACTGCGAGAGAGCTGTACAAGCAATGATCACACGCACGGCACAGCGGACACACCAGGAACCGCGGTGTTGGCCGTCGAATGGCGCTAGCTGCGCAGCATTTGTGCACCGCCGCCGTCAGTGTCAGCCAGTTTGCCGTGGCATACGGAGCTCCATCGCAGTCTTTAACACTGGTAGCATGCCGCGACAGCGTGGACGTGAACCGTATGTGCAGTTGACGAACTTTGAGCGAGGGCGTATAGTGGGCATGTGGGAGGCCGGGTGGACGTACCGCCGAATTGCTCAACACGTGGGGCGTGAGGTCTCCACAGTACATCGATGTTGTCGCCAGTGGTCGGCGGAAGGTGCACGTGCCCGTCGACCTGGGACCGGACCGCAGCGACGCACGGATGCACGCCAAGACCGTAGGATCCTACGCAGTGCCGTAGGGGACCGCACCGCCACTTCCCAGCAAATTAGGGACACTGTTGCTCCTGGGGTATCGGCGAGGACCATTCGCAACCGTCTCCATGAAGCTGGGCTACGGTCCCGCACACCGTTAGGCCGTCTTCCGCTCACGCCCCAACATCGTGCAGCCCGCCTCCAGTGGTGTCGCGACAGGCGTGAATGGAGGGACGAATGGAGACGTGTCGTCTTCAGCGATGAGAGTCGCTTCTGCCTTGGTGCCAATGATGGTCGTATGCGTGTTTGGCGCCGTGCAGGTGAGCGCCACAATCAGGACTGCATACGACCGAGGCACACAGGACCAACACCCGGCATCATGGTGTGGGGAGCGATCTCCTACACTGGCCGTACACCACTGGTGATCGTCGAGGGGACACTGAATAGTGCACGGTACATCCAAACCGTCATCGAACCCATCGTTCTACCATTCCTAGACCGGCAAAGGAACTTGCTGTTCCAACAGGACAATGCACGTCCGCATGTATCCTGTGCCACCCAACGTGCTCTAGAAGGTGTACGTCAACTACCCTGGCCAGCAAGATCTCCGGATCTGTCCCCCATTGAGCATGTTTGGGACTGGATGAAGCGTCGTCTCACGCGGTCTGCACGTCCAGCACGAACGCTGGTCCAACTGAGGCGCCAGGTGGAAATGGCATGGCAAGCCGTTCCACAGGACTACATCCAGCATCTCTACGATCGTCTCCATGGGAGAATAGCAGCCTGCATTGCTGCGAAAGGTGGACATACACTGTACTAGTGCCGACATTGTGCATGCTCTGTTGCCTGTGTCTATGTGCCTGTGGTTCTGTCAGTGTGATCATGTGATGTATCTGACCCCAGGAATGTGTCAATAAAGTTTCTCCTTCCTGGGACAATGAATTCACGGTGTTCTTATTTCAATTTCCAGGAGTGTAATTTGCACAAAGAATGACTAAGCAGGTTCCTTTTAAATTTATGTTGAACTGGTTGACTTGCTGATCAGCTTATGCCAGGTGGTAACAACCGTTAAATACTCAAGGGTAATCATCCGGAGCGACTTCAAGTGAAACGGACAGATACACCTAGTTGCAGGAAGATCAAGGTTCAAAAATGGTTCAAATGGCTCTGAGCACTATGCGACTTAACTTCTCAGGTCATCAGTCGCCTAGAACTTAGAACTAATTAAACCTAACTAACCTAAGGACATCACACACATCCATGCCCGAGGCAGGATTCGAACCTGCGACCGTAGCGGTCGCTCGGTTCCAGACTGTAGCGCCTAGAACCGCACGGCCACTCCGACCGGCGAAGATCAAGGGCTCGACGGATATTCACTGGCAAACTCTTAATGAAAAATATGATTCATACATCAAAGAAGTGACTTATAAAAAGCTTTTACAAAGGTCGAAACTTACGTCTAGACGAATACTAAGTACATTTAATCCCTGGAGTCACGATTTCGTGCTCTTACGTCATTATAACGTAATTGCTCGCTATGAACTGCTTCAGTGCATACCATTCCTTTTAGGAAGACAGTGTTATCATACCAACCAAGGTTACATATTCCATTTTTATAATAAAACTGGATTCTTCGTCATTTTCATGAAGGAGTGTCACACTTCGTGTAATAATTACTATCGAACTCGTGTCATCTGCGCCTACTACAACGTAGGGCTACTTTACAAAATTACATTTCAAATCAAACTATTTATTTACTTTTGACAAACGTTAAACGTCCCTTTCACCGGACGCAAGACAAACATCCAACGACACGCTAGTCACGATCGTCACATACTTTTGCGATCATGTTTGGAAATCCTGCTTTCACAGCTGTTTTTCTGCGACCTCGCAGTTGTTCAGAACTGTTGTGGGGAGCGGCAGATGGACGAATATTTTTTATGTCGGTATGCGGTTGGTACAGTATCCGACAGGGAAGAATGCGGTATTGTGTGCGACAGTCTGGTTACACCACCTTTCTCGGGTGGGTGTTGGTGACAAAGTGAAGCCTACACCTTTATCCAATTCTGTGAGTGATCTTCCGTGTGATCTTGGAATATGTGAGATCAATTTTCTACTTATATGACATGTGCCAGAGAGTCACTGTCTTGCTTCCTTTTAGTTGACTCGTATGGATAGTCTATGCACCTGATAACGGGACCATCTTCCTGAAACCTGGTTGTGCACTCTATTGGAAAAGAAAATTTAATACAAAAGGTTGAAGGAGTGCGTCAGAACGCTCTATTACATTGATTAAATATTAAATTGAGTATCGAAAATAATATAGCCGACTTAAGGCTATTCTGTGATTCTCTGTGGAAATAAATAACCATTCAGATATCGATAGTAACAATCTGAGGGCGAAACATGGGAGCGCGGTTCTAAGTATTTGTTGTGAGACGAGGTCTGTCTGCGAGAGTAAAATTTCAGTAGTGTTGGACGAGAACTCGGAGACAGAAGACGTGTCACGCTGCCCTCACGTCGGTGATGGCGGATCTTACCACATTCAAGGCCTGATTTTATATGTCCAGGAGAGATTTAGATGGCTTAATTACGCTTGAAGATGGAACTGAAGGCAAAATTCGCAAGGATAGAGTAAAGCTCAATTGCAAGGTTAGGATCGCGATTGTTATCCGAGTTTGCAAAAATCCCATGTTTTGCTTATCAGTTAAAGAAGCCTCCTTATCCGCCAAACCATAATAATTGCTCTCCACATCTAATTTATAAATATGCTGTGGTTATTAAATGTTAATGTAACTTTGAAATTGAAATAATTTGTTAATCTGGCACTCTGTAATTATTGATACTTATAAGGTCATTGTCAGGCATTTCACCATTATTAATGCTTGTCAAACTATTGTTGGTCATGATGATTTCTGATGTTTTTAAATAGACATAATTTTTGAAATCCCTTCTTACAAGTTATTTAGTAGTTAACAGGAGCCAAGCAATCTCCTTTTTATTAAATTCATTCTTAGTAACAATAAGCTTTAGCCGCTGCTGCTGCATGCTGCTGCGAATTGCTGTAAACCACTTAGAAAAAGGCAGTCATCTAAAGAGGCGAGTGCAAAACTTAGGACACAACATGTCATGTACTCTAATTCAGTAAATTCCGTTGCACAATCTAGATTCTGTATTAGTTGTAAATTCCTATTCAGATACGCAGTTAGATAGCTTAGGTATTCATTGTTACAGGTTCATTTGTTCCTGTAGTTTTTCATATTCAAATAAGCAGCCAGATAGCTTATCCAAATGTTCGTTTTAATTTTTTGATGTAACGATCTGCGGAGGGCTTAAATGACAGTGAAACCGATACTCATACAACACGCACTCAGTGTTATGCAGGTTAGATTCCGATTACTGATACCTCAGGTTGCTTATCGAGTCCATTTTCACAGACGAACATAGGCTTTATTTGTTGTAGGTACGTTAAAAAGGATGCAGACGGTACCAATCACGAATAATGAGCACAACTGTTGTCGATGTTCTACCAAGAGAAGCATGTGTCAGACAGACGATCACTTTCTTAACACACGCTTCACCCCTAGAAAAACAACAAAATCATACCGCGGGCTGAGGGGACCTTGGAGCCAAAGGCGTAATGAGAGATCCGTACGCCCCCTACGGACGATCCATCCTACAGGCAGTTCATCTGTAGGAAATCCTGTTACATGCCGATGCCACTGCCATGGTGCTTCTTCCTGCTGAATTAATAATAATAATAATAATAATCTCGTGTAGTTCAACAGTCTGATGCTACTTCTTCGGCCGGCCGGTGTGGCCGTGCGGTTAAAGGCGCTTCAGTCTGGAACCGCGTGACCGCTACGGTCGCAGGTTCGAATCCTGCCTCGGGCATGGATGTGTGTGATGTCCTTAGGTTAGTTAGGTTTAATTAGTTCTAAGTTCTAGGCGACTGATGACCTAAGAAGTTAAGTCGCATAGTGCTCAGAGCCATTTTTTTAGCTACTTCTTCAACTGGACGCCACTTACGCGACTGCATGACCCTAGCCAATAGTACCCGGCGTTCCGAGCCGGAAGTTGCGCAACTACGATAATCGTGCGAGAATTGGTGAATCCAACGTGGTAAGGGCGTTGGAAATGAATTAATAAAACGTATTTTTGTAAGGTGGTGCTCCACGCAATGAAAGACGTATTTAAATATCCCGTCAGTCCAAAAAATTTCGACACTGAATTAATGAAAAATGTACAAATGATGACATGGTGGTTTTAATGCTCCAGGTGCTCTACTCGTACTTAGCCTCCACCCTCCCCCGCCCCCTCCCTACTTGAGTACAACGCACAGCAAATGGCTCAAATGGTTCAAATGGCTCTGAGCACTATGGGACTTAACATCTGTGGTCATCAGTCCCCTAGAACTTAGAACTACTTAAACCTAACTAACCTAAGGACATCACACACATCCATGCCCGAGGCAGGATTCGAACCTGCGACCGTAGCAGTCGCGCGGTTCCGGACTGAGCGCCTAGAACCGCTAGACCACCGCGGCCGGCACGCACAGCACGTTCATACAACCATGTACAGATATCACGTAAGTCCAGCTTTGGCTTGTTGTTCAACTCGCGCGTAACAGTGGCTTGAATGTCGGTTATGTAGTCAAAGGGATGACTTTTCATGCGAATATCTGCATTTTGTCGTTTAGTGATAGGTTCGCACTGATAACACGAAGTCTCGTCACCCCTGATGATTTTTTTACAGAAAATAATTGTTCGTGTTTCGCGTTCCAATCAAGCCGCGGCAGGCGTCCTCGATCTTGTCTTCGTTCGGAAGTCAAGGTGTCCAGGACAAACTTTGCTCACAATTTTCGCTCCTTCAAATGGGGAATGGCTTGACCATGTGATTTAGAGATGTTTCTCCAGTGCGATTAGTAACAGAAGAGTGTTGTGGTACTGCAACTACAGGTCCACTACTTAATCCTGCCTGTTTACAACTGACTATTAAAGTTGACTGTTCATGCTGCCAAAATGGTGACTGGTGACTGCGCTAACGTCGGGAATAAAATCAGTCGCGGAACCTGTTGGATGCACGGTGTACATTATCAGATGTTGAATAACCTTTACTGAAGTGTGCTGTTGGTTTCGGTCTATGTGGACCATCCTCTGGCACTGGGCAAAAGTTGTTTTAGGGTCTTGCTTTGTAATATTTTAAATATAGTTGCCAAAATACTGACCGAAACTTCATCGTGATATCACGAGTAGCAAAGGTAAAATTACACTCCCAAGCAGACACTACACTTTGATTCAATGGCTGAAGGTGTCTCTACGTCCAAGATAACGTGCTCCAACCTGCCCGCAGGGAAATTTTCGATCCAGCCGCAAAAACTAGTTTTTATTTCCACAGGGATGTAATTTCTTCTATGTGGTGCGTAAGTTTAAAATCCAGAACGAAACTGGTTTCCTCTGTACATGGCACTGACAATACGTCGTGGAGTTCCTCCGAGTCGGCTTTTTTTTTTTGTGTCACTTTGTTGAAGAAAGGCCCATCGGCTTTGCCGATTCGCCGTGTATTTTTGTGTATGTTTGGGTGGTTGTGCTGTGGTGGCACTATTTATTTGACTTTGGGGGACAGGAATGTTATTTTTCCGGACTGCGTCCGCCAATCCGCCTCCTTGGGTGGTGGTCCGCTCTTCCTCTTCAGGAGTTGTGTGGTTCTCGTTGTCTTCTTGTTTCCTCTTGGTGTTTGCCGTTGGGTTGTCGTACTTTGGTTGTGGATGTGGGTCCTAGTTGCTTAGTTCTTTATAATGCTAATCCTACCTATCCTTATACGCTGTGAATTTCCACACATTTAATTTCTAATCCTACCTAACCTTATGTTCTATGGATTTTTCTAATTACTAGTTACACATTTATATTGAGAGATGGTTGTTATTTTAATCTAATTACTCATTATATGCTAATTCTAATCTACTAGGGGTGGCTGATGATTTTGAACTATTTGCAGCGTTTGTGTCTGCTCTGTTGTACTAGTCGTCAGTTTGGTCTGCTGGTTCGTCGTAAGAATCGCACCAGCGTAGAGTCAGTGGCCTGGATGGAGCCAACTGCTTCGGAGGAAGCACAGCCATGACTCATCGCCGGTGACAACAGGCAAACTCTGCAGGGCTTGCGTCGTTTTATTTTTGGCTGTATAGGTTTCTGCAGGCACCGAGTTAATCAGACTCTCTTCTCCGACCGTGAACTCAGCGGGAAGCTATCCGCCCCCGCAGGAAACGTTTCATATAGCACGCAGTGCCTCAGCGTCGCAGTGACCCGCCGCAGGTCAAGCGCATCTCCTTCCTTTTGTCTTCCCGCAGTGACTTCACCAGAGAAACACTCTAAGCACTCACGCGTCATGCTTCTGTGCTTGAACTTACAGCTTCCTCGCAGCCGCAACATAACTGCAGCATTCGTGTGAAGTCAGTGGGTACTAATAGTATTTCAAGTACGAACACAGATTGTACATTACCTTCGATTTACGAAACTTTGTGCCCATCTTGTAACAACAACAACACTGTACTATTGTACATGTAATAATTTTTTCTTCTGATTTTCGATTAATTTGCGTAATCGATGTTCTGATTTCATTTCTTTTTTGTTTCATGTCATTATGTTAAGGAAACTGTAAACAATTTTCAATGTGAATATTAACGGTTATGTCAAATGTCAAACAATATTGTAACAGAATTGAAACGTAAGAAACGTTGAAACTGTTGTAACATGTTTAAAATTGTAACTGTGCGTCTGGTCCATACGTAGGCAATGTGTTAGGATATGTAGAATACAAAACCTCGGGTGAATACCCGGTTTGTAAGGGAGCGGTAAAAGGTGGATGGCAGGCGAGCGCAGGAAAATGCACACGGGCGCTGCACGGCACAACGGGCTCAGCAGTGGTAGTCTGAGTTGGGCATTGGTCTGGGCAACACGTTCTGGACCGAGGAGGCTCTCCTGGAAGACGTAGTTTCATTGAGCCTCGGATATGCCGTTCCAACGTCTATACAGCATGGCAAAATTCCACAGGCACTAAAAGGAAAAGCATTGCGACGCTAAGAAGAATTAAAGTGCCGATACATCAAGAGCCATAGCTGTGGTTGTATGTGTGCTCTGTGCTTCGCCATCTCGCTGCCCGCCAACCGCCGCATCGATACGAACAGGTTGAAACTTTTAGTACTGTATTCGTGTGGACCAGTGTTACTTTTGTTCCATACTGTTCAATAACAACTTAAATTTTACCAGAACTGTCCTATCATTTAATTATCCTCACAACTAACCTAGACAGGGTCCTTTCCAAATGTTGAGCAATCCGAGTGTCCCGAGATGAATAATTAAAGTTTGTGTTAATAATAATTACCTGCAGACCTAACTATGTTAAAATGGTGTTTAAAGAACTGTCTTGTTAATGAACTAGTTAATGAATAACGGAGGTCTGACAAAGTCGGAAGATAATTTTGATATTGATTTAGTAATGAAGTTAATTATTTCGAGACAGATATAATGGTATTTAAATGAGCAGGAAATAAGATGAAAAGAGTAGTAACTCATATATTGGAAATATTGAGCACATAATGATTTCAGTAATCAAATTTTTTAATACAGTGATCATAACAGTTTCAGGCCCCCCCCCCTTTTTTTATTCATTTGAATTCTGAAGTGTTCTAAACTGATTTGACCAGCAAAGTTAAAGTCAATATAAAAACCAAAATTTACCAGTGTTTTATCTTTATCAAAATTGACATTCCGTGTGTGATTCGAAAGTGCTATTTCTAGGGTAACCTATGCCCGATTTTAATCAGATCAATAGACAGTACGAAGTTTTGTAGTAAACATTATAGTGTGGTGTTATGTATTTATGGTTTATCCATATCAGTACAGAAAGTGAAATTATCAGTTCAATAGATTTTCTGGTTCTAAAATTTACCATATTATGCAGTGTTTCTACGTGTTGTTTTGCATGAACGTACATCAACTTGTACAGGGAAGAAACTCAGTTAATGCCTAATTAGGCTGGCGACCGTATTATTAATAAATTGGTAGCATCTGCTGTGTTGCTTTTTGTCCGTCCTAACGTGTAGTTGCATTTCGGAATCACTTGACGTATCATTGTTATTACAGAGTGGGTGTAAGTCTGATTTGCCTCCATTCAGGTACACGCGGTCAATATCTATACGAAAATCCTTTCTCATAAGGTGAAGCCCGTCAACTTACCATAGTACAGGCTTTAAGGAGTATCGTGTGCCCCGCGCGCACGTTAAATCTCTACGAAAAATATTAACAACAGGTTCCGCCTTTGTTTTGAAAGCTTTGTGATCGAAATTCTGTATGTTTGGAATACGTTAAAACTGGGTTGTTGCTATTCTTTTTATTATTCTTATGTATCATTGTACCTTTCCTTTAGATAACATTTCCCTTTTGTCTGACACAGAACTGTTTTGTCATAATGGGGTGTGAATACAGACACATGGAAAAAACGAAACAAGCGTCTTTCTGTATTCATCAAATACACTATAACGAAAAAAAACGACGCACCCCGAAGGAATTATCAGAATGGGACGGAAATCGGTAGATGTTACATATATGTACAGACTAACAAATGATTACAATTTCAGGAAAAATAGATGATTTATTCAAAAGAAATACCTTCACAAATTGAGCAAGTGAGTATCGTATTGGTACATTTCTGGCTCTTACGCAAGCAGTTGTTCGGTTTGGCATTGATTGATAGAGTTGTTGGATGTCCTGAGGAACACCATTCCAAATTAGGTCCAATTAGTACGTTGTTGCTGTTGTGGTCTTCAGTCCTGAGACTGGTTTGATGCAGCTCTCCATGCTACCCTATCCTGTGCAAGCTTCTTCATCTCCCAGTACTTACTGCAACCTACATCCTTCTGAATCTGCGTAGTGTATTCATCTCTTGGTCTCCCACTACGATTTTTAACATCCACGCTGCACTCCAAGGCTATTTTTGATATCCCTTGATGCCTCAGAACATGTCCTACCAATCGGTCCCTTCTTCTTGCCAAGTTGTGCCACAAACTCCTCTTCTCCCCAATTTTATTCAATACCTCCTCATTAGTTATGTGACCTACCCATCTAATCTTCAGCATTCTTCTGTAGCACCACATTTCGAAAGTTTCTATTCTCTTCTTGTTCAAACTATTTATCGTCCACGTTTCACTCCCATACATGGCTACACTCCATACAAATACTTTCACAAACGACTTCCTGGCACTTAAATCTATACTCGATCTTAACAAATTTCTCTTCTTCAGAAATTCTTTCCTTGCCATTGTCAGTCTACATTTAGTATCTTCTCTACTTCGACCATCATCAGTTATTTTGCTCTCCAAATAGCAAACCTCCTTTACTACTTTAAGTGTCTCATTTCCTAATCTAACCCCTCAGCATCACCCGACTTAATTCGACTACATTCCATTATCATCGTTTTGCTTTTCCCTTCCCATAGTGCTCCAAACGTTCCCAATCGGGAGAGAACCGTTGACCTTGCTTGCCAAGGTAGGGTTTGGAACACACGAAGAAAAGTAGCAGAAACTCTCGCCGTATGCGGACGGATGTTATCTTGCTGAAATGTAAGACCAGGATGGCTTGTCATTAAGAGCAACAAAACGAGGCGTCGCACCGGTGTGCTGGCGTGCTGCGGGTGACGACAAAAGAACTTCTAGACAACGAAAGAACTTCTACTACGAAATGAAATAGCACCCTCTGTAACGCCGGAAATACATGTCCTCCTATTTCCATCTATTGTACTATAAATTTGTTTTCCTTTTTTGGTTACCTGAATATATGGCATTTCTGTGTCTTTACATATTGTAATTGTTTTACTATTTCTATATATATATTTATGCATTTATGTCGATGTATAATTGGTTTGTTTCGTAAATATTATTTGTATTTTTACGCTGGGTCTTGCCTAGGGAAAACTGCTATCGAACGATTACATCGATAGGTCGTGTGAAGAATCAAAGTGTGTAGGATCTTTGGTAGTGTTAACTCTGCCGCGTGGAGCGCGGACAGGGGGGTCTGGCTGGAGTAGCGAGTGGAGCAGGTGTGTTGTGTGAAGCTCCCGCGAGTTGCCGCGCTTTCGGGTTTGGCAGCATGTGATTGCGCTCGACTTGCGATGATAGTTTCTGACATTGTGTCGCGGACGGGAAGCATTAGCTGGCGCACATCAAGAGCCCGTTTCGTCTGGTGACCGTGTCGAGAAGAAGGCGCGCCAACATCCAGCTTCTGCAACAGCGACGGCCGACAATGAGTGACTGTCGCCACCTCCTCGATCGACGGCTTCAAACCTTCAATCAACCAACAAGGAAGACTGGAAGCACGTAAAGTTTTAGAACTGTATGGCAGACCTCAGCTTTTCAAACTTTTAAAATTGTTGCATCACAAAATTACACCTACTTAGCATGAACCTTTGTTGCTCATTGTCCCAATCGCATTACCAAGCAGGGTCCCTTCCTTTTCCGAAATGAACCCGAGTGTCGTTGAAATTCAGACGCCAGCATTAAAGTACAATATAATTCAATTTCGTTGCTTTAATTTCAAAGTTCAGTTAAAGTATTTATAGCTGGCTACAATATTTAGATTACACAAGCACAAATTAAGAGTGCGAGTTTTGTTACCGTATTTTAGCTTACCTGTGACTGCAGCTCAGCTTGGTACGTACTAAATTTTACTATTGTTAATTGTTCAGAATCATTTAATTCAAGTTCAAAGTTAAATCTCTTATTTCTAAATTGCGTAGATTCAAGTAGCTTTTGAAATGATTGTTGAGGTAGTCCAAGACTAACCGTATTTTACTGAATTTCGATGTGCTTCAGAAAGAAAGCTCACTATTAACTTCAGTCACTAATTTAACTTTTAATTTTCCGGTTTTATTAATTCTTTTGCTAAATTAAGTCAGAATGTAGCGAAATTTATTACTTCTGAAAAACTTTCAGTTTTCACACTACACGTGTCAACCTTCAGTTGCCACGCTTCTAGTGCTAATTATATGTGTAATAATCTTTCTTTTTGAGTTACTATAGTAATTGTCCTTAGGACTGGCGACCGTAGTTTCCCCCAAATCTCAAATATCTAATTACCGTTAGTTGATTGTTAACGTAACGGCCGCACATTTACTTTCTTTATTAACTTTACCCCTATTTCAAAATTAATTTCCACCAGTTCCATTAGCATTTTTCCTTTCATTTAGATGTAACCCTTTCCTCCCTCTTTACCGACAAATTAACCTCGGTGACGATTGCTTTTCCCAAATTTCCATTAGGTACACACGGTTTAATTTTTCACTGTCATTAAGGTCGATAAATGAGGGGGAGGTTACACGTGGCGACCTGGTGACAGGACCATCTTCGGATTTGAGGTTGTTCTGGACCCGAATTTTGCATTGTGCAAATCTCATAACAAAGTACTGGTTATGTACAGGCCGTTACGTCAGCGGGAATAAGTAGTGGGAGTAATCCTAATTATATTTGAGATTTGGCATTTATATTGAAAATTATTAAAATGAGTGAAGGCAACAATTGCCAAAATTTGGTAGACTTGGATACGGAACAATCGGTCGAACAGTGGGAAACGCACACCGCGGTACCCATTGTTCAGGGGCAGGCGGCTAGCATGAAAGATGCGACCGCCGAAACGTAACAAGGAGCAGAAATGGAATTCCAAACTTTAGAAAATGTTTCGGAATGGGAAGTGAAAATCAAATCTGAACCCCTTGATGACGAATACGGGGGGACAATTAAAGAGGAAGCCGCTACGGAAGTAAAACCGGTAGTTTCCGGGAATTTAACTGATTTATTGAATGTTTTGATTAACGAAATCAAGAGTCAATCGGCCAAGCAAGAAGCTCAGGCTGCCAAGCAAGAAGCTCAGGCTGCCAAGCAAGAAGCTCAGTTTGAAAAAATTGAACGGATGCTAGACAATCAGAACAAAGCTATTAACTTTGTTAACAACATTGTTGGAGTTGTTAACACAAAAGTTGATAAAATCAAAGAAGATATTGTTGTAATTAATACCGAAATCGGTAATCTTAAACAGGAAATGATAGGCGTTCAGGCGGAAATTGCGAGCATAAATACTCGTTTTTATTCCGAAATTAGCAAAATCGAGAAAAGTGTAGGAGAATCAGTTGCTCCGATCATCGAGAATAAGGTGACGGAACAAATTCAATTAGTGAAAAAAGAGGATCAAAAGAAGGTGGAAACTTTAAAGGCTTTAGTGTCCGAAGTAGATACCAAAGTGACGAAGCAGGCTAATACCTGCGAAGAGAAAAAAAGGGAAGTAGAAACGCTTGCGACAACCACTTGCCAACTAATTACGAGAGTGTCGGAATTAGAAAAGAAACTTGACGAAAAACAGAGCTATGTGCCAATCTATGCACATAGTTCGGAATTGTTGACGAAAGAGGAGCGGTTCGACCCCTTGAAAAAAGGCGGTATACACCCGACGGATTTCATTAAAAATTGTGAAAGAGTTTTACCCAGACCATGGAATAATGAGAGGAAGATTAATGCGGTTATTGACGTGTTGGCTGGTGATGCCAAGCGTTGGGGCTTAAACCTCGACATTACGAACCTGACTTCTGACGAATTTAAAAATTTGTTTCTGGCTGAATACTGGTCAGAGCAAAAACAACAAAGAGTCTGGCGCGAATTTGTCATATCGAGGCCTTTCGATGCGAATTCTCGCGGTTGGATGAAGGAGTTTTGTGAGGGCTGGATCCGCAAGTTGGAATATTTGCGTGATCGCCGCACGGAATCCGAAATAGTCTGGGAACTCTACAAGAAGCTTCCAGATGATACAAAACGCTACGTAGGAAGCAATTACAGGACAATCAATGATTTCCTGGAAAGAGTGGAGGACGAGGACAATTGGCGCAATAATCGCGACAGTGGTAGAGGCCGTGGTAACAACAATGGGTACCACAGCAACCACAACAACGATAACCATGGGAACAATGCATACCGCAACCATGGCAGCAATAACAATAATGGTTCGGACCGTGATAACAATCGGTACATTGCAAATAATAACAGGAATAACGGAAACCAGTATCATACTAACGTGATACGGGCTTCACAGAATAGTAATAACGCCAGAGGGTGTGATCAGCCGCCTCAGAAGCATCTGGGGAGCGTATCTGCTGGGACGAGACAGGGAAACCATTAGCCGCGCCGGTGAGGGGCCGACCGGGCGTGGAGAAATTTTGGCGGCCCAATAACAGGAGAAAACCCAGGTGTCGTCGTTATGAAAATTCCGTGTGGAATAATCAACGGCGGGAGAGTGTGCCAGTGTTAGGAGAAAGGAGTGCGCCCACAAGTAGTAGATCAGCTGTATACACGGCAGTATTAAGTACATTCACCGTCAGTGAGAACAATTTAAGTAGTGTTTCGGAAATTGATTATAAAGTGGCAGCTGTAATACCCACAGCGGAACTGGAGATTGAGTTTAAGAATGATTCGCAAGTGTTGAGACAAGATCAGATGTCGGATAAAACGTCCGTCATCGAGCGAGGGGATGCAGAGAGGGATGAGGTCTGGTTAAGGCAGTTCGGTCGCTTATACGACGAACTAAGAGATCATAGGGGCCAGTATGGGAGAAGTGTTTATGGGGAGCGCGTGCAGGATTTTCCGCGTCTCGTCCCGCAGGTAGATAGTGTTTGTGGAATGATAGAAAGTTCTGGCCCTAACCGGCAGACTTTACCAGAAACAGTTGATGTTAACGGGGAGCACGAGCAAGATTCGTCGTGTTTCGTCCCTCAGAAGTTAGATGTTGAAGTAGTAACGGAAAGTTCTGGCCCTAACCGGCAGACCTTACCGAAAGTCGTAGTGGTAGAAGTAGCCGACCCATCCGACGCAAACCTCCAGTTTAAACATTGCGAGAGTATTAAGGAGAAAGATTACGAAAATTTTAGTGATAGCCGGACACGATTGGTAGAAAAGCACGTAGATTACAGCGTGTATGAGGTTAGAGCTGACGTTATACGGTCAGACAGTAGCAGTGTGGGTTGCGCAGATCCTGAGGAAGTAATTTCAGATACTACTGGGCACATTCCTCCGGGTAGATTGGCAGATGAGATCAGTCTGACCAAAGAGGAATCAACGAAGGTGACAATTAATGAATTGATGGCAAAGCAACACTCACTAGTTGACGAGTTACAGAAAAGGTTTCGGTATTGGAGGCGAATCTACAGACTAAGCCTCAGGACAAACGTGTTGAAATTAAAACTGTATGTGAACAGAGGCTGAAAAAGCCGCCAGATAAGCCGGATTTAGGATCAAAGCCGGATGGTTTTTTCTGGAGTGACCTGGATATAGACGAGGATTTACTGTGGGGAAAATAAAGAAACAGTCGGGGACAAGTGTAGACAGATAGTAGTGTCTGTTAATATGCACGACCTAGAACTAAACGTGTTGATTGACACCGGTGCAGAATTGAGTGCTGTATCTGGAAAAATATTTCAGTTACTGAAAGACAGACCTGGCATCGTAGTTATGCCAGTAACAGGAGTGAAAATTATCGGTGCTACTGGGAAGGCCAGTAAACCGGTCACAAAACAGATTTTTGTCCACTTCGAGATATGTGGGGCTCGATTTGAACAAGAGTTTGTCGTCGTGCCAGACTTGACTACGGAAGTAATTATCGGGTTAGATTGGCTATTAAAGTACCGTGCAGTGATTAATTGCGAAAGCAAAACTTTGACATGTATGTCACTAGATAAAACAATGGTAGTTGGTTTTGACGAGGCAGGAGACGGTGTGCATAGGCAATACCAGCCTATACACATTGTTAACTGGCCGGGTGACATTGACGTAGGAATGAATTTGAACTGCCGTAACGTGAGGAATTTCGGCATTGACAAAAGTGTAGAAAGTGAATTGGAAGAGATAATCAAATTCCCTCCACGGATTGACATTAGTATTGGTGTGAAAAAAGATCGTTTGCGAGAAGTAATGAAGCTAAGAACCGATGGTCGCAAACGTCGTCATGACGCTAAAGCGCGTTTTGCTAAGTTTGCAATCGGAGACTTAGTACTTGTAAAAGCTCACGAGAAATCGAGCGAGATAGACCATGAAATCTCTAAATTTAAGTTTGTTTATAATGGAGCATATAAAGTCATTGGTATGCCTCACACAAATGCTTATTGCTTAGAGTATCCAAGCTCTGGGAAGCTATTAGGTATTCGGAACATTGTAGACCTGAAATTGTACCAACCAAGGATTGATTAATACCACAGAAAGGGTAATTTGTACAGTATGTAAAATAGAGTGTAAGATTTAACGATTTGCTAGATTGCCATGCTTTTGACTGACCAAGGTCATTGATTGGTTTTTGGTTAGTGGTGTTTAACGTCCCGTCGACAACGAGGGCACTAGAGACGAAGTTGTAATTAATAAGTAACTAATGTTGATTAAATTATTTAAGAGTTACTGAATATTAATCAATTTCAAATTCCAAGCTGCTAATTTAAGTTTTCAGCTGAGTCACAGTAGATTAAGGAATGTAAATATGCTTTTGTAACTAGCTGTCAGATTTCATGAATGTGTGTTTTATTAGTCATTGCCGATGTACTTAGACGCTGTTTTAAGTTTCAGGCTAGTACATGCGTGTGATGATGGACAGTGTTGAGTTATCCACTGTGATAGTATTAAGGGACTCCTTGAGATTACTCGGGAGTGAGTTTTTCCTAAAGAATTCAGTGAAACGGACGTTCTGGAAATGCCGTTACACAGGCGAGTGAGATCAAGCAATACTTGCGAGGCGAAGCCGCTGTCGGCTCTTGTGCCGCTGTCGGCTCTTGTGCCGCTGTCGGCTCTTGTGCCGCTGTCGGCATTCTTTGTACTTGCGGGTACGGAAGGCGGAACTGTTTTTCTTCCTGGACAGCTGAAAGATGTCTACTGTCAATATTTATGGTTTTGTCGATCTGCTGAATAGTATTTTCTTGTTTAGCATAAGTGGACTCTCATGGCGAGAGTATTAATTATGAAAAGGTTATATAAAATGTGTATTCTATGTAATTAACAATTAATTTGCGTATTTTGATATAGCTGTTTTTATGACCATGTACTCTGATTAATTTTGTAAATAGTATTCCATTTCTTGATAGTGTTACGGATTTTGACGATTTTGGAATAGCTAAACCAGTTTATATATTTTCTATGAATTTTAATAAGTTGTCAACCTGTTTTATTCTGATCAAGATGACAGAGTGGAATAAGATTAGGAGTGTCTCCACTCAATTATTATCGTCTAAAAATTGGTTTATGGTTAATTAGGCGAATGCTAAATTTTGTTGATGTTTTGAGCATATGCATTTCCGCTGTTTCTTTTTTGGGACATTTTCTGAGTTTGTTTAGGTTACACGAACATCCTCAGACAATGTGGGGCACGTGTAACGCCGGAAATGCATATCCTCCTATTTCCATCTATTGTACTATAAATTTGTTTTCCTTATTTTTGTTACCCGAATATATGACATTTCTGTGTCCTTACATATTGTAATTGTTTTACTATTTGTATGTATATATTTATGCATTTATGTCGATGTATAATTGGTTTGTTTCGTAAATATTATTTGTATTTTTACGCTGGGTCTTGCCTAGGGAAAACTGCTATCGAACGATTACATCGATAGGTCGTGTGAAGAATCAAAGTGTGTAGGATCTTTGGTAGTGTTAACTCTGCCGCGTGGGGCGCGGACAGGGGGGTCTGGCGAGAGTAGCGAGTGGAGCAGGTGTGTTGTGTGAAGCTCCCGCGAGTTGCCGCGCTTTCGGGGTTTGGCAGCATGTAATTGCGCTCGACTTGCGATGATAGTTTCTGACATGGTGTCGCGGACGGGAAGCATTAGCTGGCGCACATCAAGAGCCCGTTTCGTCTGGTGACCGTGTCGAGAAGAAGGCGCGCCAACATCCAGCTTCTGCAACAGCGACGGCCGACAATGAGTGACTGTCGCCACCTCCTCGATCGACGGCTTCAAACCTTCAATCAACCAACAAGGAAGACTGGAAGCACGTAAAGTTTTAGAACTGTATGGCAGGCCTCAGCTTTTCAAACTTTTAAAATTGTTGCATCACAAAATTACACCTACTTAGCATGAACCTTTGTTGCTCATTGTCCCAGTCGCATTACCAAGCAGGGTCCCTTCCTTTTCCGAAATGAACCCGAGTGTCGTTGAAATTCAGACGCCAGCATTAAAGTACAATATAATTCAATTTCGCTGCTTTAATTTCAAAGTTCAGTTAAAGTATTCATAGCTGGCTACAATATTTAGATTACACAAGCACAAATTAAGAGTGCGAGTTTTGTTACCGTATTTTAGCTTACCTGTGACTGCAGCTCAGCTTGGTACGTACTAAATTTTACTATTGTTAATTGTTCAGAATCATTTAATTCAAGTTCAAAGTTAAATCTCTTATTTCTAAATTGCGTAGATTCAAGTAGCTTTTGAAATGATTGTTGAGGTAGTCCAAGACTAACCGTATTTTACTGAATTTCGATGTGCTTCAGAAAGAAAGCTCGCTATTAACTTCAGTCACTAATTTAACTTTCAATTTTCCGGTTTTATTAATTCTTTTGCTAAATTAAGTCAGAATGTAGGAAAATTTATTACTTCTGACAAACTTTCAGTTTTCACACTACACGTGTCAACCTTCAGTTGCCACACTTCTAGTGCTAATTATATGTGCAATAATCTTTCTTTTTGAGTTACTATAGTAATTGTCCTTAGGACTGGCGACCGTAATTTCCCCAACGGCCGCACATTTACTTTCTTTATTAACTTTACCCCTTTTTCAAAATTAATTTCCACCAGTTTCATTAGCATTTTTCCTTTCATTTAGATGTAACCCTTTCCTCCCTCTTTACTGACAAATTAACCTCAATGACGATTGCTTTTCCCAAATTTCCATTAGGTACACACGGTTTAATTTTTCACTGTCATTAAGGTCGATAAGTGAGGGGGAGGTTACACCACTATCACTCCAGTTTGTCGCGCAGTGTAGCTGGCAACAGTAAGGTTGGTCTCCCACCGTTGTCTGAGGTGTCTCCAGACACGTGTTCGCTGGTCATCGGGGCTGAGTTTGAAGCAGTACTGATCAATGAAGACAGGTCTACTCTAGTCAATGAGATTCTGGGCCGAATGTGCCCGTCACCGCTGCAAACCAGCTTGTTGTTGTACCGGGGTCAATGGTAGTCGGCGGAAGGGGCGAAGCGAGCTCAGCCCTCTTTATGTAAACCGTCTATTAATGGTCTTTGTGGCCACTGAAGCACCAGTTGCACTTTGAATCGATGATGAATACGGGACTCAGTGTCTCTCTGACGATTACAGAGCCCTCACGTTCTACCGTCTCTCTAAGTTGACCGCTTTCTTTTTGACTCTATTTTTAGCCAAGGGTCACCGATTTCTGTCAGCATCATCGAAAAGTGACATAGTTCGTATTCAGATTTAGAGCGATTCACCGATTACTCCAGTTGTTTTCAGTGAGACCAACTACACGTCCTATATCAAACGCAGACATCTACGCATAATGTTCAGGCACCTGTCTGCGAGACGTAGTTGCTGTCTGCCTGAGTGAACGGAATGAAATTCGCAAAGAATATAAGCCCTGGTATCAACATGTCCCCTGTTTACTGTTCTTACCAGCTAAAAAAAAAAAGAAAAAAAAAGAAAAGAAACACCCGGTTCAAATGGCTGTTAGGTCATCAGTCCCGTAGAACTTAGAACTACTTAAACCTAACTAACCTAAGAACATCACACACATCCATGCCCAAGGCAGGATTCGAACCTGCGACCGTAGCAGTCGCGTGGTTCCGGACTGAGCGCCTACAACCGCTAGACCACCGCGGCCGGCTACCGACACAGCAGTGTGAAATGCTAAATGACGCAACTGTTTTCACAAATTGCTTCCCGACGCCACATTCCTCGTATATTTCGGCTCACAGAATAGTGTGCCTCTTGCTAAAGTTCGAGGAACGGACCGATACATTTGCTGCGATCAGAGCATATCTCCCTGGTATGGTTTTCGTGCAATGCTGGAGACAGCTAGCGTCGTACACGAAACACCTGGTGTATAAGAATACCTGAATTTTTTGTTTGCTTCCTATCAGCCTTCGCCGCTGTCAGCTCTAGAAATAAATTACAAAAGCTTTTTAGCCACTTCGTTGTGCACACTCGGATGCTACTATACAAAAGTATTCTATCCTTCACTAAAAGTGCTGTCTGGCTACTCTATGCTCCTTATCCAAGTTACCATATCGGTAAATATTATGCATGACTCATGAGTCAAGCACAAATAACTAGTGACGAGAGAGCTCTGCGTGGTGCTACACGTTACCGCATATCAACATATACAAGCTCTACAAAAGACTGGGAAGTGCATGACAAGGCATAGTTAACATTATACCTTGTATTAGGGTTTCTTCTTGTTCCATTCACATACTAAAAGAGGGAATAATTACTGCTTAATACTTCTGTAGACGATGTAATTAGGCTAAACTCGCCTTCATAGTTATTACGGGACAGATTTGTTATCACTTGATAGGGTTCCAAAAATAGAAAACTATGCTTGTGTTTTATTAACAACAACGTGTTTCGCGCCGTTAGTGAATCTTCAGATTATCTGTAAGAAGTAACAATAATCTCGCTATAAGAAAGATGAAATTAATAGCAACAATCAAATCACTAATACACAGAAACTCATAGATTAATGAATTAAAACATTATTGTAACCATTTGCCATCGCCGGTGTTACATCAAATAAAACTGTCAAAAGTACGAAAACTACTGAACAAAACAAGAAGGCTATAGCCAACAAAAAAATCTCACCCGTAAGACATATCAACCAGGTCTGTTGTAATGTTTTGTGATTCCTGGCTGGACGAGGAGAGGATGGTATGATAGGTGGGTGGCCGGTTTCCTCTCAGTACAACACAAAATACACGTGTGTTCAAAATACACTTTGTTACTGGAACCAGTTGAGTACTTAAAATCAACGTTGCCCAGTCTGAAGTTCGGAGGTTAACAGAAACATGTATTAAATCTTGAATTTTGTCCGTGTCCATATCACAACTATATACAATGACTAATGTTGTCTCACAAATAGTTAAGGTGCTAGGTGACGACCTTTACTGTGGTAGGCTAGAGCACAGTGCGACGTATTGAGGTGCAATGCGAACTGAGTCCCAATGCGACATACTCAGATTGAGAGATTGAGAAGCTCGGTCGGCGGCGGCGGCCTATATTCACACTGCCCAGGGAGCGTTATCGTCGCGTAGCCTGTGGGCGTGTCTTGGTCTTCTCTTGTCATAGGTGCGCTTAGTTCAGCGCCTGCTATACAATTTTTCCTCGTGCCGAACCTTGTGCTGGCGAAGGCCGCCGCCAGCATAAGGTCATTAGACAGTGACAGCACAAGTGGATGTAATTACTATTGTATAATCACCCAGCATTGTCAATAGTTGTAAGTGAGGATACAAACGAAGATTAACAGAATTACTTATTATCTGTAGCCAGCTAAAAAATAGGACTGGAGCCGAAATAGACATATCTTAAACCAATAAAGCGCGAAATACTTTTGACGTAGCAGCTGTTTGGGTTACTCTGCTTATTATCTCTTCCAAAGTGTAATTTTTTCCCTTTAGGTACCACACGTAAGATCAGGACAGAATCGAGCGTCGGTTCACAATGTCCACTAGCCCTAAATATTCACTGAAACAAGAGCAATCTTTTACAATGCCCTTTTTAGTGACAAGATTCTCCAGAAGCCGTATTTTAACCTCGCGACATGTCCAATATGTGTGCGAGGGTTCTGGGCACAAGTGAGTCTATAGACTCCTGAATTAGAAAGTAAATCTTTGATTATTAGTTCATTGTAAATGAGTTGTTACTAGATTCGATGACATGTAGAAAAGGAGATTTTAACACCATTGTCTTTGAGGAAACTGGCGAGTCTGTGAGATACGTCAACGAAAAAAGTGTACTCAGAAAATATACTCCGAGTACCAGCTGTGTTGTTCGTAGTGATTGACTACAAATGAATGACACAGCTGCTACTTGGAGTACCCCTTCTGAGTGCATCAATGTACATATAACTGTCATGTAAAAAGACTATGATTACTAATTAGAGGTAATCGCAGATACGTTAACCCCGTGAAACAGGTCGTTATAAGAACCGACTGTGGATCAAATACAGGGTGATTGTAATTAAAGTTTCAAAACGCTGTAGAAATAAAACCCACTGGTCGGAATGATGTCAAATTGCGACAGAATATTATCGGATAGGGGGGAACACGTATGGCAGAAGAAAAAAAAAATAGTGTGAAAACTGATCAGCGTTTGGCACTGGATGTGTCAGAAAACGTAAATGAAAACATCTGTTATGCGCCGGCCCACTGAAGTTGGTACAAACTGTCTCAATGCAGGATCACGCTCTGCTTCTAAAGCTGTATTACACTACTGGCCATTAAAATTGCTACACCACGAAGATGACGTGCTACAGACGCGAAATTGAACCGAAAGCAAGAAGATGCTGTGATATGCAAATGATTAGCTTTTCAGAGCATTCACACAAGGTTGGCGCCGGTGGCGACACCTACAACGTGCTGACATGAGGAAAGTTTCCAACCGATTACTCATACACAAACAGCAGTTGACCGGGGTTGCCTGGTGAAACGTTGTTGTGATGACTCGTGTAAGGAAGAGAAATGCGTACCATCACGTTTCCGACTTTGATAAAGGTCGGATTGTAGCCTATCGCGATTGCGGTTTATCGTATCGCGACATTGCTGCTCGCGTTGGTCGAGATCCAATGCCTGTTAGCAGAATATGGAATCGGTGGGTTCAGGAGGGTAATGCGGAACGCCGTGCTGGATGCCAACGGCCTCGTATCACTACCAGTCGAGATGACGGGCATCTTATCCGCATGGCTGTAACGGACCGTGCAGTCACGTCTCGATCACTGAATCAACAGACGGGGACGTTTTCAAGACAACAACCATCTGCACGAACAGTTCGACGACGTTTGCACAAGCATGGACTATCGGCTCGGAGACGATGGCTGCTGTTACCCTTGACGCTGCATCACAGACAGGGGCGCCTGCGAGGGTGTACTCAACGACGAAACTGGGTGCACGAATGGCAAAACGTCATTTTTTCGCATGCATCCAGGTTCTGTTTACAGCATCATGATGGTCGCATCCGTGTTTGGCGACATCGCAGTGAACGCACATTGAAGCGTGTATTCGTCATCGCCATACTGGCGCATCACCCGGCGTGATGGTATGGGGTGTCATTGGTTACACGTCTCGGTCACCTCTTGTTCGCGTTGACGGCACTTTGAACAGTGGACGTTACATTTCAGATATGTTTCGACCCGTGGCTCTAACATTCATTCGATTCCTGCGAAACCCTTCATTTCAGCAGGATAATGCACGACCACATGTTGGAGGTCCTGTACGGGCCTTTCTGGATACAGAAAATGTTCGACTGCTGCCCTGGCCAGCACATTCTCCAGATCTCTCACCAATTGAAGACGTCTGGTCAATGCTGGCCGAACAACTAGTCCGTCACACTACGCCTGTCACTACTCTTGATGAACTGTGGTATCGTGTTGAAGCTGCATGGGCAGCTGTTCCTGTACACGCCACCAAGCTCTGTTTGACTCAATGCCCAGGCGTATCAAGGCCGTTATTACGGCCAGAGGTAGTTGTTTTGGGTACTGATTTCTCAGGATCTACGCACCCAAATCGAGTGAAAATGTAATCACATGTCAGTTCTAGTAAATGTGTCCAATTAATACCTGTTTATCATCTGCATTTCTTCTTGGTGTAGCAATTTTAATGGCCAGCAGTGTACAAGAATGATAACTGTGCACATGTCGCTCTGCAGAAGTTCAGCTTGAAAAATGGCGTTGGTCTGATGACTGCCGTGGGTCTGGATAAAATGATTCGGAAATTCGGAAGGACGGGTTCTGTTGGTGTGCAACCTGGTAGTGGAAGGAAACGAACTGATTCCACGTCAGTGAAGTCAGTGGCCACAGCAATGCAGGAGCACGGACATACCCCTGAGCACGGTGCGTAAAATCCTACGAAACATACTTCTTTGCAATCAGTTCCAAATTACCCACGTGCACGAGTTGCTTCCTGTTGACCTGCCAGCAAGACAGCCTTTGCTTTAGAATTTCTTGCTCGCACTGAAGTGGGCAATGAGTGGCCGTGGAAGATTTTGTGGACAGGCGAAGCCTACTTCCATCTGACAGGACATGTCAATACACAGAATTGTCGAATATGGGCAACGGAAAATGGACACGCATATCAACCAGTACCACTTCATCCTGAAAAGCTCAATGTGTGGTGCGGGTTTACGGTATCATTTATCATAGGGCCATATTTTTTCGAAGAGCCAGGTGCTTCCGGTCCTGTTACCTGTACCGTCACTGGTAAGCGCTGTGAGTGTCTTTTGCGCAACCACGTCATTCCAGCTCTCCAACATCGTGGATGCGTGGATGAGATCATTTTTATGCAAGATGGCGCACCTCCAGTTAAGCAGCTGGTGAAGCGCCTTTTCGGAAATGCTAGAATTACCCGCCGCCATTTCCCTACAGCCTGGCCGTCCCGATCAGCTGATCTTAATACGTGTGACTTGTGGCTGTGGGGCTATCTGAAGCATGTTGTGGTCAGTGTTCCGACTGCAAACTTAGCTTCATTGAGGGCACTCATTGCGCAACACATTCTGAACATGAACGCGGGAACTCTTCGATCAGTTATGGAACATGCTGTTTCACGGTATCAGCTTGTTGCAGAAAACGGTGGACAGTATATTGAATATGTTTTGCGCCAATCACAAGGAAATTAATAATCCGATTTCATTTTTACTGATGCTTTTTATGCCGTTTTTGGCCTCAGGACACTTAAAAACCGATTTTTCCCATCTGATGTGATATGACCTTGCCGTGGTGGATGGTTTTTATGCAACTAACAATATCACACCTTTAGACCCAAGCACAATGAGTACTGCAATTTGTTTAACATCAAACGTACACCTTAGGCATTGTATGATTCATTTGTCATTTCTAGTCGAGACTATTGAATTGTGATGCTTACAGCGCCATTTATTGCTACATTTTGTAACTATTTATTTTTCTTCTGCCACACGTTTTCCCATTTCTCTGATAATATTCCGTTGCAATTCGACGTTATTCTGACCAGTGGTGTTATTTATACAGCGGTTTGAAAGTTTAATTATAATCACTCTGTACATTTTGGAAGTCGAGAGAGAGTACATCCACCTGACTACCTTGATCAATGGCTTTTGGGAAGTCACTTATGGCTTTTGTCAGTTATCGGCCAGTATTATGTTCCGCGGTATCTTGCTAACGTGTATGCTCCGTCCAAGTCTGAATGGTTGCGGTGGTGTCAAACGTAGCCGTCACAACATTCGAAGCAGCATCAACATACCGACACGAGAGGTCCTCAAGAAAAATCAAATGGCTCTGAGCACTATGCGACTTAACTTCTGAGGTCATCAGTCGCCTAGAACTTAGAACTAATTAAACCTAACTAACCTAAGGACATCACACACATCCATGCCCGAGGCAGGATTCGAAGCTGCGACCGTAGCGGTCGCTCGGCTCCAGACTGTAGCGCCTAGAACCGCACGGCCATTCCGGCTGGCAGAGGTCCTCAAGTAAGTAACGATTTACGTTTACTGAATAAACGGTGTATGGAATAAATTTCGTTTATAAAAGTAATTAATTGAAAAGAATTTACAAAAAGATTACAGATAAGGCATTTCTCATACGAGTGCAATATTCTCGTAATTCTTACATGTCTGAGGAGCAACTACTCGCCGTTTTAACAACTAATTTAGGCCCGCAGTGATATGTGTCAGCAGTACAAACGTTTCACTTTATGCTGCTTGTTTCCCTGCATACTCTCTGTTGTCCACAAGGGAACAAACGCCATTTTGCTGCAATGCAGATGTCGAAATGACGTGACACAAACAACGGGTAGGTAAATCACGCTTTAAGCTTGATTACAGTGCGGCATATTCTTTTCAAAGAACTGCAACTCGTGATAGAATCAAGGGGCTGTAATTTGCATTCTAATGTATTCTTATTCCTTGTAGTCGCGTACTTTTACAGGAGACGTGCACGTAAGCTGAGTACAGAAATCTGATGTCGTCTGTACAGTTTTGTCTGCTGTTATGGACAAATTTTCCTTTTTTCCCTCGAAAGTGTTTAGTAAAGCAAGATACGTGAAACTACATGAAATCTTGCCAAAACAATAAGAAAGCCACCGATAGCACCAGATCACACGATTAAAGTAAAAAGTTTTTAGCGTGTCAAAAATGTATAGCGGTAATAGTAAAAAAGAAAGGCTATGAATGGGGGTAAAATTCAGGGTGGAAGGGTATGAACGACAAGGTTTACCTATGACACATATATGTATGGCGACTCTGGATGACTGTTAGCATTTATGATGTCACGTTACGCAGGTCACTTCCCTACCCATGATGTCACAAGCCAGGTCCTCCTTATCAGTGACGTAGACACCCTTATCGCTGACATCATGATCTTCATCTTCATCATCGTCATAATCATGATTATCAATGACGTCATCACGTGACAAGTGAGTCCCATCCCACCTCCCACACACACCCTCTTCTAGCCATTAATATGAAACGCCCAATTACAGTGTAGTATTTTAGCGGCCAGTAAAATGAAACAGCCAAACACGATGTACATCCAGGCTGTGCAGAAACGTATGCATATGATATACCGTGCTCAAAAGCATCCAAAAGATCTGAATTATTTGTAAAAGAACTACGTTTTCAGTATTCTCGCATCTAAAATACGTCAGTAACACACAGACACACACACACACATACACACACAAACAACGCACATACTTTAAAAAGACGTGATCTCCACCTGAACTGCGTTAAATGGCGCATTGTTAAAGAAAATGAATCGCTTATTTGTGAAATGACAGAAGTCAGTTTTTTGTGAAAATGTGTTACTGGTGGAAAGCGAGCCTTTAATTGTAGAAGAATCGTTTGGTAATAAAAGGACCTAAGTCTGGCATTTAGAATGTTACTAACAAGACTGGTGTTTTCCTCATTTATTGATGTAACATCTAAACTCAGCCCTTCGTAAATAAACGAAACAGTTTATCTTTCAAGTACTACGTAATGAATGGACACTACGGGCTGGAAGTTGACAAAAATGTGTTTCTTCAATTGTACGCTATAACTAAAAAGAGGGCGAGAAGACTGCAAATTTTATTGTTGGTGGGAGAATCTCCAACGAACAAATGGGCCCACAAGAAAACAAGATGGCAGTCCAAACAGAAGTTGTGGAACAAATTAAATCATACATATGTTCCTTTCCCACAAACACCAGTCACTGTTTCAAAGGAAATTAAATATCTTCATTGGGCTCTAGATATTGCTGTGTTTTCAGGGAAAGGTTTCCATAGTCACAAGATGTTCAAAGATGGCTTTGATTTTATTTATGGTAAACCACACGTTGATACTTGTGGCGTCTGTGAACAGCTCAAAGTTTAAGTGAAGAACGCTACTTTAAAAGTCACTGCAAACGTTTGGCAGCCGCTGAATCAGCAGACTATGAAAGAAAACTAAAACGTTTTACAGGTATGTAAAAACAGTTATAGCATTTGGGTCTCATGTTTGATTACGTGCAGAACACATCCCTGCCAGTCATTCCCATTCAAGAGATGTATTACTGCGGGCAGCTTTCTGTTTTCCCAATTTCAGTTCATAATCTCAGCACTGGAAGTGCTGATTCTTCTTGTGCCATGGAGAGCAAAGAGAGAAAGGCCCAAATGAAACATGTTCTTCCTTTTCCGGAATTTGAATGAGCGCGCTTTCTCAAACACCAGAGAACTTTATGTTTTTACGGATTCCTGTGGCGGGAAAAACTAAAACCATTGCATGGTAATATTCTTACTAGTCCTCACAGACAATCGGAAGTTTTACAAAACTGTTTATCACATGCCAATCCACAGTCACTGATTCGTACTGTGTGACCGTGGTTTGGGTCTTGCAAATCGAGTACTCACAAACAGAGATATACATATTGTATACATTTAGAAGCTTCTGAAATCATCGGCTCTGTTTTAACTCCTCATAAGATTAATGTTCACAAGGAAATACTACATTCCAAAACATGGTGGCCAAAATGGTAAAAGCGAAGATGAGTATCATAAGAATCTAAATATAGTGCAGTTGCACGATCCCAAGAACAAGACTTCATAACTGGTAGTTTCTTGTAGTTTGAGTGCAACTAAGCCATTAAAGACATATTCATTGTTTCACAACACATAGGGGGTTTAATGAAGCACACTTTTGTACTAAGGCACAAGTTGCATGTGAATGCCTCATGTGTAATGCCAACTTAACGAACGCACAGTGATGAGAAATTAACTATCGAACATGATAAAACGAAGAACTTGTCCGGACGAACATTAAGACATTTATAGATCTATTCTCCAGAGGCCCACAAACACTTCTTCTGTGTAACTTAGTTATGTTTTATAACTTACTACTATTCGTTAAACAGGGTTTTGTGCACCGTATGCCATTTGTTTATTCTAACAGAAACGAAAATAAAGTATTGTTAGTTGGTATATAATATTATAAAAGCATTTTTTTCTGAAATATGTGCGTTTATTTATGTAAAGGCGTAAGAAAAGATAATTTTCAAAACTTTAATGTTTTTTGTAATTACACGGCATTGTTCATGTACCAAGACTTTCCATTAAACCATCATATATATATATATATATATATATATATATATATATATATATATATACTCGTATAAGTTAATAAATGCTAAGCTTGACTCACTGACAGCCAGAGAGATTTAATAAATTTTTTGTCAATTCCGAAAGCTTTACTTTTCTGACTTATGTCCTTTCACAAATATGCAATTCAAATATTTCCACCTATGTTTATATTCTTCACTATAAAAAATCGTTTATGGACTTTCTTACATCTGTAAATATCTCTGAAAACTACATACAATATATTATTTGCCATGGAATAATTATGAGAGTGAATGTAAGATATCCTTTCCATAACTATCTGAAAATTAGCATTTATTATGCATTGTAATAGACACAGTTACTGCACTGGAGATCTACTTTAAATGCGATTCCACAAAACTACACAAACAAAATAAAGTCAACTGCTGCTTTTTGGTCATCACTAAAAAATCACACCGTTCAAAATTCGATATGCATATATATGCCAACGCTGACCTTCCTTTTAAATTCACGTATATGGTTGTTGTGCACAAAGCACTCCATGGAGTCCACAATCAATCAAGAAAATTAGGAAAGTAAACGATGTTATTTGAACGTCAGAAACTTATCTGATATAAAAATCAGTCAAACACAAAATAGTAACCACACGCTAGGGCATTAATTTGAAAGTCGAGCTCAAAACATTGCCATCTTCTTCTATTAGACAGTGGAAACTTAAGAGGGAAAACTACGTTCTTTTAATTCCCACTGTAATATATTATCATGCTACCGCCTGCAAATTTACTAATGTGAATAAATCAGAGAGATGATGTCAGCTACAGGGCAGTTGTCTGCTAATAGAAGTGTCAGTTCTTGGGCAGTATCAGCTAGGATGACAGTGCCTAGATCTGACATCCTCCAGTAGCTTAAAGAAGTGTATGTCTGTGCTTGCGTGAGTGTGTGTATTGGGGGGGGGGGGGAGGGTTGCGATAAATAGCATTGTGATACTTGACGCTGAATTAACAATGTGATGCTTGACAGGAATTATAGAAAAGTATAGATATGAAAAAAATAATTAATTTGAAGCCCTGATTTGCGTAACACCTCTAGTGGTTCATAGAGCAAAATATGAAGTCTGTCGTCTGTTGGTGACGATAAGCAACAGCAGCATGAAGCAGAAGATGGTTTTATTTTGCATCTGAAATTATTGCAGAATAGCAGTTAAATCATATACCATAAATAAATGCTGTTTTTTAAGTAGCAGCTGGTTATAATTAAAGTGCAGCTACTCATGATGGTCCCGTATGGGTTATAATTCCCGTATGGGAGCGAAATTTGTTAGATATGATAGTGCGTTAATGCAGGAACGATTTAGTCAGGCAAAAATTAATTCCGATTATGGGCACCAGGCAGAAATCTGGCACCGTGCACTGTTTGCATGACATCCATGCTGTTACTTGACAAGCCATAGTGGTTAATAATAAAACCAACCTTACGTCTTTCTCACCTGTTTGACCTTCCCTGTCCATGTCCCAGTCCCAATGGTAACATTTCTATATACCTTTCTTGCATTGACAGTACCAGATCTGCATCAAATGGCTAAATTTGGAAATAATTTTTTTCCCAGCATATATCAATTCTGCATTAATGGATTAGCATGTCGACCAAGTTGGCAATATTTTTTTAATATGGCGCAATTTTGAGAAATTCAGTTCAGGTGGAGGTTACATTTTCTTGAAGTGTGTGTGTGTGTGTGCTTCACTGCTCACAGTTTCGAGATGAAAAATACCGGAAACATAATATTTTTTTATAAATAATACAGGTAGTACATATGCAAACTCAAGTGACAAATGGAAATTTGTACCAAGGCGGGATTCGAACTAGGGTCCCCTGCTTACTAGGCAGATGCACAAACCTCTATACTGCCCTGGCACAGTGGCTTTCCATGACAGCACGAACTGCCCTAGCACGACTCCCTCCTCAGTTCAAAGTCACATTCACACCTCAGCCCACTTGGTATTCTCTCGAAACAGGAATAGCATTCCAGAGGCTCTCCAACTGTATTCGAATAGCACGTATGCGTCTAACGAAATGGGTATCCTGCCTGAAACCCAAGCATAGGTGCATTAATGAAAGGAAACACATGGCTTTTCAAGTCTCAAACATCTATGACACACACACACACACACACACACACACACACACACACACACACACACATGCGCGCGTAGATGCACAAACCACTACAGAACCCTGGCACAGTGGCGTTGCACAATTGTACATATTACCCTAATACGAAGCTTCCTGGCAGATTAAAACTGTGTGCCGGACCGAGACTCGAACTCGGGACCTTCGCCTTTCGCGGGCAAGTTCTCTACCAACCGAGCTACCCAAGCACGACTCACGCCCCGTCCTCACAGCTTTACTTCTGCCAGTACCTCGTCTCCTACCTTCCAGACTTTACAGAAGCTCTTCTGCGAACCTGGCAGAGTAGCACTCCTGAAAGAAAGGATAGTGCAGAGATATGGCTTAGCCACACCGTGGGGGATGTTTCCAGAATGCGATTTTCACTCTGCAGCGGAGTGTGCGCTGATATGAAACTTCCTGGCAGATTAAAACTGCGTGCCGGACCGAGACTCGAACTCTGGACTTTTGCCTTCGTGGGCAAGTGCTCTACCAACTGAGCTGGCTGTGAGGACTGGAGGACGGGGCGTGAGTCGTGCATGGGTAGCTCAGTTAGTAGAGCAGTTTCCCGCGAAAGGCAAAGGTTCCGAGTTCGAGTCTCGGTCCGGCACACAGTTTTAATCTACCAGGAAGTTTCATATCAGCGCACACTCCGCTGCAGAGCGAAAATCTCATGCCCTAATACGACCTCCTCCTCAATCCAAATTCCATTTGATTGAGGAGGGAGGTGTGCTGCGGTAGTCTTTGCAGTTGTGCAAAGCCACTGTGCCATGTTGACTTAGTGGTTTGTGCATCTGCTTACTGAGCAGGAGATCAAGCTTTGATTCCTGGCCCTGGTACAAAGTTTCGTTCATAACTTCAGTCTGCATATACGGGGCTATTACAAATGATTGAAGCGATTTCATAAATTCACTGTAGCTCCATTCATTGACATATGGTCACGACACACTACAGATACGTAGAAAAACTCATAAAGTTTTGTTCGGCTGAAGCCGCACTTCAGGTTTCTGCTGCCAGAGCGCTCGAGAGCGTAGTGAGACAATGGCGACAGGAGCCGAGAAAGCGTATGTCGTGCTTGAAATGCACTCACATCAGTCAGTCATAACAGTGCAACGACACTTCAGGACGAAGTTCAACAAAGATCCACCAACTGCTAACTCCATTCGACGATGATATGCACAGTTTAAAGCATCAACGATGCTTTCGAACTCATTGATGGGGACATGCTGCGCCGAGTGTGGGAGGAACTTGATTGTTGGCTTGATGTCTGCCGAATCACTAAAGGGGTACATATCGAACATTTGTGAATGCCTAAAAAAACGTTTTGAGTTTTTGTATGTGTGTGCAAAGCATTGTGAAAATATCTCAAATAATAAAGTTATTGTAGAGCTGTGAAATCGCTTCAATCATTTGTAATAACCCTGTATACATCATAGATGTCTGAGGCTTGAAAATATCTCTGGAAGCATACAGTATCATTTGATTAAAGCATCTGTGCCTGGATTTAAGGAACGATCCCCCGTTTCGTTCCATGCTGAGGTGCTAATACTACACAGTTGGAGAGGCTCTGCAATGCTATTCGAGTTTAAAAAAAATGGTTCAAATGGCTCTGAGCACTATGGGACTCAACTGCTGTGGTCAGCAGTCCCCTAGAACTTAGAACTACTTAAACCTAACTAACCTAAGGACATCACACACAGCCATGCCCGAGGCAGGATTCGAACCTGCGACCGGAGCAGCAGCGCCGCACGGCCACCGCGGCTGGCCAATGTTCGAGTTTAAAGAGAATAACAAGTGAGGTGAGGCGTTAATGGGGATTTGGCTTGAGGAAGGAGACATTATAGGGCAGTCTGTGTTGTGCAAAGCCACTATGCCAGTTTGGCATTTAGTTAGCGCATCTGCCTAGTAAGGCCCCAATCCCGGGCTTTGTAGGAATGTTTATTCATCGCTTCAGTCTGCATAGATACAGCATTGACGTTTCAGACTTGAAAAGGTCTCTGGAATCATGTAGTTTCATTTGAATACAGGTAGTTCACATAATTTTGTGTATCGGTAAAAAAAAAAAAACATATAATTCAGATATTCTTAGCACACCCTGGGGCTATATTGTGACTGGCCGTTTCATTTTAGTGACTGCTAAAATACTATACTGTAACCGGCTGACTGGAGGTGAGAGGAGAAGGAGGCGAGTCGGATAGGGAGGGGAGCGTGATTCTACCGTGCTGACATCAATGATAAGAACGATCATGTCAGTGATAAGCACTCGCACAGTCGTTTTTAGTTTAGTGCTAAGCATTTATGTGTGAAAATGACAGAAATAAATTCAGTTTATTTAAATCAGTAGTACAGTGAGTTGTGAACATTATACTTCACCACATAATCATGCCTGCATATTTAAAAATTGAACTTTTGTAACGAATTAACAAGAGTAATTGTGACAGATGCATTAGTTTGGCTCTTACACTGTAGCACATCCAAATGAAAAGAACCAGCCACGCATTTTGAAATCCTAGGAAGAACGCTTTTTGGACTATTTCAGTTTATAATTCGCGCACTCCTGCGTGGGTGCTCAAGAGATAAGCAAATTGTTTTGTAGCAGCAAATTACTTTCGTATGATTTGTACCGTTGGTTCAGACCTAGGATTAGTTTGTATTGAACTGAATCGGTACGCAGAACAGGATTGCGCGAGAAAAAAACATCGGTGGCATTTAACGCCCTAAGATCTGTGGCACCTGAGCACTGAGAAGCCATCCAGCCGCAGCTGTCACAGCTGTTACTGACACACTGCGCAACACCGTATTGCCCAGAGACAGCCAGTATGCAGCAGCAGCAGCGGATAGTAGTCACAGGAGTTAAACCTTCGACCATAAATATAATAGACTGGCCCTGACGTCATTTTCGTGGCTCCAACATCTCTGGGCTGAAGTCACGTGAATGTTGGCAAAACATGGTTGTTTCGTGTTGCGCTTATGGCTGTTCTCAGCGTTTTGTCGGGGAAATGGCATTACATTTCACGTGTAAGTGTGTCTAAGATGGTGCAGATGCGTTTATTGAAATCTGCTCAAGTGACTTTTATATCATTTTTACACTTGAAATAGAGTATCACGTAAATTAAAGTGTTGAAAGTGATGCCTGTAAAGTCAGACTGATATTACATTTTGAAAAGTATCTGTGATAATTCGGTTACAGAAATAAGTATAATCATTTCTCGTTGCTACCCATAGGTTCCGTAAGGATGAAAAACGAAGGCAGCTTTGGATACAGGCCCTGAAACGGAAAAACTTTAAGCCGTTTGCACATACGCGCCTTTGCTCGAAGCACTTCGCGGAGAAGTGTTTTGATAGGTTAGTTATTATTTACAATGTATATCTATAATTTTTATTTACAGTGTCTGTCATTTTTAAATCTAGGCTCCAAAATTATTTTCTGAAACTGCAAAGTCTCACCTTTCATCTAAAATATCATTTTTTTTTAAACTGATAGTTTAAACTTTTGTAAAAGTAGTGGGAACTAAACCTTTGAAGTGCACCTAAAATTGATACTGTAAAATGGACCTGCTCCTGAAGTAAACAATTTTGACACCTATAGTTGACATAATTCCCATAGCCCATTTCCTTTTATAAGTGACTAAAGCTCGAAACGAGGCGAATACAATGTTTAAAGTTTTGACACGAGCCCACTCTTACTGTTCAAAAGAATTTTTACGACTTTTTACTATAATTGATAGTTTATAGTAATTTCGTCCCGCTGCCCACCAGAGTGGCGTTCGATGTATTTGTTAGATTTTATAAATGGTACTTTGAACAAATCCAGGTCAAATGTAGTTCTGGCAAAATTTTTCACTAATAAAAAAGTAGTTTTTGTTGGAAGCGTTTGGCAGTCAATTGAGAAATGTGGGGAAAATCCGATACAAACATAGGATGGCAGACCGCTGATTTGAAATCCCGCCACGTTTTGCCAACAGTCACGTGGTTTATGTTGGAGCCACACTAGCCCCATAGCTTCTGCACAGCAAGGCCAGTCTACTAGTATCTATGGTCGAAGAGTTAAACACGTATGGCAGCGTCCAGCAGTGGCAGAAAGCAGTTAACAGCTTTTCCACACACGCGGTGGCAAACCTCACTGCATCGGAGAAGTCAGCAATGGCAGCAGTAGCAGAGCCACAGCCACAACAGCATACATTAAGAGTTGCAGCAGGCGCGTTATTATTTAACTTCATTTCTCTTGGTAGCCACAGAGATGGACCAAGAAATTAAAAAATCCCCTAGTGATTGTAAATCCACAGCTAGTGGAAGTGCGCCAAAGATGCAAGAGGTAGCAGCAGAAATGATATCAAGCACAGTGCTTAGTTCAATTATGAACCTATTGAGTGAAATAGGTAGTTTTGTGAGGAATCTGAATGGCAAATTTGGTAGTTTCCAAAGTTGTATAGGGGCTTTAAAAATGATTTGGGTGGTAAAATAAGATATTTAAAAATGAAATTGGGTGGCTGGACACTAAACTGGAGGTTTTAAATGTGAAGTTTGACCATTTTTGAACAGCAACATAATACTACGATTGACATGGTTGAGGCTAAATTTGAGTGTGAGACTGGTTTGTGGAGGCAGCTGTGTTACACAAGGGATGAAGAGGCGACACAAGCTCTCATTGAGGCAGATAGAAAGATTGTGGCTGGAAATGAGGGGACAAAAACTGGCAGATGAACTGACAGTTACAGCTGGTAGTATGAGGAAGGAGGTGAAATGTTTGGTTGCTGTAAATAATAGTGAGATTAGCAATGTAGCTAGTAAAATAAGTAACTTGGTATTATGCAGTGGGGTTGTATCTAGTGGTAAAAATTTCTCACCTGAAAACAAGTACCAAGCTATGAATTATTTCGCTGCAGCATGCAAAGACTTTTTCATTCAAGGGATGACTGAAGGAAGTAAAATGAAGTTTGTTAGAAGACTGCTAGAAGGTTCTGCACAGACATGGGCAAATCAACGTGGTAACTAATTTATTTCATTTGGTTGAACAATTATTTTAGCGAGCTACTGCAGCCAAGCAATACAATGTAGATTATAGAACTAGTTTCGCAACAGATCTGTGTACAGAAGAGGCTCATATCCTATGAGAGAATCTTATCAACAGGAGTTGAGAAAATTAATACATTTAGATAGAGCAAAACATTACAGTGGGAGTTAATACATTGTTCTACTGACTCCAGTGAAAGGTTTTTAGATTTTGTAGGTAGGTTGGATCAGGCAGTGTCATGATAACAATCAGAGGAATTACCAAGATAATAGAAATGAAAATAATTGGGGAAACAGTTGGCACATTCAAAATAGTAATAGGAAGCAGAAATAGAACTGAAGAGCAAATTAAGAAGATTTAATGATGACAGTAGAAACAAGGAATAGAGGCTGAGAAGATAAATGTGTGATGTGGGGGTATAAGTGATATGTGAAGTGGAACAGTAAGAATACTGAATTAGGTGGCATGGAATCTACCTTTGTGGAAGTCAGTGTTAATTATGTGCAGGCAGTATGGCCTGAATTTAGGGTTTTTTGGGTGAGGATGTGCAACGAGCTACTTGCACCACTGTTGTGGTTAAGACTGTGAACAGGCGGTGATTCCTGTATCAGATATTTCTTTTGGTGGTGCTTGTAATGTTTAGAGTATAGTACAGATTATGGTTTTTTTGTAGAAACTGTGAGTGATAGATTGAGTACTAATGCAGTCACATTTATTTGTTGAACCTTGGGAGAGTAAGAAAGAGAGATATTTTGATTCTATTGACTAGGTAGCCAAGGCTATATTGTTTCAGAAATAGACACATGAGGGTTGGGAGCTTAGGGAGGTTGGTTATACAAGGCAGATAAGGGATCTAAGTGAGGAGACTTAGGAAAATAAGATATTTTTAAAGAAATGTTCAGTGGGGACAAAGATTTTGAATTATTACAGAAGTAATGTGTTCATGAGGGAGAAAAATAGCTTTGGTAATAATAATGCAATTAACATTTCAGTATTTGCAGGGGTTGATGATACTGTACTGTTTAGTGAAAAACAGATGTGCACCTTCACTAAAGACTGTTTACAAGAGGTAGAAGAGGATCTTTGGGCAGAAACACAACTAAAATATGATTTTATTGGAAAGGTTCAGCCTATAATAAATATTAAAGTGGGAGAGATTCATGAAACTGCTTTGATGAGAGTGAGAGTTCAATTTGTGGGATATCTGAAAATTTCTATGAACATATCAAGAACAGGAGAACAGTTGAATTATCAATCACAGCATTGACGATTAAAAATGCTACTGCAAATTACACAGAGTCATTAAGGAGGGTGGTAGTGTTAGATGAAAATGTTTAGTAGAATTGTCTGATCGTGCATTTCTTGTGATACTATCCTTGAGCATAAATAGTTTTAGGCATAGGTTTTTTTGGGTAAACATGAAGTAAGCATCTGCTGAAAGGAGAAAGTACTGGAACTGAAATCTGAAGGTGGCAGGAAGAATGTCAAATTTAAGAGTAGTTTGTCTGGGAAGTACTTTATGACCACTTCATATGTGTAGAAGTGATGAGAAGAGAGGTGGCAGAGAAAGAAGGTATAAAGTAAGCTGACCAGTAATGTGCACCAATGTACAAAGTTGACTGATGGTTACTTTGTAGTTTTTTTTTTAATTTTATTATGTAGATGTGTTTAGAGGTATTGTTTTGATGAAATTGTGAAAGTGTAAGACCATGCAAGAAATAGCTGTTTATAGTTAGTGTGGTGGTGAGTGAAGCTTGTGTATGTAAAGTTGATGGTTTTCCTGTGTTTAGTCTCAAATTTTGGAAAGTCGAATTTCTATGCAAATGTGTTATGCATCTAATTTTGGAGTTCGACTTATTGTTGCATGAGAGTTAAGAATTATGGATGTACAGAATGTTTTTGTGTCATGTTTATTCAGTACATTTTGTTTAACTTGTGGGAAGTAATAATTGTTAGAAATAGATGACAGAGAGGTTGAAGCTGTTGCTCAACAGGTAGTAATAGTTATAATTAATTTACAGTATTTATTTCATGTTTACTTTCAGAATGCGAGATGTGATTTTATATTCCTGTTGTTGAAAGATTGTTGAATACAGTTGTATTTTGCAGGCAATGCTGATTTTGTTTTGGTCATGCCCCAAACATATTTGGTGTGTGTGGATCTGGCTGTTAGCTGATATCAAGTCAGCTGACTGCAAAAAAAAAAAAAAAAAAAAAAATGGAATGAAATGACTTAAAATTTGTCACATAAGATGTCAGGGTGGATTTATTTAAGCATGAGTTAATTTTTTGGGCTTCAATTCATTGGAGGTTAAATTAATAATTGTTTTTTATTTATGGCATTACGTTTTTGATAAATTATTAAGGAACATCAGTCAATTTATGGTTTTGTTTTTCCAAATATGGAAAAATAGTTGGTTTCACTCACAGTTTTTTATGACACAAATCATATATTTAACATTATGAACATTGTTTACACCACATCTAAACTTAATTTTAGTTGGAGAAACTTACTCTCAATGTAGTGCACTTGCAAAGGCTTGAGCGATTCTCACCATGAATGGAACAAGTTGCTGCTGCCAAAACGAAAGTTTTTACTTAACATGCATTCCATGTGAACACTACTATCTATCTGTTTGTGTCAAGTTTCGTTCTAAGATATAATTTCTGAATACTTCAAGTCTGGATATCAGAGAGGGCGGGTTTTAATTGTACTGGTCATTGGCATTCAGATTCATGTAAATGACAAGTGATTGATTAGGTGATTTAGGTGATTCTTTTTCCTTGCTAGCATGATGTCAACTGACTGGCAGATGAGTTTGAAACAGCGCCATCTGAAACAGCGTCTCTGATCTGGCTGTATCATTGCTATGAGAATGAGTGGTACCTAAGAAGACAACAAAGGTACTGTGAACAATGTTTATGTTTGTGCTGTGAGAGATGTGTAAGTAAAGTAAGATAATGCAATTGGTTGAACTGAAAAGTTATCACAAAAAGACCACTTGCTTTTGAGAGAAAGTGAATGCACGTGTACACTTAAAAATACAAGAGTTTAGAAGCATTAATTCACTAGGATCGAATTTATTCTTTGTTTTCGTTTACAGATGTGTAGTTCCTTTTTGGTATGCGCTGAGATGAAGAATTTAAATATATTCTAGGATAACAGGGTACAAAATGCTGCTGCATTGCGTGTGTGGAATAGCAGGTGTGGAGGGGGGGTGGGGATATTGTGACGGTACATCCCAAAACAAGTGAGTCTAAACAGTAAAAATCAGATGCGGTTATGTACTCACGTCGTGTTGTTACAGGAGAAGCAGGCGCGGCTGAGGGTAGCACATGTGATTTGACACCTGAGGAAGCAGGTAAACTCATGTATTGATGCGTGATCTGGAAAAAGTGAAGGCACGCTAGATGTTGGTGCATGGCATGGAATGTGTACTCACCTAGTCGAAATGAGTGACTAATAAAGGGCTTAAATAAATTCGATAAAAACTGACTCAGAATAGTCACAGATCATCCGTTGGTGTCGTTACTAAGAGAAAAATAATACTAGTACCTGTGTGGAAATGCGGTCTCGATCGAGATATTAATGTAAAAGTTAGTATCTCGACAACACCTTGGACGATTTTCAGATAGGGCTCTTCGATTTCTATCTAAATATAATAATGAATTTTTGCAAAAATTATATATTTTATATTGCAGGCCAGAATACGTATTCTGTAAATAAAAACACGAACTCTCACCAATATAATCACCAAATGAATGCAGTCTGCATCAGAATAGCAAAAACAGGCTTCGAGATTGATGTATAAATGAATTTAGTTTGATATATTTGTTTTGTAAATAAATATTTCTCTGCTTTCTGCTGAAGATGGCAACGTAAAAAAAACTTATTCGTCTGATATGGTTGCATTTATTAACAACTAACTAGCTTAAAGTAGCGTTTACGCTAACAAATACCAGTTACTGAGTGAACTATTTAAGTTAAAAAAAGCGAGGGACAGCAGTGAAAATCTGAGAAAATTCAGGTTCTGAGTGATGTATCAGTCATAAATATAGTATAAAATCAGTGATTTTGAAGTATATACCGAAGTGGAAGGATGCTGACTTGACTAGAGACAATAGGATTGCTTAAAAATCGGTGACCATTTTGAGCGGCGTCATTCGTCTTTGGGCAGTCGTGGGGGTCAGATGGTCGGAAGAGCCAAAGCTGTTAATAGGTATGTATGAGCGACAAGTGGTACGCATTTATAGTGTCCAA
This sequence comes from Schistocerca cancellata, assembly GCF_023864275.1. Taxonomy (NCBI): domain Eukaryota; kingdom Metazoa; phylum Arthropoda; class Insecta; order Orthoptera; family Acrididae; genus Schistocerca; species Schistocerca cancellata. The sequence continues at coordinate 100,166,682 of NC_064630.1, read as the reverse complement.
AACATTTTGTAAATGTTTTTTTTTCCGAGCATCAGCAGCGAATACTTTGAAATATTTCAGGAGTAAGCTAGTTTGTGAATAATTCGGGGGGGGGGGGGGGGGGGGGTAAGGTGAACTAGACAGAATGTGTAACTTATGTTTGTTTTGGTTAACATAGCTCAGTGTCGGATAGACCGTCAGTGACAGAGCACCTCGTGTTCCTGCTGCTAAGAAAGCGAGCACAATGTTCCTTTGTTATATATTTTTACAAGCTTCCAGCAAGAGCGACTTATTTATTTACAGATACCTGTGTAGTTACTAGATTATTTTTGTAATTTCTTGTGTGTTCGAGTGCCTACTAGGCACAAGCTTTTATTTTGATAACGGTGTAGTATACTGTACCGTCATTGCTATCGACCCTTATATCGACCCTTGGATCGTACAGGCTTTTGTTTGTTTTGTTAGTGTAGCTCAGTGTCGATTAGACCGTTACTGAGAGAGCACTTTGAATTCCTGCTGTTAATAAACCGAGTACACCCATCGTTTGTTGTAGCTTCCAATAGGAGCGACTGCAGTAATGGATAGGAACTGTGATTGCTGTGTACAAATGTGAGCTGAGTTGGCGACCCTTCGCTCACAGCTCCATTACGAAATATCGTATTCATGATCCATGGAACTAGTATTAATCTAATCTAATCTAACCAGGCTGCGTTCGCTTCCGTCACACAGCTTGAGGCTACTGCCAAGGGGCATCACTGTGGCAGGTCAGATGGGGGGATGCGATAGATGTCTAGCACGCCCCACGTGTCCCCCATTTGGTCCACTGCTGTGGCCACCCCAGGTACTGCCTGCACTGCGGTTGACCCCTCACTCGTGATCGAGTGGGAGATCATTCCAAAGTCTGGCAAGCAGCGAAAAACTTTCCAGGGTGCCGAATGTAGTGCCTCTCTGGTTCGTTTGACGAACAGGTTTTGGGCGTTCTCTGTGGCTGACGATGTCTCTGAGCCAGATGCAGTCGTCCACCCCATTCAAGCTTCTCGGCCTGCAAAGTCTGGGTGTTCACAGAGGGTGGGTTTGCTGGTAGTCGGGAGCTCCAATGTTAGGCATCTAATGAGGACCCTTAGGAAAATGGCTGCCAAGGAGGGGAAGGAAGCCAGTGTGCACTCCATGTGCATACTGGGGGGTGTCATTCCAGATGTGGAAAGGCTGCTTCCGGATGCCATGAAGAGTACAGGGTGCAGCCAACTGCAGGTGGTGGCTCATGTCGGTACCAATGACGCGTGTCGCTTTGGATCGGAGGAGATTCTCTCTGCTTTTGGATGGCTAGCAGAAATGGTAAGGACTGCCAGTCTTGCTTCCGAGATTAAGGCGGAGCTCACCATCTGCAGCATCTTTGATAGAACCGACTGTGGTCCTTTGGTGCAGAGCCAAGTGGAGGGTCTGAATCAGAGGCTCAGGCAGTTAAGTAACCATGTACGCTGCAGATTCCTTGACTTGCGCCATCGGGTGGTGGGTTTCCGGTTTCCGCTTAAAAGGTTAGGAGCCCACTACACACAGGAAGAGACTACACTGGTAGCAGGGGCTGTGTGGAAAAGACTGGGCGGTTTTTTGGGTTAGAGGGCCTCAGGGAACCACAGAAAGTTTGGCTTTAGGAAAAGTAAAGGCGTCAGAGAGGCAGTTCTGACTTCTGACGCTGCTGTTGATGATGGAAACCAGACCGAAGAAAAATCAAGACACATTGATGGGATATGTCGAGCTGGAGAAAGAGTTCGGCATTGTAAAATGGAGCAAGATGTTCTAAATTATGAGAAAAATAGGAGTAATCCATTGGGGAAAACGGGAAAAATGCAATGTCTACAAGAACCAAGAAGGAACAGAAAGACTGGAAGATCAAGAACGAAGTGCTCTGATTAAAAAAGGTATAAGTCACAGATATAGTTATTCGCCCGTCGAAGAAGCAATGAAGGAACTGAAAGAAAGGTAAAAGAATGGGATTAAAATTCAAGGTGAAAGGATATCAGTCATAAGATTCGATGATGACATTGATAACCTCCGTGAAAGTGAAGTAGAGTTACAGGATCTGCTTAATGGACTGAATTGTGTAATGAGTAGAGAATATGGATTGTGAATTTAACGGAAAAAGTCAAAAGTAATGACAAGTAACAGAAATCAGAACAATGAGGCGTTTAATATCAAAATTGAACGATAGACGATATTGAAGAATCCCGCTACCATGGAAGCAAAAAAGCCCTTGATAGACGAAGCAAGGAAGGCATAAAATGCAGACTAGCACAAGGGAAGATGTCTACTGGTATCAAACATAAGCCGTAGATGGAGGAAGAAATTTCTGAGAGTGTACGTGTGGAGCACAGCGTGGTGTGGTAGTGCATCATGGAGTGTGGGAAAGCCGGAACAGAAGGCAATCGAAGCATTTGAGGCATGGTGCTACAGAAGAATGTTGAAAATCATGTGAACTTACAAGGAATGAACAAATTCTCCACAGAACAGGCGAAGAAAGGAAGATATGGCAAACACTGTCAAGAAGAAGGAACAGACGGTATGACATGTGTTAAGACATAATACATCCAAAAAATAACTGACAATGTAGGCTGAAAGTGCTACTCTGACATGACGAGGTTAGTGCAGGGGAGAAGCTTGTGGCGGGCAGCGTCAAATCAGACGAAAGAACTGAAGTATGACGTAATCTTGACACGGTTCATGCAAATTTTATTTTTATATTGTAATTATAATTATCATGTACGTTTTTTTACTTGGATCAATCATTTAATAAGAGTCATCACAACATTAATTACTTGTATTCCTTTTCGAAATTGTATCTACCCATCACCGGCTACCACCTATTAGTTATTACTGGAAAACCACAATGGGTACGGGCGAGCACACACAGCGATTAGTCTCCTGCTGGTTTTATACAATAATTGCCATCCTTTGACCAGTCTTTTAAAACTGACATAATTAGCAGCGATGTTTTTGTGCTCAACACTGGAAATAGCTACCAATTACAATGGGGGCATGGTAGTTTTTTCCGTGCCTTTTTATGCTGGAAAACTTTTATAAAATGTATGGTTCTTAAATTTCGTCAAGTTTTCACATTAACTGAAAGTAATTCTTCTGTTTATCGTAATTACATTTCATTATGATCAAAGCCATTAAAATTTATAATAAATAAAACATTGCTGTGCGTACTCCCCGTGATAATGTCAGGTCTTACAAGTATTAAAATTTGTGTAAGAACTTCCGTGTTGCTCCATCCCTCCCAGTTGGATACGTGGTAATCAACAGCCTACTCACAGGGCAAATGCAGCCGCTCTCAAACAACACAGTTAGGAGAAAAAGAAACTGTTACTTACTGGATTCCGTGCATCTATAATATTGTTGAGGGTTGCATTTACCGAAGAAGTTCAAAGTAGTAATTTCTTGCTTGACAGAATGTTAAAAAAAATCTTGACTTTTTGGTATACTAACATTCCACTGTAAGTGCAACACTATCATTGAATGCATTTAACGGGTGTAAGAATGATAATTTATTTTCTGAATAACATGGACGGCTTTCGGATAATGTGTATGTCTGACAGATGGGCCCTACCATTTGCCTCGATGAAACGTCAATCTAGAAGTTCTTTCCGTACAATTATATCTCACACTCAAGACACAAGTGAGCAGCTACTACTAATTACGCACTGCAGCCATCTAACTACGGATTCGATAACAATAGCTTCGGCAAGGACGGCGTATGGCGAAACGATAATCTGACGATCAGCATTTACTGCAATGCACGTTAACATCACCGCCCTTCACCTCAACTACTGTCTGGCCTCGAATGGGTCGTCGAGGTTGATTAAGAATTTGTGACGGCACAAAGTACGCTGTCGTATGCCTTAGGATAGCCATTAACACTTCTCTGACAATGAGAATCCACAGAGAAGAAACCAATACACACACTGCAAGTTATTACCGGTTTAGTAGCTGGATATGTACAGGGTTATTACAAATGATTGAAGCGATTTCACAGCTCTACAATAACTTTATTATTTGAGGTATTTTCACAATGCTTTTCACACACATACAAAAACTCAAAAAGTTTTTTTAGGCATTCACAAATGTTCGATATGTGCCCCTTTAGTGATTCGGCAGACATCAAGCCGATAATCAAATTCCTCCCACACTCGGCGCAGCATGTCCCCATCAATGAGTTCGAAAGCATCGTTGATGCGAGCTCACAGTTCTGGCACGTTTCTTGGTAGAGGAGGTTTAAGCACTGAATCTTTCACATAACACCACAGAAAGAAATCGCATGGGGTTAAGTCGGGAAAGCGTGGAGGCCATGACATGAATTGCTGATCATGATCTCCACCACGACCGATCCATCGGTTTTCCAATCTCCTGTTTAAGAAATGCCGAACATCATGATGGAAGTGCGGTGGAGCACCATCCTGTTGAAAGATGAAGTCGGCGCTGTCGGTCTCCAGTTGTGGCATGAGCCAATTTTCCAGCATGTCCAGATACACGTGTCCTGTAACGTTTTTTTCGCAGAAGAAAAAGGGGCCGTAAACTTTAAACCGTGAGATTGCACAAAACACGTTAACTTATTGTGGATTGCGAATTTGCTGCACAAATGCGTGAGGATTCTCTACCGCCCAGGTTCGCACATTGTGTCTGTTAACTTCACCATTAAGAAAAAAATGTTGCTTCAACACTGAAAACAAGTTTCGCACTGAACGCATCCTCTTCCATGAGCTGTTGCAACCGCGCCGAAAATTCAAAGCGTTTGACTTTGTCATCGGGTGTCAGGGCTTATAGCAATTATAAACGGTAAGGCTTCTGCTTTAGCCTTTTCCGTAAGATTTTCCAAATCGTCGGCTGTGGTACGTTTAGCTCCCTGCTTGCTTTATTCGTCGACTTCCGCGGACTACGCGTGAAACTTGCCCGCACGCGTTCAACCGTTTCTTCGCTCACTGCAGGCCGACCCGTTGATTTCCCCTTACAGAGGCATCCAGAAGCTTTAAATTGCGCATACCATCGCCGAATGGAGTTAGCAGTTGGTGGATCTTTGTTGAACTTCATCCTGAAGTGTCGTTGCACTGTTATGACTGACTGATGTGAGTGCATTTCAAGCACGACGTACGCTTTCTCGGCTCCTGTCGCCATTTTGTCTCACTGCGCTCTCGAGCGCTCTGGCGGCTGAAACCTGAAGTGCGGCTTCATCCGAACAAAACTTTATGAGTTTTTCTACGTATCTGTAGTGTGCCATGACCATATGTCAATGAATGGAGCTGCAGTGAATTTATGAAATCGCTTCAATCATTTGTAATAGCCCTGTATAATGATTGGTCGAGGACTTTAGGGCGTCACGTATTGATACAAAAAAAAAAAAAATTGTGCGGAATGATGTGTGCCCGTTCAATAGAATTTAATTCATGAGGTTCTACGACACCACGTGAGCCAAAGCAGAATTGTCGTGGAACGAGTCATTACATAACGCGCAGGAAGCTGATAAAATCTAAAAAGATGGTATAAACATTTAAAAACCACTAAAGATATTCAGGACAGTATATCAAAGAGAAAATTCCTAGTAGTCTGTGACTCTAAAGTAAGCAAAAAATAATATAAAAATCTTACGATGCAAGAGTATGAACTACTATGAGAAACTCCTATACAGAATAAAAGGATTACTCAGCGAGCCTCTAGAGACCTACTGGAAGTCAAACTTTCTGTGGTGGTGGTGGTAAGTTCCTATGGGACCAAACTGCTGAGGTCATCGGTCCCTAGGCTTACACACTAATTAATCTAACTTAAGCTACGGACAACACACACACCCATGCCCAAGGGAGGACTCGAACTTCCGACGGGGGAAGCCGCGCGAACCGTGGCAAGGCGCCTTAGACTCGCAGCTACAACGCGCAGTAAGCTTTCTGTAGAATAAAGAAGCGTTATACAAATGAGGTTCTGAGTACCACAAGGGTCTAAAGCAAACCGTCATTGATTGTTAGGTTATGGCAAGTATGCATGCACCTGACATCTGTTGATATTATGGTGAACAAGATTTATTTATATCTGTGGCGCCACACTGTACATATGAACATTCACGAAAAAATGTCTCACGGATTTCTCCGGCATTCATTTCCACAGGGGCCCAAAGCACAATCCATAATTTTGTTGCTCTGTGCTGCTCGATTGTTATCTAGGGTTGACAGCATAATTTAATATCTGCATCAGGTGCAAAGTAATTTTTGTATCCCGCCTGGAAGGCGGCGCGTGGGTAGGAGAAGGAGCAGGAAAAATACGTCGGTACTGCAGTGAGTAAAAAAGGTCTACTGGTGCGAGAAAGAATACATAACTTTGTACAGATGCGAAGTCTTCGACCCATCGTTTGGAGAGCAAACTGAAGCCAAGTTTCCTGGCTGGCTGCACCTGATGAAATAAGCGAAGCAGCCGCGGAGATCGTAGAACTCGACAGCACCGGCTAGAGGGCGCTGTCGTCTGTGTCTCGCGGTAGTGCCAACCTTTAAAACTATGCGTTGATATCGATACTACAGTAATAATACTTCAAAATCGGAGGTGTATCGACGGAGTTATCTGAAACTCAAGGCACAACATGTGTTACGGGAAACGATGATGTCGAGAGCCACTAAACGTTGGAGTAGGTCATAACTGTGTGTGTGTGTGTGTGTGTGTGTGTGTGTGTGTGTGGTGCATTTAATATCTGTTCTTTATGACCTGTTTCTACACTCCTGGAAATTGAAATAAGAACACCATGAATTCATTGTCCCAGGAAGGGAAAACTTTATTGACACATTCCTGGGGTCAGATACATCACATGATCACACTGACAGAACCACAGGCACATAGACACAGGCAACAGAGCATGCACAATGTCGGCACTAGTACAGTGTATATCCACCTTTCGCAGCAATGCAGGCTGCTATTCTCCCATGGAGACGATCGTAGAGATGCTGGATGTAGTCCTGTGGAACGGCTTGCCATGCCATTTCCACCTGGCGCCTCAGTTGGACCAGCGTTCGTGTTGGACGTGCAGACCGCGTGAGACGACGCTTCATCCAGTCCCAAACATGCTCAATGGGGGACAGATCCGGAGATCTTGCTGGCCAGGGTAGTTGACTTACACCTTCTAGAGCACGTTGGGTGGCACGGGATACATGCGGACGTGCATTGTCCTGTTGGAACAGCAAGTTCCCTTGCCGGTCTAGGAATGGTAGAACGATGGGTTCGATGACGGTTTGGATGTAACGTGCACTATTCAGTGTCCCCTCGACGATCACCAGTGGTGTACGGCCAGTGTAGGAGATCGCTCCCCACACCATGATGCCGGGTGTTGGCCCTGTGTGCCTCGGTCGTATGCAGTCCTGATTGTGGCGCTCACCTGCACGGCGCCAAACACGCATACGACCATCATTGGCACCAAGGCAGAAGCGACTCTCATCGCTGAAGACGACACGTCTCCATTCGTCCCTCCATTCACGCCTGTCGCGACACCACTGGAGGTGGGCTGCACGATGTTGGGACGTGAGCGGAAGACGGCCTAACGGTGCGCGGGACCGTAGCCCAGCTTCATGGAGACGGTTGCGAATGGTCCTCGCCGATACCCCAGGAGCAACAGTGTCCCTAATTTGCTGGGAAGTGGCGGTGCGGTCCCCTACGGCACTGCGTAGGATCCTACGGTCTTGGCGTGCATCCGTGCGTCGCTGCGGTCCGGTCCCAGGTCGACGGGCACGTGCACCTTCCGCCGACCACTGGCGACAACATCGATGTACTGTGGAGACCTCACGCCCCACGTGTTGAGCAATTCGGCGGTACGTCCACCCGGCCTCCCGCATGCCCACTATACGCCCTCGCTCAAAGTCCGTCAACTGCACATACGGTTCACGTCCACGCTGTCGCGGCATGCTACCAGTGTTAAAGACTGCGATGGAGCTCCGTATGCCACGGCAAACTGGCTGACACTGACGGCGGCGGTGCACAAATGCTGCGCAGCTAGCGCCATTCGACGGCCAACACCGCGGTTCCTGGTGTGTCCGCTGTGCCGTGCGTGTGATCATTGCTTGTACAGCCCTCTCGCAGTGTCCGGAGCAAGTATGGTGGGTCTGACACACCGGTGTCAATGTGTTCTTTTTTCCATTTCCAGGAGTGTAGTTTCAAGTTAATTACAAACATTACACCTGTCAAACGACACTACTATCGCTAGACTATCTGCGAAAAACTTGTGAATTACCCTTAATGATAAATATAATTGTAAATATTAATTAGTATTTCTAAGATAAATGGACGTACGTTATTTTTTCATTGGAAGCATAGGGTGTTGAGACATGGGCTATATACAATTCAGATCTATGAGACTGCTGGTTTGCGCATAAATTTGATTTTCACAACCATCTATTTTTCTCAAAACTTTGTTTCTGAGCTTCGGACCCTTATGGTTCTCAGTGTCTCAAATCATTTTTTCCATTCATTGTTCACGGAGTGAATATAGGAGTACCTTTTTAACTAGTCCATAATACTAATCACAAATTTTGCGAGGGAGTGTATTTCCAGGCATGGAAGAGATAGGATCCCATACTGCTGGAATCACAACAACGCAAATACCTGGTTGGTACTGATATGTTGCCTCAATTAAACGCTACGCAGACATTTAGGAAACGTTCTTACTCTTGAACGCAAGATTTATTCTAAATTATGACAGATGGGATACACAGATTACGTACCGTGGGGCGGGGGGAGGGGGGGCAGTAGTGGCCTGAGGGAGGGCATCCGGCCAATCACTGTCGCTAACACTGCCAATACCCATATCAAGACGCCGACCCCATAGAGCAACGGGGTATGCGACAAAGAAGAAGGAGGTCATTATGGACTGAAGGTAAGCAAAATCAAAAAACTTTCCCGTTTTTCTGTAAGTGACAGTGAAGGTTATTCGTATCGTTAAGAGAGCAGGTTTCGGTTTAACTTTCTGTCGATATGGCCATTAGAGAAGGAGCATACGCTGGCGTTGTGGAGGGATGAAATGAAAAACCTTATAGCCAACGAAAATTAGCCCGAAGAAAAACTACTATGGCCAATAAATACACTATGTGATCAAAAGTATCAGGACACCCCCAAAACATACGTTTTTCATATTAGGTGCATTGTGCAGCTACCTACTGCCACGTACTTCATATCAGCGACCCCGGTAGTCATTACATCGTGAGAGAGCAGAATGGGGCGCTCCGCCGAACTCAGACTTCGTACGTGGTTAGGTGATTTGGTGTCACTTGTGCCATACGTCTGTACACGAGACTTCCACACTCCTAAACATCCCTAGGTCCACTGCTTCCGATGTGATAGTGAAGTGGAAACGTGAAGGCACACTAACAGCACAGAAGCATACAGGCCGACCTCGTCTGTTGACTAACAGAGACAGCCGACAGTAGACGAGGGCCGGCCGGTGTGGCCGAGCGGTTCTAGGCGCTTCAGTTCGGAACCACGCGACAGCTATGGTCGAGGCATGGATGTGTGTGATGGCCTTAGTTAGGTTTAAGTAGTTCTAAGTTCTAGGGGACTGATTACCTCAGATGTTAAGTCCCATAGTGCTCAGAGCCATTTGAGTTGAAGAGGATCGTAATGTGTAATAGGCAGACATCTATCCAGACCACCACACAGGAATTCCAGACTGGATCAGGATCCACTGCAAGTACCATGACAGATAGGCGGAATGTGAGAAAACCTGCTTGAGGCTGAAAGAAAACTGCAATCGTTGTCAAACCTACGCTTTTGACAAAGAAAATTTTTTCTTTCAATTATAAATCTATTAAATCCCCCCTTACATATTGAGAGACAGACTCAGTCATAAATGTATAATACAGTCATATTACAATTAGTTGTATTATAGGTGTCTGGCCTCATTAGACTGCACAACATGAATACATGTTGACAGACCAAAATGTCAGAGAGTGGATAATATCTTTTGTCTTCACTTCTATGACATCACTATTGTAAAGGCCGCAACACACCTCGAAACCATGACACACAGCAAGTAGATACACTAAACTTGTCATAGAGTCTTGTAGATATGCTGTATTAAGGGGAGACGGTGGCAGTCTTGCACTGATATTTTTGTAAAACCATATCCTTGCCATTTTTTGTTCAATCTCATTGAAATTTTCCACACTTATGTATAGAGGTCTAATATGATTTTTTTTTTAAATTCAGAATTTTTAATAACAATCTAATGCAGTGAGATAATTTTGAATTTTTCATTACATTATTATTTTAAGGTACACTTTTCCATAATTCCGAAGCAAATTTGGGCAATTTTTTTAGTGGTAAAAGAATCTACACTAATAGGTGCACAATTAAGTGCAGTACCTTTTTGTTAAATTAATGCTATTATTTTCTGTGCTATTTTGGATTCGAACATTTTTTACAAGCAAACTTTTCAATATATTATCAACCACAAAACTGTGTATAATATCTCGATTAAAATTTTGTTACACTTAAATATTGCTTCAAAGTAAAAAAAAAGTAAACAGGTGTGCCAAATTTCATTGCAATCCTTCCAATAGTTTCTGATATGTGTGTTCCTGAAAGCAGAAAAACTTAAGTTGCAGAAAAATCATTTTAAAGCTTGGATGAAACAAAAAAAAAAAAAATCTATCATACCTTAGCTAAAACTGCCCATATCCGTATTCCATTTCTTCCTTATCATCCTCTACAGCTCTTTTAGCTTCTCTGCTCCTTTGCCTAGCAATTTTTTGTATGTACTGGACCGAAGTCTCGGCCTTCGCGTTTCTTTGCTTATCGATGATCATCAGTATCTGCTCAGTGAAGACTCCAAGTGTAAAGCCCAACTTGCTGAGGATGTGAAGTCTTGCCACATTCCCATCGTTAAACACTGCTGCAGCTTCCAAAACAGAAATCTTCACCACCAAACTGGAAACAAACACAGTCTTTGGACATCTTTTCCAAACAAGAGCATTGAAACTTTCATTTGGGTTCTGTGTTTTCCCATGCAGACAATTTTCTAGCACTTCTGGTGAAGCCAGTGCTCTAAAAGATGGTTTATTGGCCATTGAAACCTCATAAGGAAGGTTATCTTTATGGGTATAAGCTTCCCCACTTTCCTTACTTTTCAAACATTTCCACCATTCATTAGAACAGAGGCCATGTTGAGGTGTAGTGTCTGTCGACAAATAATGAAACCAAAAGGCCCATACTTCTTTCCTCATACTGTCCAAGCTTGTGATGTTACTTCTAATTGCAGCACCATAATAGACTTGTAGGCTGTCAACTCTCTTTTTGTTACTCTGTTTTTACCTCCCAGTGGCTTCCCATCCTCTAGTAGCTTGTCTTTATTGTCTGCAACAAGTCTTCGGAGTCGTCCACCCATCCTCTTCTGAATATGGCCTAATCACTCCAGTTTCTCAATAGTGGAATCTTTTCCATAGGGCTGACTTTCAACTACGTTCTTGAAAGCACTAGAGTCTCCATCTCCTAAATACTGTACGTATCTTACTCCATACTTTTGCAAAGATCTATGGAAAATGAATTTCATACCTGCAGCTTCCATCCCACCACTGGCGCCTGCATAATTTCTGCTACAAACAGCTTTATGGGCTTCTTGCCATTCTGTTTATTTACCTGCATCAATATATTTCTTGTGCAAGGAACCTGCAGAACAATATTTAGACATCACCTCTAAGTCTAATACTTTTCCAGTGTCGACACTAATGATTGTTAAAACTCCATGCAGTGAAGTATGCCCCCTCTTCATCCAGGAACTGTCACAGGAAACTGCTATATCGTTGCTTCACAATTTTCTTGAATTGCCCCCAGGACTGCCATTTTCATGCTCTCTTCACTTATTTCTGGTAATTGAATTGAGGAGAGCAGTATTCATTGCAGAAAATTTTAGGGGAGGACCAGGCATGTTCATAACACCACATAAAAGGGTTCCACCATCTCTTCCAATCCATATACATCTTAGTCCATAAGCAAATCTCATATTGGCTTCATAGATTCTATTACTGACCTTTGATGTCTTGAATGGTCTATCAGCATCACAGTTTTGACACAATGCAATATGCAAACCGAAACCTTCTCTCTTTCCATCATCAACCAAATCCACATTTCCTCCACAAACAGAGCACTTGCAGGCCTTTCTAAGTGCTTCTGCAACCATTTCCAGATCCACAATTCTGAAACCTGTATTTCTGTCATGATTTGTTTCTTCTGACACAATCCCTGTCCCAAGTTTTATTTTAGATGCACTTGGAGACAAGCTAATGTTTACATGTGCAGACCTGACCTTAACCTCAATGTCAGTTTTTCGCTTTATATTGAAAATATGGGACTTACTATATTTTTTAAATACTTTACCAGGCCTAGGCATTGTAAAAAGGGTTCAACAGATTCAACATTGCACAAAAAATGTCACAATAAATCAAGCATCACTCGAATTTCACTGAACAGGATAAAACTTGTTTACAACACTCCACAGCCTTCTATACCGCACTGATCGAACCAGAAAATGGCTCCATAGCCTTCTTTACAACACTGTTGTTATGTATACAAAAAATCACAGCCTTCGAAAGCTATATTTTCTTGTTTCACAGGCCAAATTCTGCAATAAAATTTTTCCTCGATTTCGTACATTGAAAAGCTGGCTTGGCACTTTACACTGCTTAGGGTTTTAACTTTTTTATGCCATTTTTAATTCGAATTTCAAGGAAAATATTTGGGTTAATAATCTCAATTATATTTACTATCTAATAAGCAAATAAAAATTATTTGTAAATTTTTCATTATTTCTGCCCCCATGTCCTCTTAATAGAGTATTTCTCCCAAAATATGCTGTCTGAAACTTAATTGATAATTTAAAAAATATTAAACATGATGGTCATCTTTCATCATTTAAGAAGATAGAGTGAAAGAAAGGAAGTGCAATGCTCTCCTTTTTCTTGATGTCTGCTAATCTCTAATCATTTCCCTAATTTTGTGATTGGTGCTACAGAGCGCATGTATTCTGTTAATCTCTATCAATTTTCTATACTTTTTCTCAGTGATCCCTTTATGGATTTAACTTATTTTATTTTCTTCTTCTACTTTTATGGACTCATTCGAAGACTTCAGCCAATCATTTTCTGGTCCTCTTCTTCAGTAGGTTTCCTTTCCAACTTGTCCAGAATTTTTTCATTCATTCTCATCATTGCTGGCGTTTCTCATCTATAAATAACAATTTTATTGTTGGCTGTCTGCTCATAAGCTACACATCAAGCCGGTAAATGCCACACGACGCCTCGCTATATGTAAGGAGCGTATACATTGGACAATTGAACAGTGGTAAAACTTTGTGTGGAGTGAAGAATCACGGTACACAACGTGGCGATTCGATGGCAGTGTGTGGGTATGTCGAATGCCCGGTGAACGTCATCTGCCAGAGTGTGTAGCACCAACAGTAAAATTCGGAGGCGGTGGTGTTATGGTGTGATCGTGTTTCTCATGAAGGGGACTTTCACCCCTTGCTGTTTTGGATGGCACTATCACAGCACAGACCTACATTGATGTTTTAAGCACCTTCTTGCTTCCCACTGCTGAAGAGCAATTCAGGGTCAGCGACTGCATCTTTCAACACGATCGAGCACCTGTTCATAATGCACGGCCTGTGGCGGAGTGGTTTCACGACAATAACATCCCTGTAATGGACTGGCCTGCACAGAGTTCTGACCTGAATCTTATAGAAAACCTTTGGGATGTTTTGGAACGCCGACCTCGTGCCAGGCTTCACCGACCGACATCTATCCCTCTCCTCATTGCAGCACTCCGTGAAAAATGGGCCACCATTCTCCAAGAAACCTTCCAGAACCTGATTGAACGTATGCCTGTGTGAGTGGAAGCTGTCATCAAGGGTAAAGGTGGGCCAACACCATACTGAATTCCAGCATTACCGATGGAGGGCGCCACGAACATGTAAGTCATTTTCAGCCAGGTGTCCTGATACGTTTGGTCACATAGTGTATTTAGAAGACGTAAATAATTTTAACCGAGGTTAGGCATTCAAAATGAGAGTTAAATAAGTTTGCAACGATTTCTGGCTTTGCTAAAGCTATGAGGGCTGAAAACCTACAAAGCTTTCGCCTTTTACAGTTTTTCGGTTACAGCTCGGAAATGATACTCTTACTGGAAATTGACGAAACAACAAAATGAAAGAGCGTAAAATTTCGTGTTGAATGACCTACTTGAACTTAAAATCGGTTCAGATGTATAGCCAAAACTGATCAGCAAAAATCGGGAAATTTTACCAAACTGACGGAAGAGTGAGTTACGCTCATATTGTAACGCCCGTAACTCAGAAATGGCTAGTGACGTTCATGAAAGTTACAGAGCATCCAAGTCTGCACAAAAAGTGCTTCTAAATTTTAAAATTCACTGACTCATTTGCAAAGATACAAGTAAAAACTTGAAAGTATTCGTAGCGCTAAACTCATGTCAAGACTTTTTTGCGAAGACAAATCACTTCTCGACGCCAAATCATCCACGTTCCTCCAAATCTTCACTTTTCGCCGACAATGAAGATGTCACCTCTCTCTCCTGACTTTTCTATGCGTGTCCCAACAACGAAGGGGTATACGTCCTCACGTGCCATCTTGATCTGATACCCTGCACCATAATTTTTTCTGTTAACGTTGAGATAAGATACTCCTTATTAAGTTTGTTTAGTAAGAAAATTTTTTTAGTACTGTTTGTGACATTGTCTTATCAAATAAACCAGAAGTGGATGACTCAGCGCGGCTCTACGGGTACGTTCAGCACATTTTTATGTTTTTCTCTGTTCTCTTCTGGAGCCCTGTGCTGCAATTGGATCCAAAGTGTATTTTGACGTAGTTCACGTATTTACCAAGGATGGCGGAAACCACTCCATGAGTATTCTGCACTACACCCAGGAACTGTTCAACACATTACCATACACGTGCAAGAAGGGACGCCAAGCAGCATGTTCCTGTAGGAAAGCGGTGATTGTAAGCCTTTTAAGCATTAACTCTCCAACAGAAGATGACATCTTCCTTGATTCAAGCCGGCCGCGGTGGTCTCGCGGTTCTAGGAGCCCAGTCCGGAACTGCGCGACTGCTACGGTCGCAGGTTCGAATCCTGCCTCGGGCATGGATGTGTGTGGTGTCCTTAGGTTAGTTAGGTTTAAGTAGTTCTAAGTTCTAGGGGACTGATGACCATAGATGTTAAGTCCCATAGTGCTCAGAGCCATTTGAACCATTTTTGAACCTTGATTCAACGCAAATCGACGATGAGACTGACATCGACGAGGAAGGAATTGAATTAGATCCCATGCCAGAAGAACACGGAGAAATGGACGACGACAATTTCTCCCCGGGACCAACTTACCCTAAATACAGCAACACATAAAAAAATGAAGCGTCAATGAACGTAAATACGTAACAGTAATTGCTTAAGAAACATTACTATAAAAATTCGCCCGCCAGTTTTATATTGCAACTGAAATATATTTCCGTCAATAAAACCTTCCATTTGGCATGGTTCTTTTCAATTTAAACCAGTTTACAAACTGCCTATTGGCTTCTGCCTCGGGTTCTTCGGCCGACGTTCATCTAATGATTTTAGTGACGTTTCACCAGCACGAGTGACTGGCATTGTCAAAGCTTCACCCTCCGTTGCCGGTGGTGAACTGGAGCCGAGCTCGCGGCCGCAGACTATATGTACCTGGCGCGCCAACTTCCGAGGGCTTCTCCGTGGTCATTTCCGGTGCGGTCGTTCGCTGCAGTACGGGAAGCCAGGATCCGTTTACCTTACAGCTTTCCTCTTTCTTGTTGAAACTGTTCGCGTCAGTAAAATCATTAGATGAACGACGGCCGAAGAACCCGAGACAGAATCCAATAGGCAGTTCGTCCACAAGTGGCCACGAAAGCCTCAACAATTTTTTAAACCAGTTTATTATTATCTCGAACTCACGTGGTGATAAATCATTATTTATACAGAGAGCTAACTACCTACCTAAACTGCTCTTAAATTTGAATATTTCGACGGATGATTTAGAGTTCAAAAATAATTTGACTTCGCAAAAAAGGCTTAGCAATAATTTAGCGCTACGAATAATTTCAGATTTTTATTTTATAAACGCGTCAGTGAATGTTAAAATTTATGCGCTCTTGTTCGCAGAATTTGACGCTCTATTAATTTCAAGCACGATACTTTTAAAAAAATGGATCAAATGGCTCTGAGCACTATGGGACTTAACTTCTGAGGTCATCAGTCCCCTAGAACTTAGAACTACTTAAACCTAACTAACCTAAGGACACCACACACATCCATGCCCGAGGCAGGATTCGAACCTGCGACCGTAGCGGTCGCGCGGTTCCAGACTGTAGCGCCTAGAACCGCTCGGCCACTCCGGTCGGCATACTTTTCATTTATAGTAGCTGTTTCAGAGGTACAGGCGTTGGAACGGGAGCATAATTCAATTTTCCGGCAAGTTGGTAAAAAATTTCCTATCTTTAACGACAGTGTGTTGCTAAATGGCAAAGTTTCATGCTGTTTCATTTTGTTGTTTTGGGAATTTTCTGTATGATGAATCGTTTTCGACTCAAAAGCGAGAAACTGATAGTCCAAAATTTCGTAGTTTCTTGGCCCTCAGAAATTTAGCACAAACCAGAAGTCGAGGCAAACTCATTTGGATCTCGTTTAGGATGCCTATCGTCGACTGAAGTTACTTTCATCTTTGTATGTTTATTGGCCAGAAAAAGTTGAATTTGACTACAGTATTAAGCTATTTAGAGAAATCACCAAAAACCTAAATCCTGAAAACAGGACGATGGTTTCAACCGCCATCGTTCTGAAAGCGATTACAGTAAGGAAAGCAGACGATTCTGTGATACTTCCAAGAAAGGTTTTCAACAATTTCAAGTAACACGAAAACTTTTCACTGCAATTTTGAGTAAAAAAATTTCACTTCCGCTACAGTTCTATGTCATAACACCTGTTCATTTTGTTTTGTTGCTGTGAGACATTGTATCTGTTTGGTTTCCGCCAAAAGCTAATTTCATCCACACAAAGTAAATTTCACTATGCAAGTGTTAGCTGATTTTTGTGAGGAAAATGTCAGAAATTTATTTTACATTGTTTCATTCATCATGTGGGACAATACTCCTGTGGCGTTTTTACTTTGCATACGATGCATTTATTGTACAAGAAAGTGAAGTGCGCGTTACATGTTTGGCCTGTCCCTGAGACCTAGAGACCATTGAGCTTACTAACAACAGTCTCACAACATATTTAATATCAAATGTTGTCTGTCCTTACAAACAAGGTACGAACTGTAGAACAGAGCGAAGTGGCGCAGTGGTTATCACACTGGACTTGCATTCGGGAGGACGACTGTTCAAAGCCGGCCGCGGTGGCCGAGCGGTTCTAGGCGCTTCAGTCCGGAACCGCGCTGCTGCTACGGTCGCAGGCTCGAATCCTGCCTCGGGCATGGATGTGTGTGATGTCCTTAGGTTAGTTAGGTTTAAGTAGTTCTAAGTTCTAGGGGACTGATGACCTCAGATGTTAAGTCACATAGTGCTCAGAGCCATTTGAACCATTTGACTGTTCAGACCTGCGTCCAGCCATCCTGATTTAGGTTTTCGGTGATTTCCCTGAATCGCTTCAGGTAAATGCCAGAATGGTTCCTTTGAAAGGGCTCCACCGACTTACTTCACAATCCTTCCCTAATCCAATGGGACCGTTGACCTCGCTGTTTGGTCCCCTCCCCCAAACCAACCAACCAACGACCTGCAAACATCAGTGATGTTTGTAAACAAAACATCAGGAATAAAGTTGAGCTACAATATTCACGACGAAAAGTTGCTCTAGCTCCAAAGAAGCAAACTGTACAGACATAAACGATTCCATATCTGCGGTAAAATAAAAGTGCTCACAGACAACGAAATTAAATTTAAAAACAAACTTTTTGTAAGGTGTTGTGTAGGTCTTGGAAACTGTTACAAATGGCTCTAATCACTGGTCATCAGTCCCCTAGACTTAGAACTATTTAAACCTAACTAACGTAAGGACATCACACACATCCATGCCCGAGGCAGGATTCGAAGCTGCAACCGTAGCAGCAGCGCGGTTCCGGACTGAAGCGCCTAGAACAGCTCGGCCATAGCGGGCGGCTTGGAAACTGTTAAATGCCTTTGGGAAACGAAAGTCGTTAACCTACATTAAAATTTCTTTTTCTTAAAAAAGGAAGGAAAAAAACCTTCGATTTTCTCTTACGGCAATTTAAGATGTTCGAGTTTTAACAATGGGCAGCTATTTTCCCAATTTATTCGAACGTTTTCATTTCAGTAAGACAGGCACTTGGCATAGAACTTAGAAATTGCAAATGGCCTGCCTAGGCCTCGAGTCTTCTCACAAACACCTCACAGACTTTACGAGCTGATGTTTCATCCACGGTCGTAACTGCACCACTAAGTGGAGTGCACCTGTCAGTATAAACTATTTTGCACGAAAGCTGGTGTTTATTTATCACTGATATCTTTATTATTCACGTTCTGTACGTCTAATCACAACAAAGTTGATTTCTGTAATAAGTGACTTCTGAAAATCGGTAGTGCTCGAACCTAGTCAGCCAGTAAATGAACAGCAGCTTTGGTGTTGAAAATATTTCTCTAATATTTGAGAGCTGCAAGGCACGACGTACTAAAAATATTTATGCCGTTTTCCGTCCTGACCAGCGGCACAGGAGAAAATAAGCTTTAATGGCTTGCTAAAGATACCATGCAATCTAAAAACACACGACTTGTAGTAACAATAATTATTAGTCTGCAAATTGCGTAAATACTGATTTAATGTTAGAGTACACCGTCCTCAGTCACCTATAGAAATACACTCCTGGAAATGGAAAAAAGAACACATTGACACCGGTGTGTCAGACCCACCATACTTGCTCCGGACACTGCGAGAGGGCTTTACAAGCAATGATCACACGCACGGCACAGCGGACACACCAGGAACCGCGGTGTTGGCCGTCGAATGGCGCTAGCTGCGCAGCATTTGTGCACCGCCGCCGTCAGTGTCAGCCAGTTTGCCGTGGCATACGGAGCTCCATCGCAGTCTTTAACATTGGTAGCATGCCGCGACAGCGTGGACGTGAACCGTATGTGCAGTTGACGGACTTTGAGCGAGGGCGTATAGTGGGCATGCGGGAGGCCGGGTGGACGTACCGCCGAATTGCTCAACACGTGGTGCTTGAGGTCTCCACAGTACATCGATGTTGTCGCCAGTGGTCGGCGGAAGGTGCACGTGCCCGTCGACCTGGGACCGGACCGCAGCGACGCACGGATGCACGCCAAGACCGTAGGATCCTACGCAGTGCCGTAGGGGACCGCACCGCCACTTCCCAGCAAATTAGGGACACTGTTGCTCCTGGGGTATCGGCGAGGACCATTCGCAACCGTCTCCATGAAGCTGGGCTACGGTCCCGCACACCGTTAGACCGTCTTCCGCTCACGCCCCAACATCGTGCAGCCCGCCTCCAGTGGTGTCGCGACAGGCGTGAATGGAGGGACGAATGGAGACGTCTCGTCTTCAGCGATGAGAGTCGCTTCTGCCTTGGTGCCAATGATGGTCGTATGCGTGTTTGGCGCCGTGCAGGTGAGCGCCACAATCAGGACTGCATACGACCGAGGCACACAGGGCCAACACCCGGCATCATGGTGTGGGGAGCGATCTCCTACACTGGCCGTACACCACTGGTGATCGTCGAGGGGACACTGAATAGTGCACGGTACATCCAAACCGTCATCGAACCCATCGTTCTACCATTCCTAGACCGGCAAGGTAACTTGCTGTTCCAACAGGACAATGCACGTCCGCATGTATCCCGTGCCACCCAACATGCTCTAGAAGGTGTAAGTCAACTACCCTGGCCAGCAAGATCTCCGGATCTGTCCCCCATTGAGCATGTTTGGGACTGGATGAAGCGTCGTCTCACGCGGTCTGCACGTCCAGCACGAACGCTAGTCCAACTGAGGCGCCAGGTGGAAATGGCATGGCAAGCCGTTCCACAGGACTACATCCAGCATCTCTACGATCGTCTCCATGGGAGAATAGCAGCCTGCATTGCTGCGAAAGGTGGATATACACTGTACTAGTGCCGACATTGTGCATGCTCTGTTGCCTGTGTCTATGTGCCTGTGGTTCTGTCAGTGTGATCATGTGATGTATCTGACCCCAGGAATGTGTCAATAAAGTTTCCCCTTCCTGGGACAATGAATTCACGGTGTTCTTATTTCAATTTCCAGGAGCGTATCTCGTATAACCGTTACACCCTGTGTACAGAAACTTTACTCGTGAATCATTGTATCAAGATCCCTAGAGTATGAAACTTGCTGGCAGATTAAAACTGTGTGCCCCACCGAGACTCGAACTCGGGACCTTTGGCTTTCGCGGGCAAGTGCTCTACCAACTGAGCTACCGAAGCACGGTAGCTCAGTTGGTAGAGCACTTGCCCGCGAAAGGCAAAGGTCCCGAGTTCGAGTGTCGGTCGGGCACACAGTTTTAATCTGCCAGGAAGTTTCATATCAGCGCACACTCCGCTGCAGAGTGAAAATCTCATTCTGGATCCCTAGAGTAGTTTCTGAGATTAGCCTTCACTTACAGACAGAGAAACGCGGCATAGGACTTCAGTTTATAATATGTATAGATATGTACAGATTATAGTAAAGGTTCGGTGCTGTCTGGAGTTGTGGCAGCTGTATTCTGCTTTTCCCGTCAGATACCGCCCCCTCCTGTTTCACATCATTGCCACGAGATATCACTTCAAACGACAAAGAAATATGGGATGGATAACATTACGTATAATACACATCCACCATTACTGTTGTTGTGGCCGTCTGTGTAACGAGGTGGATGAATAGACTATAACGTATCAGACACTATAGAACGATGAAAACAGAATCTATTTGTTTACAACATATACCCTGTTGAGTATACGTATCTCTGATTCCTGTAGTCTGTCTGCAGTCTTTCTTTTGGTTCGAGTAGCATTGGTTATCAGTATTCATTAGCAGTTGGAGAAACAGTAGTGTTTGCTAGGTTCGTAAAGTTCCACTGGCGTTGTGCTAGGTTCGTAAGATCCCACTGCAGTGTAGCCCTGTAAGTAGGCTGTTTAGGTTTTTATGTTGGTAACGCCACGTAGTGCTCTGTATGAAAATCACTGACTGTGCTGTGTGCAGTCTGTGGCTGGTTGGCATTGTTGGAATATTCGCGTGTGTAGTGTTGGGCAATTGGATGTGAACAGCGCGTAGCGTTGGGCAGTTGGAGGTGAGCTGCCAGCAGTGGTGTATGTGGGGCGAGAGATGACAGACTTTTGAGAAGTTACTATAAGCGAACGATCTGGACGTTTGTCCGTCAGAAAAAGGAAATTTGTTAGACTGGACTTCATGAACTGATATATAATGACTTTTGAACACTATTAAGGTAAATACATTATTTGTTCTCTATCAAAATCTTTCATTTGCTAATGATGCCCATCAATAGTTAGTGCCTTTAATAGTTAGAATCTTTTATTTAGCTGGCAGTATTGGCGCTCGCTGTACTGCAGCAGTTCGAGTAACGAAGATTTTTGTGAGGTAAGTGATTCATCAAAGGTATAGGTTATTGTTAGTCAGGGCCATTCTTTTGTAGGGATTATTGAAAGTCAGATTGCGTTGCGCTAAAATTATTGTGTGTCAGTTTAGTGATGATCGGAATAAGGAAGGAGAGAACTGTCTGAGTACGTTCAGTTTTACTCAGCTGTCTTTGCTTCAAATTACGTAGAAGTGTACTAGCACAGTCATTCATAATTTTTCTAAGGGGACGTTTCAGCCAGTACGCTCGGCGTGATCTGAGGGTAGTCCGAAGATGTTCTGAAGAAGAACTCTGAATTATGCGTCTTAAACAGAGCGCGGACGAGCCACATTTGCCGGCAGCAAGCCGAAGCGAACACGACATCCTGTGGTGATGTGTGCGTGTGGCGCCACGTAGCGGCGTACGGCGAACCATCCCTAGCAGCGGATCTCCGGTGGCAGATTTAAATATCTCTTCTGTGGAGATGTGAGCATTTTATGGTGTCGACAAAGGCACCGACGATACTGCAACTACAATTACGTATTGTGCACGCAAACCCCCTCGTGAAGCAGTCTATTTATTACTGACAACCGTATCAAAATCCCAAAACTAGTTCCTGAGATTAACCTTCCCATACAGACAGAAAGACGCGACCGTGGATTTTAATTTAGTAATACAGGGTTAGCCAGTGAAACGGGAAGATTTAAATAAGTAACTAATTCTTTAAGAAAATTTATTTTTTTAATGTAATGGTTATAAATATAAAGTACAAAGGTAGCCATGTAGTGTACAATAAGTGAAAAAATTATTTTTTGAATATGACATCTGCCAAATGTCCTCCATTAGAACTATGCACTTCTGCAGCCGGGCCTGGAAGTTTCCCATGACATTTTGCAGCATATTGACTGGTATTCCTTCAATTTCGTCACGAATTCGTTGTTTTAGGGCTGGGATAGTTCTGGGTGGATCGCTCTGAAAAACTCTTGTTTTTAAGTAACCCCATAGAAAAAAGTCGCAGGAGAGCGAGGGGGCCAAGGGATATCCCCGTTTCGGGAAACGACGCCACCTGGAAACAAAGCATTCATAGCAACTCTTGCAGTGTGGCTTGTTGCCCCATCATGGTGGAACATTGTGTGTTCATTCACTGGAAAACGGGCGAGTTCTGGCGTAAGAAATTTCTGGATCATTGCAACGTAAGGCACAGAGTTAACAGTCACAGCACTTCCACTGATATCCTCGAAGAAAAATGGGCCTATCATTCCTCTTGCCGACATTGCGCACCAAACTGTCACTTTTTGAGCATGAAGAGGCGTTTCATGAAGTGCGCCAGGATATGCCTCCGACCAGTAACTGAAGTTTTGTTTATTAACAAAACCAGAGAGGTGGAAATGCGCCTCATCGCTCATGCACAAGTGGTTTACTTGGTCGTCATTTTCTTCAAGTCTTCTGGCCATTTCCTCACAAAATTGTAATCGTTTATGATAGTCGCTTGGTTTGAGAGATTGCACAATCTGTATCTTGTTTGGGGAAAATATAAATCTTGGGGAAGAATCCTTCTCACCGAAGTGTAATTTATTCCAAGACGTAGAGCTTGTTGTTTGGCAGATCGGCGTGGACTTTTGAGCATTGCCTGTTGAACAGCAGCGATGTTTTGAGGGGTTCGGTTTTTGCACTCCCACCTCGTTTTTTAGACGTTGATCCAGTTTGTTCAAGGTTGTTTATCCACGAACGAAATGCGTTATCCGAGGGAACAGGCCTGTTGCGCGGTATGTTGAAATGGCGTCGAAAAGCACGTTGCGTTTTCACCAAACTCTCACAATTCGTATAATACGCTTTAACCGCGTAGCCGCGATGTACACCCGTCCAACGATCCCTTATAACTAAATGGCGGGACATGCTGGTAGAACGGAGCAGGCCACCATTACGCCCACCACTCACATTCCAGCTGTCAAGGCCATCTCCAATCTGCCCGTTTCACTGGCTAACCCTGTATGTATAGAGGACTAGCTTTTTATCATCTGGCAAGATAGTTTCAGACGGAAGCGGTCTGAAACGGCAGCGACGTGACTGCGAGCAGACGGAGAGTGGAGGTGGCACCCAGAATGTGAACAGGACCGGTCAGGGCGACGCGGCTGCTGCGAGAACGCGACCGGAGCGGGTTGTTGACAGGTGCTGAGTCACGAAAGGCAACAACACGCGAATTTGAAACCAGCACGAGGCGCAAGTCGTCGCGAGCCAGACAGGGTATATAAACACCAAGTGCGCAGCTAGACAGTGAGATGTAGCTGGGTCGCTTCCCACACACTGAACACCGCGGGGTAACGCTTCACACTATACTGACTAGTTGACAGTCATGCCGTCTCACTCGGTTACTTAACAGCATTACCCAGGAACAGCGAGTGGTCACCTGGCTCAGTGCGCGCACCGTTCTCGTGCAGAATCACGTTCAGTCAACTCCGACACCTCTAATATCTGTGATTTATCGTCCGAACCTACATCTGTATCATCTGGTGTTGTGGTCTTCAGTCTGAACACTGGTTTGATGCTACTCTATCCAATGCGAGCCTCTTCATCTCCGAATAACTACTGAAACCCTCATCTTTCTGCATCTGCTTACTGTTTCCATCGTTTAGTCTCCCTCTGCGATTTTTACGCACCACACTTCCCTCCGGTACTAAATTTGTGATCCCTTGATGTCTCATAAAGTGATCTATCAACGGAATCCTTCTTTTGGTCAAGTTGTGCCGCAAATTTCTTCTCTGCCCAACTGTATTCACTACATCCTCATTAGTTCCGTGATCGACCCATCTAATCTTCAACATTCTTCTGTAAAACCACATTTCAAAAGCTTCTATCCTCTTTCTGCCTAAACTGTATGTCGTCCACGTTTCATTTCCATACGTGGAGATACACCAGACAAATACCTTCTGAAAATTCTTCGTAACACTTAAATCCATATTCAGTGTTGATAAATTTCATCTTTATCATCTATGTGTATATTATTAAATAGCTGATCTGGTGTCCAATCTCAGTTGCAGGTTACCTGTCTAACAGCTTACCGGCTGAAGTGGCCGAGAGGTTCTAGGCGCTACAGTCTGGAACCGCGCGACCGCTACGGTCGCAGGTTCGAATCCTGCCTCGGGCATAGATGTGTGTGGTGTCCTTAGGTTAGTTAGGTTTAAGTAGTTCTAAGTTCTAGGGGACTGATGACCTCAGAAGTTAAGTCCCATAGTGCACAGAGCCATTTGAACCATTTGTCTAACAGCTTTCAATATTTCACTCGATTACTGGCCGAAATTAAAAATTTAAAATTCTGTCTTAATATCCTCAAGTCCGTTAGCTTTACCATAAATCATTTGAAAGTTTTTTTGTCTAAATGCTGTGGAATGAGTCAGTTTACAGGATATGTATACGTGATTAGTCTTAACAAAAATAAATGGTTCAAATGGCTTTGAGCACTATGGGACTTAACATCTGAGGTAGTCAGTCCCCTAGAACTTAGACTACTTAAACCTAAGGACATCACACACATCCACGCCCGAGGCAGGATTCGAACCTGCGACCGTAGCAGTCGCGCGGTTCCGGACTGAAGGGCCTAGAACCGCTCGGTCACCGCGGCCGGCTTGTCTTAACATTAATGATCTCAAGCAAGTACACTTTTTTTATTTACTAGCTATCAATTATTAGGTGGAAATGAATCAAGTAGCTGTACAGGAGAAATGATTTTAAACTGGACTTAAAAAATGCTTCGCTACCTGTCATCAGACATTTTATGCTATTGGGTAAAAGATCAAAAATTTTTGTTACTGCATGCTGATCTCCTTTCTGAGCGACTGACTGATTTAACTATGGGTAAGAAAAATATAATTGTTCCCTCCAGTGTAGTAGGTATCACTGTTCTTCTCAAATTGTTATGGATTTTTCACGATGAATTTCATTAGCGAAGGCGCAGTTAAAATGTCTAGCTCCTTGAAGAGGTACGAACATGACGATCGTGGATGAACATCATGTATCTTATGGTAAAGGCTTAACAAAAGAAGTCGAGTATTAAAATAATAAACTATATGTATGCGTTGAGGAATTTGTGACGGGCCGCATCAGACCAGTCAAAAGACTGATGACTCAAATAAAAAAAAAATGAGAAAAAAATGGGTTCAGACATCGTAACCCACAGTACGTAGATAGCCCCGACCACTTTCAACTGGTATTTGAGAATCAGACCAATTGGCGACTGCCAACAAACGTTTCGCTTAGTTTCAAGCCTTTTCGAATTTTTTTCTCACTGACACTCTGTGGCGGTACGCCACATAACGTGAAAAATTAATATTGAAGGATTTCGCAAATTTAACGAAACTGACGTCGTAACGAAATAAATATTATCGCAGAAAAATCGAAAAGACTATGTAATCAACTAATATGATCTGTGATTGTTATTGTAATCTCTGTTCCTTTTGAAAAATGATCGACACACTTCCCTGTTATGTCTTGGTAGTGCAAGAAGCCATTTTGTGACGAGGCACGAAAACGTGTAAGTTTAATTTAATATTTAGACTAAATATAATCAAATACTACTTAAAAGTGTCGCTAATGTTTTTCTGTAACAACTCCTATATTCAAGAAGTGAATGACTTAATGAATTAATTTATGCAAATTCTGTAGGGGAGCATTGGTGCAATATTTTAATATTTGCTAATTTTGAGAAATAATAAAAACAAATGTAAATGTAGGAGATTTCTCTCGATTAATGGTTCTTCCTTTGAAGCAATGAAAGTAATCCGTTTTCCAATACTGACTCGTATTTAAGCAAAGTGACTTTAGCAAATTCTATTGATCTCCACTTAACGGAAATTGCGAGAATCTCCTTCAGCACTATAGTTTCACAATACTTAGACAAGTAATTAACTAGGCAGCTGTATATCTCGAATAATGTCTGTTGATGGTGTCTTTTAAAATAAAAACAGCATGTCAGGCAACGTAACTGCGGGAAGTACCACAACTGAGTCACTGACTAAATAATTTACCAGTTATGAAGTAGGCAGCATAATACTTAACTCCAACTTGTAATAACATATAAATACCAAAAATATACGTAACATAAAAAGAACCACCACAACTCTCCACATAATGAAAGGAAAACTGTTTATCCCTTACTACAGTTCTGTTGTTAATGGAGTAAAAAATTCAGTTCCAGGTTGGACCTTGTAATTTATTACTTTGTAACTGATTCTACTCGCAACTCATTTGGCAGACAGTATCGATATAGGGCTACACCAATGCATGTGCCCGCCATGTTATATCATTGTACAGCGCTTAGTTCAACAAACATGACGAAATAAACACTGAGATACGTGAACGACAACTTTTTTTTTTTTTTTTTTTTTTTTTTTTTTTTTTTTTTTTTTTTTTTTTAACGGAGCGCAGATTGTCCTG
Organism: Schistocerca cancellata; assembly: GCF_023864275.1. Lineage (NCBI taxonomy): Eukaryota > Metazoa > Arthropoda > Insecta > Orthoptera > Acrididae > Schistocerca > Schistocerca cancellata. The sequence goes on along the minus strand of NC_064630.1, from coordinate 100,139,643 downwards.
ACCTCCAGCGGTGTTTGGTTCTTTACGGAATCTGGAGAAGGGCGATACAGGTAGAAAATTAATATGACGTTGAAAAGGAGTGTATGGTTTGTAGTGATATTTATTTCTTTTCATATTTACCATTAACGTGAATTTTTCGGTCAAATGTTTCAGCGGGACGAAAAAAAAGATCCTCTAATATTACTCCATGGATTTTTGTCCGAATTTTCATAGCCAAATCAACAGTGGTAAACCGAAAAAAGGGTATTAAATTGATCAACGTGAGGTTTGCTGTTGCGAAACAGAGTAATCAGAAAAACTTAACAAGCGATTCAAAAGAAAATGGAAATAGTTCACGAGGAGCTGCAACTACCCATATAAAAGAAGTGCCAAGAAATATCGGATCACAGCATAAATTGAAACTTCTCTTGATAATAATACAATACCGGTCGATATTTAAATATATTTTATTTCGCGCTTTCTGAGTAAAACTTGAAAAAAGTTTGAAAAGAAACTTTGAAATGTTTTGTGAAATGATTTGTCTAGAAACGATAACTGAAACGTATTAGTGTCTTCGAATGATGATCGAAAATATGTACAGCAATGAAATGCAGATTGGAAATTTAAAATTCAATGTTTAACTTAGAATTTTAAAGAGTGCTAGAGAATATCTGTCTAGTAGAACTCCACTCAGTGGCCTACTTACGTCAGTTAACACATCGGCATCTTAGCTGCTGTACATTATTTCGAGGATCGTTCAAAGGTGCAAATAATTTTCTCTAATAGATATCATTTCTCACTGTTAGAAAAATCATTTCAAGAAACATCTGACAGACCTTTTTTCAGTTTTGTTACATAAGCATGGAAATGACGCAAAAATAAAAAATGGACATATAAGATGACAGTAAATGACAAACCAAGATCTACAAAATAAAAGGAAATAAAGCAGAACTGGTCATAGAACAAAAAGATTTTTTCTTATCTCTAAATGATACATTACGGCGAGAAACCAGGAAAATGTTCCAGTTTCTTTGTAGAATGACGGGACTGTATTCAGTCTCATTTTTCATTGTTTTCCTCATGAGCTGGAGCCCGTTGTGGACATAAACGTTCTGGGTATTACGTTTCGAATGGTACGTGAGAACTTCAGCGCGGTTTTTCTCGACCTCAGGATATCCACATCCGCTTCGTTTTTGTAAACACTTCTTATAGGAGCTACGCGTATTCTGGGGCTGACATGACTCACGCAGCATTCGTGAGCAAACTGTCAGCCCATCCGGTGATGCGTGGCTCTGGCGGTAGCGAGTGATAACCGACAGGCGTACGGAGCAGATAAGGACCGCCACGCACGTAAGCAGCTAGACGGGGATCCACCGCCGACGATACGACCCAGTGTGGACCATTTAAGGCTGCGCAGAACGCCTCGATGGACAGAGCGAGTGGCTTCTGCAGAACTGTTTACTAAGCGTCCCCCACGGCCTGCGTCACACGAGACGGATGTCCAAACAATGTGAGCTCACTGTTTACCACTTTAGGTGTTTCTTCGCATTAAGAAGTAGTTCAAGGAAACAGGGCAGCACAGGGAATTTCAGACGCACATGTCTAAGCTTGTTTGCTTCTTACTTGTACTTCTTTATGTAGTCTCCCTTTTGTTAGGCATTTTGAACACAGTCTTACACTGCATTGTTGTTATATTGTTAACTGAACAGTGTGTCTGATATGTCATGATCTTACACACTCTAAGGCAGAAAAAAACGACGCACGACGAGCTAATTATCCGATGGGATCCGATGGTAGATGCGATGTACATGTACGGACACACCGCAAATAAATATAATTGAATGATTTATTCAAGAGAAAGAGCTACACAAACCGAACAAGTCAGTAACTCGGCGGTCCACGTCTGGCCCTTATGCAAGCAGTTATTCGAGTTGGCAGAGCTGTTGAATGTCGTCCTGAGGTAATTCGTGCCAAATTCTGTCCAATTGGAGTGTTAGACCGTCAAAATCCTGAGGTGATTGGAGGACCCTGCTCATAATGTTCCAAACGTTATCAGCTGCGGAGAGATGTGGCGACCTTGCTGTCCAACGTAGGGCTTGGCAAGCATGAGGACAAGCTGTGTCCGGTGGGGCATTGTTGTTGTTGTGGTCTTCAGTCCCGAGACTGGTTTGATGCAGCTCTCCATGCTACTGTATCCTGTGCAAGCTTCTCCATCTCTCACTACCTACTGCAACCTACATCCTTCTGAATCTGCTTGGTGTATTCATCTCTTCGTCTCCCTCTACGAGTTTTACCCTCCACGCTGCCCTAAAATACTAAATGGTGATCCCTTGATGCCTCAGAACATGTCCTACCAACCGATCCCTTCTTCTAGTCAAGCTGTGCCACAAACTTCTCTTCTCCCCAATCCTCTTCAACACCTCCTCATTAGTAATGTGATCTACCCATATAATCTTCAGCATTATTCTGTAGCACCACATTTCGAAAGCCTCTATTCTCTTCTTGTGTAAACTATTTATCGTCTATGTTTCACTTCCATACATGGCTACACTCCATACAAATACTTTCAGAAACGACTTCCTGACACTTAAATCTATACTCGATGTTAACAAATTTCTCTTCTTCAGAAACGCTTTCCTTCCACCTGCCAGTCTACAGTTTATACCCTCTGTACTTCGACCATCATCAGTTATTTTGCTCCCCAAATAGCAAAACTCCTTTACTACTTTAAGTGTCTCATTTCCTAATCTAAATCCCTCAGCATCACCCGACTTAATTAGACTACATTCCATTATCCTCGTTTTGCTTTTGTTAATGTTCATCTTATATCCTCCTTTCAAGACACTATCCATTCCATTCAACTGCTCTTCCTAGTCCTTTGCTGTCTCTGACAGAATTACAATGTCATCGGCAAACCTCAAAGTTTTTATTTCTTCTCCATGGATTTTAGTAACTACTCCGAATTTTTCTTTTGTTTCCTTCACTGCTTGCTCAATATACAGATTGAATAACATCGGGGAGAGGCTACAACCCTGTCTCACTCTCTTCCCAACCACTGCTTCCCTTTCATACCCCTCAACTCTTATAACTGCCATTTGGTTTCTATACAAATTGTAAATAGCCTTTCGCTCCCTATATTTTACCCCTGCCACCTTCAGAATTTGAAGGAGAGTATTCCAGTCAACATTGTCAAAAGCTTTCTCTAAGCCTACAAATGCTAGAAACGTAGGTTTGCCTTTCCTTAATCTAGCTTCTAAGATAAGTCGTAGGGTCAGCATTGCCTCACGTGTTCCAATATTTCTACGGAATCCAAACTGATCTTCCCCGAGGTCGGCTTCTACAAGTTTTTCCATTCGTCTGTAAAGAATTCGCGCTAGTATTTTGCAGCCGTGACTTATTAAACTGATAGTTCGGTAATTTTCACATCTGTCACCACCTGCTTTCTTTGGGATTGGAATTATTATTTTCTTCTTGAAGTCTGAGGGTATTTCGCCTGCTGAAATGTAAGCCCAGAATGGCTTGTGAAGAAGGGGAACAAAAGGGCTCGTAGAATACTGTTGATGTACCACCGTGCTATAAGAGTGCCCTGGATGACAACCAAAGGGGTTCTGTCATGAAATAAAATGGCAACGCAGATCATGACTGGTGACTAGAGCCATGTGGCGTCCGACAGTTGGGCTGGTATCCCATCGCTGTCCGGGGCGTGGCCTGACACGCCTTCGCTGGATATCGGGATCATTTCGAAGCAGGACTGATCACAGAAGAGAATTCTTCTACTCCAGTCAATGAAACACCTGGCCGAATGTGTCCGATATCACTGCAAACGGGCTTGTTGGTGTACAGAGTGCAATAATAGTCGGCTCAAGGGGAACCTTGAGCTCAGCCGCCTTTCTGTGAGCCGACTGTTAGTTGTCCTTGTCATCACTAAAGCAACAGTTGCACGTCAGATAGTCGATAATGATACATACGAGGCTTTATATGCCTCTCTGACGACTGATCGTCCCTCATATTTATCCTCTCCATGTATCAACCTCTGTCTTCTTGACGCTACGTTCGGCCATATTTCACCCATTCCTATCAACGTCATCGAATAGTGGCAGGGCTCCTATTCAGATGTCGAGCGATTCGCCAATTACTCCAACCGGCTTCTTTGAGCCCAACTGCACTGGTCTACTATTGATAGCAAGCCGTCACAACGATAGTCGCGATACCTCGTGAGTAATCACTGATAGACACATACATGGTGTATACAGTATCTGAGAGCGTGCTGTCCGTATGTAGAATGGGGAAGGCGTGCGTTCTGAGTTTGACCAGGACAAATTGTGATGGCCCAGAGCCTCGGCAGGATCATTTCGGGACTTGTCGGTTGTTCGAGAAGTGCTGTGGTGATTGTCTTCAGCTCTTGGCGAAACCAAGGTGAAACCATGTCCAGAAGTCGTGGCGTTGGTCGGCCAGTCCTGATTACAGATATAGGGCGTCGTAGGCTGGGCAGACTGGTAAACTAGGACAGGCGGCGAATTGTGGTGTAATTAACATCAGACTTTAATCTGGGCAGAGTACAAGTATGTCTGAACATACAGTGCACCGAACACTCCTAACGATGCTCCTCCACAGCGGACGAGCCATGCATGAGCCAATGTTAACACCACAACATCGGAAATGACGACTGAAATGGGCACATCACCATCGGCATTGGACGTTGGCGCAGTGGCTGAGCGTTGCATGGTCTGAAGAATCCCGATACCTTCTTCATCACGTCAATGGGAGGGCACGAATCTGTCGTCTTCCAACGGAACCCCTCCTTGACACCTATGCTGCAGGACAGAGACAAGCAGGCAGCCACTCAATTATGCTCTGTGGAACATTCACATGGGCATCCATGAATCCAGTTGAGCTAATGCAAGGCATCATGATGCCCAAGGAGTATCATATACTGGTTGCAGACCACGTACACTCCTTCGCGATGATCGTGTTTCTGAAGGCAATGACATTTTTCCACACGATAATGCTCTATGTCTCAGGGCCAAGAGTGTGACGGAATAGTTCAAGGAACCCAGTGACGAGTTCCAATTGATGTATTGCCCCTCCCCCCCCCAGCCCTCCCCCTCTCCAGTTCGCCAGATCTGAACCCGATCGAACACGTCTGGAATGAGACTGAACGTAGCGTCAGGGCTGATCGCCCCTCTCCCTGGAATTTACGGGAATTAGGTGACTTCTATGTGCAGATGTGGTTCCAACTCCCTCCAGCGACCTAACAAGGCCTCACTGCTTCCATGGCATGATGCGTCGCCGCTGTTATCCGAGTCAAAGGTAGACATGCTGGCTGATCAGTATGTAGATCCTATCTCAGCTGCTGACATCCGCGTGTATTGTCCACGGGCTTGTCTGCGAGACATTCTTACTGTCTGACTGAGTGCATGGAATGAAAATCGCGAAGACCTTAGGCCTTGTCTCAACATGTCCCATCTCTACTATCCTTGCTTGCTGCGCTCTGAAATTGCGCTGCAGTGCCACAAGTGCATCCATCGGCCGCCAAAGTTTACTATTTGGTATTTTCCCTCGATGCCAGTATGAATATCATTTTGTGACCGATTTGCGTGGCTACTTCGTGGTGCATCGTTGTCTTTGTCTTAGAGTGTAGTAAGCCCAGTAGATGATGTGGGCTACTTTTGGCTGTCACATCGACCACAGTGGGAAAGTGCCTAAAAGGGAAACCGCAGTTAACATTAATTTATCCATTTTACCGATTGTAGCGTAGCCTGGTTCAGGATTATATTTATTTAAGAAATACAGCAGCTAGCCAATTTTTTACTTATTTTTTTATGTCAATACGCGTATCAGGCTTTCACCCATCTTAATTTGGCGCAATGGATGTTTAAATCTTCAGCGAGCACGTTTCTAAAAACTACGACTTCAAATTTGGATGTTCCACCCGTCCCGCGCAAAATAACAATTTTCTTTGCCTACTACACTTAGCTAGTTGTTTATTCACAGTACACGGAGGTGACAAAAGTCATGGGATACCGCCTTGTATCGTGTCTAACCTCGTTTTGCACAGCGTAGTGCAGCAGCTTGATATGGCATGGACTCAACCAGTTGCTGGAAGTCCCCTGCAGAAATACTGAGTCATTTTGTCTCTATAGCCGTCCATAAATGCGAAAGTGTTGCCGGTACAGGATTCTGTGCACGAACTGACCTCTCGATTATGCCCCATAAATGGGACTCATGTCGGTCGATATGGAGTGGTTTGGCATTCATTCGTATTGCCCACATTGTTCTTCAAACAAGTCACAAACAACTAGCCCCAGTGACATCGCTTTTTGAGAACATGAAATCCATGGTTCAAAAAATGGCTCTGAGCACTATGGGACTCAACATCTTAGGTCATAAGTCCCTAGAACTTAGAACTACTTCAACCTAACTAACCTAAGGACATCACACACACCCATGCCCGAGGCAGGATTCGAATCTGCGACCGTAGCACATGAAATCCATGAATGGTGGGAAATGGTATCCAAGTACTCGTACATAACCATTCCCATTCAATGGTCTCTTCAGTTGGACGCGGTCCACTCCATGTAAACACAGACCACACCAAAATGGAGTCACCAAAAACTTGCACGCTGCCTTGTTGACGACCTGGGTCCATGGCTTCGTTGGGTCTGCCCCACACTCGAACCATACCATCAGCTCTTATCAGCTGAAATCGGAGACTCATTTGACCACGTCACGGTTTTCCTGTCGTCTAGGGTCCCACCGATATGCTCATGAGCCTAGGAGAAGCGCTGCAAGTGACGACGTGCTGTTAGCAAAAGCATTTGCGTCGGTCATCTGCTGCCATAATCCATTAACGCCAGATTTCGCCCTACTGTGCTGATGGATACGTTCGTCGCACGTCCCACACTGAATTCTGCGTCTATTTCACGCAGTGTCGTTTGTCTATTAGCACTGACAGCTCTACGCAAAAGCCTCTGCTCTGTCGCTAAGTGAAGGCCGTCGGCCAATGCGTGTCCGTGTTGAGAGATAATGCCTGGAATTTGGTATTCTCGGCACGCTTTTGACACTGTGGGACTCGGAATATGAATTCGCTAACGATTTTCGAAATGGAATGTCCCATGTGTGTACCTCCAGCTACCTTTCTACGTTCAATGTCTTTTAATACCCGTCGTGCGGCCATAATCACATTGGAAACCTTTTCACAGGAATCGCCTGAGTACAAATGACTGCTCCACGCTGCAGAATATATTGGGGCATCAAGGATTGCCCAGTCTGAAAATGGAAGTTCAAGCCATGCGGCTACGCCTTCAATAATAAAAAATTAACATTAAAACAATAGCTTTTTGGTTGTCATATATTTTTCTGCTTTTAAATGATTTAAAATACGTTAGCTGCATGATATTTTTTTTATTTTTTATTTTTTTATTTTTCTTTCTGTTTTTATTTTTTTTATTTTATTTTTTTTACATTTTTTTTCGCTCCCACATTCACACATTATATACATATACTCACACATACATATACAGTTAACACATTCTCACACTCATTCATTCACCTTTGTTAAAATAATAATAATAAATAAATAGATGATAAATACAATAAAATAAGGTTAAAAATAACGATTATTAAAATAAAATTAAGATAAAATAAATTGAGTTAAAATAAATAAAATAAGAAAATAAAATTTAAGTTGTTAAAATTTAAAATTATTAAAAGTGTATAAAAATATATACACAAGATGTCTAATCTCGTTATTCACGTAGGTCATCGGCCCATCTAGTGGAAGCCAGGTAGTGCACCCTGTGTCCAAGTTGTCGTACAAGTTCGTTATCTGACTGTTGCGTGTTTTCATAGAAGGTTTTTGCACTGGTTCTAAATCGGTCTTTCAAGTAGGGTACCCCTGCGAGTTGGTGAAGCTCATTCGTTGGGAACCGGTATGGAAGATGGAGTGCTCTTTTCAGAGCACGATTCTGAATTCTTTGTAGCCGTTGTATGTGAGTTGGAGCAGCATTGCCCCACACGACAGCAGCGTAGCCTAAGATTGGTCGCACCAGTGTGAGGTACAATATCATCCCCAGTCTTGATGGTAGTGTTGACGCTGGATTTAATAATGGATAGATCTGTACCATTCTTCTCCTGGCTTTCTCTCGAATATCTTCTATATGAGGTTGCCATGTCAATCGCCTATCAAGGGTCACACCCAAGTATTTTGCTGTTTTTGACCACGTAACTGGGGTGCCCCTTATCTCAATGGGCTGGATGTTAGGTGGAAGTGGTCTTCTACAGATTGCTATTGCCTACGTCTTTGTGGCGTTAAAAGACAGTCGCCATTTCGTAGCCCATTCACTCAGATTATTACATGCTTATTGCAGTCTTGCCTGGAGGTGTGCAGCATTCATACTTCGGGAGTAAATGGCTGTGTATCATCGGCATATAGAGATAGGTGTGTTCTGTCCGTCGATGGTAGGTCGGATGTATACAAGATGTATAACAGTGGTCCCAGAACGCTGTCCTGAGGTACTCCTGCTTTGATTGGTCTGGTGGGTGATATACTGTCTTGAGTGCGGACATGAAAAGTCCGGTTTTCTAGATAACTCTTCAGGAATGTTGCGTGTGACACGGAGACCCCTATATCTAGGAGTTTATAGAGGAGTCCCTCGTGCGACACGCAATCAAAGGCACGAAAAACATCCAGAAATACAGCCCCGAAGAATTCTTTCCTTTCCATGGCGCTGAATGCTTCCTCAACTAGGCGTAGTAGCTGCTGGGTGATGGAAAGGCCTTGGCGAAAGCCGAACTGGACGTCTGGTATCAGATGTTCTGCTTCCACATGCTGTTGAAGTCTCTTTATGTATAAACGTTCAAAAAGTTTCGATATGGCAGGTAAAAGACTGATTGGTCTGTAACTAGCAGGTGATCGAGGGTCCTTTCCTGCCTTCGGTATGGCGACGATCTCTGCATGTTTCCATGTGAGGGGGAAGTCACCAGTTGCCAGGATCTCATTGAATGCGGCCGCTATTATTGGTACTGCAGTAGGTGGTAATTGCTTCAACAGCTTATTAGTTAGAAGGTCTGGTCCTCCGGCCTTCTTTCCGTTTAATTCTTCGAGCTGTTTTGTAACTTCTGCTGTCGTGATTGGTTGAATGTGGTCATCTTTGGCTCGACTGGCGAGGAATCTTGGAAGTCTCTCATTGACTAGGCCAATGTGGTCAGCGTCGGCAGGGTCATTCATCGGTGTGAAGTTTTTTGCGAATACATCTGCCAAAGCATTTGCTTTGGCATCTGGTTCGCTGATTATATGGTTGCCCACATGTAGTGGGGGTAACTTCTGTCCGCTTCTTAGTAGAGACTTCGTCATCTTCCAGGCCGATTGGTCTTGTAATTGTAGCAGTGCAACCTTATCTGCCCAGACTTGATTCCTGTGTTTTGCTACTTCTGCCTTAATTTCTCGTTGTAGACGATTTACTAGGCGCTTTGTGGCTGGATTGCGCGTTGCCTGCCATTCTCTGAATGCTCGGTTTTTTTCCCTGATGGCTGCTATGATAGGTGGGGGCAGTTGGTGAGTTTTTGGTGGTAGAGGCCGTCTCGGAGGTATGGCTTCTGTTGCAGCGTCTAGTGCTTTAGATGTTAGGTATAATGGAGTGGCTTCTGCTCCTGCTGTCCCTGGGTCTGGTGCATCCAGGAGGTCTCTTTCAAGCAGTTGACGATACATTTCCCAGCTGATTCCTCGAATATCAAGATAGTGTCTAGGCGGTTTATTGATGCCGACGAGGTCGACATAAAAAATGACAGGTTCGTGGTCAGATGTAAGGGCCCTTCTGGTAGTGGCAGTAGCACCATTGGGAAATCCCTTAATGATGGCTATATCCAACACGTCGCTCTGGCCTCTATTCGGAAAACAAGTGGGGTCGTATGGTCCCACGATGATGGCGTGGTTCCTTTCAGCAACTCGCAGAAGACGACGTCCGCTGATGTTAGTGATGCGGCTATTCCAGTTGGTATTTTTGGCATTAAGGGCACCAGCAAGAAAAAGATTTCCTTGTTGTGGCAGTAGCACCTCAAAGTCTGCTTCTTCTAGATGGCCACGGGGGGGCCTGTACACTGCAATGAATTGTATGCGGCCTCTTGATGTCTGGACTGCAACTGATGTGGCTTCTACTGTGGCTAATGCTGGAAGTGGCAGTTGGTGATGCATCAGGGAGTTTCTTACGTATACTGCTGTTCCTCCACCAGCAGTCGGCCGGTCCGTCCGGAAACAGCTGTAGTTGGCGACTCGTACTTGGATGTCGGGTTTCAAGTGTGTCTCGGTGACAAGGCAGACGTCGATTCTTTCATCTTGGAGGAATTGACGGAACTCTCCTACTTGATTGCGAATTCCATTGGCGTTCCATGTGCACACAGTTAGCCCAAATCTAGCTGCCATGTTGGGTGGTGGAGGTTGACTGTGGAATGGCCCGTAGGGCAACTTGAACTGCAGCAGAAATCTGTTGCAGAATAGTAGCCATGATAGCCTGAAGGGCATCAGTGATAGCTTTCGTCATGACTTGCATGACTGAGGTCAGATTAAACTCTTGGCAAGAGGTGTTGTGTTGCGCCTGAGTTGTTTGCGGTCCGGCACTGATTTTGTGCTGCTGAGATGAGCAATGGTCGGAGGAGGTGGAGCTGGGCGATGGGGAGTAAACTGAGTACGCCTATGGTGGTGTAGGTTGATTCTCTGTATGCCTGCAGTGGAGGCATTGGCCTTAGAGGATGAAGCATTATTGGTGTTGGTGGTTGCTACATTTGTTTTTCTCCTAGCAGCTGCAATAGCAGCATAAGTGAGACCCTGGTGAGTGGTTGTCTTTTGTCTCGTCCTATAGGCTTTAATGACTTCACAGCCAATGTAGCTAGCAGGATGAGCTCTGCTGCAACGGACACATGTGGGAGGAGTGTCTTTGTCCTTAAGGCAATCTTTGGAAGTGTGTTCTTGGCCGCACTTCACATACTTGAAGGGCATTGCACAGTGTCTGGCTACATGGCCAATGCCTTGGCATCGGTAGCAGATGGTGGGGCCACGTTTGCACCGAGGCTCCTCAATTGTGACGTCTGTGTTGGCTATGACCTTCATTGTCAGTAATTTTCGGTTATCTGGTGTGTTGGTGAGCACTACCATAAAGAGAGGGGTGTCTTTATGAGCTCTAGGCGATTGCACTCTGGAAATTGACCTACGAACAATTCCGATGGCTTCCAGTTCTTTCCTCAGATCATCACACGAGAAACTGAAGGGAAACCCTCGAATGACTTTCTTGATGGGCTTGTTAGGCGAATAGGTATAAAATCCTCATTGCCTTTTTGAGATTTCTTCTGTAACTTTCATAAAATCCGTAGTATTTGCGGTTTGAAGCTTATAGAGGTCTTTAACAGCTGTTCTGAATTGAAAAGGGTTGCAAAGAAGGCCCATAATAGTTTGTAATAGTATCTTATACGCCTCCTTGAATTCAATGATAATGGGAGGAGGTTTCTGTGCTTTTGTAGAAGTCTGGGCCGTGGTAGCCAAGGTGTCACTTTGGTCGGTTGGTTCGGCGTCCATAGCCGCGAAAGAGTTGTTTGTTGATATAGGAGCAGCACTCGTAATCTTTCGGGCTGGAGCCGTCCGAGTGGCTGGAATGAATCCCTCCTCATCGGCGATGGGGGCGGGACTTCTTGTGTCGGTTTTCGCTAGCTGACGAGTTCGGAGTTGTCTCGTCCGTCTTTTTCCTCTTGGCAGGTCCAGGAAGTTCTTCTGTTGGCGTAGAACACATATTAGTCGTTGGCATCAAGTCGGTAAGAAGCTTCAAGCTTTCACTTGGATCTTGCTCGGATTGGTTGGACGTTGCATTGCCAGTGTGATGCAAGTCAGTGTCTTTCTTGGCGTCGAGTTCTTGCTTCTTCTTCGAAGCCTCGGACGAGCGGGGCGCCTTACGCGTGTCAGACATAATGCCTATAAAGGCGAAGAGATTTGCACATAGGGGAAGGAAAGCTAGCCTTGGCCTCTGCGAGCGCGGGCTTGTTCCATGCGAAGGGGGCCCTGACTCGCAAAATCCCTCACTAACGGTCCCTAGGTGTGCAGTGTTTTATTCCTGATGAAAGCACTGCACAACCAAGAGGTACAGGAACACCACAAGTTGCTTCCGCGTGCGTGCGTCGACAACGCGTGCAGGACAACGGCGTGCGTGCCGCGTGCGTGCCGCGTGCGTGCGTGATGACTGCTCCACTAATGCAGTGCTCTTTTATATCTTGTACACGCGATACTACAGTCATCTGTTTCCGTGCATATCGCTGATGTCCCATGACTTTTGTCACCTCTGCTTGTTTTCACTCCTACTTTCCGTATTTATAAGCGTGGAACGATCACTTTTCGTTTGCGTGATGGAAGAAAGCGCAACATTTGCCAAGTTGCCGTCTAACGTTTTCGTTTATTTCGGGAAAATTTTCTCCGGTGTCAAAGGCACACTTTGCTTAGAGGTTCTGAAAATGCTGCTTAAGTCAGTTGGGTATATATATAGACTAAATAATTTTAATTTAAGCTCCTGAATAACTGAAAAAACTGCTTAGTACGCAGTGTACTGTGTCCCTCGCGCGGTTGTTTGCCTTTATAGAGTAGTTAAGTAAACTGTACTGAATATTACAAAACGATATAATAAATTTTATATGAAAGAATTAATATCGCATATCTCACCCACAGTTAATAAATGTGGCATATTGGAGTGATATTTAGAATGAATTAAAACAGAACAACAGACTTACAGAAAGCAGAGGTAGTACGTACATTTGACGGTCTCACATAGCGTATGACAACAGAAATATAAGGTCTTTTATTTATTGACGAAATAAATCTCGGGTGAACAGCGTGGTATGAGTGTGCATAGGACACAATATTCCGGCAATCGACCACGTCGCCATGATCAGGTGAGCCAATGTACTGACCTGCGGTCGGCCGGCGACATGTATATATAGGACAATCCCCCTCCCGCTCCTCCCCAGATTTATTTCGTCATAAAATACGCCTAGAGAAATTGAAGAATCACATCTTTTATTTATTATCAGTGTTATGTTTTTCAGTACTCTACTTGGTATTTGAGTGTACCGTAGTATATTACGGAAGTTTCTTAGAAAAATTTTTTTTGGGTAACTCTGTCTTGTGGACGCACATTTGCGGAAATAAATTTTAATTTCTAGGAGTAGGTCCATTCTTTTACCTTTGTTCTCCAAGCGAAGTCCTTGTATAAATACTTCCGAGTATAAAATAAGTTTTGGTACAAATAAAAACTGCCTGCAAGCCGTTGTTACTTCGAAATCGATTAGAAGTAACAAAACTGAGTGGAAGAAAAGCAGTAAGACAATAGCTTTTGTTCTCTATAATAAAACATCTCTTTGTGGCTTATTGCGTAAAAATCATAAGCTTATTTTTAAATCTCTCTCATGTTACGGTGGTTTTTTTAAGCGTTTCAATCGCTGTAAAACGTTGCTACGTTTTTTTTCTCCCCAGAAGTTAACTTTTTTCTCATTTAAGTTTCCGATTTTCCGTGTTATTCATGTACTTGAAACGTTTTAGTGTAACGGCCCTTGTTGCTTTATATTTGATATAATTTACTCAATGACAGTTGAAGTTAAGTATTAAGGATCAGCAGAAATGAGATAGCGACAAGGCTAAGATCAAAATTGGGATCTATGTTGTAGATGAACTGACAGAATTTTGCAACTTTGGAAGCAAAGTAACGCATAGTGGAAAATTCAAAGAGAATGTAAGAAACAGACTTGCACAAGCAGAGAGTAATCGTAACCAAAACAAGCTTACTGGTAGAGAAAGATATTTCTGATACCATATGTCTGTAGCGCAGCATTGTATGGAAGTGAGTCATCGACTGTAATAAAATCAGAATGGTGAATCGAAGCATTTGAGATGTTACGTTACAGAAGGATGCTAAAAATTAACTAGGTTAGTAAGATACGAAATGAACAGAGTCCAGCAGACTAACGAAGAAAAGCGTACTTGCGGGAAATTCTGAACAGAAGAAAAGACAGCCACATAAATTATTTGTTGCGTTGATAACCTGATGAGCTGGGTGCCGAATTCAGGGGTGTGGTCTTAATCCTAAATGTACCTAAATCTTGGACTTAACTTTAGCGATCATAATACCTCCAGACCAGTTTCATACAGAAACACTCGTAGCACTTCGCTTCTCCTGTCGCAAGGTCACCATATAGCAAACATATGAATTTAGAACATAAATTTTATTCGTAAATACATTTTAAAATAAAATAAATATCCAATACTCATCCAACGCCGAGAATTTTACTGGTTTTTTTATTGTTAAATTGCCGAATTTGTGAGAACACGTTGAAGCAGTATTGAATAAGAGATACTTGATTCCGAGGAAATTGCAGGAATATCGAATGATAACACTTTCCCAGCAATTCTATCGCCATAAGTATAACGTGAGAAGAGAACATCAAGCACCAATAACTCCAAGCTTGCTGCTGCCGTTTATAAATACAGAAACTGTGACACGGAAACGTTTTACATATTGATAGCTAAAACTCAAGCTCTGGGTCAAGATATCAAAAATTTTGTAGTCAACAGAAATTCTGTTCACAAGTCCCCAGAGTCTCCGCGAGAAAAGAAAGAGTACTGAAATCAAGAACGAATTTAAGGATAACGAACTGAAGGCTGCTGCTATTCTTTGGGATTCCCGCCGGTAATTACCATCAGAGTGAACAGCTAACGATTCCATAGAAAGATTTCTTACGATTCTTTCAAGCTGTGCTACTGAGCAACTTCTTACGATTTATTGTATTACAAATAATACAACAAATTTAATAATTGTGTAGAAAGGACTAGTTAATGAGTTACTTCTGTGTAATATTTTCTTAAGATAAAAAGCACATGATGTTTTTTATGTTATTTTCGTTTTTCTTTCAAAAGTAGCGGCCTAGGGGCAGGGCTTACTCTTTTCCTACAGAGAGCCCGAAGTATACATAACTCATTCTTTCGTGAAATGCAACCAGGCTAAGGGGATAGCACACAGCAAAATTAAACTCTAAAAATATAAACCATCCTAATACACATGTATTCGAGAACATGCCAGAGCGTATCTTTAAGTATACTGTAGCTGAGTTTGAGACGGAATTAAAGAGATTTATGTTGAAGAGTATGTTCACAGAAACTCTTGAGAATTAACGTTTTTGGCTATATTATACGTACCGAATTATAGTATAAGGAATATTAGCACTGCAGTGAGCGGCTCGTAGGCGCACTGGACAAGTGCCAAATTACAATTCTAAAAGGATACAGATGCATCGAAATGTTGGTGAAAGAATGTGATAACCCACAAGAGCAGATTTTGAGTCCTTACGTATTACATATTTGGAAAAATAAAAATAAAAATTATAAATTGAATGAGACAAAAAATTTACTGCATATAGAAGACAGTTCTTTCAATCGGTATATGTAGAATTATTTGCTACCACAGTATGGTGCATTCGAATGTTCAACAGATCGGATGATCAAAGTAATCTGTACAAAATCGAGAGTTATCACTGTCTTCCGCCGACCGCTTCAATGGGGCTTGGATTTTTTCTGACACTTTTTGCTAATTTCATGTCTGGCAATGATACGTTAAATTAAAGAAAAAAAAGAGGCGCCAAGTGCATCGTTGATCAGACTCGATGAAAAACTGTAATTGTCCTGTAACTTAGAGGGGACGTCAGCTCAGATGTTGGAGGAATGCAAGGGAATATCAGCTCTAATAGGCCATGCCTTGTAAAGCAATGTCGTATTCAAAGCAACCTTCGCGCTGCAGCGACCTACCAGCTTTTCAAATACAATAATATTTCACAATGTTGCTTTGTCACACTGCATTTCTGTAATGTGTATACTAGCGCGTCATGCGTTACTCACTTGGCAATTCAAAGACGATCCGACACTAGCCGACTATGTCTGCTAGATCGGTGCACTTCTGCAAAAGAATCAGCAGGCATTTCCTAGGACTACAAATAAGCTTTGTCCGGTGGCGGTCACTCAGAGAACTGGGATTCAGAGTTGCCATGGGAAGCGTTATATGTGTGCACTGTTTTGAGGATATAGAAATTAGCAAGCTAACATACTTTTCATACTTTCATTCTCTGATGTCATACGGAATAATATTTTGGGGTACCTCAACACTTCGGTAAAAAGTATTCACCGCTCAAAAGAAAGTTGTTAGAATAATGTGTGGGGATTATAGTCGCACATCTTGTAGGCGTCTGTTTAAGAGGTCAGGAATTCTTGCAACAGCCTCACAGTACATTTACTCAATAAAGAAATTTGTCTTCAACAACAGTGACTTTCATGATAATAATAGCAGGAGAAAGAAAGGCTTACGCTCTCCTGTACTTAATCTATCTTTGGCACAGAAATGGATAAAATATGCTGATGTAAAAGTTTTTCATAAATTACCAGATGAAATAAAGTGTCCGACAGACAGCAGTAATAGTTTCAAAAGTAAACTGAAATCGTATCTTCTTCACAACTTCTTCTATACCATAGATGAATTCTTGAATAGGAATAAATAAATCTATAGGTATAATATATGCATTTTGTGCCAGTTAAGCTTAAGAAAAAAAGAACCTTGATTGATGTGTGCATTTCTTATGCACTTTACACGTTCCACATTATAACGGTTTCCGTGAGACTGATCAATGGAACACGTAACTATTTGACTAACTGTTCTCCCATTCTGTTCTCATCTGAACAGGTGGTGTTCGGTAACCGTTTCTGATTTAACCGTCCGCGAATTCAAGTGACCTAGAATTTCTCTCAGTCTAAAGATTAAGCCTCATAGGTTTGTATCTTATTTTGAATTATGTTCTTGCTATGATGCCCGGTGGGGATGTTAACTGGTTTTATCTGGTACTTGTAGTTGTTCATAACAAGCAACTTTACGTATGTTGTCTTTTTGAAACAATATATTGCATTTTTCATACCTTGGTCTTCACGAATTTGTTATGTTCTACCTTTTCCTTTGCTCACGAATTCCAGCATGTATCCCATATCTCTATATGTGAATATTTAAGATTTGCTTCATAAAAACCATAAAAACGTGGGCCATTGGTTTTCTTTGCAATTAGTCCCTTCATAACGGAGCACGGAGCACGGAAGAGTTTTACAGCACAGGTTCTGTGCATGCACATTGTTTCTACATAATACAGTACAAGACAAGCGGCAATGAAGACGGCGTCATCGAAACTTATTTCTTTCACCACACCAGCATACAGATTTACTAGTTCTTATAGAATAGATCACGGACGACAAAGATATTTGTGGAAGTCCATCGTTGCTGCTGACCTCAAACGGCGGCTGATGATGTAAATAAAGGAAACGAACCAACACAGCCGTATGATCAAAGAAATGTATTCCAAACCACTAGTTTCTGCGCAACACTTACGCGATTTTGAAGTCCACTATAAACCAAAAGAGTACTTTCGTTCAGTGGTCCATGTATCGTAGAACAGTGGTGACAACACGTTGTAGATTATACACTCCTGGTGTATGCAATCTACTACAGCTAGGATTATTTGGGTCCTACGAAACATGGGCCAAGGAATGAAAGTACTCTTTTGGTTTACAGTGGACCTGAAGATTGCTTAGAGTTGCGCCGAAACTAGTCGATGAACTTCTTTGATGATAGGGCTGTGGTGGTTCGTTTTCTTTATTGGCAAAGGTATTTGTCCTGCAAATTTTGAACCAATAAGGATCAACTTATTACATTTGAAGTAGTGCGATGTTTGCAGTCAATTTTTGAACCTCAGCTGTGTTACTTCTGAGTAACCCTTCCTCCATTCTTTTCTGTTGCGTTTTGCGTAAGTTTACTCACCTCTGAAACTTCATTATAATTCATGAAAACGAAATATATTTGTAATTTGTGAATACGATTATACACCAGCTGTATTATTTACTAAAAACACATGAAAATTTGTGCCCGACCGGGACTCGTACCCATATTTCTCGCTTATTGCGAGCGGCCACTTTAACAACTTCGGTTATCCGAGCACGCCTCCATGAGCAATCCAGACGTCCACATTTCCTCCTGTCTCGTCCCTTACTGTTGGCACATCATGAGACTCCTGTACAGTGAAAGACAATATTTCACGTATTTAATACCGCCGTAAATCGTCAGCAGTCTTGTCTTCCTTCAGACATGCATGCATGTCTAAACACAGACGCTGCAATAACTGTATTGATTGTAATAAGTCATTTATAATGGGTCACGTTCAGTGTCTAGAATATATTTCAGGGCAGGTTCATGTTCTTATAAGAGAACAGAAAGGCTTAGTGGACTATCAGTATGCCGGCCGCTGTGGCCGAGCATTTCTCGGCGCTTCAGCCTGGAACCACGCGACCCCTACGATCGCAGGTTCGAATCCTGCCTCGGGCATGGATGTGTATGATGTCCTTAGGTTAGTTAGGTTTAAGTAGTTCTAAGTTCTAGGGGATCGATGACCTCAGATGTTGAGTGCCACAGTGCTCAGAGCCATTTGAACCATGTTTTTGGACTATCAGTATATCTACATCTACATCCATACTGCGCAAGCCGCCTGACGGTGTGTGGCGGAGGGTACCTTGAGTACCTCTATCGGTTCTCCCTTCTATTCCAGTCTCGTATTGTTCGTGGAAAGAAGGATTGTCGGTATGCCTCTGTGTGGGCTCTAATCTCTCTGATTTTATCCTCATGGTCTCTTCGCGAGATATACGTAGAGGGGAGCAATATACTGCTTGACTCCTCGGTGAAGGTATGTTCTCGAAACTTTAACAAAAGCCCGTACCGAGCTACTGAGCGTCTCTCCTGCAGAGTCTTCCACTGGAGTTTATCTGTCATCTCCGTAACGCTTGCGCGATTACTAAATGATCCTGTAACGAAGCGCGCTGCTCTCCGTTGGATCTTCTCTATCTCTTCTGTCAACCCTATCCGGTACGGATCCCACACTGCTGAGCAGTATTCAAGCAGTGGGCGAATAAGCGTACCGTAACCTACTTCCTTTGTTTTCGGATTGCATTTCCTTAGGATTCTTCCAATGAATCCCAGTCTGGCATCTGCTTTACCGACGATCAACTTTGAATGATCATTCCATTTTAAATCACTCCTAATGCGTACTCCCAGATAATTTATGGAATTAACTGCTTACATTTACTGACCTGCTATATTGTAGCTAAATGATAAGGGATCTTTCTTTCTGTGTATTCGCAGTACATTACACTTGGCTACATTGAGATTCAATTGCCATTCCCTGCACCATGCGTCAATTCGCTGCAGATCCTCCTGCATTTCAGTACAATTTTCCATTGTTACAACCTCTAGATATACCACAGCATCATCCGCAAATAGCCTCAGTGAACTTCCGATGTCATCCACAAGGTCATTTATATATAATGTGAATAGCAACGGTCCTACGACACTCCCTTGCGGCACACCTGAAATCACTCTTACTTCGGAAGACATGTCTCCATTGAGATTGACATGCTGCGTTCTGTTATCTAGGAACTCTTCAATCCAATCACACAATTGGTCTGATAGTCCATATGCTCTTACTTTGTTCATTAAACGACTGTGGGAAAATGTATCGAACGCCTTGCGGTAGTCAAGAAAGACGGCATCTACCTGGGAACCCGTGTCGATGGCCTTCTGAGTCTCGTGGACGAATAGCGCGAGCTGGGTTTCACACGATCGTCTTTTTCGAAACCCATGCTGATTCCTACAGAGTAGATTTCTAGTCTCCTCGTCTTGTTTCGACATTCCAGAAATGCTTCTTTTCGAGATCCGTGCAATGCCAAATACGTAATTTCGAAAGAAGCCGTTGTACGGAACACTGGTGGTGATTTAGGAAACGCCGGCATTCCGTGTAATGAGACCCGGGGTTGTGTACGGAAGCGCTGCGGTCCGCCAGGAAGTCACGTACGCACCAGGCGCAGCTGTTCTGACGCACCGCAGGCGATTCGTTATCTGCCGGTCCGCTTCGCAGAAAACCGAGAACTGGCACCCAGCCGTCTGCGCTCGCTGGCCGCATCTTCCGGCGCAATGCCTCCCGTTGGAAAGGAGCGAGAGGGGGTGGAGGGGGGAGGGATGTGTGAGTACGTCTCACCAGGCGGGAACAGCCACAGCGATTCGGAGAGTCACACACATAACGAGAACTGGAGTCACTTTGCGGTCACCCGCTTGGAACAAAACTTTCCCAAGCTGTGAACGTCGAAGTGTGGCGTTACGATTCTTTAATTATTGACCGTGTTTTGTCACCAACTATTGGAGCGTTTACAATGTAGGGTAAGCCGAGCAAAACGGTCAGACTAGGGCTCTTCTTTTTTTCTTTTCTTGCTGCGTATCAACCGACGGAAATGCATATAAATCAGTCGTTACAATCTACAACTATTGAAGTATGATGTCAAATAGCCCGCCCAGCTAGCCGTGCGGTAGCGTGCTACTTCCCGAGCGGGAAGGCGAGCCGGTCCCCGGCACGAATCCGCCCGGCGAATTAGTGTCGAGGTCCGGTGTGCCGGCCAGTCTGTGGATGGTTTTTAAGGCGGCTTTCCATATGCGTCGGCGAATGCGGGCTGTTTGCCCTTATTCCAGCTCAGTTACACTATGTCGGCGATTGCTGCTCAAACACTGTCTCCACGTTCGGGTATACCATAATTAGTCCACCACGCAAACATTTGGGGTTACCCTCGGCTGGTGTCCGCCCCCGGTAGCTGAGTGGTCAGCGCGACAGACTGTCAGTCCTAAAGGCCCGGATTCGATTCCTGGCTGGGTCGGAGATTTTCTCCGCTCAGGGACTGGGTGTTGTGTCGTCCTAATCACCATCATTTCATCCCCATCGACGTGCAAGTCGCCGAAGTGGCGTCCAATCGAAAGACCTGCACCAGGCGAGCGGTCTACCCGACGGGAGGCCCTCGTCACACGCCATTATTATTATTATTATTATTATTACCCGCGTCTGGTATGAGACGTTCCCGCGGGGGGGGGGGGGGGGGGGCATCCACTGGGGGCCGAACCGCACAATAACTCTGGATTCGGTGTGGGGCGACGGTGGGGAGGGTGGACTGCTGTGGCCTGTTGTGGGGCTGTGAACTACTGAGGGCTAAGGCAGGACGAAGCCTCTCTCTCGTTTCAAGGTGCGTGTGAAATCTTATGGTACTCAACAGCTAAGGTCATGAGTCCCTAAGCTTACACACTACTTAACCTAAATTATCCTAAGGACAAACACACTCACCCATGCCGGGACCAGCCGCACAGCCCATGACTGCAGTGCCTATGACCACTCGGCTAATCCCGCGCGGCCGTTTCAAGGTCCCCGGTTTAATACACAATGATGTCGAATAGTTTAGAGCCAAATTAAGTACTTTATACAATTCGTTTCTCAGATAGTGGCGGAATGGTCAGTTTGCCACGAATGCAGAGGCAATGTGGCCACACAGTTTTTTTGCCGGCTGCGGTGGCCGTGCGGTTCTGGCGCTGCAGTCCGGAACCGCGAGGCTGCTACGGTCGCAGGTTCGAATCCTGCCTGGGGCATGGGTGTGTGTGATGTCCTTAGGTTAGTTAGGTTTAAGTAGTTCTAGGGGATTGATGACCTCACATGTTAAGTCCCATACTGCTCAGAGCCATTTGAACCATTTGAACAGAAAAGTGATACGCCGTTTCTTCACAAGATTTTTTTTACAGATGAAGTGTCGTTTACAACCATGGGTCAAATCAATTACTGCAGTTTGCTGTCCAGGTCAGTTGAAAATCCACGTTGATTGAGAGAACTGGATAAAAACCGCCTCGGACTGTCAGAGTAATATTCGGCATTTCAAGAATTGCGTTGTTGTACCCTGGTTGACTGAGATGACTATAAAAAGCCATCTACAGATTCTAACATATATGCTGCAACAGTTATTGGGCGACATGCCACTGAACGTGAGACAACCCATGCGATTCCATATTTGCGAATGTCCTGCACATTCCACAAATATACACTCCTGGAAATTGAAATAAGAACACCGTGAATTCATTGTCCCAGGAAGGGGGAACTTTATTGACACATTCCTGGGGTCAGATACATCACATGATCACACTGACAGAACCACAGGCACATAGACACAGGCAACAGAGCATGCACAATGTCGGCACTAGTACAGTGTATATCCACCTTTCGCAGCAATGCAGGCTGCTATTCTCCCATGGAGACGATCGTAGAGATGCTGGATGTAGTCCTGTGGAACGGCTTGCCATGCCATTTCCACCTGGCGCCTCAGTTGGACCAGCGTTCGTGCTGGACGTGCAGACCGCATGAGACGACGCTTCATCCAGTCCCAAACATGCTCAATGGGGGACAGATCCGGAGATCTTGCTGGCCAGGGTAGTTGACTTACACCTTCTAGAGCACGTTGGGTGCCACGGGATACATGCGGACGTGCATTGTCCTGTTGGAACAGCAATTTCCCTTGCCCGTCTAGGAATGGTAGAACGATGGGTTCGATGACGGTTTGGATGTACCGTGCACTATTCAGTGTCCCCTCGACGATCACCAGTGGTGTACGGCCAGTGTAGGAGATCGCTCCCCACACCATGAAGCCGGGTGTTGGCCCTGTGTGCCTCGGTCGTATGCAGTCCTGATTGTGGCGCTCACCTGCACGGCGCCAAACACGCATACGACCATCATTGGCACCAAGGCAGAAGCGACTCTCATCGCTGAAGACGACACGTCTCCATTCGTCCCTCCATTCACGCCTGTCGCGACACCACTGGAGGCGGGCTGCACGATGTTGGGGCGTGAGCGGAAGACGGCCTAACGGTGTGCGGGACCGTAGCCCAGCTTCATGGAGACGGTTGCGAATGGTCCTCGCCGATACCCCAGGAGCAACAGTGTCCCTAATTTGCTGGGAAGTGGCGGTGCGGTCCCCTACGGCACTGCGTAGGATCCTACGGTCTTGGCGTGCATCCGTGCGTCGCTGCGGTCCGGTCCCAGGTCGACGGGCACGTGCACCTTCCGCCGACCACTGGCGACAACATCGATGTACTGTGGAGACGTCACGCCCCACGTGTTGAGCAATTCGGCGGTACGTCCACCCGGCCTCCCGCATGCCCACTATACGCCCTCGCTCAAAGTCCGTCAACTGCACATACGGTTCACGTCCACGCTGTCGCGGCATGCTACCAGTGTTAAAGACTGCGATGGAGCTCCGTACGCCACGGCAAACTGGCTGACACTGACGGCGGCGGTGCACAAATGCTGCGCAGCTAGAGCCATTCGACGGCCAACACCGCGGTTCCTGGTGTGTCCGCTGTGCCGTGCGTGTGATCATTGCTTGTACAGCCGTCTCGCAGTGTCCGGAGCAAGTATGGTGGGTCTGACATACCGGTGTCAATGTGTTCTTTTTTCCATTTCCAGGAATGTATATGCACACCTTAACAGAAAATTTTTGAGAGCGTTCGATCAGTTGTTTGTGGGACACGAAACAGCCTTCAGGCTTACCAGATTGAACACGTCTGGACTTTTGTCTGTGGGGAAAGTTAATACATGAGCTCTACAAGGACCCTCTAAGGACATAATATGTCGTATAACATAGGGCTGTGATATGGTAAATCCAAATAAAATTCAACGTGCAATATTGTCTTTGTGGAATCGCATTATAGCTTCTACAAGAACTCAAGGTCAACATTTTGAGCATTTAATATAACAGTCATAGTCCATACATATTATTGAAATGGTTGCATATAAGTGTTTCCGCGTGTATGTTCCACATCTCCTCCATTTATTTCAACCAAACTCCCTTACTGTCAACATCAATCGCTTTGGGGGTAAGAACCACCTGCGTATTTCAGGAGATATGAAGTAATGAAAAATGAGATGCATTAAGAACTGCTGCAACATTCATGGCCTTTATTTATTACTTCTGTCCTACTAACTCCATTCGCAATAAATTTCACAGTCATTATCTACATATGCCGCTGAATGCACTTAAAGAATTACAGCATGTTACCATGTATAGTCCATGGGATATGACGTCATAACCACTGAAATGCGTGAAAAACTGTCGCACTGTGCACAACACTTAAAATTATTACTTCTTTATTGCTGACTCTATTCGCAACTCAGTTTGCACACAGTATCCACATATACCGGTGAATATACCTACAAAATTATACCACTGTATGAGACATAGATCAGGAGATATGACGTCATAAACAGTGAGATGGGTGAAGAGCTGCCACATCTTGCATGACGTTTAAATTTGTTACTTCTTTCCTACTAACTCTATTCGAAACATATTGTGCAGACTGTTTCCACTTTTGCGGTTGAATGTACCTACACAAAATTTATCACCGTACGATACGTAGTTCAAGAGGAACGACTACATAAACTCTGAGATGCATGAAGTCTTAAGACATTTACTCTTTACTTTTAAGACACTCCTACAATCGAATCAATCCCTGACACCTGTAAGCGCTTTTGGCAGCTTTCAACTGCGAAGCGCAAGCGGCTATAGGCGAAGACAACGGCAATCTATAGTGCCATGAAGAGACTTTGTCATGGAGACTTTTACAAAATCGCGTTGTGGACACAAGAAGCAACTGCACGCAGCGTACAGAAACTGTCCGGGATCGTCTCATAGCGATCCTGCTGGAGGAGTACATTTGAAGGTAACAAAAATAATAAAAAAAACGAAAGAAAAATGTTCCTCTTGGTCACAGGTCAGACTGGCAAAATGAAAACTCGGACAGTACCAGGTTTGTCAACTACACTCCTGGAAATGGAAAAAAGAACACATTGACACCGGTGTGTCAGACCCACCATACTTGCTCCGGACACTGCGAGAGGGCTGTACAAGCAATGATGACACGCACGGCACAGCGGACACACCAGGAACCGCGGTGTTGGCCGTCGAATGGCGCTAGCTGCGCAGCATTTGTGCACCGCCGCCGTCAGTGTCAGCCAGTTTGCCGTGGCATACGGAGCTCCATCGCAGTCTTTAACACTGGTAGCATGCCGCGACAGCGTGGACGTGAACCGTATGTGCAGTTGACGGACTTTGAGCGAGGGCGTATAATGGGCATGCGGGAGGCCGGGTGGACGTACCGCCGAATTGCTCAACACGTGGGGCGTGAGGTCTCCACAGTACATCGATGTTGTCGCCAGTGGTCGGCGGAAGGTGCACGTGCCCGTCGACCTGGGACCGGACCGCAGCGACGCACGGATGCACGCCAAGACCGTAGGATCCTACGCAGTGCCGTAGGGGACCGCACCGCCACTTCCCAGCAAATTAGGGACACTGTTGCTCCTGGGGTAACGGCGAGGACCATTCGCAACCGTCTCCATGAAGCTGGGCTACGGTCCCGCACACCGTTAGGCCGTCTTCCGCTCACGCCCCAACATCGTGCAGCCCGCCTCCAGTGGTGTCGCGACAGGCGTGAATGGAGGGACGAATGGAGACGTGTCGTCTTCAGCGATGAGAGTCGCTTCTGCCTTGGTGCCAATGATGGTCGTCTGCGTGTTTGGCGCCGTGCAGGTGAGCGCCACAATTAGGACTGCATACGACCGAGGCACACAGGGCCAACACCCGGCTTCATGGTGTGGGGAGCGATCTCTGCACTGGCCGTACACCACTGGTGATCGTCGAGGGGACACTGAATAGTGCACGGTACATCCAAACCGTCATCGAACCCATCGTTCTACCATTCCTAGACCGGCAAGGGAACTTGCTGTTCCAACAGGACAATGCACGTCCGCATGTATCCCGTGCCACCCAACGTGCTCTAGAAGGTGTAAGTCAACTACCCTGGCCAGCAAGATCTCCGGATCTGTCCCCCATTGAGCATGTTTGGGACTGGATGAAGCGTCGTCTCACGCGGTCTGCACGTCCAGCACGAACGCTGGTCCAACTGAGGCGCCAGGTGGAAATGGCATGGCAAGCCGTTCCACAGGACTACATCCAGCATCTCTACGATCGTCTCCATAGGAGAATAGCAGCCTGCATTGCTGCGAAAGGTGGATATACACTGTACTAGTGCCGACATTGTGCATGCTCTGTTGCCTGTGTCTATGTGCCTGTGGTTCTGTCAGTGTGATCATGTGATGTATCTGACCCCAGGAATGTCTCAATAAAGTTTCCCCTTCCTGGGACAATGAATTCAGGGTGTTCTTATTTCAATTTCCAGGGGTGTAGTAGTAAGTATACGAACTGTACATCAGTTACACGTTTACTTAGTCTTGGTACAGATGTTCGTGGGACACCACCTTCTGATACCGGGACGACTGATTACGGTGTCATCTTCCTAGCATTTGCCCAAGTTTCAACATATTACATTGCTGAACTCTTCTAGGTCTCTTTCCAGCGCCACAGATAAAAAGAGTATACTGTCGTTATAAAAGTCAATGTCATAGTTCAGCAGCAACGAACGTTAATAATTACTTTCGGCGATCAGTAAGTTCGCCACATTATCAACTATAACTTACCGAAAACCGCACCTTGACATACACTGACTGATAAGGCAAATGAAGCAAGTAAGAGGCGACGCGGAAGTGAAATGAATCTTCACTGGCTGAGATGGTCTGTGACGCTATTTCAGTGAGCGTTGTTGTGGTCTTCAGTCCAACGATTGTTTTGATGCAGCTCTCCACGCTACCCTATCCTGTGGAAGCCTCTTCATCCCTGAGGAACTACTGCAATCGACATACTTCTGAATCTGCTTGCTGTATTCATCTTTTGGTCTCCCTCTACGAGTTTTACAACCCGTCCCCCCTCCCCCCACGCTTCCCTCCAGTACTAAACTGGTGATCCCTTGATGTCTGAGAATGTGTGCTACCAACCGAATCCTTCTTCTAGTCAGGTTGTGCCACAAATTTCTTTTCTCCCCAATTTCATTCAGTGCCTCCTCCTTAGTGATCTACCCACCTAATCTTCAGCTTCGGTATTCTTCGTTAGCACCACATTTCAAAAGCTTCTATTCTCTTCTTGTCTAAGCCGTTTATCGTCGATGTTTCACTGTCGCACATGGCTACTCTCCGTACAAATACTTTCAGACAAGACTTCCTGACGCTTAAATCCATACTCGATGTTAAAAAATTTCTCTTCTTCAGAAAAACTTTTCTTGCCATTGTTAGTCTACATTTTATACCCTCTGTACTTCGACCATCATCAGTTTCTTTGCTGCCCGAACAGCAAAACTCATCTGCTACTTCCTAATCTAGTTCCCTCAGCCTCAGCTGAGTGATTCGACTACATTCCGTTATCCTCGTTTTGATTTTGTTGTTGTTCATCTTATATCCTCCTTTCTAGACACTGTCCGTTCCGTTCAGCTGCTCTATTAGTAGGCTGTTTATGTTTTCTTATTGGCAACGTTACGTAGCGCTCTGTGTGCTAGTTTGCATTGTTGTCTGCCATTGTAGTGTTGGCCAGCTGGACGTGAACAGCGCGTAGCGTTGCGCAGTTGGAGGTGAGCCGCCAGCAGTGGTGGATGTGGGGAGAGAGATGGCAGAGTTTTGAAATTTCTAATACTGGATATCATGAACTGCTATATACATTATGACTTTTGAACACTATTGAGGTAAATACATTGTTTGTTCTCTACTAAAAACCTTTCATTTGCTAACTATACCTATTAGTAGTTAGTGCCTTCCGTAGTTTGAATCTTTTATTTAGCTGGCAGTAGTGGCGCTCGCTGTATTGCTGTAGCTTGAGTAACGAAGATTTTTGTGAGGTAAGTGATTTGTGAAAGGTATAGATTGATGTTAGTCAGGGCCATTCTTTTGTAGGGATTTTTGAAAGTCAGATTGCGTTGCGCTAAAAATATTGTGTGTCACTTTAGTGAACGTTTGAGTACGTTCAGTTTTGCTCAGCTGTTTGAAAAGCGAATAATGTAAGAGGTTTATCAGCACAGTAATTCTAAAATTGTTCTAAGGGGACGTTTCAGCTCTTCCAAGTCCTTTGCTATCTCTGACAGAATTACTATATCATCGGCAAACCTCCAAGTTCTTGTTTTTTCTCCCTGGACCTAAATTCCTACTCCAAATTATTCTTTTGTTTCCTTTACTGCTGTTTCAGTGATTACAAATTTTAATCAGATTTACAAAGAACTTGGCAGTGTGAGTTCATTTTGTAACACGCCCGGCCCTACAAATGGTGAGGGTCCCTTAAACAGGCTGTCGCTTCTTCAACGTGCGCCCTGTCCACACCACGTATCTGATAATCCCGCGGTGGTCGTATTGTTCTGCCTCACACTGCTGCTGGCTTGCCTCAAATTATGAATCTAAATATGCACGCGGGTTTAGGGGAGGCACCCAACATCAAACACAACGCTGTCCTTCATCTGGTATGAACAACTATATTCTGAAATGATAAGAAGAATAGCAGGTTGCACTGTTTACACTCTAAGTCGTAAGTTTTGATGCCAATTTCTAGATGATTATCCGTCCACAATATCACTTCGACGAGCGTACGCGTAATCGACGCGACGTGGATAATTGTTAATGATGAGGAAGCCGACTGATCGAACGAAAGTTCTTACGCTCGTCACGCATACACAGATATTTTGTACCAGTCCTCCTTGAAACTATTAACGATATAACACTGTAGAGTTAATTTTTCTCAGTTCTCACTTGTACGAGCGTGCGCGTAACCGTCGCGGCGAAGCTGATTGTTGGTGATACGGAAACGCGATGACCGAACGCACGTTCTCACGCTCTCTACAAGACACTGACTGGCACTTGATTGCACTCTTTTGTGGTACCTAATTTTTACTGATTCACATTAGTTCATTCTGGAAGACCGAACACGGCGCGAATGATTGATGCTGTATGGTACGACACGCAACGAGCGGCTACAGAAAACGTTATCGGCGGCGCTGCTCATATTTAATTACTTCTTTGCGCGCTTTTCACTGAAACCACTTCTATATCTCATTACTTCACTACAATAGTATTTGTAGCAACACTTAAACTTCCATAACAATGCCTTTTACGCGTAGAGCTACCGACAGCACAACATAACAGCTCCGTGTCCTGTGCTCGACTCTCCAGACGCGGCCACCCGCAAAGATACTCCGCAAGCAAGCCAGCGATATGACAATACGCTTACAACTTCTCAGTACGATGTTCTATCTTTTCTTGCTTGAATGAATGCACTGACTCGTTTTGGAACGGCGTCATAAAGGCGTTGCATCCTCTCCCGAGGTAAGCTGACCCATGACTGTTGTAGATTGTCCTTTACATTCTGAACACTGGCATTGGAATGAAATTCTACATCTATATCTACATACATACATACTCCGCAATCCACCATACGGTGAATGGCGGCGGGTACCTTGTACTACAACTAGCATCTTCTCTCCCTGTTCCACTCCCAAACACAATGAGGGAAAAATGACTGCCTATATGCCTCTGTACGAGCTCTAATCTCCCTTATATTATCTTTGTGGTCTTTCCGCGAAATATAAGTTGGCGACAGTAAAACTGTACTGCAGTCAGCCTCAAATGTTGGTTCTCTAAATTTCTTCAGTAGCGATTCACGAAAAGAACGCCTCCTTTCCTCTAGAGACTCCCACCCGAGTTCCTGAAGCACTTCCGTAACACTTGCGTGATGATCAAACCTACCAGTAACAAATCTAGCAGCCCGCCTCTGAATTGCTGCTATGTCCTCCCTCAATCCGACCTGATAGGGATCCCAAACGCTCGAGCAGTACTCAAGAATAGGTCGTATTAGTGTTTTATAAGCCGTCTCCTTTACAGGTGAACCACATCTTCCCAAAATTCTACCAATGAACCGAAGATGACTGTCCGCCTTCCCCACAGCTGCCATTACATGCTTGTACCACTTCATATCGCTCTGCAATGTTACGCCCAAATATTTAATCGACGTGACTGCGTCTAGCGCTACACTACTAATGGAGTATTCAAACATTACGGGATTCTTTTTCCTATTCATCTGCATTAATTTACATTTATCTAAATTTAGAGTTAGCTGCTATTCTTTACACCAGTATCAAATCCGGTCCCGCACATATTCTATCAGAGGCAGATCTGGGGATTTTTCTGGCCACAGGACTACTTCAGCATCACGCAAACAGTTCACAGAGACACGTGTCATGTCTGGACGAGCATTTTCATATTGAAAGTTGACACCACAATACATGAGGACGCAGGACCTGAGTCACTACCAGTCGTGACTTGCAGTCGTACCCTGCATCATAACGCTAGGAGTACCATCTCTCTCCCTATCACTGGAAGCGTGGGACCTCTCTCCAGGTCGTCACCATACTCACTGACGATGGTCATCCAGGATGGTGGAGAAAGCGATTCACCACTGAACACAACTCGGTGCAGTTCATCAGCAGTCGATGCTTTCCGTTTGTAATGCCGGAAATGTATATCCTCCTATTTCCATCTATTGTACTATAAATTTTTTCCTTATTTTGTTACCTGAAGATATGACATTTCGGTGTCTTTATATATTCCAATTGTTATATGCATTTATGTCGATGTATAATTGGTTTGTTTTGTATATATTATTTGTATTTTTTTAGGGAAAACTATGCTATCGAACGATTACATCGATAGGTCGTGTGGAGAACCAAAGTGTTTAGGACCTTTGGCAGTGTTAACCCTGCCCCGTGGAGCGCGGGCAGAGCAGAGTCTGGCTGGAGTAGGGCGGTGGAGCAGGTGCGTTGTGTGACTCTCCCGCGAGTTGCCGCGCTTTCGGGGTTGGGCAGCATTTAATTGCGCTCGACTTGCTATGACAGTTTCTGACTAGGTGTCGCGGACGGGAAGCATTAGCTGGCGCACACCAAGAGCCCGTTTCGCCAGGTGACCGCGTCGAGAAGAAGGCGCGCCAACATCGAGCTTCTGCAACAGCGACGGCCGACAATGAGTGACTGTCCCCATCTCCCCTATCGACGACTGCAAACCTTCAATCAACCAACAAGGAAGACGTTAAGTTTTAGAACTGCATGGCAGACCTCAGCTTTCCAAACTTTTCCATTTGCATCACTAAAATACAGTAACTTAGCATGAACATTTGTTGCTCATTGTCCCAATTACATTATCAAGCAGGGTCCCTTCCTTTTCCGAAATGAACCAGAGAGTCGTTGAAATTCAAACGCCAGCATTAAAGTAATATAATTCCACTTCACTGCTTTAATTTCAAAGTTCAGTTAAAGTATTCATAGCTGGCTACAATATTTAGATTACACAAGCACAAATTAAGAGTGCGAGTTTTGTTACCATATTTTAGCTTACCTGTGACTGCAGATAAGTTTGATACGTACTAGATGTTACTATCGTTAATTGTTCAAAATCATTTAATTCAAGTTCAAAGTTAATTCTCTTATTTCTAAATTGCGTAGATTCAAGTTGCTCTTGAGATGATTGTTGAGGTAGCCCAAGACTCACCTTATTTTATTTAAATTCGTAGTGCTTCAGGAACAAAGTTCACTATTAATTTCAGTCACTAAATTAACTTTCGATTTTCCGGTTTTATTAATTCTTTTGCTAAATTAAGTCAGAGTGTAGCGAAATTTATTACTTCTGACAAACATTCAGTTTTCACACAGCACGTGTCAATCTTCAGTTGCCACGCTTTTAGTGCTATTGTATGTGCATTAACCTTTCTTTTTCAGTTTGTAACAGCAACAACTGTACATATTATAATTTTTTTTCCTTCTGAATTTCGAGAGATTAATGTAAGCAATGTTTTGAATTTCTTTTTCTTTTCGTGTCATGTTAAAGAAACTGTAAGCAACTTTTGAAAATGAATGTTATTATTTATGTTAGATTTCAAGCAATGTGATAATCAAAAGGAAGTGTACTTAATGTCGGAACTATTGTAAGATGTGAAAATTGTAATTTATACACTTGGTCCATACGTAGGTAATGCATTAGGATATGTGTAGTAGAAAACCTGTGGTGAATACCCTACCTGTAGGGGAGCGGGAAAATGTGGAGGCAGGCGAGAGCGGGAAAACGCACACTGGCGCGGTTCGGCACAACGGGCTCAGTATAACAGTCAGAGTTGGGCATCGGTCAGAGGAAGATGTACTGTACCGAGGAGGCTATTCAGGAAAAGTGGATTCCATTGAGCCTCGGATGGGCCGATTCCGACGACTACATGGCATGGCTATATTCTTAGGCACCAAAATTGGAAAGATTACGACGCTAAGAAGAAGGAAAATGCCGATGCAGTGAGAGCCTTAGCCATGCTTGTATGTGTGCTGTGCTTCCCGCTATCTCGCTACCCGCCAACCGCCACACCGACTTGCACAGGTCAAACATTTAATTCATCTTTAGAAGTGTATTTGTGTGGACCAGTGACGAAACTGTTTCTAACTGTTCAATAATAACGTGACTTTTACCAGAATTGCCTCAGCCATTACTTATCCTGATCACTGACCTAGACAGGGTCCTTACCACATATTGTGCAACCCGAGTATCCCGAACTGAAAGTTTAGAGTTAGTGTTAACGAAAATTATCAGCAGATTAATCTATGCTATAAAGAAGTTTAAAGTTCTGTGTGTTATTGCAAATGTTGATAAAGAACAAAAGTATGACTAAATTGGAAGAGAGTTTTTTTGAATTGAGTTAGCGATGTTATTTAATTAATTTGAGACAGAAATAATGACAGTTAAATAATTCAGAAGTAAGACAAAAGAGTAGTTATCCATAGATTAATAATCTTGAGTGTTAATTTACCTTCAGTACTTAATAGTTTCAGTATAACGACCGTAACAGTTTCAGGGCCCCCCTCCTTTCTCTGGTCTGTTCTTCCAAATCTTGAAGTGTACTGACCAGATTTGAACAGCAAAGTTAAGTTCTATATTAAACCTAAGTGTATTAGTGTTTTTCTAATTTTAATAGTGACATTGTATGTGTGCTTTCAAACTTGCTAATTCTAGGGTAATCTATGCCCGATTTCAGTCTGATCAATATACAAAATGCAATTCGTAGTAATCATTGTTGTGTGGTGTTGTGTAAGTTTAGCTCGTCCAAAGTAGTACAAAAGAAGAAAACCTTAGTTCAGTAGATTGTACTTTACATTTGCTTGACTGCATCACTGTAGTTACTGACTGAGTATAGGTCCGATCTTGCTTCCATTAGGTACACGCGGTCAACTTATGTACTAAAATCCTTGTTTATAAGGTGAAGCCCGTGAACTTATTACAGTACAGGCTTTATAGAGCTAACGTACGTCCGAGCGGGCGGTAGCGTTACAAGTTATTATAGTAGTTGTCCATAGGATTGGCGACCGTAATTTTCCCCAAATCTCAAATATCTAATTAACACCAGTTAATCGTTAACGTAACGGCCGCACATTTACTTTCTTTATTAACTTTACCCTTTTTCAAAACTAATTTCCACCAATTTCATTTGAATTTTTCCTTTCATTTAGATGTAACCGTTTCCTCCCTCTTTACCGACAGAGTGCTTTTCCCAAATTTCCATTAGGTACACGCGGTTTAATTTTTCACTGTCATAAAGGTCGATAAGTGAGGGGGAGGTTACACGTTCACGACGCGACTCCAAACTCAGCCGGTTATGTTGTGGTGTTGATGTCAGCCTACACATGGGACCTTAATTCCCTAGCTCGGCAGCTGCTGGTCTCCAGCCAATGAAACGGGATGACATAGAATGTCGCATAGAGTCTATTACCTGGTCATGGACGGCAAGGCGTAGATGCGATGGGGTTCAACACGTTGCTGGTGCACAATACGGCGATCCTCCCTAGTGCTGGTCAGACGTGGTATGCCTGCCCGCGCAGTTCACCGTAGGACCACTGTCACATCAGAATGTCCCACAAATCTGGATATTGCACCACTCGAGCAGTCGGCCAGATGTAGACTCACAAGGAGCGCCCCCCCCCCCCCCCCACACACACACCTTGATAACGCTGTCTCAATCAAGTACGCAGCATTTTGCGTCCTTCACACTGATCATTCAACATCTAACGTTCACGCCCCCTATATACCCTGACTGGGAAGAACAGTAAACACGAGAAAGACTAACGCATTCTGGTGGCCGTTGTACCTATCACAGGAAATGCAACTCTAATAATTTACGTATCCATAAATGGTGTATGCCTGTATGTCGTTTCGTTAACATCCGAGAATGTTTTCTGGTCCTACACTTTTTTTGTCAGGCAGTGTATTTACACTCATGCTCATAAATTAAGGATAATAGCAGAATGTGGTGCCACACAACGTGGTACTACACAAAACTGATGCTAATAGCATAGGCACATAGGGAACATACGCGACAGAGATCTCTAAGTCCACGGTCCACGGTACTGGAGATAAGTTGAGAAAACCGTCCCGAAACACATGTGCTACAAAACGCCACTGTTTCCTGCGCATGTACCCCGACATCAATATGTGATATGATCACCATTCACACGTACACAGGCCGCACAACGGGTTGGCATACTCTGGACCAGGTGGTCGAGCAGCTGCTGGGGTATAGGTTCCCATTCTTGCACCATCGCCTGTCGGAGCTGCTGAAGTGTCCTAGGGGTTTGAAGACATGCAGCGATACGTCGACCTAGAGCATCCCAGACGTGCTCCATAGGGGTTTAGATCTGAAGAACAGGTACACCACTCGATTCGCCTGATATCTTCTGTTTGAAGGTACTCCTCCACGATGGCAGCTCGGTGGGGCCGTGCGTTATCATCCATCAGGAGGAAGGTGGGAGCCACTGCACCACTGAAAAGGCGGACATACTGGTGCAAAATGACGTCCAGATACACCTGACCTATTACAGTTCCTCTGTCAAAGACATGCAGGGGTTTACGAGCACCAATCATAATACCACCCCACACCATCAAAGCATGACCTCCATACATTCCCCTTTCAAGGACATTAAGGGGTAGGTATCTGGTTCCTGGTTCACGCCAGATGAAAACCTGGCGAGAATCACTGTTCAGACTATACCTGGACTCGTCCGTGAACGTACCCTGGGACCACTGTTCCAATGACGTGTACTGTGTTCTTGACACCAGGCATTACGGGCTCTCCTGTGACCAGGGGGCAGTAGAATGCACCTTGCAGGTCTCCAGGGGAATAAAACATGTCTGTTCAGTCGTCTGTAGATTGTGTGTCTGGAGACAACTGTTCCAGTGGCTGCGGTAAGGTCCCGGGCAAGGCTACCTGCAGTACTCTGTGGCAGTCTACGGGACGGCCGGGGTGGCCGAGCGGTTCTAGGCGCTACAGTCTGGAACCGCGCGACCGCTACGGTCGCAGGTTTGAATCCTGCCTCGGCCATGGATGTGTGTGATGTCCTTAGGTTAGTTAGGTTTAAGTAGTTCTAAGTTCTAGGGGACTGATGACCTCAGAAGTTAAGTCCCATAGTGCTCAGAGCCATAGTGCTCAGAGCCAAGCTGTCTGCGGGCATTGATGGTGAGATATCGGCCTTGTTGTGGTGTACACTGTCGACGTCCCCTACTGTAGCGACTGGACACGTTTCCTGTCTGCTGGAAGCGTTGTCATAATCTTGAGATCACACTTTGTGGGACACAGAGGGCCCGTGCTACGACCTGCTCTGTTTTACGAGTCTCCAGTCGCTCTAGTATTCTGCCCCTCATAACATCAATATGTGATCTTTGAGCCATGTTCAACACACAGTCAACATTAGCACGTCTGAAAACGCCTGCACACTTACTTGCTGCACCATACTCTGACATGCACCAACGCACCTCTGCGTATGTACATTGCTGTCATTGCCAACGTGCGAGACCGAAGGTCACATGCACTGCATGGTCATACCCCGAGGTGATTTAAACCCGCAAACCGTCCACCAGAGCGTTGTTTCACCATGTATCAGCATTATCCTTAATTTATGAGCATGAGTGTACTTCTTCTGGACATATGTATGGTGGCCTGCTTTAGCTGACTCTTACTGTGTTTGTTTGAATGATTACTAATTTCTAATATTTCACAGGACGCTCACCGTGATGAGTTTTGAATGGGTTGCACTGCCGTTTCTCTCCTAAGCTGGTTCCTATATTGGAATCGACGACGGAATAATTTCTTTTTCCAGCAGCGGGAACCTCGTTTTTTTTTCTAATACAGCATCATGATACGGACGATCACATATGCAGAATCCGGAGGTATGACAGAGGGCGTTCGAGATGGTTGTCTTGTCCAGCTGACAACTCATCCTTTCCGTGTCTGCCATGCTTTGTGTAAACACAGCATGTTGTTATCAACGGAGAGACGTCTACAGACATTAAAGTAACCTCTGGCGTGCCACAGGGGAGTGTTATGGGACCATTGCTTTTCACAATATATATAAATGACCTAGTAGATAGTGTCGGAAGTTCCATGCGGCTTTTCGCGGATGATGCTGTAGTATACAGAGAAGTTGCAGCATTAGAAAATTGTAGCGAAATGCAGGAAGATCTGCAGCGGATAGGCACTTGGTGCAGGGAGTGGCAACTGACCCTTAACATAGACAAATGTAATGTATTGCGAATACATAGAAAGAAGGATCCTTTATTGTATGATTATATGATAGCGGAACAAACACTGGTAGCAGTTACTTCTGTAAAATATCTGGGAGTATGCGTGCGGAACGATTTGAAGTGGAATGATCATATAAAATTAATTGTTGGTAAGGCGGGTACCAGGTTGAGATTCATTGGGAGAGTCCTTAGAAAATGTAGTCCATCAACAAAGGAGGTGGCTTACAAAACACTCGTTCGACCTATACTTGAGTATTGCTCATCAGTGTGGGATCCGTACCAGATCGGGTTGACGGAGGAGATAGAGAAGATCCAAAGAAGAGCGGCGCGTTTCGTCACAGGGTTATTTGGTAACCGTGATAGCGTTACGGAGATGTTTAACAAACTCAAGTGGCAGACTCTGCAAGAGAGGCGCTCTGCATTGCGGTGTAGCTTGCTCGCCAGGTTTCGAGAGGGTGCGTTTCTGGATGAGGTATCGAATATATTGCTTCCCCCTACTTATACCTCCCGAGGAGATCACGAATGTAAAATTAGAGAGATTAGAGCGCGCACAGAGGCTTTCAGACAGTCGTTCTTCCCGCGAACCATACGCGACTGGAACAGGAAAGGGAGGTAATGACAGTGGCACGTAAAGTGCCCTCCGCCACACACCGTTGGGTGGCTTGCGGAGTATAAATGTAGATGTAGATGTAGAAGGGCGAGAAACTCGTCCCGTGAAGCACCCTCGTGCAACTGTCGCGTAGAGTAAACGCACCAGACCCGTGTGTAGACGAGATACAGTGCAACAGATCAGTCATCAGTTACATTCTGGGAAAGAGACACAAATACAACAGTCAGTGAGCAGAGGTATCATTCTGTACCCCTCCTTGCTATGGGGTGCAGGAGGGATCTCCCATACCTGCACCTCTGCTCACCGTATGCAATCTCGCACACAGGTTAGAATGGGCTCAGGAACACCATCTTTGGACTCTCGAAGCATCGAAAAAGGTGACTGAACTTATCGATTGAGATACGTGCCGGAGACCGCAGAGGTGATACATGTTGTTTGCTAACAGGGCATCATTCAGGAAAGTGGTTTAGGCACTCGAGTGCAGGGAATCAAATGGCTCCTCAAATTCATACTTTACAGTATAATCTCTTTCACTACTATTATTCACATCTGTTTGACTTGTCCGAGACTTAAGAAATAGCCCTGGAATCGGCAAAATTCTTGAATGCAGAGTTTTCAAGCCAAATATTTGACAGAGATTTCGAAAGCTGAGTTCGGAAATAGTCGTGCACTGAAGTGCATGTCTTCAAACACGACAGGATGTTTGAGGTAAACAGACTTGAAGAGCCTACGAAAACAAGACTCTGTTATGCGGAGATTTTGAATTCGTGACTTTGTTTAGCAGAGAGCGAGACTTGAGAGATATGACGAGGTCCCGTTTCAGCACGACCGACGAGACGGAGGTATTAACAAAGGAACTGTACAGTATTCCCGAAGATTGGAATATTTTTGCCTATATTTCTGAGGACAGAACCGCAGCCTGAGACTGGAGACTTTTTAATGTGGTAATTTGAATTGATGTTCATAGAATATAGGATCTAGGTTGGTAGTTTCCCGCAAAAACTTTCTGTAAAAAAGAAGTATGATCTAGTAGCGTCGGATTTCAGCAACTGAACTGAGAAACCTATGGAATACCCCTTGCGTTAACGGACTGATATTTGAGGAGAAGAAAAAAGGAGGCAGGGAATTTAGAGTTTAGTTTTCGGTGGACGGTGCGACTATTATATCTGGGCAAAAACTAAAATTGTACTGGAATCTATGTCTGCAAATATGTGATGCGAATCCTTGTGAATTGCATGCCAGAGGATATTTTTCGCTGTATCACATACTAACTGTCCTTGTTCACAGGTGGAGCTTACTATACTCAGTAACTACACTCAATAGGTGAACTATACTCAATAGATGAACTATACTCAGTTGATGAATTTTCAGATATGAAGTAGGAACTGTGAAAAAAATTCGTGGAAAGAAAATGACACCTTACACATTGTTACGAAATGTATTCATGATCTGTGGAGCAAGAGTTGATGTAATGTAACTCGAGTGGTATATGGTGCCTTCCCTCGACCGCCTATAGGTTAAAATCTTTCAGCGTTACTGTAACTCACTTTCGCCAATCAAAACAGCCTGTGACCATTTGCATCAACCTTTTTCTTTTGTATGCTCACAATGTCCCACACTCTTGAGCAGTATTCAAGTACGCACGTAGAAGCTTGTTTAGGCGATCTATTTCGTGGACATCAGGCAATGCCCCAACGGCGTAGCTTGCCATTTTCTTTCACCTTCACCTGAGCCTATGCGGTGTTATATTCCATATATCTAGAGAATGTGACTCCAAAATATTTGGTATGACGTCCTATAGTCAGAGGATATCATACGTTAAGGTTCGAAAGTGTGCAGCTTTGCATTTTTCTACATTAAGAGCAAGCTGGCAGGATTTCAGCTATAACGATAATTACTGAATC
This sequence comes from Schistocerca cancellata, assembly GCF_023864275.1. Lineage (NCBI taxonomy): Eukaryota > Metazoa > Arthropoda > Insecta > Orthoptera > Acrididae > Schistocerca > Schistocerca cancellata. The sequence continues at coordinate 100,100,679 of NC_064630.1, read as the reverse complement.
GCCCCTTCCTCCACCCCCCTCCACCCGGATTTCTACTCAAACGATTTAGGGAAAACTCGGTAAATCTGAATCAGCAGGATGATTACACGGAATGTGAGCCGTGTTTCTCCCGAATGTGAGACCACTACCAGTAGCATTGTTCCAAATCACTCGGTGAATTGATCAATTCACTTTGTTTCCTTCCACTGTAAACTACTGGATATATTCTTTAATATTTTGACTTGTTTTGCAAGTAAAGGCAAGCTCGTCGGACAGAACTTTAGTCACACTATTAAAAGAACACACTGATGGCTTTACGGCGAGTAACCTCCCATGGGTGACGTATGTTCATCAGAGACAAGCGTATCGTCAGGAGTGCCCCAGTGAAGTGTGATAGGACCGCTGTAGTTTTCTATGTACACAAGCGATCAGATGGACGGGGTGGGTAGCAATCTGCGGCTGTTTGCTGATAATGCTGTGATGTATGGGAAGGTGTAATCGTTGAGTGACTGCAGGAGGGTACAAGACGCCTTACATAAAATTTCTAGTTGGTGTGAATGGCAGATAGCTCTAAATGTAGGAAAATGTAGGTTAACCCAGACGAGTAGGAGAAACAAACCAGGAATGTTGGAATACAGCATTAGTAGTGTGATGCTTCACAGAGTCACGTCGATTAAATGTCTAGACGTTACGTTGCAAAGCGATATCAAACAGAACGAGCCCGTAGGGCTTGTAGCAGGTCACTCCGGTTTATTGGGAGAATTTTGCATAAGTGACCCATTGTTCGCGACTCTGGCCGGGGATGCATAGCTGTGGAATGAGAAAAAGAACCTGTATCAGTAGGAGGGCGGCGTTCTGTTAGATTGAGAATAGTGCCTCCGGGAGATAACCATTTACAACTTTCGAAAGAATATGATTAGGCCAGAGAAGTAACGGGTAGCCTCGGACACAGTTCCTAACTTTCTCAGGATCTGGGAAGCGAGGCTAGTTGCTGAGCGCAAAAAACACCAATTGGTAAAAGCTACATATGACGTCATGAGGCAGATCACGTAGAGGGAAGTTGTTTAGAGAAGAGAGGAGGTTAGAGAAACTATTGGAGTTTTCCACACGACGCGCTTTCTTGGTGGGATTTCATCTGCAGGTGCTATTACGCCATTGGCAGACAGGTCATTTAATAATGACTGGTGTTCTTCTTGTCTTGGCTATAAGGAAAGAGCAGGCTGCTCGATTCTGACAGACAAGACGAGTCTTGGACGTGGGCCTTGGCGCTAAACGCATTTCTGCAGGCTGTGGTCCCCATTGCAGTAGCTGATCGGGAGACCAGTGTTCAAGTCTGCAGTGGTGTCGCACTTGAGAGAGTCAGAGACGGCACAAACACACTGTACAGCTTCCGTTGGTAGTTTATGGTGGAGATAATCACAGCACCGACTCGTTAGGACAATTCAGTCTGAGCACTGCAGTCATCTTGGGGCGGCGCGGTGAATTGCACAGTTCCACTAACCTGGTGGTGAACCCCTTCTTACACATGCGCCTCCTTGGAGTTACTGGCACGCAGTTCTCAACCGGAAAAAGCTATAGAAAAAACAGCTGTACACATCGTAACCACAAGCGACACTAAAACTGTTTTGTCGGTGGAAGGAATAGTTAAATGAAAGTATTTACGTGTGCAATATTTCACTCTATTGCGATAAGCTTGCATACACCGGTCACTACCAAGCCTTACTCTAGGCTGTACAAATTCTGAAAGGTCCACACGCTTGCATCTTTCATAACCGTAACCAGTTTATGGTCATCATTTCCTTGGGACCCTTCAGCCTTTGTCCCACTTCAACGCGGGGCCGGCTGTGTTACTATGGATCTGGCGATGTTAGCATCAGAGGGTGGCCAGATGCTCTTCTTGTCGCCACCCTGTACCCCTCGGGACGGAATTAGTGTACCCTAGCTGTCAGCATGTAGTGTAAGCCATGAATAAACGTTTTCAAATGTCTGCGAGTCGTGTAACTGAGGGGGGACATGGGGACCAGGCAGGTAATCACCTAGTGGGACGTGGAAAACCGCATAAAAACCACATCCAGGCTGGCTGGCACACCGACCCTCATCGGTAATCTGGGGCGGGCGCACCTACCCAAGTCTAGGAAGCAACACATTAGTGCCCTCGGCTAACCTGGCGTGTGTAACCAGTTTATGGTAATTATGAATTATTCTTCACCGAAAGCTTACAAACGGATTGTTTCTTTTAGAATTGCTCGCTCAAATGTTGCCATAATCAGCCTCAACTTCTCGCTTAAATGTTGCTATAATCAATCTCATGGAGCAAAACATTCAAGTTCGCGAGTAAGCAACATGCCACACAGAATTTAGTTACTTAAATGTCACCAAATGTTCCGAATTTCACACCGTGCTTTAAATCGACCTCCCTTCCACACTTCATGGCACTTCTCAAACATCGGTACCGAAACATTACAATATTAATAATTTTTCACTGGAGCACATATCAGAAGGTCTGAACACTATGAGATCAAAGCTGTGACTATGCTCTTCTCTCTACACAATTGAAATTTCTAGTTCCCAAAATACGCGCAAATATGCCAATTTCTGACTGTCGGAGAAACAATAGAGCCAATTGTGAGGTGATGGGCGAGTTTTGGGGCCCTGAAAATATTCAGTTCGAAGTTGGCGTGGCCGCTTGGGCCGCTCCGTCAAGCCGCGGCTCGTTAGCAAACGCGTGATGCCGCACAACCACGTGGATTATCGACCCTTGGCTGGGAATTTCATGGTGACGCTGAGTCGATGAAGGTGACATGCAGGAAGTGCCAAAGATGGCGACCTTCGTGAAACCTTAATGGCAGACATTTCACAGTTCGTATAGAAATTAATAGTAGCCAGCTGAATCATGATACCTCAAAAAAGAAACATGTACATTAACATTATTTGCACGATGATTCTGATGGTGTAATCAGATTTTCAATATCTTCATTAGTTTTAAGTTTAGTATCTGATGATAAATTATACAAGTAACACCCAGCAACGAATTTACAAAATCTAAACGGTTCACCCGATTTTCTCGGTCGACATGTCTTTAGAAAGCTATTAGTGTAAACCTTGTTGTTGTTGTGGTCTTCAGTCCAGCGACTGGTTTGATGCAGCTCTCCATGCTACTCTATCCTGTGCAAGCTTCTTCATCTCCCAATACCTACTGCAACCTACATCTTTCTGAATCTGCTTAGTGTATTCATCTCTTGGTCTCCCTCTACGAGTATTACCCTCCACGCTGCCCTCCAATACTAAATTGGTGATCAAATGGTTCAAATGGCTCTGAGCACTATGGGACTTAACATCTGAGGTCATTAGTCCCCTAGAACTTAGAACTACTTAAACCTAACTAACCTAAGGACATCACACACATCCATGCCCGAGGCAGGATTCGAACCGGCGACCGTAGCAGTCGCGCGGTTCCGGACTGAGCGCCTAGAACCGCGAGACCACCGCGGCCGGCATAATTGGTGATCCCTTGATGCCTCATAACATGTCCTACCAACCGATCCCTTCTTCTGGTCAAGTTGTGCCACAAACTTCTCTTCTCCCCAATCCTATTCAATACTTCCTCATTAGTTATGTGATCTACCCATCTAATCTTCAGCATTCTTCTGTAGCACCACATTTCGAAAGCTTCTATTCTCTTCTTGTCCAAACTATTTATCGTCCATGTTTCACTTCCATACATGGCTACACTCCATACAAATACTTTAAATCTAAATTGGTATAAATTACACGCATGTAACTTGAATGGTACATGAGTTATTGGAGGTCAAATTGGCCGATTACTATTAATTGTGATTTTCTCTGCCTCGTGATGACTGGGTGTTGTGTGATGTCCTTAGGTTAGTTAGGTTTAAGTAGTTCTAAGTTCTAGGGGACTGATGACCATAGATGTTAAGTCCCATAGTGCTCAGAGCCATTTGAACCATTTTTGAACTATTAATTTATTAATTGCGTCAGGCCGTAAGTACTCCACAATTACACGAAAAAACGGTAGCAGCGTTTTTATAAACATATTTATTCGTCTATGTGTTTGTTTATATCCGATATATACCATTCATGAAGAAATTGGTCAATTATTTAGTGTGTTTTAGAAAGCACAGAGACATTAGGATACTGGCTCACTTCTGTTCTATTCCTTTGATATATGTTTATTTAATTTTTTATGTATTTAATAATGTGTCTTAGAGCGTATTTATGGTCCAGCCGTAGGAATATTTATTTAATTTCAAGTTATTTAAACGTAAATCCAGTATTTCTCATGTGTTTCATTGTATCTGCGAGTGTGCATTGGCTTGGAGACAGGCTGGGAGCGCTCTAACCAATCACAGCCATCGTTCCAAAAAGGACATGTGGAGAGACTGTATGGAGGTGGGGAGGACCATCGTTTCGAGAGAGGACAGAGGATTTCTGGGAGGTACGGGAGAGGACACGAGAGAGTCCTGGACAGTACGGCGCGACGGACGCACAGTCGCGGCAAAGACTTGGAGAGTGGAGCAGTTTAGCTCGTGGTAGCGGGAGATATAAATATTTCGCAGTGCCGACTGGTGCACCTGTGAGATTTCCGTGGTTTCTGCAGTGAAGACGTAGCATGCGTTTAGAAGTGAATATCTCGCGTGCTATGTTGTTGTTCATAACTAATTACGTAAAGTAGGAATCTATTGTTTCCCTGTTATTCAACTTATATTTTATTTAACTGCTGGACCATCGACACCAATAAGTGTTTTACAGTAATAAACGGCATTCTTAAAGGTACTTCTGCTATCGTACTCATAATTTAAAGTCGTTAAGATAGTACCTGCAGATTTTATTTAATTGCAATCTTCCATTTATAAATTACTATGTTGCATTAAAAATTCGCAATTGCCGAGTAATAGGAACCTTTGACCATTCGATCAATGTGTCTTTTCATATTGTATACTGTAGACTCAGCAGTGTTTGGCTTGTAATGCGGCAACTATGTATCCCAGCCCCTAGACAACGAAGCCAGCCGAAACTTTTAATATTTCAACACTGAGTCTGTAGTTGAAGGCCAGAAAGCCCGCGCAGCAGCATCAAACCGCTCAATCCCGCGCGTATATACAGAACCAATCAAAATTTTTTCACTATTATCATAAATAAATTTTGGAAACACAGAAACATAAAATTAATTCCGTCTTAACAGAACAGCTTTGCCGAAATAATAATCTCATTTCCCTGGTAACTTAAACTGATGAAAGCCTTTACATCAGATTCCTCTGGTACGAATGACTAACACACGTCATTTTCGTACATTCCTCAAGTGACCAGTTACTTCAATGTATTGTAAAACTTTTTTACATGAAACATATCACATTCACACCTTCATTCACTCTCATAGCTCAGCACAGTAACAGTAATAATAAATTAACAATTAGAAAATTAAACAAACAGAACCACAAATAAAATTGAGAGTATTTTAACTGCAGCCCAAACTGTCCGTCAGCTAGTGACCTCTACCAGATCGCATAGCAACTACATACTCTCAAGCAATCTGACGCCACCTGGCCTGCGTGTGACTCATACTGCACGCCTGTTCACTGCTGTAATGTCCCATCTAAATACGCACGGTGTGAAGGCGCTACGCCTCAATCTGTTGAAAGTCCATCAGAGCATAGATAGGTGCATGCGTCTCTTTCAGTTAAACATTGAAGCAAGAGTCGCTGTAATCGATTAGTAGGACATCAAGTGGTATTGTATCTACAGCTGCCGGCCGAAGTGGCCGAGCGGTTCTAGGTCCTACAGCCTGGAACAGCGAGACTGCTACGGTTGCAGGTTCGAATCCTGCCTCGGCATGGATGTGTGTGATGTCCTTAGGTTAGTTAGGTTTACGTAGTTCTAAGGTCTAGGGGACTGATGACCTTACAAGTAAGTCCCATGGAGCTCAGAGCTATTTGAACCATTTTGTATCTATAGCTGTCCTTTGTATCTTTCGAACTAATTCTGACAAGAAGAAGATTCATTTTGTTTGGAGTGTTAGTATATTTCATGTGTTTCACTTTGTTTATTGTCAGATAGATGCGTTTCCAAATTTTTGCTTTGTTTAAATAAATTAATGTGATCATTCAAATTTTGTTTTTGTTAACACCTTGAACATTTTCACTTTGACATTAGCCAATTCCTCCCTTTTGGTGCACAGCTAGGGCCTTAACATCTCATTGTGTTTATGAATCCGTTTGCGTACAGTAATTTAGTTTGGATTTGTTTCATAATTTGTTTCCTGTTTCGGACTTTTATTTACATTTAACACACGTTTGGTTTTTCATACTGACTGACAGAAGTAATTTTCTTGCGTGATACTGTCTGTCTTTCTAAAAAAATAAACATTTACTCTAAAGTTAGCGAACTGTGCTCGATTGCGCTTCATAAAGGTTCATCGTAAAAAAATGTACGATACGTGATACACACAGCAGTATGAAAAGTGCAACATAAGTCTCTAATAAGAATGGAGAAACACGCTGCATCGTGTACAAAGGTAATTCATAAATTTTTAATTATTCAAATATTCAAATGTGTGTGAATTTCTAAAGGACCAAACTGCTGAGGTCATCGGTCCTTAGTCCTGCACACTGCTTAAACTAACTTAAACCAACTTATGCTAAGAACAACACACACACCCATGCCCGAGGGAGGACTCGAACCTCCAACGGGAGGGGCCGCGCAGTCCGTGACATGGCGCCCAAGACCGCTCGGCCACTCCGCGCGTCTTTTAATTATTACCTAGAAAATAAGGAACAAGCAGATGCGACTGCGAAAGGCACATTTTTCCTATCGATGGATGACTTGGAGAGAGCTATGTTGTACAAGTCTGCTTTTAGCTGTTCTGGTAACGTCTCAGCCCGAAAATCACGTCGTCGTCATTCTGGAAATCTTTGCACACAATGGTTTCTTTATCCAAGGAAAGAGATAGAAATCACTGGTTGTCACACCTGGCAAATAGGGGGAAGGGGTGGGGTGGGGGGGGGGGCAAAACGTGTAAGCCCAAAGAAGCTGCTTTGCGCCCTGTGCAGAGTCTGCTGGGGCGTTGCCACCGAGCAAAAACATCCCTTTGGATATTAAAATAGCTAAGAGGATTATAGCTATTTGAACATTGTATACATAAGGAGAAACAAAGGTATCACACTTCTTTGAATAGCTTGTCACCACACTTCGTCTTGACTGACTGCCGTAACGGTGTGAGATGCTCCTGTGATAGACTGATCCTTACGAACGTAAACTGCTAGCACCACACCACAACAGTTCCAGAAACTCTCGTCACTGCATCACCCGATGATGCTTAGATCTTCGTCAATTTTGGCGATGGTCGATCACTACTTGTTCTTTCGCTCATACTGTCAAACCTAGCACTCGTACACGATGATTAGGCGGCTAAAAAAGTTCGTCTTGATTGGCGTGACACAGCTGCCTCATTTCCGCGTCTGCCTCGGTTCGATGACGTTTTTCAGTGGGTGTGAGAAGTCACGGAACCCAAAGGGCGGCGACTGTCTTCTGTTCAAAATATTGTGCAATATGATGAGAACTGATGCGTGGCTGATTTTCACTTTTTCCCACTATGGCCTCCATTTTGATACGATAGTCAAAGAGCAATAGGTCGTTCTCTTAAAGGCCCCAGGCCTGCAGTTGTAAGTGGTACACTACATCGTTTTTCGTCTTTCAGATTTCTTGACGATATTTGAAACATCTGCGGAACCTAATAGGCTGGTAAGTTCGCAGCGTTTTCATTTTGCATGTTGGTATTTCGGTTGTTATGGGTTTATTTGTCGATTGTTATTTGTAGTTCATTGTTGCTATGTGTGTTTCCATATCGTTATTTGAAGTTACTGAGTGAAGCTGTGGACGCTAGAAAATAGAGTGCCAAGTGGAGAAATCGGAAAATTCCCGATATATTCTTCTTTTTGATTTCAATAGAGAGATGACAGCAACGGAAGCAGCCAGAAACAGTTGCGCCGTGTGTGGGGATAAGGCCATTGGGCAGAGCACGGAAAGAAAATGTTTTCACGTTTTAAGGAGGATGCTTTTGACGTCAGTGACTCTACACGTTCAGACCTTCGGGATTTGATGAAGATCGTTTAACCGCATTAATCCACCATTATCCATGTCATTGTACTTAAGAACTGGTAAATATGACGAACTGTGATCATTCCACCATCGCGCGACATTTATATGCATTGCGGAAGGTTCAAAAATCGGGTGTACGGGTACCGCATGCACTACGCCAAAAATCACAAAAATATGCATCTCTGCTTGCTCGTCATCAATTGGCCCATGAACAGTACCGACCATTCCTGTCCAGTATCGTTACTGATAACGAGAAATGATGTCCTTATGCTAACAAAAGGAAAAGAAAGGAATGACCGAAACAAAACAAAGCAGCAGCTACCCGTGCAAAGACCTGCACACCTCCACAATAGATAATGTTACACATCCGGTGGACTAATGACTGTATGGTGTACTACGAATTGCCGGCCGAGGTGGCCGAGCGGTTCTAGGCGCTACAGTCTGGAACCGCGCGACCGCTACGGTCGCAGGTTCGAATCCTGCCTCGGGCATGGATGTGTGTGATGTCCTTAGGTTAGTTAGGTTTAAGTAGTTCTAAGTCCTAGGGGACTGGGTGACCTTAGAAGTTATGTTCCATAGTGCTCAGTGCCATTTGGACCATTTTTTGTACTACTAATTGCTCCCCTGAGGTGTAACCATCACTGGTGACATTTATTGTCAACAACTGAGACGTCTTGCAGAAGCAGTCCAAGAACAACGGGCAGAAAGACTGTGTGAAGTGATGCTACTCCACCACAAGGCCCACCCACATTCTGCTAGACTGACAAAAAATACTATATAGGAATTAGTTTGGGAAGTCATTCCACACCCACCTCATTAGCCTAGTCTTGCATCTTCAGATTTCCAGCTTTTCCGCTCTCTATTGAACAGCCTTCAAGGAACTTCCTTTCCGCATGAAAATGCTCTCTGAACATGGCTCGACGAGTTCTTCGCCTAGAAACCATGAGATTTCTACTCGTACAGTCGCGAAATCGAAAAGTTATTCCGGCGTTGACAGACAGCTGTTAATAATGAAGGACAACATATTATTGATGACTAAAGCCTCTGCTATGTGTGTCTGTCGTGTTTTGAAACTTACGGAAAAACACTGCGAAATTATGTATCAACCCAGTAACTACAGCTTCACACGTTAGTGCATAGTTTTGCCGCACACTTCCTCCAACTCATCACCTAACGTTGCAGTGTTGTTCCCTGTAACATTGGGAAAACGAAACCTAAATACTGTACGGTACTCGATTTTATCAACTTTTTTTTGCCCGGCGCCATGTGTGAATTTCTATGAGTACCATGAATACACACTTGTACCTGAAAATTACCGAAAAATTAATTGAATATTTTATTTTTTGAGGTAAGTTAAACTTTATTGCTACCGTTCGTATAACATGACTTTTTTGTGTTATGTATCTTGATAACGCCAAATTTGGGGACTTCACCTAATAGCAAATGAAACGAATGTGTTTCTTACACAGGATACCGACTTCTTTCAAGACATTCTGAAAGGCAAGTAATGGCGCCCAGAGAATTGTCCATCCTTCAGACAGCTTCGGAGACATATTTCAGCAGGCAATGCCCACACATGTGACAAGGAATGTGCATGCTTTCTTCAAAGAATGACAGATATCACAGCAAGCTATTTCTCAAAGCTAACTGATACGTCATGCATCGAACAAATCTGCCACATAGTTTGTTTGCCGCTTGTTCATCATGGTAATTAGTAAGTGCTGTGACATTTCGTGCTATCGTGTGCACAACTATATACAGAGTGGTTATAATGAAACTTCCGCTGCTTGAGAAGGCCCCCATGAAACACGAGTGATCATAGGACAATGAAATTTGATGCAAGCATTTGTAAGGACAGGCGGAAGAGAAGTAAAGAACAAACTAAAGTTAAAATCTTCTTGGTTGTTAGGCCGCGTCACGTCATATTTCTTCACACAATCGACGTTTCGACCAACTACTCTGGGGACCTTCTTAAGAATCTTCTGATGTCCACTATAGATTGACCTCAATCTACAGCGGACTTCAGAAGATCCTGAAGGAGAACCCAGAAGAGGAGTCGAAACGTCGATTGTGTGAAGAAACATAACACGGTCTACCGACCCAGGAGATTTTTAACTTCAGAGACAACAGCCACGAAAGCCTGCAGACGTATATAAAACGAATGAACTATTGAAAGGACCACATTTCAATTTCCACATGAGACGCTAACATTTGTTAATTGCGTACCATGTTTACGCTTCCACGTTACAAGTGTTGCTCAATGTGACGAACATTTGCATCCACTAGAGCCTAGGACCACACTAGAGATGCCATTTCATAATTGTTCGCAACACTTTCTGGACGGTAGTCGGCGGAATGATCAGCTGTCGTGACACAGATCGTGCACTGCTTCAGGATCGCACATTGCGTCAAGCATTCTCATGCACGACAATAGTAGCTTCTTCAAGAATTTGTCGCGCAATTGGCCGTCGCCCTCTCCCAGGAACAATTCCTAAATCACCAGTTAATTCGAACGTGTTCTTCAATCGCGGTGCGGAATGAAGATCTCTCCGTATTCATTTAACGCGTTGATACTGGTGAAGTGCGACAGCACTGTTGCTGTTATTTTGCCCGACAGCAAGTTGTGCCCCCTAGCATTACTAACACCTTAAATTCTGCAGCGCACAATCTGAACAATGTTCCTATGAAGTTGGGTATCTACAGGTTTACCGTCTACACCGGCTCAAGTAGTGAAAGTTTAATTGTAACCAACCACTAGGGTGATCAGACGTCCGGATTAACCCGGACATGTCCTCCTTTTTAGCTCTTTGTCCGGGTCCGGCCGGATTTTTACAGTGTCCGGCTTTTTCGCAAAGTTAAGCGTAATAGAGTTAAATTTAAAATTCGTTCCGTTCTATTGCTCTTTTCTTAAATACACTCCTGGAAATGGAAAAAAGAACACATTGACACCGGTGTGTCAGACCCACCATACTTGCTCCGGACACTGCGAGAGGGCTGTACAAGCAATGATCACACGCACGGCACAGCGGACACACCAGGAACCGCGGTGTTGGCCGTCGAATGGCGCTAGCTGCGCAGCATTTGTGCACCGCCGCCGTCAGTGTCAGCCAGTTTGCCGTGGCATACGGAGCTCCATCGCAGTCTTTAACACTGGTAGCATGCCGCGACAGCGTGGACGTGAACCGTATGTGCAGTTGACGGGCTTTGAGCGAGGGCGTATAGTGGGCATGCGGGAGGCCGGGTGGACGTACCGCCGAATTGCTCAACACGTGGGGCGTGAGGTCTCCACAGTACATCGATGTTGTCGCCAGTGGTCGGTGGAAGGTGCACGTGCCCGTCGACCTGGGACCGGACCGCAGCGACGCACGGATGCACGCCAAGACCGTAGGATCCTACGCAGTGCCGTAGGGGACCGCACCGCCACTTCCCAGCAAATTAGGGACACTGTTGCTCCTGGGGTATCGGCGAGGACCATTCGCAACCGTCACCATGAGGCTAAGCTACGGTCCCGCACACCGTTAGGCCGTCTTCCGCTCACGCCCCAACATCGTACAGCCCACCTCCAGTGGTGTCGCGACAGGCGTGAATGGAGGGACGAATGGAGACGTGTCGTCTTCAGCGATGAGAGTCGCTTCTGCCTTGGTGCCAATGATGGTCGTATGCGTGTTTGGCGCCGTGCAGGTGAGCGCCACAATCAGGACTGCATACGACCGAGGCACACAGGGCCAACACCCGGCATCATGGTGTGGGGAGCGATCTCCTACACTGGCCGTACACCACTGGTGATCGTCGAGGGGACACTGAATAGTGCACGGTACATCCAAACAGTCATCGAACCCATCGTTCTACCATTCCTAGACCGGCAAGGGAACTTGCTGTTCCAACAGGACAATGCACGTCCGCATGTATCCCGTGCCACCCAACGTGCTCTAGAAGGTGTAAGTCAACTACCCTGGCCAGCAAGATCTCCGGATCTGTCCCCCATTGAGCATGTTTGGGACTGGATGAAGCGTCGTCTCACGCGGTCTGCACGTCCAGCACGAACGCTGGTCCAACTGAGGCGCCAGGTGGAAATGGCATGGCAAGCCGTTCCACAGGACTACATCCAGCATCTCTACGATCGTCTCCATGGGAGAATAGCAGCCTGCATTGCCGCGAAAGGTGGATATACACTGTACTAGTGCCGACATTGTGCATGCTCTGTTGCCTGTGTCTATGTGCCTGTGGTTCTGTCAGTGTGATCATGTGATGTATCTGACCCCAGGAATGTGTCAATAAAGTTTCCCCTTCCTGGGACAATGAATTCACGGTGTTCTTATTTCAATTTCCAGGAGTGTACTTTAACTATTGGCACGGCCTCGGTGACAAACACGCACAAAGGCGGTGTTAGTAGGTGGCACCAGGATCGTCGACGTTATCGTTGATCAATCTTTAAGCGAATGCAAATGTCGAGTATTTAAAATTTTCGTTTTGAAGCGGAATGTGACATGTTGACCTGGAACGTACATCTCAGTGGCCAACAAAGGTAAGAAATAACTCGACAGATTAACTGTCATGGTTTTATTTCATTGTTTCATAGTCATTCGATTTATTTGTATTCGGAAAAGTAAAGTGCAGTTTACATGTCGTCAGCTGCTGATTGAATTGTAGATGTTGGTAGCGGTGCGTCGAATGAAGGGAGGTGAATGGTCTTACGTTTTTCGCTTTGTAGACAGTTCCGTGTTGTTGACATAACACAACAATTGACGCCACACTGTCGCCACAATCAATGTTTTTAATTTTTTTTATATTGCTCAGTTAACCACCACCTGACCATCAGTAACAATTAACTACTAGTTTTATCGGTAATTCCCGGCAGTCACGTGACTTGTCCAAAGCTGACGGGTGGTATCCTCATCTGCAGTTGACCCGTCTGATGTGTCCTCTTTTTTTCTTCCCTTGTCCTCCTTTTTCAAGCTGTTTGTCCTCATTTTTAAACAATTGCATCTGGTCACCCTACCAACCACACAGTTCAAAAATGGTTCAAATGGCTCTGAGCACTATGGGACTTAACATCTATGGTCATCAGTCCCCTAGAACTTAGAACTACTTAAACCTAACTAACCTAAGGACAGCACACAACACCCAGCCATCACGAGGCAGAGAATATCCCTGACCCCGCCGGGACCCACCCAGTTCTTTGATTTTATTTCAGTCATCTGTCGCGAGCTTGGAGTATCAAGTTTCAGGAATGATAAGGTAAAACAGAACAAATTCCGCAAGATACAATCATTTTTATTTCTCTGGACGCCGGTACTTCCGTGCAAGTTTCCAGTCTATTAACACGAAGCATCTCCGAGTGCCACTGCCGGCCGGTGTGGCCGTGCGGTTCTAAGCGCGTCAGTTTGGAACCGCGTGACCGCTACGTTCGCAGGTTCGAGTCCTGCCTCGGGCATGGATGTGTGTGATGTCCTTAGGTTAGTTAGGTTTAATTAGTTCTACGTTCTAGGGGACTGACGACCTCAGTAGTTAAGTCCCATAGTGCTCAGAGCCATTTGAACCATCCGAGTGCCACTGCCTGAAGCAGGCAGCGACAGCATTCGCTATTTCTGTGTCAGATTCACACGTCTCAACTTTCTGTTTCCAGACGCGCAGCTCGTCGGTAGCCCGAGGGCGGGCCTCCGCCATTTTTACGATCGGCAGCCGCTACGGCGTCGGCTGCCGCTCACTAACTTCCGTGGAACCGCAGATAGCGAGCGGTGGGCGTGGCTGTCGACGCATTAAGAGATCGTAAAAGACCGGCTTTAATCACGGACCCGTCGGCAGCCCGTAAAACAGGAACACGGAGGCCATCCCTCTCCGCCCTCTCACCCCCATCCTGCTCCCTAACACGAGGAAAATGAGCTACAGGCCATTATCCGTCCGCGTCTTTACGGCCGTTTTCGCGGCCACGAATTCAATTTGAGCCGCATAATGAAAAGTTATCGCTTCCAGAGCTGCTTCACAGTCATGCTGTGCATATATCGTTCCTCGTTTTGCGCCCTATGCGCCACACGAGTGCCAAACCGCAGGAGAGATAGCAAATTTTCAAACCGTCGGATGCTAAAGTTTTTTTTTCCTTTATTGTAATTTTAGCACCTCATACAGGCGGGCTGTCAGCAGCATAGTACGCCGCTCTTCAGCATTAAGTGGTACAATCATATGAGAAAGAGGCGACATAGACAATACAATGAAAATGGCGGGCAAAAAAAGTAGAGAAAAAAAACAATAAACATGAAGTCGTTCACGCTGGACGATAAAAACACTAACACATGTTGACACGGCGCACAGAACAAGGAGGACGGCGACGGCACATGTGAACAGTGGAGTTGTAACTGTGAAAGAACGCGAAACACAAAACGAAGCACACACACGAGAGACTGATGGCGATGATCTCCGGCGCGCGAATATTCACTATGCGTGTGCGAGTCCGGGGACCTGCCAAGCGAGGAGGAGGAGGAAGGGGATGGGGAGAGCGAGAGGGGAGGGCAGAGATGGCACGGGCAGGGGAGATACGGGGGAGGGAGGAAGGGGGAGGGGAAGCCCAGGAGAAGAGGGGTGGAGGGAGGGGAAGGGGGAAAAGGAAAGAGAAGGGAAGAGAAGAGAAGGGAGGGAGGGTGCCTAAAGGAAAGGACACCGGAAGTTGGGGGTGGGGCAGGGTCAAAGTTGATAGGAGGGGTAGATGGAGGGGAGGAGGACATCATCAGGGAGGGGGAGCTGGCGGAAGCCACCTTGGGAGAGGGTAAGGAGGGTGGAGAGATGGAGACCGGGTGGGATGTGGGAATACAGGCGCGGCAGCGGGCGGGGGTGGGAGAGGATCGGGGATACGAGCAGGTGAGGAGGATCAAGTTTGCGGGAGGTGTACAGGATCCGTATCCTTTCAAGGAAAAGGAGGAGGTGGGGGAAGGGGATGAAATCATACAGGATCTGCGTGGGGGAGGGGAGACAGATGTGATAGGCGAGGGATTTATAAAAGGTAGGGGGGGCGGAGATCCAGGCTGGATGGGCGTAACAAAGGATAGGGCGGATGAGGGATTTATAGGTGTGGAGGATTGTGGAGGGGTCCAGACCCCACATACGGCCGGAAAGGAGCTTGAGAAGACGGAGTCGGGAACGTGCCTTAGCTTGGATTGTCCGGAGATGAGGAGTCCAGGAGAGGCGACGGTCGAGGGTGACACCAAGGTACTTAAGGGTGGGAGTGAGGGCGATAGGACGGCCATAGACGGTGAGATAGAAATCAAGGAGGCGGAAGGAAGGGGTGGTTTTGCCTACAATGATCGCCTGGGTTTTGGAGGGATTGACCTTGAGCAACCACTGGTTGCACCAAGCAGTGAACCGGTCAAGATGGGATTGGAAAAGGTGTTGGGAACGTTGCAGGCTGGGGGCAAGGGCAAGGAAGGCGGTGTCCTCGGCAAACTGGAGAAGGTAGATGGGGGGTGACGGCGGCGGCATGTCCGCCGTGTACAAAAGGTACAGAAGGGGGGAGAGGACGGAGCCTTGGGGCACACCGGCGGAGGGGAAAAAGGTGTAGGAATCTGTGTTATGGATGGTGACATAGGAAGGACGACGGGAGAGAAAGGAACCGATCAGACGGACGTAGTTAATGGGAAGAGCGAAGGTTTGGAGCTTGAAGAGGAGACCGGAATGCCATACGCGGTCATAAGCGCGTTCGAGGTCAAGGGAGAGGAAGATTGCGGAGCGACGGGAATTTAGCTGGTCGGAAAGGAGATGAGTGAGGTGAAGGAGAAGATCGTCGGAAGAGAAGGACGGCCGAAAGCCACACTGGGTAACGGGAAGGAGGCGGTGCTGGCGGAGATGCTGGTGGATGCGTCGGGTGAGGATGATGCTAAAGCTGTGTGTTGAATGTATGTAAATACAACACATCAATCATTGTGTGTGTGCTGATCCTTGTTTTCGTTGATGTTTGCAAACTAGGGGCCTACCAACTCGAGTTTAGAGCAAGTCGTGTTGCCTGGAGAGAACCTAAAGCAAGCAATGATTTATGAATCATATTACTCTTACATAAGCTGTCACATCTGTTGTCCGCTGCGTTCAGTTATGCACACTATCTAATCAAAAATATGCGGACACCTGCATGTATTGCGGAATTGACCACTAGATGTCACGAGAGGCAGACTCCTCAGTAAAAAGGGAGGCAGGTGGTATTGTGTTGTTAAGATGCTAAGCGACGCATGATGTGACGTAAAGAGCGACACCACTGGGTACCCGATGACTGGAAACTAATGGTTCAAATGGCTCTAAACACTATATGATCTAACATCTGAGGTCATCAGTCCCCTATTTATGCATAGTGCTGCCATCTGTTGGCAGTCCTTCTGAACTCGGAAAAAATTGAGGCACTGGAATTCTAATTGTATAGAAGGCTGTGACTGTTTAGAATGCCGCAACCATTGCTTCTTGTGTCTCGAAACGGTTTTGGTCGTTTTCTTGTTACTAAAAATGTCCGAAATAAGTATTGTCCTGTTTCATATTACTTAGATATTCACGAACAATAGCTACGCTTTCTAAAACTCATTTTATGTCTAAAGTTTTTGCAGTGTATTTACAATTACAGGGAATGCATGTTCCTCAGTGACCACTATGTGGCCATATAGTGACTTTATGTTGCGATATTGTAGTACTGATATTTCAAATAAATACAGTTTTTCTGTACATTTTATGTTAATAAAAGCACAGCATGTGGTTTACAATTACCTATAATATTCATTACAGAAGCTGCGAGACAGCGAAATCCTGGATTTTTTTTCATTTTCACTGCCAGATAACCCAGAAGACTCAGAAATTGATGACGACGAAGTTTACGAAGACATTTCATTTTGTGATCATTTGTCTCCTCAAAGCACCTCACTAGAAACGTGGACAGACATATTTATACAACAGATTAGTATTCAAAGACTGCCCTATGTGCGGGAGAGTTGTGTTGGAATTGTGTAAACCTTTTTTCAGTCCCAATAGAATTTTTTTTGACAATTTCGTAACATCTAGACTAATGAAAGTACTGAGGAAAACAAGGCTATATAGCTGTGGTACTGTCAGTTGTTGTTGTTGTGGTCTTCAGTCCTGAGACTGGTTTGATGCAATTCTCCATGCTTCTCTATCCTGTGCAAGCTTCTTCATTTCCCAGTACTAACTGCAATCTACATCCTTCTGAATCTGCTTAGTGTATTCATCTATTGGTCTCCCTCTATGATTTTTACCCTCCACGCTGCCCTCCAATGCTAAATTTGTGATTCCTTGATGCCTCAGAACATGTCCTACTAATCGGTGCCTTCTTCTTGTCAAGTTGTGCCACAAACTCCTCTTCTCCCCAATTATATTCAATGCCTCCTCATTAGTTATGTGATCTGGTACTGTCAGAGGAAACAGAAAAGATCTACCTGAAACTTTGTCAGGTAAATTATCTCGTCTATGCCACGGAGAATTCACATTTGCTGTCAAATCTGGTGTTTCTACTGTTAAATGGCAAGACAGCAAACCATTCTGTCCCCTTTCCACTGCACGTAATCAGAATTATGTTCATCAGTAGAAACCTCAAGTCTGGATCATAAATCAGCATTTCATGTCCTGAAGTAGTACATGTTTATAATACTACTATGGGTGAAGTAGATCGTTTTGACCAGCTAAGAGAAAGATACATGATTGGCAGGCGATCAGTGGAATGATGACACCCACACTTTTAATTTTTGTTTGTTGACTTAGCCATTGTCAACTCTTATTATTATTTAAGCTCTCAAGACGGAAACCAGACCAGCTGTCATTTCGAATGAGACTGGCAGGACAGCTGACTAATGGATTTTCATCCAGAGTGAAGAAAGGCTCATCGCCTGCTTTCTGTTCAGGAAAAAAGGTGTCACTACAGTGCCAGAGGAAGTTCGGCTTGTGAATTTCTGGAGTCATACTTCAAAGGAACTTAAGACCAGGAGGCGGTGTAGGTTCTGTCGTACAAAAGAGACTGTTTGCTATTCCTGTAATGTGCCACCCTGTATTTCACCCTGCTTTCACAAATTTCATGTAAAATAAATAATGTTCACTAACTTGTACCTGTAATATGCCATTCTGTATTTCACCTTCGTTTCACAAATTTCGTGTAAAGTAACTAGTGTTTACTAACTTCAAAATGTATTTTTATTGGAAATAATAATAGATTCAACATTTATATGTAATGCCAAAAATGACAAATTTAATACCTATTGGATAATGTTAAATACTGGTGCTAGTAAGCCTTGCTTGTAAGTGTTGTATTAAATTGTAGTGATTTCATTCTGAGGGAAGTCTGTTCCAGAAATGGTCAATGGGACATATGCGTCCCACTTTACTTTTTGGAAAAATACACTCCTGGAAATGGAAAAAAGAACACATTGACACCGGTGTGTCAGACCCACCATACTTGCTCCGGACACTGCGAGAGGGCTGTACAAGCAATGATCACACGCACGGCACAGCGGACACACCAGGAACCGCGGTGTTGGCCGTCGAATGGCGCTAGCTGCGCAGCATTTGTGCACCGCCGCCGTCAGTGTCAGCCAGTTTGCCGTGGCATACGGAGCTCCATCGCAGTCTTTAACACTGGTAGCATGCCGCGACAGCGTGGACGTGAACCGTATGTGCAGTTGACGGACTTTGAGCGAGGGCGTATAGTGGGCATGCAGGAGGCCGGGTGGACGTACCGCCGAATTGCTCAACACGTGGGGCGTGAGGTCTCCACAGTACATCGATGTTGTCGCCAGTGGTCGGCGGAAGGTGCACGTGCCCGTCGACCTGGGACCGGACCGCAGCGACGCACGGATGCACGCCAAGACCGTAGGATCCTACGCAGTGCCGTAGGGGACCGCACCGCCACTTCCCAGCAAATTAGGGACACTGTTGCTCCTGGGGTATCGGCGAGGACTATTCGCAACCGTCTCCATGAAGCTGGGCTACGGTCCCGCACACCGTTAGGCCGTCTTCCGCTCACGCCCCAACATCATGCAGCCCGCCTCCAGTGGTGTCGCGACAGGCGTGAATGGAGGGACGAATGGAGACGTGTCGTCTTCAGCGATGAGAGTCGCTTCTGCCTTGGTGCCAATGATGGTCGTATGCGTGTTTGGCGCCGTGCCGGTGAGCGCCACAATCAGGACTCCATACGACCGAGGCACACAGGGCCAACACCCGGCAACATGGTGTGGGGAGCGATCTCCTACACTGGCCGTACACCACTGGTGATCGTCGAGGGGACACTGAATAGTGCACGGTACATCCAAACCGTCATCGAACCCATCGTTCTACCATTCCTAGACCGGCAAGGGAACTTGCTGTTCCAACAGGACAGTGCACGTCCGCATGTATCCCGTGCCACCCAACGTGCTCTAGAAGGTGTAAGTCAACTACCCTGGCCAGCAAGATCTCCGGATCTGTCCCCCATTGAGCATGTTTGGGACTGGATGAAGCGTCGTCTCACGCGGTCTGCACGTCCAGCACGAACGCTGGTCCAACTGAGGCGCCAGGTGGAAATGGCATGGCAAGCCGTTCCACAGGACTACATCCAGCATCTCTACGATCGTCTCCATGGGAGAATAGCAGCCTGCATTGCTGCGAAAGGTGGATATACACTGTACTAGTGCCGACATTGTGCATGCTCTGTTGCCTGTGTCTATGTGCCTGTGGTTCTGTCAGTGTGATCATGTGATGTATCTGACCCCAGGAATGTGTCAATAAAGTTTCCCCTTCCTGGGACAATGAAATCACGGTGTTCTTATTTCAATTTCCAGGAGTGTAATATGTGTCAAAAATTTTTGAGTAACATATTTGTAATCCTGAACCAAATCAGATTCTGTAACAGCTGAGGTAACTTAAGAAATTCTGAAAAATAAGTAAAAGCGACGAGAGGGATATCGCTCTCCAGGTATTCGCCAAACCCAAATCTTTCCATCATATTGTCGCAGGGTATAGCGGTATTCACCACACCAAATTAATCGTTTCCAGTCAGCCGGCAGCTGTGGCCGAGTGGTTCTAGGCGCTTCAGTCCGGAACCACGCGGCTGCTACGGTTGCAGGTTCGAACCCTGCCCGAACCCTGCCCGAGGCAGGATTCGATCCTGCGACCGTAGCGGTCGCGTGGTTCCGGACTGTAGCGCCCAGAACCGCTCGGCGACAACTGCCGGCGGGCAGCTTTAGAAGGTATGAAATGTCACTGATGGATTTGCTACTCACAAGGGAGTTAGCGCAAGTAGCGATCGCAGCACCAAGTTTTGATTTGCATGCAAGAGTTTTATATGTGCATTATAAATATGCACACAATATTTGCTATCGAAAACTCAATGCATTTTATAATCAAACGGATTTTCAGTCACTGATTTCAAAGAAAAGGCCGTCGGTGGCTCTTGGCTGAAGATTACGAGGATGAACATAACCAGAGACAAAGTTGTTCATCACAGTAGGAGCACTTCATGAATGTCTACGTGAAGCAGTTTTCCGGGTCACACTACACTGTAACATCAAAAATACGTTCGGGCGATGTTTGGAACCTCTCTTGTCTGAAGCCATTATATCCTGCTACAGTACCGAGCAAAGTTTGCGAAAAAGTGGAGAACAGAATTGATTGTGTAGAATATACATCAGCAAGGAAACTTAATCCCTCGGCGATAGTGTGAACTGATAGTCGTTAAGGACACTGTGATTTTCAATCCGCTTCAACACCACCTTAAACAGTCGTCAAACATGTATCCACTTGCCGACTTAGCGGGTTGGATGGTGCAAGAATGAGTTGTTGCGATCAGTCCACACCGAACTTCTTACGACTTCCCTCGCTTGAAATGCAGGGTCCACAATGTCTGGAGTTCTTTCTTGATCGGTTAGTGTTCTTTAAGAACATTACCTCCTTGCGAAACTGGTCACATCTCTCACTCACTTGCACATTTGTATTCCAGGCTTTAGTAATTACTTCTTAATTATTTTTTAGTGATTACACATTTTGTCATTGCTTGTGAGCCAAGATGATGTCTCCGTTCAAACCTGGCAACCCGTCCATGGATAGTTCCAGTGAATCGAGTCAGTCCTGTTCTAGGGGCTTTTCCGAAACCCAAGCGTGAATATCTCTGTCGTGAACATTAGCATCTAGAACAGTTTTGGCCAGTCAGACTCTTTCAGTTACGTAATCGTCAAGCACATAAAGTTTTGAGCGCTGCCCTTCCTCCCCTTTCTCTACCATGTGATGTAAGTATCATAGGTGATGTATTCCTTGCACCTTATGATAACGATTCTGTTCTGTATTGAAGCTTGATCTTTTAGTTTTTGTAGAATCCTACGATGCAATTATCTTCTTTGCCTTTTCGAAACACATATCACTCCACTTTCTCCTCTTCGGTGGGCTTGGCAGATAAACAGACGACTAGCTTCGATCACTTCGCAACATCTCTTCGTCACTATCAGGTTCTGGATCATCCACAAGTTATTCACAAGACAGGTCTTCTTATGCTTATCCATAGTCTTCAACATGATCTGTTGTGTATTCGTGATGTATATTATTCTCGCTGGTTGCCACTGTTTCATCCATCACATTGATTATGAATGCAACTACATTTCTCTCCTTTACTGTAATTTCTGTGGATCTTCCTTTGTGGTTGTAATATCTAATAATCATGTACACTGCATTTTCAGGACTCATTATCACACGATTACATTGACAGCGGGAATAACGCGACGCGCTACGAAATCGGTAACACCACAAACGGCTGGATTAACTGCCGAGTCTGATGCAACACAGATGGGGGTCACTATGATACTGGATTCCTTGTTCTAATCCGTAATGTCTGTCTGGTTCCCTTAGATGTCGCAGCGGACACTCCGTCAGATGACCTTCGGTACGGCACGGCGTGTGTTGACCTTTCATACTCTGCAAAATAACTATTAGCTAGAGGAGCATTGTTCATGAAGACTACAGTTACTAAAGTCACAACACCATGCTATGTATGGTGAATGTGAGTGAAGTATCGCATCTACGTAGAGTGGCGTGGGCGCTTAGTTCATACATTTTTGCAATCAGCACCCCAAAATTACTAATAAAAACCACTACTCAACTGCAGTTGCGATTGCAACTTTCGCTAACTCCCTTGTCAGGTGAGAGCCAGTGACTAGGTTACTTTGACCCATTGTCTTATTACTGCTTCTGTACTCTCCACCTCCTTATATATTTCGGGTTCTCGTGAGATTAATGGTCGGTTCCACATAATTCAGGTGTTCAGTATACACTACTGATCCGACAAGTATATGTACGGGGTGGTCCATTGATCGTGACCGGGCCTAATATCTCTCGAAATAAGCGTCAAACGAAAAAACTACAAAGAGCGAAACTTGTCTAGCTTGGAGGGGGAACCCAATTGGCGCTATGGCTGGCCCGCTAGATGGCGCTGCCATAGGTCAAACGGATATCAACTGCGTTTTTTAAAGTATTCGTAAGATACGTAAAGAAATATGAATGTTTTAGTTGGAGCACTTTTTTCGCTTTGTGATATATGGCGCTGTAATAGTCACAAACATATGACTCACAATTTTAGACAAACAGTTGGTAACAGGTAGGTTTTTTAAATAAAAATACAGAACATAAGTACGTTTGAACATTTTATTTCGGTTGTTCCGCAGTTGGTAAACGGTCCATTTTAAAACGGATAATGTATCAACTGAGAAAAGGTGGGAATTTAAGGAGATGGGACCTGGATAAACTGACTAAACCAGATGTTGTACAGAGTTTCAGGGAGAGCATAAGGGAACAATTGTACCTTTGTGAAGTTATCATTTCTGAGAACGCATGCTGTTACATCGTGATTACCTGTAAATACCACATTAATGCAATAAATGCTCAAAAGGATGTCCGTCAACCTCAGTGCATTTGGCAATACGTGTAACGACATTCCTCTCAACAGCGAGTAGTTCGCCTTCCGTAATGTTCGCACATGCATTGACAGTGCGCTAACGCATGTTATCAAGCGTTGTCGGTGGATCACGATAGCAAATATCCTTCAACATTCCCCACAGAAAGAAATCCGGGTACGTCAGATTCGGTGAACGTGCGGGCCGTGGTATGGTGCTTCGACGACCAAGCCACCTGTCATGAAATATGCTATTCAATACCGCTGCAACCGCACGCGAGCTATGAGCCGGGCATCCATCATGTTGGAAGTACATCGCCATTTTGTCATACAGTGAAACATCTTGTAGTAACATCGGTAGAACATTACGTAGGAAATCAGCATACATTGCACCATTTAGATTGCCATCGATAAAATGGGAACCAATTATCCTTCCTCCCACAATGCCGCACCATACATTAACCCGCCAAGGTCACTGATGTTCCGCTTGTCGCAGCCATCGTGGATTTTCCGTTGCCCAATAGTGCATATTATGCCGGTTTACGTTACCGCTGTTAATGAATGACGCTTCGTCGCTAAATAGAACTTGTGCAAAAAATTTGTCATCGTCCCGTAATATCTCTTGTGCCGAGTGGGAGAACTGTACCCGACGTTCAAAGTCGTCGCCATGCAATTCCTGGTGCATAGAAAAATGGTACGGGTGCAATCGATGTTGATGTAGCATTCTCAACACCGACATTTTTGAGATTCCCGATTCTCGCGTAATTTGTCTGCTACTGATGTGCAGCCGCAACAGCAGCTAAAACACGTACTTGAGCATCATAATTTGTTGCAGGTCGTGGTTGACGTTTCACATGTGGCTGAACACTTCCTGTTTCCTTAAATAACGTAACTATCCGGCGAACGGTCCGGACACTTGGATGGTGTCGTCCAGGATAGCGAACAGCATACATAGCACACGCCCGTTGGGCATTTCGATCACAATAGCCATACATCAACACCATATCGACCTTTTCCGCAATTGGTAAACGGTCCATTTTAACACGGATAATGTATCAACTGAGAAAAGGTGGGAATTTAAGGAGATGGGACCTGGATAAACTGACTAAACCAGAGGTTGTACAGAGTTTCAGGGAGAGCATAAGGGAACAATTGACAGGAATTGAGGAAAGAAATACAGTAGAAGAAGAATGGGTAGCTCTGAGGGATGAAGTAGTGAAGGCAGCAAGGGATCAAGTAGGTAAAAAGTCGAGGGCTGATAGAAATCCTTGGGTAACAAAAGAAATATTGAATTTAATTGATGAAAGGAGAAAATATAAAAATGCAGTAAATGAAACAAGCAAAACGGAATACAAACGTCCCAAAAATGAGATCGACAGGAAGTGCAAAATGGTGAAGCAGGTATGGCTAGAGGACAAATGTAAGGATGTAGAGGCTTATCTCACTAGAGGCAAGATAGATATGAATATCAAGAGCTCAGACGGAAACCCATTTCTCAGCAAAGAAGGGAACGCAGGAAGGTGGAAGGAGTATATAGAGGGTCTATACAAGGGCGATGTACTTCAGGACAATATTATAGAAATGGAAGAGGAGGTTGATGAAGATGAAATGGGAGGTATGATACTGCGTGAAGAGTTTGACAGAGCACTGAAAGACCTGAGTCGAAACAAGGCCACGGGAATAGACAACATTACATTAGAACTACTACGGCCTTGGGAGAGCCAGTCCTGACAAAACTCTACAATCTGGTGAGCAAGATGTATGACACAGGCGAAATACCTTCCGACTTCAAGAAGAATATAATAATTCCAATCCCAAAGAAAGCAGGTGTTGACAGATGTGAAAATTACCGAACTATCAGTTTAATAAGTCACAGCTGCAAAATACTAACACGAATTCTTTACAGACGAATGGAAAAACTGGTAGAAGCCGACCTCGGGGAAGATCAGTTTGGATTCCGTAGAAATGTTGGAACACGTGAGGCAATACTGACCTTAAGACTTATCTTAGAGGAAAGATTAAGGAAAGGCAAACCTACGTTTCTAGCATTTGTAGACTTAGAGAAAGCTTTTGACAATGTTGACTGGAATACTCTCTTTCAAATTCTGAAGGTGGCAGGGGTAAAATACAGGGAGCGAAAGGCTATTTACAATTTGTACAGAAACCAGATGGCAGTTATAAGAGTCGAGGGACATGAAAGGGAAGCAGTTGTTGGGAAGGGAGTGAGACAGGGTTGTAGCCTCTCCCCGATGTTATTCAATCTGTATATTGAGCAAGCAGTAAAGGAAAGAAAAGAAAAATTTGGTGTAGGTATTAAAATCCATGGAGAAGAAACAAAAACTTTGAGGTTCGCCGATGACATTGTAATTCTGCCAGAGACAGCAAAGGACTTGGAAGAGCGGTTGAACGAATGGACAGTGTCTTGGAAGGAGGATATAAGATGAACATCAACAAAAGGAAACCGAGGATAATGGAATGTAGTCGAATTAAGTCGGGTGATGCTGAGGTAATTAGATTAGGAAATGAGACACTTAAAGTAGTAAAGGAGTTTTGCTATTTGGGGAGCAAAATAACTGATGAAGGTCGAAGTGGAGAGGATATAAAATGTAGGCTGGCAATGGCAAGGAAAGCGTTTCTGAAGAAGAAAAATTTGTTAACATCGAGTATAGATTTAAGTGTCAGAAAGTCGTTTCTGAAAGTATTTGTATGGAGTGTAGCCATGTACGGAAGTGAAACATGGACGATAAATAGTTTGGACAAGAAGAGAATAGAAGCTTTCAAAATGTGGTGCTACAGAAGAATGCTGAAGATTATATGGGTAGATCACATAACTAATGAGGAGATATTGAATAGAATTGGGGAGAAGAGGAGTTTGTGGCACAACTTGACAAGAAGAAGGGACTGGTTGGTAGGACACGTTCTGAGCCATCAAGGGATCACAAATTTGGCATTGGAGGGCACCGTGGAGGGTAAAAATCGTATAGGGAGACCAATAGATGAATATACTAAGCAGATTCAGGAGAATGTAGGTTGCAGTAAGTACTGGGAGATGAAGAAGCTTGCACAGGATAGAGTAGCATGGAGAGCTGCATCAAACTAGTCTCAGGACTGAAGACCACAACAACAAGAATGTATCACGAAGCAAATACCGTCCGCAGTGGCGGAATGTTACGTGATACCACGTACTTATACGTTTGTGACTATTACAGCGTCATCTATCACAAAGCGAGAGAAAAATGGTCCAACGAAAACATTCATTTTTCTTTACTTACTACACGAATATGTAATAAAAAATAGGGGTTCCTATTTTAAAAAATGCAGTTGATATCCGTTTGACCGATGGCAGCGCCATCTAGCGGGCGAACCATAGCGCCATTTGGTTTCCCCCTTCAAGCTAGACGGGTTTCGTTCTTTGTAGTTTTTTTCGTTTGATGCTTATTTCGTGAGATATTTGGCTCGGTCACTATCAATGGACCACCATATATAGATTTTTGACGTGTGCTTAAGTACCATTTTGCCGGCCGGAGTGGCCGAGCGGTTCTATGCGCTACAGTCTGGAATCGCGCCGCAGGTTCGAATCCGCCTCGGACATGGATGTGTGTGACGTCGTTAGGTTAGTTACATTTAAGTATTTCTAAGTTCTAGGGGACTGATGACCTCAGAAGTTAAGTCACATAGTGCTCAGAGCCATTTGAACAATTTTTTTTAGTACCATTTTCGCAGCACTCCACGTGAAAATCGTCACACAGCCGAAACTGATTCTTTGAATAAACCACGTCTACGTTCATGAGCGACCATGATGTGTTTATTTCAAAAGATCTCCATAAAAATAGGACAACTCATTACTTTCTCCCGCATACATTTCGCGAAAAGAGCGCATGTGAGAAATCAGATAAACTGGAACTCACGAAGTCTTACTGACCTCTTTCGTACACGCCACTGACGAATGCCACAGGGAAGGTCAGATGTGATAGAAGTACCGACATTAAGCTTCTACCCACACCTTAAGACGGCTTGCCGAGTGCGGATGTCGATGTGTTCAGGGAACGGTGCCGTCGTCAATAACCATGCCACATCTGTTACGTCGGAAATGCGTCATGTTCCCCCTATACCAGGGGCGGGCAGGAATCCTGCACATGTGCGGTGCACTTGCACGCGTGCAGTTAACAGGTGTTCCGCGTGCACACAGGGGCAAGCTGGCCACCCGCTTATCTCCCATCCCCACCATAACTTCTGTCCGCTCCTTCCTCTGTAATGCGTTTTGTTTCCTACCTTGCTTTATTGAGTGAATGAATAAGGTTAGTAGGAGTGCTTGAAAGAAATCATGGTTTGAAAAAGTACCTATTATCTATTTAATTATCACAGGTGGAGTTTACAATACGTTTAATATCTGGAACAAAATTTCTACATACAGACAAACACAAACAGTTACGTAAATTTTCATCACTGATGTTTGCTCTTAACCGAGACTTATTAATTCAGCAAATGGTTTTCCAGCTCTCGCTATATTAAGCGCATCTTATAACTTGCACATACCGCTGGGATATTATTGTTGTCGTCCTGAAAACTTGAAAACAGTGCTCAATAAAATGTTAAATCAGTTAGATGAGAGACATGACGAGAGAAAGTCGCAGATCTCTCGTGACAACAGCAACTACGACTAATTCAAATGGCTCTGAGCACTATGGGACTTAACTGCTGTGGTCATCAGTCCCCTAGAACTTAGAACTACTTAAACCTACCTAACCTAAGGACATCACACACATCCATGCCCGAGGGAGGATTCGAACATGCGACCATAGCGGTCGCGCGGTTCCAGACTGTAGTGCCTAGAACCGCTCGGCCACTCCAGCCGGCCAACTACGACAGATTCATCTGGTATCGTCAGATCGCTCTTCTTAAGCTCAGTCAATTCCCCATCCGCTCAGAATCCGACAATAAATTGTACTCCTCCTTGTGAAATTTATTATAATGGCCTTCAATACTAAACTTCCGTTGACCAGCGAGAATACTGCCACATATTAAACATTTCGAATTTTCACGTTTTTCCACAAAGAAAAAATGATTCTCCCATTACTTTTTAAAAGACAGCAAATCTCCACTTCTCCGTTTCTTGAAATACAACGTTCACTACATAGTGCTCGCTTCGCATCAACGTCCGCAGCTTAGCCTGGCACTACACTGCCGCAACCTACCGGCTGCCGCCACAGCCCCGGTCGACGCCTGCACGCGAGCAGCACACGTGCAGCGCTGTGCGCTCATGAGCCGCGTGCAACGTTTGCCCGCCCCTGCCCTATACGAAACTATCGAATTAACGGACTGAAAACAGCACGGTGTGTCGGATAGGAATAGTCAGGGGTGCGGAGATCTGTACGCAGCCGTGTTGAGGACCCCCTGCGCCACACATGCGGCGCTCCCGCCGCCGGCGCGTTCATTGAGAGGTCGGCTCGGCTCGGCTCGGTCCGCAGTGCGTGGCTCCGCAGGGCTGGAGCCGGTATGCTAATGCGGCCGCGGGCCGGCTGGCTGGGACCTGCTCGCTCCCGTCACGTCGCGTCCGGACAGCCTCACACAGCGCGCCGTTCCGCCCGCCTCAGGGTCGCCCCGCAGCCGTCACACCTGCCCCACAACTAACTGTACCGCTCTTTCCTCCCCTCCTCCGAGCCACTGACATCAGCTTCTATATTCCCCACAACCCGATCACTTACGACAAAGTGGCTTCAGGTCTACCAGTTCGGATGTGAGGCAATCGGTGGCCAGTTAAGACTGAGATGAGGTGGAGAAACGTGCTGTCATGCTCAAAAGCATTGAAATGCGTCCCGTCTGATTTGTGTGCAACCTACGAAACTTAATATTCACGCATGTTCATTGATCTCTTTTCG
The DNA here is from genome assembly GCF_023864275.1 of Schistocerca cancellata. Taxonomy (NCBI): domain Eukaryota; kingdom Metazoa; phylum Arthropoda; class Insecta; order Orthoptera; family Acrididae; genus Schistocerca; species Schistocerca cancellata. Next base: position 100,071,825 of record NC_064630.1, on the reverse strand, counting down.
GTACAGTCGCGCGACTATAAAAAATGACTACAACAAGTAACCACTAGAGAACACTGAACTACATACGAATCAGTACAGATTGATCAGTCCAGTTTTACGTTAATACAACAATAACGCGAATATCAGGCGACACGTTATTACACTACTGGCCATTAAAATTGCTACACCGCGAAGACGACGTGCTACAGACGCGAAATTTAACCGACAAGTACAAGATGCTGTGATATGCAAATGATTAGCTTCTCAGAGCATTCACACAAGGTTGGCGCCGGTGGCGACACCTACAACGTGCTGACATGAGGAACGTTTCCGGCCGATTTCTCATACACAAACAGCAGTTGACCGGCGTTACCTGGTGAAACGTTGTTGTGATGCCTTGTATAAGGAGGAGCAACGCGTACCATCACGTTTCCCACTTTGATAAAGGTCGGATTGTAGCCTACCAAAATTGCGGTTTATCGTACCGCGACATTGCTACTCGCGTTGGTCGAGATCCATTGACTGTTAGCAGAATATGGAATCGGTGGTTTCAGGAGGGTAATACAGAACGTCGTGCAGGATCCCAACGGCCTCGTATCACTAGCAGTCGAGATGACAGGCATCTTATCCGCATGGCTGTAACGGATCGTGCAGCCGCATCTCGATCCCTCAGTTAACGGATGGGGACGTTTGTAAGACAAACAGTTCGTCGACGTTTGCAGCAGCGTGGACTATCAGCTCGGAGACCATGGCTGAAGTTACCCTTGACGCTGCATCACATACAGGAGCGCCTGCGATGGTGTACTCAACGACGAACCTGGGTGCACCAATGGCAAAACGTCATTTTTTCGGATGGATTCAGGTTCCGTTTACAGCATCATGATGGTAGCATGCGTGTCTGGCGACATCGCGGTGAACGCACATTTGAGGCGTGTATTCGTCATCGCCGTACTGGCGTTTCACCCGGCATGATGGTGTGGGGTGCCATTGGTTACACGTCTCGGTCACCTCTTGTTCGCATTGACGGTACTTTGAACACTGGACGTTACATTTTAGATGTGTTACGACCCGTGGCTGAACCCTTCATTCGATCCCTGCGAAACCCTACATTTCAGCAGGATAATGCACGACCGCATGTTTGCAGGTCCTCTACGGGTCTTTCTGGATACAGAAAATGTTCGACTGTTGCCCTGGCCAGCACATTCTCCAGATCTCTCACCAATTGAAAACATCTGGTCAATGGTGGCCGAGCAACTGGCTTGTCACAATACGCCAGTCACTACTCTTGATGAACTGTGGTATCGTGTTGAGCTGCATGGGCAGCTGTACCTGTACACGCCATCCAAGCTCTGTTTGACTCAATACCCAGGCGTATCAAGGCCGTTATTAAGGCCGTTATTACGGCCAGAGCTGGTTGCTCTGGGTACTGATTTCTCAGGATCTATGCACCCAAATTGTGTGAAACTGTAATTACATGTCAGTTCTAGTATAATATATTTGTCCATTGAATACCCGTTTATCATCTGCATTTCTTCTTGGTGTAGTAATTTTAATGGCCAGTAGTGTAAATATGAGATAAACTTTACTTCCCTCCCCCTGTGACTGAATAATGTCCAGTTACTTGAACGGAAACTTTTGGGCGAGAGTAGTCGCTTCCCCAATATTTTCACACAGTTATCTCCCACTCTTCCAGGCATAAAATTAACTACTCCACCTGGAATAAAATCTCTGTGGCTCTCCAAAATTCCAGCGATCGTCGACTCCGAAAATTCTTAAAACAATCAGAGGCGCAATCGTACGCTATGGGGAAGCCGTCTTGGGTACTATGACGTACTCACTCTGCAGCATGGGAATCTGTATCAAAGTTGTGTATCAATTTCCAGAATTTAATCTATAAAACAGAGCTTAAACAACCATGGTGCAGGCTCTATTGATTTCCGAGGATACAAAGTCCCTCCGAGTTACGACACATCAAATAGTGTCATTAGCCACAAACAAGGGAGAAGTTAAAGTAACCAGAGAGATGAACGTACCTTCTCCATCCGTGATATTATAATCCATAAATAATTTTCCTGGCTACATTGCAGCATACATCATACTCTTTTATGTGATTAAATGGTATCACAATTCCTCAAATTACATTCGGTATTCTAGATGGCAGCTTACAACATTGCCGCTAATTACAGTTCCACTGCGATCCTACTCTCCGCAATTCTCAGTCAGAAGTAACTAAGTCCATTGTACACGTAATGTTCCACATTCTATCCACCGAGTTTTTTTTTTTTTTAATCACGATTCAGAGATAAGCAGTCTCTCGCAGTCGTAAGGAGTCTTTGAGCCATACAAAAGACTTGCTCGGATACACACTACTGATTTTATGAGGTATATCCTTTTTTCTTCTTCATTAGGAACTTGAAGCACAAGTAATGCCGTCTTGTTCATTATCTGTAGGTATGTCTTCTGTGTAAGAAATGCGGAGAACAGAGAAGTGTGATGTTGAGAAGCAATTAGTTCAAAGCAACATCAAATAATACGCAGCCGGCCGGGGTGGACGAGCGCTTCTAGGCGCTACACTTTGGAACCGCGCGATCGCTATGGTCGCAGGTTCGAATCCTGCCTCGGGCATGGATGTGTGTGATATCCTTAGGTTAGTTAGGTTTAAGTAGTTCTAAGTACTAAGGGACTGATGACCTCAGAAGTTAAGTCCCATAGTGCTCAGAGCCATTTGAACCATTTTTTAATAATACACATCATTTGGTTCAATTGGCGTACAGGCGCGCTGTATAATGTACCCACAAGTATTCCTCGCTATCATGGGGGCAGCTGAGCTCAGCCAAAATAAAGGTTCGGCAAATAAAAATCGTATTAGGAGATATTTCCAAGGTCTCTCACAGAATCCCAACAAAAATATCAACAGTAGCGGAGGGCGGATACTGAAATCTGTATTTGTTGGGCTGACAGTATTGAAGATAGTTGCTATGGATGCAGTAATAACTTCCAATGATGGTGCAATTTCCAGGACTCACATTCTGAAAAAAAAAGCCGTACTGGAAGGAATATGATTTCTGCTGTACCTGTTATTGATCAGCTGCGAGTAGTTGAAGCAGAGAGAGCTGTACGAGCTGCTACCGTGAAGGCTGGGATAAATAAAAGAATGAAGAGAAATAGTACCAAGAGCAAAGAATAAGGTGAACAATAGGAATATGCAACTTCTAAAACAGCATGTGGTAAGCCAATAAATTCATAAATCTTCTTTTGACATTTACAAGAACCTGAATTTTTATCATTCAGGCATACTTTGCTCCAAAATGACTGAAGTTACAAACACAAAAATTCGCACATTTAATTAGAATGACATTTCTTCCGCCCTTGCCTACGATTTTCGTAAATTCTAAAATATGATAATGGTGTGTGTGGGTGTGTGTTTGTGTGTGTGTGTGTGTGTGTGTGTGTGTGTGTGTGTGTGTGTGTGTGATTATTTGTGAAAATTGTTAAATGTAAGTCTTAAGTAAAATAAATTTTATCTATTTTTCAGAGATCAGTTTCAGAAGAGGAAATTGGAGGCATAACATTTCTCTGAATGTTATCTGCAGCCTGCCTGTTTTTTTAAACTGTACAGTCAATGGTACCAAAGAAAATGGTACTCCAGCTCAAGAATGTTCCATTTTTTACCCTTTTATAAATATTGTTGTTAGCATCACAATATAATAAACAGCTAACTGATTTTCTCAAAAATGCTTTGACTAATATCCCTAATTATTTGTGCAAATTTTGAGGTACCTCTGCATTATAGATCAGTTATACTGTGAGAGGGATGAAATGCTAAAAACGCAGCACATTCAGGGACTTGCACAAGCAAATTTGTTTCGTAAATGACATTTCAAAAATGTACTTGAAAATGGTCTTGTAACTTAGGTTGTGGAGTAACTATAATAAGATTTGTGAAATAAGGCAAAAAATGTTTGTTTAGTTAATTAAAAAATGTTACCCCTCTCATTACCATCTGTGACTACGACTCGTAATATGTCTATGCCTTTCACAGAAAACGTTCAGCAATTCTTACTCCAGACTAATTTTCTTTTAATTACAGTTTTTGAAGAACAGCTACTCCCAAAGTTCTATGACAACTCGAAATATTCTTGCTCTCTAAAATGTTTTCCGAGCACCTACTAACTGTCGTGCAGTTGGCAGGTGATTCAGCTTGAATTACATAATGAACAATGAACAATGTACGCTTTTTATACCATCAGGACTTCAACAATAACATCAAAATCAACAGTGCAACACTAGAAATTTCATTGTTCTCAGGCTGGCACATGGATCTAGGCGTACGAGTAGTTCGAAAGTCATATGTCGCCCTTGTTAGCTAGCAAAAAATAAACATCTGTGTTACTCACATGTTGTTTACATGTTTGAACTTCCGATAACATGAACGGTTTGGCTCTGGATATGGACTGAAACTCAACACCTACAGCCAGAGCTAAGGAAGCAGAAAACTTCGTTCCTGATCGAGACGCGAGCACAGCACCAATCGCTGTTGCTGACTAGGATTAAAAGGGACGTGAAACACCTAAATTTTGGCCAACAACAGCTAGTAAATTCATACGTGATATTACCTTGACTGAGACACCTATACAGCAGCTGTTATCACTATTAACTAACCACGAAAGACGTTAAATATGGTTTCATTTCTAAGTAGCAAAGTGTGTTCATGTTCATACTTGAAATGACGTGACTAAAAATTTTGTGCTGGACTTGGATCCGAACTCATTATCTAATCAAATTTTCAACCAAGCGTAATCAAATCACAAAGATAAGTAAATCTTTAAATCTTTTTAAGACATTTGTGTGACTACCCTCTTACCTGACCCTGGGGCATAGCTGTGTAAGAGTGGCGGGAAGAAACTGTCTTATCTGTGTACTGCACCAGAAGCCGTTTCACGTACTCCAAAACTAGGTCTACCGTAACAAAACTGGCAACTCAGCCTCCACAGAAGTAGCGACGGGGCCTTTACAAAGCTGGCGACGAAGGTTTACAAAAGATATGACCTGCCAAAAACTTTTGAGCCGGAGCAGTTCTAGAACCCAGACACGCACCTTTCACAGACACCTTGCGGAGTTTAGAATCTTGGGGCACCCCTAACTGATGCAACTGTATCTTACTGAAGACACCAGATCTTGCGAAAGGGGCCGATGCGAATTCGAATTCTAGTCCAGCATCAATATTTTCAACATCTCCAGTTAAAGTAAGAAATAAATACCCTTTGACCTTACATGATGATTGGTTCATTAAATAAAATAATGTCTTTATGGTCTGAAACCTTTTGCTGGCAGCATTTCTACGAGTACTTACAGCAACTTCCGCGTCTGTCATGGCCCAACCTAAACCGAATTGTTCCAATTGGAAGGAAAGGGAAATCACTTTTAATGTGGATTTGGAACCACGGTGTAACCCTATGTTCTTCACTCGGCATTACCATAGGTGAAGTGTTGCCTTGCATTACAGGCGTTGTACGGTGAAAGTGTCAGCCACATGGGTACTCAGATATAATGCGCGTATCTTCTTACGCGTCAGTAATAGCAGAACACTGGAAAGAGCTCGCAACTGCTTGTTCTGACCAGAACACTTTATACTGCAACTGCCACAGGTCACCTGATTCAGGCCTACAGCGTATTTGCGCTGGCAACAACAATAGTGTTTATTATTGTACATTACTTAATATTGTGTGCTACTTTTCAGCACGAAATATGTTCTATGCAACAACAGCATTGTGACCATTGTTCAGCCCGCATATGATGTAAGATGTATTGAAGTACGTAATCTACCATTGCGAAGAAAATTTACCTGATTAAGTTAGGTTGGTGCATACGTTGGAACTGATTGTGTCTGACACGTCGATATTCTGCTTGATGTAAATGTATTTATACATACATACATACCCAGCGGTCACGGACCCTGCAGACCAAGTTCTGCTTCCACAAACTGACTCCATTCCTTTCTGTTTCGTGCTCGGCTCGGCCAGGTGTCTTCAGTCTCCTGGGCTGCCAGGTCCTTCGGCGGTCGTCCATCCAGCACCGCCTTGGTCGTCCTATGGGGCGCCTGGTGTTTGCCTTCCCCTCAGCCGCGTGGGATTATCCAAGCGGTCTATGGCGCTGCAGTGCTGGACTGTGCGGCTGGTCCCGGCGGAGGTTCGAGTCCTCCCTCGGGCATGGGCATGTGTGTTTGTCCATAGGATAATTTAGATTAAGTAGTGTGTAAGCTTAGGGACTGATGACCTTAGGATAATTTAGATTAAGTAGTGTGTAAGCTCAGGGACTGATGACCTTAGCAGTTAAGTCCCGAAAGATTTCATACTCATTTGAACATTTTTTTGGCTTCCCATCAAACGCTTGTCTTTCTTCTGGCATACGGGTTACACGGCTTTCCCACGGATTCGTTTGCTCTACAACTTCTGTAGTATTGTCGATTGTTGCACCAAGAGATAGATTTCCCTCATTCCACCTCCTTCTCCATTCTCCTTTATCTGAGATGTCTCCACATCTTCCTCATTACTGTTCTTTCAAATATTAATAGTTGTTCCTTTTCGTCTTTTTTTCATGCTTCAGGTTTCTAAACCGTACAAGACTGCTGGGCATATCAGTGTGTTATAGATTATCATCTTAGTATTTGCTGATACTGATTTTGAGCTCAGCGTCTACATGAGGGAGTAAAATAGTTCAAATGGCTCTGAGCACTATGAGACTTAACATCTGAGGTCATCAGTCCAATAGACTCAGAGCTACTTAAACCTAACTAACGTAAGTACATCAAACACATCCATGCCCGAGGCAGGATTCGAACCTGGGACCGTAGCGGTCGCGCGGTTCCAGACTGTAGCGCCTAGAACCGCTCGACCACCCCGGCCGGCCCTGAGGGAGTACATAACATTTCATTCCCACTGCTATTTCTTCTTTATGTCCATTTCTATGCTTTTGCTACTGTTAAACAAAGATCCCAAGTATTTAACGTGGTGAACGTTTTTAACCTCATACCATCTGTCTCAAGAAATTCTTGCTGATCTTGTCTTCTTTCTAAGTGCATAAACTCCGTCTGGTCTTGATTCACCTTTAGTCCAACCTTCTGCTAATAGTTGTCCATTTTCTGGCACATTTCCTTCGACTCATGGATTGATTAACTTAGCAGTGCTATACTACCTGCATATGCAAGACAGTCGAAATTACCATCCATCTGTCCTCCAGCCCATTCCTGTTGCCTACATTCCCTTATTACTTTATTTAAGATGAAACTGAACAGAACACAAGAGACAGCATCCCCTTGTCTCAGACCTGTCTTAGTCCGGAAGCTTTCTGACGTGACCCTTGGAAACGCATAGCTGCCGTTGATCTGTCCATACAGGCATCCTCCATTCTCGTCAGCTTCTCGGGAAGTCACACACTGCATTGTATAGGCTGTTCCTGTGGATGCTGTCGTATGCACGTTGAAAATCGATTCATGGACTGTGCGGCTGGTCCCGGCGGAGGTTCGAGTCCTCCCTCGGGTACGTGTGTGTTTATCCTTCGGATAATTTAGGCTAAGTAGTGTGTAAGCTTAGGGACTGATGACCTTAGCAGTTAAGTCCCATAAGATTTCACACACAGTTGAATATTTTGAAAATCGATAAACGTACTGTAGAAATTTTTATCCTATTCCCAGTGTTGTGGTTCATGGTGTGGGTTCCTGTAGTCATGTCCTAGTTCATGAACCACGGGCAACGTATGAGTGGCCAAGTAAGTGGTCCCGACAGTCGGGATACCAGTTACTTTGGAATAAGGCTGGGCATCTCGGACATATTCTGAGTCGTGGTCACCTTTGTGCTCATACGGCAAAGACTACCAAATCCACCGGTTAGTCCCTCAGCCGTTAGGGGTAAAACCCAATGGGATTCGGGGCAAGTAAGGCTAGCAACCTGCTTCCCTGGTACTTTAAATATGATGCTGGCAACAATCAGAGCAAAATGCCTCGGACCTTTGGAGGTGACGGAGTCCCACCTCTAACTGAAAAACCAGGGACTCTTAAGATACGACTTAGCAAACAAATGGTAATGAAATGGGGAGCTATTAATATCAATGGGGGCTACTCTGGGAAGAAGGTAGAGCTGGCAGAGGCTGCAAGTAAGATGGGGCTGGACGTTTTAGCTGTTAGTGACATTCGGGTAAGGGGTGAGAAAGAAGAGGAAGTGGGAGAATACAAGGTCTACCTCTCAGGAGTCAAAGCGGGAATAGCACAATGGGGTGTAGGGCTTTACATCAGGAAAGAAATGGAACCCAGCGTAGTTGCAATAAGGTATGTAAACGAACGACTGATGTGGATAGATTTGACAGTGTCTAGCAAGAAAATTAGGATTGTGTCAGTATATTCGCATTGTGAAGGGACAGATCAAGATAAGATGGATACTTTTTATGAGGCACTCAGTGATGTAGTTGTTAGAGTAAAGGACAAGGACAGTGTTCTGCTCATGGGTGATTTTAATGCTAGGATTGGAAATCGAACAGAAGGCTATGAAAAGGTTATGGGTAAATTTGGAGAGGATATGGAGGCCAACAAGAACGGGAAACAAATCTTGGATTTCTGTGCCATTATGGGCTTAGTAATCACAAACTCCTTTTTTAAACGCAAGAACATTCAGCGGTATACTTGGGAAGGCAGGGGAACCAGATCTGTCATTGACTATATAATAACAGATCAGGACGGCTGTGAGGGACACACGTGTATTTAGGGGATTCTTTGATGACACTGATCATTATTTAATCTGCAGTGAAATTGGGATTGTGAGGCCGAAAGTGCAGGAGGTCAGGTCTATATGTAGGAGGATAAGAGTGGAGAAACTTCAGGATAAGGAAATCAGGCACAAGTACATAACAGCGATCTCAGAAAGATACCAGTTAGTTGAATGTAGTCAATTACAGTCATTGGAAAAGGAATGGACAAGGTACAGGGACGAAGTACTAGAAGTGGCTAAAGAATGTCTTGGAACAGTAGTGTGTAAAAGTAGGATGAAGCAAACAGCTTGGTGGAATGATACAGTCAAGGCAGCCTGTAAAAGGAAAAAGAAGGCGTATCAAAGATGGCTACATACCAGAACCCAGGTAGACAGAGAAAGTTATGTTGAAGAAAGAAACAAAGCCAAACAGATAATTGCAGCATCCAAGAAGAAATCGTGGGAAGACTTTGGAAACAGGTTGGAGACTATGGGTCAAGCTGCTGGAAAACCATTCTGGAGTGTAATTAGCAGTCTTCGAAAGGGAGGTAAGAAGGAAATGACAAGTATTTTGGACAGGTCAGGAAAACTGCTGGTGAACCCTGTGGATGCCTTGGGCAGATGGAGGGAATATTTTGAAGAGTTGCTCAATGTTGGTGAAAATGCGATCAGTAATGTTTCAGATTTCGAGGTAGAATGGGATAGGAATGATGATGGAAATAGGATCACATTTGAGGAAGTGGAAAAAATGATCAATAGATTGCAGTGCAATAAAGCGGCTGGGGTGGATGAAATTAAGTCGGAACTCATCAAATACAGTGGAATGTCAGGTCTTAAATGGCTACATAGGATAATTGAAATGGCCTGGGAGTCGGGACAGGTTCCATCAGACTGGACAAAAGCAGTAATCGCACCAATCTTTAAACATGGAAACAGAAAAGATTGTAACAATTACAGAGGTATCTCTTTAATCAGCGTTGTGGGTAAAATCTTCTCAGGTATTGTTGAAAGGAAAGTGCGAGTATTAGTTGAGGACCAATTGGATGAAAATCAGTGTGGGTTTAGGCCTCTTAGAGGTTGTCAGGACCAGATCTTTAGCTTACGGCAAATAATGGAGAAGTGTTATGAGTGGAACAGGGAATTATATCTATGCTTTATAGATCTAGAAAAGGCATATGACCGGGTTCCTAGGAGGAAGTTATTGTCTGTTCTAAAAGATTATGGAATAGGAGGCAAACTTTTGCCAGCAATTAAAGGTCTTTACATGGATAGTCAGGCAGCAGTTAGAGTTGACGGTAAATTGAGTTCATGGTTCAGAGTAGTTTCAGGGGTAAGACAAGGCTGCAACCAGTCTCCACTGTTGTTCATATTATTTATGGATCATATGTTGAAAACAATAGACTGGCTGGGTGAGATTAAGATATGTGAACACAAAATAAGCAGTCTTGCATATGCGGATGACTTAGTTGTGATGGCAGATTCGACTGAAAGCTTGCAAAGTAATATTTCAGAGCTAGATCAGAAATGTAAGGACTATGGTATGAAGATTAGCATCTCCAAAACGAAAGTAATGTCAGTGGGAAAGAAATATAAACGGATTGAGTGCCAAATAGGAGGAACAAAGTTAGAACAGGTGGACGGTTTCAAGTACTTAGGATGCATATTCTCACAGGATGGCAACATAGTGAAAGAACTGGAAGCGAGGTGTAGCAAAGCTAATGCAGTGAGCGCTCAGCTACGATCTACTCTCTTCTGCAAGAAGGAAGTCAGTAGCAAGACTAAGTTATCTGTGCACCGTTCAATCTTTCGACCAACTTTGTTGTATGGGAGCGAAAGCTGGGTAGATTCAGGTTACCTTATCAACAAGGTTGAGGTTACGGATATGAAAGTAGCTAGGATGATTGCAAGTACTAGTAGATGGGAACAATGAGGAAATCAAAGAAAAACTGGGAATAAACTCTATAGATGTAGCAGTCAGGGCGAACAGGCTTAGATGGTGGGGTCATGTTACATGCATGGGAGAAGCAAGGTTACCCAAGAGACTCATGGATTCAGCAGTAGAGGGTAGGAGGAGTCGGGGCAGACCGAGGAGAAGGTACCTGGATTCGGTTAAGAATGATTTTGAAGTAATGGGTTTAACATCAGAAGAGGCACCAATGTTAGCACTGAATAGGGGAGCATGGAGGAACTGTATAAGGGGGGCTATGCTCCAGACTGAACGCTGAAAGGCATAATCAGTCTTAAATGATGATGATGATGATGATGATGATGATTCCCAGTGTTTTTCAAACAGCTGCCTTAGATTGAAAATGTTATCTATTGTCAAACGGTTTGGTCAAAAGCCCGCTTAGTATTCCTGTATGTTGTTCTCTATGAATGGTTGTAATTTTCTGAGGATAATGATACACAGTATCTTGTAAGTTACTTTCAGCAAACTGATACCTCTGTAGTTACCATATTCCATTTTGCTTCTCTTATTGTATATCGCGCATATCATGGCCAGTTTCCATTCTTCTGGCAATGAGTGATTCTTCCATATCAACTGGATCCGTTTATGTATTTCAAAGTGCAAGCCCCCATCTCCCTCTTTGATCAACTCTCCTGTTATTCTCTCCTCGCCTGGGACGTTGTTGTTTCTGAGTTTTTTGATTGCTATCTTCACATCTTCTTCAGTCACTTCCATTCTTATTCATCTTTCCTTGGTATCTGCAGGTAGCACTTCATTTGGGGCTGGACGATTCATGAGTTCTTAGAAGTATTCTCTACATCGTTCTACAATTCTTTCCTTGTTATTTACCAAGTTGTCGTTCTTATCTATAATGAAACAGATTGGGCACTGAAATACATATTTGAGATTTTTGTCTTGGTTTCTTGTTGTGGCTCTATGCCTCAGCTTGCTCTAATAAACTGGTTAGATACATTCTCTTCTCTGTTCTCAGTATTCACTTTGTCTCCCTTCTGATGTTGAGAAAATGTTCCCTTTCTGCTCATTCTCCCTATCAGCTAGCCACTCCCCCCTCACCTTTCTTCTATTTTCTACAGCCTTCTGGCATGTCTCGCTGAAACATAGTCCATTCTTTATTCTCTTCTTTCTTCCCAACGTATGCTACGCTATGTTTAGTACCGTGATCTGTATTTCTTCCCACTTTTGCTCCACGTTCTCTCTTGTTTCTAGGTTCCCTAGAGCTTCAAAACAGTTTTCGGTTTCTACATCGTATTGTTCTTTAATTGCACGTTCTCGCAGTCTCCCAACATTTAAAGCAGATTCTAGTGTCTCCTTCTTCTTTCTGTAAGTATAGGTGAATATCAGTTTAAGTCCACACACAACAAGGAAGTGATCTGATGCACAGTCGGCTCATCTATACGACCTAATGCCTATGACTATATGGCTATAGCGCTGGTGCTGTGAAATATCTGGTTGCTTGTTCTTCCATCCGATGAGCATCACTTTCCCATATGTGTTCTGTGGTGTTCGAAGTAAGTCGAACGTACTCTCAGGTTCTTCGGGAACAATTAAGCTGACCATTCCTATTGGTCTTATCAAGCAAACTGTGCCTTTGCTATAGACGGTATACATTATTCTAATTTTCCTGTTTTTGCATTTAGAGAACTATCTTGATATTTCTAATTAGTGTGTTTTCAGTTGTTTGTTGTAGTTGGTCGTAGAACTCTTCCTTTTCCTCATCTGTTTTATCTTCAGTCAGGGAGTGGGAATTGCTAAGTATAATTTCTGACAGTTGGTTTCCGAGTACCATGTATGATATTCTTTTGTTAACGGCTTTGAATTCTTTAACCGAATTTCCTACTTTGTGATGCATCACAAAACCAGTACCGACTTCGTTTTATCCACACACCCTTCATAAAGTGGTACATATCTATCTTCTTTGTGAGTACCCTCACTCAGCCATCTCATCTCTTGTACTGCCTCCAAGTCCAGTTTATACCACTTAATTTTTGAGCCCATAGTCTCGGTGATTCCTGGTTTATATAGGCTTTGAACATTCCGAGACCCTAAATTCAAATTTACAAATTGTAGGCTATTCTTCCTTCGCACTTTTCATCTTCTATTGCACCCATCCGTGTCTGAGGCAAGTTTGTGTTTCGTAACAAAGGCCTTTTTACGGGGCTGCGTTGTTAGCCCAATGCCCAACTCTCCTATTTGATCTGGGCTTGGAAGCGGCAGTAGCTGTTGCAAGGCAAATAATCCCAGGAGGAATTAAATGTATTTATAGATCTTCATTTCCTATTTTAAGTTCTAATATCGTTCTTGCAGTGACATTGAACGCTGCATATTTGACAGTTATGAGAAATCTCGTTTAAGTGTTAGGAAAATGAGGGCAAAACGGAAAAAGGTCTAACGTTTGAGACATTTTTTTTAATTTAACAGAGTACTGAAGGGAGTGAGGCTGTTAGAAACATATGTACTGTGTGTGGTGTGAGTGCTGTCGAAGAAATCACGTCATTCTGACGTGAAATATTCACCAAATTCACGACGACCAAAGTCCGTTGATGGAGAACAGTTACCACTATGGTCCACGTCCGCATATCTGATAATTGGCAAACTTGATGAACTGCGACAATGTAATCTTCGTGCGATTGTTGCGTTCAGTTATTTAATGGACATTGTTGGGTGTCGATGACGAGAGCATCAGAGGCAAAGCAGAAGCTCGAATTGGGAAGATTTAAAAAAAAGTCTGTATCCTTTCAAAGGAAAGAACTCAGAATTTGACTTAATCGGTTTATGAAAATCATGAAAATCTGAATTATGTTCGAAAGACAGGGTTTTGAACCACGGTGCTTTACCTTCATAAAAACAAAATGATAGTTAAGTCCGAACAAAGAAAAACTGTCAATCAGTGTGGATCAACAAAATGATATGTTGCGCATCAGGCGGCATAAAGCAGGTTTTCTGTGTCACGAATTGCTTCCCAAAGCTGTGTCCACCGCAGGTGTCTTTGGTTGAAACAAAGATGCTGTGCTTCCACAACATAATAAAAACGCCCAAGAAGGCTGGATCAAATATTGCTACCGCACAAGGGGCCCCTCTGATTTTCAAAAAGGAGCTGTTCGGGAACTTGATTGGGAAGCCTTCACTCTCAGCACTTATTCTTCTAATCTTGCGTCTTTAAATGTTAGGATTTTTAGTTCTTATCGAATAACCATCAAGAAAATTTCTTGGTGGATGAAGATACGCGTTGAACTTGGCTTAACTACATCGTTAACTGTGAACCAGTAGGCTTCTACAGGCACGGAATCATGAAACTGCTATCCGTACAGTTCAGTAAACCAACGAACTATATAAAATGTGCATTATAGTGATATAGACAAATTACATCTCGTGATGATAATCTTATGACTAAAGTCTCTCTTAATTAAACATAAAGAATCTGTAACATGAGAGTGTCCAAATCGTCATTAGTAAGGTATCATGTTCCTTGATCCAGAAAATACCAGTGCAATACTATGTCACAGTCAAGTAAGTGACTAAGTTCTGTCACCAGAAACAGAACGCAGGTGGTGTTACAAAGCTAATAATTCTGTAATATCTGAAGTTTCTCAGCTTTAGGTATACTGGATGCTGAATGTAATGATAAAATCTTAGCGTAGTGAGAAATTATGGCATCCAACCCTCCCTAATTGCCCTACTAGTGGCTAAGATACAGTACTAAATATGCAAAAGACAAAATTAATTTTAGGGTCTGCGTGGAACGATCTTCCTGCATTCAACCAATATAAATTTGATAATTCTGTGAGTCGTCATAAATGAAAGTCTGAATATTTAACTGAAATGCCTAGAAAATGTCAACTCTACGAAGTAAGACCGTTATTAATAGAGTTCCCAGAAATATTGCAGAAGTATTTTGCAATGCTGCCAAGTCTAGCAGTGGGAACAATTCCACAGTCATGTCTTTCTTGGGCAGGCTAGCGTTCAGGACCAATGTTTACACTTCAAAGAGATAGTGTGAACAGCCATTAAATTGCAGAATGTTGAAATTCGATAATTATAAGCCAATGAGTATAAGCCAACAACACCATAAATTACGAGTGGGAGGCATTAATTGTCTAATCAGCTTCTTCATAACTGACATAATTACATTTGCTTTAGTATATAGGTTATCAGAATATTCGTATGAGATACAACAAAGCGTAATTGTTAGAATAGACTGATTCATAAAATGTAAAAAACACGTTAGTGAACATTCTGCCTTAGGGCTCAATAACACAAAATCTTTAAATAACAAGAAAATTTTTAAAAAATTAGCTTGGGGTGGTGTTTACACACAGCACCACATGGAGGTTGCAAATGCAGTGGTATAGGTGGGAAGAAGGTGCTGAAATGTGTGGAGACTATCAATGTGCTGCTGATTTATTATGACTTATAAGCCTAATTTTAACCCAAACTTAATTTCTGCTTTCTCAACAGTATGCCATTAAAATCATCACTCTTATATCCCACATACCATACAGTTATATCTTATGCTAGTTAATCATAGAAATATGACCTATGCTTAAGATTTTCCACATCAGCCTGTCACCGCTTTTGTGAAAGAGATAAACAAGTCACGGGCCATTGCATATCATGCACTCCCACCGTTACCCACCCCCTAACTGAACCCTATGGAGTTGTTATAAATTATGACCCAGGGGGCAAATGAATATTCTATTATCCGAATATCGTTCCCCATTTTTTACATTGGTGAAGAGTTGTTGTCAGATGGGTTATTATCGTTTGATAAACAATATTGTTTGATCTTAACTCTTGAAGTGTTTAACGTGTCCAAAACTTGTCGAAAATCCTACTGACTTTTGTAGAATCTAAATAACGCCTTCAAGATAGCTCTTGAGATCATTCACTTGTCTCCACATATTATTGATCATCATCTCTTGTTTAAATGAAAAATTTCAGGTTACACAAGTAGAGCGAAACCTGAACTACAAATAAACGTGCAGACCAGCCACCTCTCAATTGACATAGTTATGGACAGACCTGAGAAATTCATTAAGCTGTTGAAAAATGTGAAAGAAGTAGATTTGCATGATACAAGAGACGAACAAATTAAATACTCTGTGATGAATTTCTCTGTGTCCATAAGGTTTACCATGTTGGTTTTTTGTTAAATGACGAACTTATTGCTAATACGTGTCACTGATGGTGTCCTGAGTCATAGGAGAATTACTCTGGTAGCTGAAAGTCGTTATCGCAAGCATCGACCAAGTCCAAGTCTGGTACTGTATGTGACTTTACTGCTGCGATGTGTGCACACTGTCCAGATTGTACACATCAATGTTGTCAAATTTGCATAATTTTTAATTTTTTAACAGTGGTGCATACGGACATATCTTAGCTGCAGGTTATTTTGAAATAAGTTATTACTGTAAATTAGACAACACAAAGCAGCCTCCTTCGAGACTCGCTTTATCTGAGAAGTAAAATGATGATTTCTTTATGCACTTTGCATGATAAATAATACTTTTGCATGATGACTTATACAGTTAAATATTGCCCGCACTGGAGATAAGTCTTACGACATTCAAATAACTTACGGGAACGGAGCAAGGTGACGTTGTCGACAATCGCCGATATTTTGACAGGAGCACACCTGGCCACTTTCAAGGCAAAAACCTCGGTCTGCAGAAAAACTCCGGAAAGATCACACACGCACACACATACACACACACACACACACACACACACACACACACACATAGTAAACACTAGTGCTACCACAAACCAAAGAATACAGACGTCAGGAGTTACCGATAGTAAAATTAACAATCAACGGGTGAGGTAGCGTTAAATCTGTCCCACTGTTTTTTGACAAGGGAGAAAGCAGGATTCTGTGCAGAACTTCAACAAAAACCACCATCTCTGTTCATAAGGATACTTGCTAATTTAACTTAAACTGTTTCCTTAATAATACTACTCCAATAACTATAACTATATGCGAGTCTCTGTGTTACGAGGGCAGTTCCATAAGTAATGCAACACATTTTTTTCCTCTGCCAATTTTGGTTGAAAAAACCGTAAATTTCTTGTGGAATATTTTCAAACATTCCCGCTTCGTCTCGTATAGTTTCATTGACTTCCGACAGGTGGCAGCGCTGTATGGAGCTGTTAAAATGGCGTCTGTAACGGATGTGCGTTGCAAACAACAGGTAGTGATCGAGTTTCTTTTGGCGGAAAACCAGGGCATCTCAGATATTCATAGGCGCTTGCAGAATGTCTACGGTGATCTGGCAGTGGACAAAAGCACGGTGAGTTGTTGGGCAAAGCGTGTGTCATCATCGCCGCAAGGTCAAGCAAGACTGTCTGATCTCCCGCGTGCGGGCCGGCCGTGCACAGCTGTGACTCCTGCAATGGCGGAGCGTGCGAACACACTCGTTCGAGATGATCGACGGATCACCATCAAACAACTCAGTGCTCAACTTGACATCTCTGTTGGTAGTGCTGTCACAATTGTTCACCAGTTGGGATATTCAAAGGTTTGTTCCCGCTGGGTCTCTCGTTGTCTAACCAAACACCATAAAGAGCAAAGGAGAACCATCTGTGCGGAATTGCTTGCTCGTCATATGGCTGAGGGTGACAATTTCTTGTCAAAGATTGTTACAGGCGATGAAACATGGGTTCATCACTTCGAACCTGAAACAAAACGGCAATCAATGGAGTGGCGCCACACCCACTCCCCTACCAAGAAAAAGTTTAAAGCCATACCCTCAGCCGGTAAAGTCATGGTTACAGTCTTCTGGGACGCTGAAGGGGTTATTCTGTTCGATGTCCTTCCCCACGGTCAAACGATCAACTCTGAAGTGTATTGTGCTACTCTTCAGAAATTGAAGAAACGACTTCAGCGTGTTCGTAGGCACAAAAATCTGAACGAACTTCTCCTTCTTCATGACAACGCAAGACCTCACACAAGTCTTCGCACCCGAGAGGAGCTCACAAAACTTCAGTGGACTGTTCTTCCTCATGCACCCTACAGCCCCGATCTCGCACCGTCGGATTTCCATATGTTTGGCCCAATGAAGGACGCAATCCGTGGGAGGCACTACGCGGATGATGAAGAAGTTATTGATGCAGTACGACGTTGGCTCCGACATCGACCAGTGGAATGGTACCGTGCAGGCATACAGGCCCTCATTTCAAGGTGGCGTAAGGCCGTAGCATTGAATGGAGATTACGTTGAAAAATAGTGTTGTGTAGCTAAAAGATTGGGGAATAACCTGGTGTATTTCAATGCTGAATAAAACAACCCCTGTTTCAGAAAAAAAAATGTGTTGCATTACTTATTGAACTGCCCTCGTATTATACTCCATTGGATGACTGGTGCAGAGACAATGTTCTGCAATGACGGAGTGTCTCAGCTGTTATAAGCGTGTGTGACGCTTATGCTCAGTAATCCAATCCTCCGTAGTCCTGATACTCTAACCAATATGTGATATTCTGCAACATCTAGGAATATGGTAGACACCCTCCTTACGCAAACCAATGTATTCTTTACGGAACCTAAAAGGACGCTAATCGCAGATGGTGGTCGAAAAATGCATTTCGCGTCATATTTCCGAAAAATACGACTAATCCTGTTAGAACTGCTCCCTGCGTAATGGAAAAAGACCGTAAGTTTTAGTGTCACGTAAGTGTTGCCGTCAACCTTGTATAAACATCACTATCGATATCCTGATAGGTAGTTGGAGTGGTAATATGACAGATTAAGTTACCAGTGTCTGTGTAGAACAGGTTTACATGTGTGCCAACATTTTGTTCAGTACGTGTTCACAATGAATGTCGAAAAGCGTGGTTTCGAAACATCCAAAATGGCCATTCCTACTGCAATGGGCTTAGCAAAGCTTACACTAAGCCTCTTCAGTTGAATGCAGATTAAATTTTCATGAAAAGTTATACTTCATTGAATATTTGATTTGGTAGTTTCATGTCTTCCTTCCCAGAATGTTGCTAGTCTTAGTTTTCTCAAATGCACTATTATTCGTCAGTTTGAAAGAGTTCTTTCGAAATCTTTGCTTGCATTCACGCAGTTCCGTTCTTAAATCTCAGTGTGTGGCATCGTTCAGGGTGCCTGTCTAAACGATAATATTCAATGAACCTTTTTAAAACTAGTCCATGTTGTAAGCAGTGTTACAAATTACTTCAATGAATAACATATTTTACCTTATCGTACAAATCCGAGATTAATTTCTGCTTTCGAATGAAAATAGTGAATACTCTCGGAATTTTCGAGTTCCATCTCTAAAATGTATCATACGTCGGAATCGTCTGGCATGTCTCCAGCCACAAAAATTTCGTCACTATCGGGACAAAGCCTTACGAAATTCTACGCCGAAAATACTATAATATCAACCAGCTGTATAGGCTGTTGATAGTCTTGTTGTACACAGATCCACAGCCTCGATGTATTTTTCAAAATTCAGATGAAAAATAAGACTCAATTGTGACTCATATGGGCATAAGGAGACACGTAAGCTGTTGCCTCCACTACAGACTGACGTGATGTACGGAGTAATATTGAATGCAGATTATGTGAACGGTATTGTTAGGACAAGGCATGCTAAGGAATGAGATAAGTCTAGTAATCCCGGGTGGAGCAAAGTGTGGAGGTAACAAGGAACAAGGTTATATTTAAATGTAATTTTAACTCTGTTAAAAACCAGCCAGTGTAATTAGCTTTACGCTTAGTAATGAGGAAATGAAAATTTCAGATATGGTCTTGAAGTATGACCTTAAACCTAAACTCAGTAACAGCGAAACCAACAAAGTTATTGCAAATACGAATAGGCACTACATATGACACAATTACCCTTATGTGAACACAATAACATTACCAATAAAGCAGCAATGTTAATGAGGAACAGTTAAACGTGATAAACATGGCATGCAATTCCACAATACCAGGGCGAACACAGTATGTGAAATCTGTAAGAAATCTGATAGACGATAATGCCATAATAGTCAAGGGTGACAATAGAAATATACTTGTCTAAAGGGAGTAAAATAATTACTTAGTTAAAGTAGATTTCTTTTGTAAAAAGGAGCTTGTTAAACTCACCAGTAATCATGTTAACAGGTGTAATAAAGTAATATACAGAGCGATAAAACAATGTAATTTCATTTCTTCTGAAAAAGAGAGTAGAAAATGTATCATCATGTATTATCGTGATATCTACACTGAGGGCTCGACCTGAAATTCTCATGGTAAATAATACAATCCAGCCTATAGTGAATCTTATAGATAACTAGACATGTATTGTGAGCAAAACTCTCGTCGTCCTGACTGAGAAAAACAGTTAGTTCCACAGATCATTTGAACGATCCTTTTATAGAAATGATGTGGGAAGTGTGAGTTTACAGGATCCGGCTATGTATACATGATAACTGTTAGCATTAATCAACGCATGTCCGCTGCCCGGTATCTGAGTGGTCAGCGCGACAGAACGTCAATCCTAAGGGCCCGGGTTCGATTCCCGGCTGGGTCGGAGATTTTCTCCGCCCAGGGACTGGATGTTGTGTTGTCCTGATCATCATCATTTCATCCTCATCGACGCGCAAGTCGCCGAAGTGGCGTCAAATCGAAAGACTTGCACTCGGCGAACGGTATACCCGACGGGAAGCCCTATTCACACATTTTTTTTAATCACCGCATCATCATTTTGTTTATACTATTCATCTGCAATTAACATAATTTCACTGGTTTTGTAGGGATAAATGATTTAAATTAGATTTAAGGTTTGCTTCGCTATCTGTCAGACATTTTATGCCACTGGACAAATGACAAAAATTTTTATTGCTGAATGTTGAACTCCCCTCTGAGTCACTGACAGCTTTAACAATGGGTGATAAGCATAATTTTTCCCTCTAGTGTTGAAGTATGTACATCACCGTTGTTTTCAAATTGTGATGGATTATTTATGACGAATTTCACTATCGAATGTATGTCTAGCTCGTTGAAGAGGTACCTACAGGACGTCGGTGGGTGAACATCACATACTATTCTTACTCACTTTTTTGCAATCAGTACTTTCTTTCTAAGTGATGAGGTACATCTGGAAATTATTCTGTAAGACATTATTGAACAGAAATAAGCAAAATATATCAGGTGGCTGGTACGTTTATTTCCAAGATTAGCAATTATACGAAGAGCAAAAGTAGCCAAACTTCTCTGAGTAGCTCAGTAATATGCTTCTTCCCTTTCAAGTATTCAGCAACAAGTACACCCAAACATTTGGAGCATTCTACCCTTCTTAGTTACTGGTGTTCATGTGCTGAATCAGTTGCTGGTATGACTCTATTTGTTGTATGGAAATGAATCTAGTGTGTTTTGACAAAATTTCTATGGAAACAGCATTTACTAACTCTTCTGTTGCTTTCCTTCTAATGTGATTTATTAGAATACTACTATCTCTGCAAAATGTACCTGTTCTGATTGTTGAATGTTGAATGGAAAGTCGTTCACATGTGCATAAGAAATGCTGGTGGAGCCAAAATCGTTCTTTAAAGGACTCTCTTTGTGATTTTACGCCATTCATTCAGATTTTCTACTTTACCGACATGGTCGGAATTATTCAGCACAATCTTTTACATTCTGTTTGTCAAATATCATTCAAACCAGCTGTGTGTAAATCCAATTCCATGAAACCTACGTTTTTCTAAAAGAGTATCATGATCCACGCTACCAAAGGCCTTGGAGAGATCGCGAAAAATAACAACTGGTAACATATTTTTCTTCAAGAGTTTTTACTGTTTTACGAGTGAATGCATAAATAGCATTATCACTTGAACAACCTTTTTGCAATCCAAACTGTGATGTACTAAGTAAACTGTTTCCAATTAAGTATGTGACAACTCTTGAATACATCACGTTTTCGAATATTTTGGAACAAGATATTAGTAAGGAAATAGAACGACCTTTGCTTAACTCTGTCTTGTCATCTTTCTTAATGAAGTAATTTAACCTATCTAGAAAAATTTCCTGTGTGACTGATGCATTCCGTATATCACTAGGGTATCACTTATTAAGCTTCAACGACCTTTCAGAATTCTGTTTGTAATTCCATCGACCTCATAAAAGTCTTCGTTTTTTAGAATTGTTATTACTGTATTAATTTCAGTTATGGATGCTGGTGCTACTTCCGATTGCTTAAAGTTTTGGGGAATAACGTTTTAAATACATTCTCTTCCTTCATCAACTGAACCATTTAATCCTATATCTGCTGCTACGTTTATAAAAGTGATAGGTAAAAGTACTTGCAGCTTGTTATTAGCCATAACATGGAATCTAGTACACTGACTGGCTGTCTTGTCATAATGTATACATTTCGGCTAAGCGAACGTCGGTTAAAATGTTCAAATGAATTCCTAAGGGACCAATCTCCTGAGGTCATCGGTCCCTAGACTTACACAGTGGTTAAATTAACTTAAACTAACAACACACGCGCCCATCCTCGAGGGAGGACTCGAACCTCCGGTGCGAGGGGCAGCCAATTCGTGACATGGCGCCTCAAACCGCGTGGCCACTCCGCCCGGCGAACGGTGGTTAATATGGGATAGGGCAACCTTGCAAAGAGCGAGAATACTTGTAGATTTTTCTAAATTATGAGTGACGCAAAGCTTAATCTCGGAATGATTAATTTGGTTGGTTAGGTTAGTACTTGTTCCATAGATCATGAATACGACACTTCGTAATGATGTGGAACGTGTCAGGTTAATAAAAGGTGCCTATACAAGATATTACATTACCCAAAATATTACATGACACTTAATATTTGCAATTTTTCTTTTTTTGGTGGGGGTTGGGGAAATTACCCACTAACTATACCCAAAAATTCATCTAATGAGTAGAAGGAGTTGCCGTTAAGAAATTCTTTTAATTTCCTTTTAAATGCTATATGGCTATCTGTCAGGCTTTTGATGCTATTAGGTAAGTGACCAAAGACTTTTGTGGCAGCATAATTTACCCCCTTCTGAGCCAAAGTTGGATTTAACCTTGAGTAGTGAAGATCATTTCTTAGGAAGAGAAATTTGTTAAAATCGAGTATAGATTTAAGTGTCAGGAAGTCGTTTCTGAAAGTATTTGTACGGAGTGTAGCCATGTATGGAAGTGAAACATGGACGATAAATAGTTTGGACAGGAAGATAATAGAAGCTTTCGAAATGTGGTGCTACAGAAGAATGCTGAAGATTAGATGCGTAGATCACATAACTAATGAAGAAGTATTGAATAGGATTGGGGAGAAGAGAAGTTTGTGGTACAACTTGACTAGAAGAAGGGATCGGTTGGTAGGACATGTTCTGAGGCATCAAGGGATCACCAGTTTAGTATTGGAGGGCAGCGTGGAGGGTAAAAATCGTAGAGGGAGACCAAGAGATGAATACACTAAACAGATTCAGAAGGATGTAGGTTGCAGTAGGTACTGGCAGATGAAGGAGCTTGCACAGGATAGAGTAGCATGGAGAGCTGCATCAAACCAGTCTCAGGACTGAAGACCACAACAACATAGTGAAGATCATCCTTTCTCCTAGTGTAGTAGCCATGCACACTGCTATGACTTTTGAATTCGTTCAGATTGTTAGTAACAAATTTCATAAGTGAATATATATATATATATATATATATATATATATATATATATATATATATATATATATGAAGATCTCTAGCTCTTTAAATAAGTGTCTGCAGGATGATCTTGGATGAGCTCCAGCAATTATTCTGATTACACGCTTTTGTGCAATGAACACTCTTTTACTCAATGATGAGTTACCCCAGAACATGATGCCATACGAAAGCAGAAAATGAAAATAGACGTGGTAAGCTAATTTACTCAGATGTATATCGCCAAAATTTGCAATGACCCTAATAGCATTAGCAGCTGAACTCAAACGTTTCAGCAGATCCTCAGTGTTTTTTTTTTTTTTCCAGTCCAACCCCTCATCAATGCATACACCTAGAAATTATGAATATTCTACCTTAGCTACCGATTTCTGATCGAAGTCTATATTTATTAATGGTGTCATTCCATTTACTGTGTGGAACTGTATTACTGTGTTTTGTCAAAGTTTAATGAGGGCCCATTTGCAGAGAACTACTTAATGATTTTCTGAAAGATCATCATTTACAATTTCACCAGTTAGTTCTTGTGTATTGGATGTGATAGCTATACTTGTATCATCGGTAAAAAGTACCAGCTTTGCGTCTTCGTGAATATAGAATGGCAAGTCATTAATATATATTACGCTGTCTGGTCTCCTTCCCCAAAAACAACCAACCAACAATATATATTAAGAACAGCAGAGAACCCAAGACCGAACCTTGCGGCACCCCAATCTTGATTGTTCCACAGTTTGAGAAATCACTAGATTTTTGCATATTATGTGAACTGTTTATTTCAACTTTCTGCACTCTTCCAGTTAGGTATGATTTAAACCATTTGAGCACTGTCCCATTCATACCACAGTACTTGAGCTTATCTAGAAGTATTCCATGATTTAGACAATCAAAAGTTTTTGATAGGTCACAAAAAATCCCAATGGGAGACTTCCGGTTACTCAGAGCATTTAATATCTCATTAGTGAAAGTATATATAGCATTTTCCGTTGAAAAATCCTTCTGAAAACCAAACTGACATTTTGTTAAAACTTTATTTTTATAGAGGTGTGAAGCTACCCTAAAATACATTACTTTTTCAGGAATTTTGGATAAAGCAGTCAGAAGAGAGATGGGGCGGTAGTTGTTGACATCTGACGTATCCCCTTTTTTATGCAGTGGTTTAACAATGGCATACTTCAGCCTATCTGGGAAAATACCTGATTCAGAGAGCTATTACATATGTGGCTAAGAATCCCACTTATTTCTTGAGAACAAGCTTTTATTATCCTGCTGGAAATGCCATCAATTCCATGTGAGCTTTTATTCTTGAGAGAGTTTATTATCTTCCTAATTTCAGAAGGAGAGGTGGGTGGAATTTCAATTGTATCAAATGGTGTGGGTGAGGCCTCTTCCATTAACTGCCTTGCTTCTTCTAATGAACATTTAGATCCTATTTTCTCTACAACATTTAAAAAATGATTATTCAAAATGTTTTCGACTTCTGGCTTGTTGTTTATCAAGTTTCCATTCGCTCTGATGGTGATGCCGTCATCCTGTACTCTTGGTTGCCCTGTCTCCCTTGTAATAATATTCCAAATTGTTTTGATTTTGTTATCAGAAGTATTAATCTCAGACATGATGCACATGCTTCTGGACTTTTTAATAACCTTTCTTAATGTAGCACAGTAGTTTTGATAATATTTGGCTGTTTCTGGGTCATTACTCCTTCTTGTTGTTAGATACAGTTCCCTTTTGTGGTTACAAGATATTTTTATTTCTTTAGTAAGCCAAGGTTTTCTGCATGGTTTCTTATAATTAGCTTTAACTACTTTCTTGGGGAAACAGTTTTCAAATTCTCTTACAAGTGTATCATGAAATAAGTTATGTTTTAAATTAGCATGTAGTTCCCTGTACACCTCATCCCAGTCTAACTGCTGAAGATTTTCTCTGAAAAAGACATTGCTGTATTTATTCTTCATCCCTATCCTATCTGAGCTTATGTTCCGACATAGAATACTTCATAATTTCCTTTAGTTCACGTCTATGGCCATAAGTTTTTTGTCATCGGTCTATAATGACCATCTTCAGATCTGTTTTACAAAAAAATGTCTTAATACACTGGAGAATATTTCGTTGTCCGCTTCCTTTGTTTTCCTTGACTCAAGGGTGAGGTTCGATTCACGTATTTCCATCGCACTGGGCCAAAGGAAATGTTCTAAAATGTAACAACTGCGAAGTCATAGTGATCTATGACTGGCGAATGACCTGGGAGAGTGAAAGATACGCAGACGGAAAAAAACGTAAAGGAACTGAGAGGAAGAATCAACAGCCCGTATGTGTTTTTGTATGTATCCAATAAGTAACTGTCCAAAATGATTACCTGGGATTCTTAGGGGAACAGCCGAGGTATGGTCCTGCGCAAAGTAATCTATTGTGAACTGAGTTATTGGTTGAGACCAGTGTCATGAACTGTACATGCGACTTACATTCCAGGCCCGCAGCAACTTTGCTCCACAGAATTGCAGTCATAACGTACAGGCGGAAGCAATTTGGTGAAACGCATTCAAAGGCGTGCTGCACGATTCGCAAATAAACTGTTTCTGCCAGTTTTACGTAAGCGTCTGGTATTACTACATGAAAATAACAAACTATGATACCCTCGAGAAAAGTACCTGGAAAACTTATAGCTACGAAATTATTTTCTCACGGGCATCATACTATAACGAGGTAACGAGGTGGTTCTATCATGCAAAGACCGACCGTGAGAAATCTAATGACGTTTTGCTGATGTTCTCGTTTAGGCACGCATGATATGTAAATCAGAAATGGAACTGAATGCCACGACTGCTAACTATCATCTGTTTGTCATTAAGTAGATGGAAGTGGCATACTGTATTTTATCATATTATTTACTAATTGATTCTGAACGAATGTACAGAAACGAGACAGCTAGTTGTTACAAGGGAATTCTTGCATCATGTTACGGGTTTAGTCGAGTGAAAGGTTGTCACTTACGATTTTCTATCTTAACTGAGCATGGGAAACGAGATCCACAGAGAGACGATGGAGATGTCATAGTGAAAGCTACGAATGGCAAAGCTGACGCTGCATTATCTATAAGATGTAAAAGATCCGTGTAGAAGTTTTCAAATCGCCTCACATGTTTCGGTACTCC
Source organism: Schistocerca cancellata (assembly GCF_023864275.1). NCBI lineage: Eukaryota > Metazoa > Arthropoda > Insecta > Orthoptera > Acrididae > Schistocerca > Schistocerca cancellata. The sequence goes on along the minus strand of NC_064630.1, from coordinate 100,045,336 downwards.
TCATATAAGCCGCCAAGTGTGAGACGTACGTTGATGATAGTTCAGTATTTCCTTCATTTTTTTCGTCATGTTGACAGTCCTTTTTTTATATCCTTGTACTACTGCAACTAAATGAAATCCTTCTGACTTGTTTGACGCAACTCTCCACGCTAATATATCCTGCGTATCTACAAGTTTACATTACTGCAACCTACATACAGGTGAAACTGCTTACTGTATTCGAGTGTTGCTTCCCTCCACATCTTTTACATCCGACACTTCCCTCAAACCAATGCCTCAAAACGGCCAATCAAACTATGTCTTCTTTTGATCAGATTGAACGACAAATTTTTCACCAATTCAGTTCAGTTCCTCCTCATTAATTATTAGATCTTTCAAGCTCATATACAGCGTTCTTCTGAAGAACCACGTTTAAAAAGTTTGTAATTCTTTCCGGTCTGAGATGTTTATCGTCTACGTTTCACTACTATTTTAAAATACTTGTTAAAATTGAAATATAAGATGTTAACAAAGTTCTCTTTTTCTTACCATTGTCAGCCCGCATTTTATATCCTGTCAAATAAGCCCATCACAAGTTATTTTTCTGCCCAAATGGCGAAACATATTATTACTTTTAGTGTCTCATTTCCTAATGTAATTCCCTCAGCACCACTTGATTTAATTGCACTACACTCAATTACCCTTGTTTTGTTTTTATAACCCATTTTCAGGACACTATCCATTCCGTAAAGAAGCTCTTCTAAAGCCTTTGCAGTCTTTCACAGAATTCCAACGTTATCACACTTTTTAATACTTTTCCCTGAACTTTATTTAATTCCCGTTCCAGATTTCTTCTTGGTTTCCTTCACTGCCTGGTCAACGTACAGATTGAACAACACCGGGAATAGGCCACAACCCTGTCTCGCTCCATCTCAACTGCCGCTTGCTTTTCATGTCCTTCTGCTCTCGTAAACGGTCCACCTTTTTCCAAATTTAAATACATTTTCACCCCTTGTCTCACTGTTACTTCAGAATTTTCAGTCAATGTTACCAGCCGTTTCTCTAAATCTACATCCTGTATTCTAAGACATGTTGTAGGGTCAGTATTGGCTCTAGTGTTCATACATAAACCCAAGATGATCATATCTCACTACTACTACCAGTTTTTCCATTCTTCTCCAAATAGTTCGTGTTAATATGTTGCCACCATGACTTATTAAACGGATAGTTCGATAATATTCAAACCTGTAAACAAATGCCTTTTTGGAATTCGAATTATTACATTCTTCTTTGATATCTAAGAGTATTTCGCTTGTATCGTATGCCTCATTTATCTCAGTATTTCAGGGGGAATAGTTTTGTCTTGGCTGGCTCTCCCAAGAGTCTCAGTAATTCCGAGAGAATGTAGCCTGCTTGTTGGTTAATGCCTTGGATCACCTAAGGTGGTAATTATCAGCTCAGGTTTTCGATATTTGTTTCCTTTTCAGTTACTATGATAAATGGCTCGTAGAGTTTCTTAAGCAGCCGTTCTTGTAGTATACCAATATTCAAGAAAGGAAATAGGAGTAATCCATTTAATTACAGGCCCATATCAATGATCTCAATTTGCAGTAGGATTTTGGAGCATATACTGTACTGGAACATTATGAATCACCTTGAAGAAAATGACTTATTGATACATAACGAACAGGGATTCAGAAAATATCGTTCTTGTGCAACACAGCTAGCTCTTTATTCCCATGAAGTAATGAGTGCTGTCGACATGGGATCTCAGATCGATTCCATATTCCTATATTTCCGGAAGGCTTTTGATACCGTTCCTCACAAGCGACTATTAATCAAATTGCGTGCATATGGAGTATCGTCTCAGTTGTGTGACTGGATTCGTGATTTCCTCTCAGAGAGGACACAGTACGTAGTGATAGATGGTAAATCATCGAGTAGAACAGAAGTGATATCTCGCTTTCCGCAAGGTAGTGTCATAGGCCCTCAGCTGTTCCTGATTTATATAAATGATCTAGGTGATAATCTGAGCAGCCACCTTAGATTGTTTGCAGACGACGCTGTAATTTACAGTCTAGGAAAATCATCAGACGATCAATTCCAATTACAAAATGATCTAAATAGAATTTCTGTAGTGGCAATTAGCACTAAACAAAGAAAAGTGCGAGGTCATCCACATGGGTACTAAGAGAAATCCGATAAATTTTGGGCATACGATAAATCGCACAAATGTAAGGACTATCAATTCGACTAAATACCTAGGAATTACAATGACGAGCAATTTAAATTGGAAAGATCACATAGATAACATTGTGGGAAGGCGAAACAAAGACTGCGCTTTGTTGGCAGAACACTTAGATGATGCGACAAACCCACTAAAGAGACAGCCTTCATTACAGTTGTTCGTCCTCTGCTGGAATATTGCTGCGCGGTATGGGATCCTTACCAGGTATGATTGAAGGAGGACATCGAAAAAGTGCAAAGAAGGACAGCTCGTTTCGTGTTATCGCGCAATAGGCGTGAAAGTGTCACTGATATGATACGCGAGTTGGGGTGGCAGTCACTGAAACAATGGCGGTTTTCTTTTCGGCGAGATCTATTTACGAAATTTCAATCACCAACTTTCTCTTCCGAATGCGTAAATATTTTGTTGACAGCCACCTACGTGGGGAGCACTGATCATCATAATAAAATAAGAGAAATCAGAGGTCGAACGGAGAGATTTAGGTGTTCTTTTTCCCACGCGCCATTCGAGAGTGGAATGGTAGAGAAGTAGTATGAAAATGTTTCGATGAACCCTATGCCAGGCACTTAAGTGTGAACTGCAGAGTAACCATGCAGATGTAGATGTAGATGCGAATCCAGTCGCAGATGCTGGTTTTCATATGAGGGTGATTTAAAATGTTGCGCACACACTGAAGGAACTGATAGAGAACTCGAAATACAACAAATATGTAACAGCAACAAATGGTAATTTTATCTTGGAACTCTTTAATTGGTCCGTGTTTGCATACCAAAACAACAACACGTACCACTTTCGTTTTTTTATTTATTTATTCCCAAACTAGTTTCATCGAGGAATATCAGTGGGTTCTTTGATTCTAAAACATGCAGAAATAGCATCGTTATAAAACGTTGTAAAACAATATTAGATGTGTACTGTTTGATTTTAAATATTATTTTCTGTGACACAAGTGATAATGTTTTATAATGTTTTATAACTATGCTATTTCTCCATGTTTTAAAATCAAATAACCCACTGATGATGGCGACATTTGTCGCTGAAACTAGTTTGGGAATAAATAAACAAATAAAAAATTGTTCTGCATCAAGGTGGACCCACAATTCCCTTACTGTAGGAACTAATGGTCTTGGAAGTAATCCTGAAGAAAGTGCAAGCTTTGAAATGTTAGCGACAAGAACAATCAATTCCCACGCTCCTTATATTCAGCAAAGATACTGTCTGTTTAGTCAACACTGTTGCACATTACAGAAGGTGCAAAAAACAGCAAGCATCGCGTCCAGTACGGTCTTAACATCTTCGTAGAAAATTTTAGTTCACTATACCAAGTACAACAGGCTCCACACGAACCCTATTACACATTGCAAACACTCTGAGGAAAAATGTTTCTTCGTCGGCAACTGGTGCTACGCACACGAGGCTTCTGATAATGTTCTCACAGAAAATATCATGAGGCCTGCGATGAGAGGTGCGAGGTGGCCATGCAATTGGATTTCCCTTTCCGATGGTGTGCAGGGAATGGACAAAGATATACAAACACCAAGAAACACAGCACATTACAGCGCCTGAAAAACAATTGACATTCAAAACAGCTTCCAGTCCTCTTGGAATGGATACATACAGGGCGTGTATGGTTTTCATAGACTACAAAGGTCAATAATATTGTGGACTGATAAGGTAAGGAATGACGAGGTTCTTCGCGGTATCGGAGAGGAGACGAATATATGGAAAACACTGACGAGGAGAAGGGACAGGATGATAGGACTTCTGTTAAGACATAACTTCCATGATACTGGAGGGAGCTGTAGAGGGCAAAAGCTGTAGAGGAAGACAGAAATTGTAATACACCCAACAAACAACTGAGGGCGTGGGCTGCAAGTGCTGCTCAGAAATGAAGAGGTTGGCACAAGAGAGGAATTCGTAACGAGCGTATCAAACCAGTCAGAACACTGATGACTAAAAAAAATTGTGGTCTGGTGATTGTGGTGGCCAGGTGAATTGTGACAATTCATTTTCGTGCTCACGAAACCACTCCTGGAGGATGGGAGCCGTATGAACAGGAGTCCTGTCGTCTTGGGAGACGGCATCACCAATGGGGAACAAACATTTTACCTTGGGATGGATATGATCAGCCAAACTGGTCACATGATCGTTGGGAGTAGTGTGACCCCGCAAAGTACTCATCGGTCCTTGAAATACCACAATATGGTTCCCCACTTCGATACCGAACCCGCTGCCATGTTCCATTCTTGGGACGTAAACTCGGCCAGAAGTTGGTAACAGCGTGAAGCAAGTATAATCCGACCAAACGACTTTCTTCCATTGCTCCCACAATCGAGGTTTTATAGCTTCGGCATCATGTTTTCCATTTGCGACCATGTGCGTCACTGATGAAATGTTTTGGTATGCCAGCTCGCCTTCCAATTCGCTACTTACGGAGCTACCTTCGTTTTGTTTTGGTGTGAGTGTTGTAGTGCTACAATGATGAAAATTAATATTACGACGATGTCAAACCTTATTTTCATGATTTAAAGAAGTATTCATGATATTAAAAATGGAATTATAATGTTATTATTTTCATTTTTGTGCTCAGTGTATCAAAGACTTTCTAGTGCACGGAATAAATTAGCATTGCTTGTACTACGAAACTATATATGATTGTTAAGGGTTAAGCATGTAATAATTCGATGTAAGACATTTTGTTGGGTCTGAATTTTGTTCTCGTACTGGTCGGTAGAGAAGGAAAAGTTCCTTAATCGATGTGAAGGTATAAAGGCTGTAAAAAGGAGAGAGACGGAAGGTAAATATAAGTTATTCAAAACAAATATCTCTAAAGTGTAACGTCTTGTGATTTCCTATAACTAAAAATTGCAAGGTCTAATCTGAGCTTGTCCTGAATAACAGCGAAGAACATTTATGTTATCATATATTTTCTTCGTTTGATCACGGTTGTGATTCGCATGTTTCTTTTTGTTGCGCGACGTGTTATGAATATTTTCATTATACGCGTAAAAGTGCACACAGCTTTAATCGAACCTGCGTCTTTCGCAAACGATAACTTTTAATCAGTACAATTACGCGAATACCGTCTAAATCGCAGCCGTGATCGCGAAAGTGTTTCCTGGACCAAATAATTCTTATAAAATGTGTATTCTCCAAAGCGAGCAGCATTGCACTATCGCTGACTCGCAACAATCGAAAGAGTAAAAACAGTGCTTAAATAAAATTGCCACCTTTTAATAATTATTATTATACCATTAAATAAATAAATAGCAATTCAGTGGCTATCCAATCAATAAACAGAGAGGGCAATTCAGTGTGACATTTAGTTCTGCAGTGGCTTTTGTAGCTGTTGTCTTCTTATTTTTAGTCACAATCGCATTCAATGATGGGCTGTCACAATCATTCAATACATATTTCCCTCTGCGTTGTGACTTTGCGGAAGATGTTTCTCCTCCGCTTTCCCTCTATGTGATGTGAATCTTCGATACGGTTCCCCTTGAAACACCAATCGATTCGGCTACCTTGGTTATGGAAACACCAGCCTCTAGAGCACCAGCAATTTGCCCAAGTTCGGTTTCTCTTATCTCCGACTTGGAATCGGAAATAAACCTACTGTCACGTGGGCAGATACAACAGCGCACCTGCAAGCGTGACTAGCATATGGATTTGTGTTCAAGCATGAATTTCTCGTAGTGTTCCCATATTATTATCCAGTACCTGTATGTGGCACAGCGTACGTCACGCACTTGCGCAGAAAAGTATGCAGGTGCTCCGGTTAGTCGCATCCACATATGACGGCTCATTTTAAATGATGCATCCTCTAACAGTTACTGAACTCACTTCGGTGTGCTTTGATTGTCCTTATTGTCTCTGGTATTCCAAAACTTTCACTGGCCCAGGATTATTTGGAAGACAATAAGTACTTGTTAAGTTGTATTTCGACTCCTCTATGAGCGCCTTCAATTTGTTCGCACCCTTTTGAATCACTCTGTGTACTGAGTTGTTTACGAGCACGTGATGTCCTTTGTTATGGCATTAGGGTAAGGGACATGAAAAAAACACGTGTGAGAGTTTGGCAGCAACGGAATTCTCTTTTACAACACTAATAACATCTTATTAACACCCTTTAACGATATTCAAGAGAATTTGTTTTGCTTAAAAAGAAAGTAGGCTTGATGATAAAGTATTGTTTGCAGAAATTACAAAACCGTTAAGGGGGGTAGGACGTCAAACGGGCCTACTTGGAGCAGGAGAGGCACCACAGGACATTTTAATTTCCACTGTCTATACTTTTACAAGTAAATTCATAAAAGTTTCTCAGCATGACCAGGAGGGATTCAGGATTCACACTCGTAGCAGTGGGAATTTTAAAAACATGTGAAATTTCATCATTTTTTCACTTACTATTGGCTGCATTTGTTGCTATAGGTACACTTTTCTTCATAAGTAAGAGAGACTGTTCCACAAATTTTGCACAGCATACAAACCATACTTACAGGTGTCTGAAACTCTAGAATCTATTTAATTTATGAAAAAATGAATGAGCTGTTACGTTTTAAACTTTATGATTAGAAAAATATCAAATTTTGTAGTTAATTATCTCAATTTTTATCACAGTTTTTAATAGATTTGGAAAATTCTAGAGTTTCATACACCTGTAAGTATGGTTTGTATGCTGTGCAAAATTCATCAAAGAATCTCTCTTACTTGTGAAGAAAAATGTACCTATAGCAACAAATGCAGCCAACAGTGAGTGAAAAAATGATGAAATTTCATATCTAAAAAAAAATTATTTTGCTATGTTTTTGCACTTCCACTGCTATGAGTGTGAATCTTGAATCCTTCCTGGTCATGCAGACAAAGTTTTATGAATTTATTCGTAAAAGTATAGACAGTAGAAAATAAAATGTCCTGTGATGCCTTCCTGCTCCAAGTCGGCCCGCTTGACGTCCTACCCCCCTTAAAGAAGAAGATAAATGATGAAGCAGTTACATGAGATAGTGATCGATTTATGACACGTAAATGATTAGAATTGTAGAGCGATACTGGAAGCATGGACTGACGTAGAGCCTCTGCCGCCTGACTTTTGGCAAGTGTTAGTACTGTTGTGTTAATAATGTGAGTGGTTTACTTGGCGATATATCGAAATCGTCACTTGCGTAATTGTAACGCTGTACCTTTATTAAAGGTTTTCGACGGCGTGTCCAACAAAGAAATCGATGATGTAACACATTTCAACGTTCACAGCCAAACTAACAGTAGGAACTGTCAGGAAATATTCCAAACATGTGGCTGAATCCGCGAGAGGGACGTCCTTTCGTTTGTACTATTGCCATGCAAACAGCAAACAATTCCTCTGTTTTTGTAGACTTCGGCCTCAATTTTAGCGAAGTGTATCACTACAATACTCCAATACGATCCTATGGAAAACACTAATATTCGCCACAAGTAGGCCAGGTGAAACCAATAGCGCGAAAGTAGGTAAGGAAGTTGAGTTTCTATGCCGTGAAGACAGTCTGGGCAAAAGAGACAAAACGTCATCAGTTGGATGAGATTCGCGAAGGTAAACAGTTGTCGCTCCTTCGTCTCCAAAGATATACGTCAACGAGACTAATGTTGCGTCTTCTTGTTATTTTTCGAAAGTTCAGGCTTCAAGCTTGCCATGTTATTTTTAATTGGGAGCATTTTGACTAATTTGATCTAGCACTCTATCTATTGTTATATTGTGGTAAAGCTGTCACCTCTAAATACAGTAAGCATCATAGAAAAGATGAAATTGAATGCGAGAAGGGGAACACACTGTTAGTGCAGTACATTCGAAAAGCCATTTGATTCGTGGATTTACCTCTACAGTTACATCCACGCTCAGCAAACCGCTGTGAACTGCGAAGTACGGAAAGAATGTGTAATTGCCTCGGTGCATGCGGTAGACAGTTTAATACATGTATGATGCTGTAACATATTCCTGACTACTCACTTCAAGCTGGTTCTTGAAACTTCGTAAATGCGTCTTCGCAGGATCGTTTACCTGTATCATCAAGCGTCTGCCACTTGAGGATTCTCAGCATTTCAGTGACAAATTCCCATTGGTCAACTGACCTTCTCTGTATATCCTCTGTTAGACCTATTTGGTAGAGATTCTACACACCAGAGCAGTATTCTAGCATGGATCACACAGTCCTCTTTAGGGACTGGCTGCATTTTCCCCGGATCATATCAGTGAATCGATGGCCACCACGTTTTCTACAGATGTCATCCTCTGTGATCATACCATTTCGTATCTTCACAAATGGCTTCATCCAGGTATTTATAGGTGTTGACTGAATTCAGTTGCGACCTTTTGGTGCTGCAGTCGTAGGACACTGCTTTTATGATTTTTATGAAGTGCAAAATTGAGATTTCTGTACACCTGAAGCAAGTTCCAATGCAAGAGTCGGGATATGTCTGAATATTTGGTCAGCTTTTTCAGTTCATTATAGCAGTCCCATGCTTCTTTACAGAGCGTAGGGGAACGATGCGGTAGACCCGCACCGCCTTACTAGGCAAGGTCCTAGTGGAGGTGGTTTAAAAAAAAAAATTATAGCAGTAATCCGACGGTCTCGCTATGGGAAATCCCTTAGCTGGTATTCTTGCTGGTATTTTCAACAACTCTCTAGAAGAAAAGTTTTTTAACTGTTTTTCAGCTACAGCACTAGGCATTCTCTCCTATTTCAGATACGTTGATGATATTTTAGTCATCTGCGAGGGACCTGCTGATGGCATTGACCGTATTTTCGATTTCTGCAATGAACCTCATGAGAAAATATCTTTGACCATCGAACTGGAAAACGAGGCCGGCCAATTAAACTTTCTTGATTTGACGCTTACAGTAGAAGAAAATAAAATCTCATTCAATATTTTTCGTAAGGAAACATAACTGATCAGATCGAACGTGCGTCTTCCATGCATTCACAATGTCATAAAAACGCTTTCATTCACTCTGCTGTTCTCCGAGCTACTTCTGTTCCATTCTCGAAAGACAGATTCAATGGTGGAATCAACTTACTCAAAATGATAGCAATTAATAACGAATATGAACCTGGCATAGTAGATGACATCCTTAAAACGAAAACTGTCAAGAGTTACTATTCTCGGCACCTCTATCATCGAATGTGAGCCCAAAAAAATATTTTTCTATTCTTTTCTTGGGGCCCATCTCCTATTAGATCCAACGCCTTCTTCGTAATAAATACAACTGCAATGGTGTAATTAAGCTGACGCTGTTCCGAACGCTGCACTGTGGGATGTGTACATCGCAGTACGCTGAAACATCGTAGGTATGTTCAGTAATCGTTGCGCTCGCCGAGGTGCTGAATGAAAATATTAGTTCCACTTTCTGGCACCAGGCGAAACTATGACACTGTTAGCAGTCAGAATGTGAAATGTTTCCTGTTTTCACTTCGGTATGCTGTTTGTCGCTTGGCGATAACTGTTAATTTCTTTAGTGAAGTGACTGTTGGTGTAAAGGATTAATAAGGTTAAAAGTTTCCCGTATGAGACGCAACGGCTGTTGAGAAGAGAGACCCTGGATTGCTGGTAAAGTTGTTCTATCACAACGTCAACAATAGCAGCGCTGCATTGCGGGAATATCGCCGACAGAAACAGCTGCGAGGAGGCCACATGTCAATAAATGGGCTGAGGAATATGATGAAGAGATGTGAAGAACCAAGCGACTTACGTGGTGTAGCAGGGAGAGGCAGGCGGTCTAATCCCACTTACTAATGAAGTATCTGTAGCAACAGCCGGGCATGCAGCTCATGGCTCAATTCGTGCAGCCAGTGCTCGACTTGTGTTACCGGAATTCTCTCTCGCCTGGTCGACAGCTCAAATTATATTGCGGCGCATTTTAACAGTGGTATCCCTACACTCTACAGCAGGGCCGGCCAGAAATTCTGCACGCGTGCGGTGCTCTTGCACATGTGCAACTTACGGGTCACAGCGTGCACGCCGCAGCCGTCAGCGTTCAGGTAGTGCATGTTTCTACGCACAGATGTCGCTCCTCTGTTACACAAAGTGCGTCATCGACACCTCGTATGTATATCACAACCTGGGCTGTATCTGTAAACATCGTGTTGTTTCATCGAGCGCAACAGAGAAAGCAACAAAGTCTTTAGCCTTATTTATTAGCTACCTGTGCAGATCGCCGGCCATAGCACTGATACGTCTTGTCACTGTTTGTTTGGATAGACTGATTTCTTGAAACCTTCTAACGTTCGTGGGACACACAAGTTTTGCAGCATCAATCAGACACCCTTTCACAAACTCCCCTTCGGAAAAGGGTTTCCCAGATTGTGCAATTCTTAATGCGATTTTAAAACTTGCTCGCAGTGAAGATTTAGTATGGTTGTCACTCTGGAAAATTGAAAACAGTACATTGTACAGCGTATAGTAAAACAGACATAAATGTAACACAAGAAACTAAGAGTTCAGGAAGTATCAGTTACTTTGACATACAGTAAAATCGATTTGATGTGTCTCATCCATTTTCTGAAGGACATTTAATTTTGCTTGCCGTTCATCACTCTTGAGTACACTACACTCGTCTTTGAGATATGTATTGTAATGTCTTTCAATTGAAAACTTACACTGGACGCCTATTATTCGGCGGCACAGCAAACACTGTGAGTTTTCACCAACGGCAACAAAAAAAAATTGCAGTTCCTAGTCATTTTTAAACGACTGAGAACATAGATCTCCCGTCTTTTGCTTTTTCACAGTACCTGCCATTTCTCAGTACTTCGCTGTTAAGGTTACGGTCACAAGGGGTAAACAAGACTGGGTATGTTGCGCTCTTGCTTGCACCACATAAACAGGGAAGTGGAGCCGCCGCCGTTCATTTAGGACACATGTCTAATAACAGATGTCGCTGTCGCTCGCTGTCGCACACGTGCGCACATGTGCAGCACTTTCGCACGTCTGCACACTGTGCAGCGTTTGGCCGGCCCTGCTCTACAGGATTCAGAATGTGCACCAAATGAAGCGTCAAGATCGGCTATAACGCTGCGACTTTACCCTTCTTTTTTTTGATACATATGGAAATGGCTGACAAGTGGCCGGGAATATTCTTTGGATCGACGAGGCACATGTTACTCTGCACAGTGCCGCGAATGCTCAGAACTGTTACAAATAGGATTCTTCTCCGCCACATGTCTAGCACGAACATCCACCTCACTCAACTTCTCTGACTGTATGGTGTGGTTCCACAAGTTCCTCCATTCTCGGTCAGGTTTTCTTCGAGGAGACAAATCCTCACGGGCCTGTTAGGTGTGCAGTGACATATGTCCAGTGACATCTATACGTTATAAGGACCTCCTTATTTAACAGGTAGTTCTAGCTTTGCAAAAACGCAGCTGTGTCCACACCGCTATTTTCATGCAGTGGATGGGGCATACCACATGTCGTTTGGCAGGTGAAAAATTTGCTTCGTCAAAGCTTCGTTAACGACTGCATCATCTCCAGGCAGCCCCCCCCCCCCCCCCCAATCACCCTCCCGCCTCCGACTAAAATCCGTGCGACTTCTGGTGCCGGCTGCTGTGGCCGAGCGGTTCTAGGCGCTTCATGCCGCGACCGTACTGCTGGTACGGTCGCAGGTTCGAATCCTGCCTCGGGCATGGATGTGTGTGATGTCCATAGGTTAGCTAGGTTTAAGTAGTTCTAAGTCTAGGGGACTGATGACCTCAGATGTTAAGTCCCATAGTGCTTAGAGCCATTTGAACCATTTGACTTCTGGTTGTTGGGCTATCTAAAATCGTGTCTGTCAGGGATGTACCTGGAATGTTACTAATATCAAGGACGGAATACGACAACATTTCGCTCTGATTACTACTGATATCCATGGTATGCTGCGAGGAACTGTCGTCCATGTCGTGTTACGGATGAAGCATGTTGCTGAGCCGGGGAGACCATAATACTGAACACGTGGTGTAACTTGTGACCATACTGTAATAAATGTGCCTGAATCTCCATTATCATGTGTTTGATCGTTCCTCCCCTTTTCCTATACCCACACCACATTCTGACTCCTTATAGCGCCATATATTCACCTGGGGGAAGAGAGTAGAACTATTACTTTTGCAGCAAACTACATGAGCGCACCGATTGATGAACATTCCTATGATGTTCAGAGTCCTGCAATTATACAACTTACACTACATCACTCTAAACTCTGTCAGTTTAATTATACTTCTACATGTTACTGTAGTCAGCTAGTGAAAAGGGTGACAGATCAGTCTGATTGTCGCAGTTTTCATGCGTCTGTCCTATTCTCTAGGATAGCAGATAACGCTCTTTTGTAAATCTTTTGTTGAAGTTTCGAGAACATACCTTCACCGAGCAGTCAAGCGGTATATTGCTCCCTCCTACGTATATCTCGCGAAGAGACCACAAGGATAAAATCAGAGATATTAGAGCCCACACGGACGCGTACCGACAATCTTTCTTTCCACGAACAATACGAGACTGTAATGGAAGGGAGAACCGATAGAGGTACTCAAAGTACTCTCCGCCACACACCGTCAGGTGGCTTTCCGGAGTATGAATGTAGATGCAGACGTAGATCTGGTGGCAAGTCTGTTTCATTAATGTGAGGTTCTCATTTTTACAATCCGAGCTTGTGTTTTTCCTTAGTGCTGAAGGTTTGGCCTCGTGTCATACAGTACTCTACCAAACTCTGGGCACTTGTTTGATCATCTGTTTCTTCCACATTGGCGTCCACTGCTGCAGAACGAAATATTCGTTCCTGAAACAAACCTTAGGATGTGTAAATGTGGACCTTCTCAACGTATACTATTAATGAAAAGTTTCCGGGATACCAGTCAGGTGGCAGTAGTAAAATACCGTGATGTTTCGAGGAGTACCGTACTTACCATCTGACGAAGTGTCGCAATACCGCGGATGTCGAAACACACTGAAGCGCGAAAGAAACCGGTGTAGGCAAGTATTTAAATTCAGAGATATGTAAACAGGCAGAATACGGTGCTGGGGTCGGAACTCCCATACAAGACAAGTGTCTGGCGGCAGTTGTTAAATCGGTTGCTACTACTACAGTGGCAGGTTATCACGGTGTGAGTGAGTTTGAACGTGGTGCTATAGTCGGCGCACGAGCGATGGGACATAGCATCTCCGAGGTAGCGACGAACTGGCGATTTTCCCGTACGATCATTTCAACAGTGTACCACGAATATCAGGAACCAGGTAAAACATCTAATCTCCGACATCGCTGCGGCCGATAAAAAATCCTTCAAGAACGGGACCAATGACGACTGAAGAGAATCGTTCAACGTGACAGAAGTGCAACCATTCCCCAAACTGTTGCAGATTTCGATACTGGGCCATCAACAAGTGTCAGCGTGCGAACCATTCAACGAAAGATCATCCATACGGGATTTCGGAGCCGACACAAAGCTTTACGCCTCACCTGGGCCCGTCAACACCGACGTTGGACTGTTGCTGACTGGAAACATGTACCCTGGTCGGACGAGTCTCGTTTAAAACTGTATCGAGCGGATGGACGTGTACAGTTATGGAGACAAACTCACGAATCCATGGACCCTGCATGTCAGCAGGGGACTGCGAGGCTCTGTAATGGTGTGGAGCGTGCGTGTGCAATTGGGGTAATATGGGATTCCTGGTACGTCTAAAAACGACACTGATAGGTGACAAGTACGTAAGCATCCTGTCTGATTACCTGCATCCATTCATGTTCGTTGTGCATTCCGACGGACTTGGGCAATTCCAGCAGGACAATGCGACACCCCACACGTCCAGAATTGCGACAGAGTGGCTCCAAAAACGCCCTTCTTAGTGTAAACACTTCCGCTTGCCACCAAACTCCACAGACATGAACATTATTGAGCCTATCTGGGATGCCTTGCAACGTGCTGTTCAGAAAAGATCTCCACCCGCTGTTACTCTTACGGATTTATAGACAGCCCCACAGAATTCATGGTGTCAGTTCCCTCCAGCACTACTTCAGACATTGGTCGAGTCCATGCCACGTCGTATTGCGGCATTTCACGTGCTCGCGTGGCTCCTACACGATGTTAGGCAGGTGTACCAGTTTCTTAGGCTCTTCGCTGTATTTATACTGCTGGTGCGCCCGCTGCACCTGGCTGCGATTAGCCTGGGGAGGGAGGTGAGTTTGCAATGATGGGAGCAGCGGATGGCAGCGGAGGCTGCGTTCGAACCTCTGTCTGAGCGTTCCGGACGCCTCTTGGTTGTTGGGCGGTGCTGGGAGCGCTTTCATCGTATTCCACGCCGAAATAAGTTAGTATCTTTGGTCGCTATTGATCAGATTATCTTGAATATTTATTTATAGGGATTCCTTTGTACTGCTGATTCAGTTGCAGTTTGGTCGGTCTAGCAGCTAGGTGTTCTGAAAATCAAAAGTGTGGACTTCATTGATGCCATGCCCAGACATCGCTGATTTCTCTGTGTGTCGCAATCGTACGTGCCTCATTTGTTCCTTGCAGTGATTCATAACACAGCGCTGCGTTTGCCCGATGTATGGGTGGTTTCATTCACGAGAGGTACTGTATATCCCAGGTATGCTCAGTTTCAGTGGATTTTTCGCAAATCCAAGGTACTCTTTTGTCTTAGGTGCTGGTTGGAAAATTGTTTTATGTTGGATTTTCTAAGCAGCCTAGCAATTTTGGCTGAGAGTGGTTCCAATTAAGGAAGGAAAGCGTCTTTCTTGTTGTTTTTCAATCTCTTTTCCCAATTTGGTGCATCTTTTATTTTCTTAAATGCTCTAATTATCTGCCTAGGCTCTGCATTATACACTTTCCTCAGAAGTGATAACCCGTTTCCGAAGAGGTGAGAAAGTAGGACAGAGGTATTGGGAGCTTGGAAGACGTAAGAGGGATCATTGCCGTGTTTGGATAACTCACATCGAAATAGGAAAGTGTGTGTGTGTGTGTGTGTGTGTATGCCGAATGTCAAGACAAATTTAATTTTCGTATTTTGACATAAAACCACATACACACAAAAAATTGTCGGAAATTTACAGAAATTAGCCACAAGTAATTTGAGAATATTATTTTCTATGTGGAGTAAATGGCCAAGAATACGACAAAAATTGTTAAGGCTGACAGTTCCCGTGAGTGATACGTGTTCTTGTGAGAAAACGATAGGGAGGATGAGAATCCGGAAAAGAATGAACGGTTTCTTGCATCCGCCCCATGAATCATTTTACAGTGTGTTCACCTTGTCTTAACGGACCCAGCAATTAAAACTATTTACTAACGTTACCCTCGAGTATTTTGAAGATTTTATTTGTCAGATACTATCGCTTCCAGAGGGAACGGCGCTAGGCGACGTATCTACTAGTACGTAATTCACTGGTCAGAAGACAAGGTGCCAATTAAGTACCGTATCAAGCGAGTTTCGTGTTTATATATTCATTTGCTTGGATTCCAATATCTTTCACGAAAGATCTTCGCTTCTTATGCAGGGTTACAAGCAACCGGCAGCCACGCAAAGACAGACACTGCCTGGATGGAACATTAAGATAGAAAACGCACGCAACCGTGGCACAGTCTATTGCTAGTTACGGAAGCGCGATCAGCGTCAGCTTAGTGTTGCTTCTGGCTATGACGACACATGTGGCACAGCGGGCAGGTAAGTTTATTGACACGGTGGCATAGTTTCTACTACATGAGGAACATACAAAATGGACATCATTATGAAGAAACAATGGTCATAAAAAAAGAAGAAATTCATGATTGTGATTTGCGCTAAATGTCGTACGACAGAATGTTTGATAGCTATTGTGTCAATACATAGTGTCTCTGATGTTTCATCTGCTGTTGGTATACTCTTTGATTGCAGCAGTCACATTAAAAGTTGCGATGTTTCTAATTCAGAAAACACGAAACTTAAGTGGAGCAGTTTTTTTGGAAAATTAGTCCAACAAAGAAAAAGATCTGTTCCGAACAAAATGGTACCAAAAATCAAAGAAGACCTACGCAGGGAAATTCTAAACATTGTTTTATGTTTACTGAATGAATTTAATTACTTCAAGATAATTATCCAGAAAAGTAACTTTATCTGTGAGATATTGCATCATTATGAATAGACTGACCCTACAGACAACAGACGATGGAGACAATAACTCGGTTCAATGAGAACTCTCGTACCACAAAAGTTGAACTCAGTTGACAGGTCATTTGTGTTTCACACCATTGTTTTAATATAACTTGTCACCGTAAATAGAACAGGCAAAAAAAAAAAAAAAGGAATGACCGACAACAGTCACCACATATTTTTCACATAAATTATACATATCAGCTACTTAAGGTAGATTTAAATAATCAACTGTTCATTTAATGTAACTTACACTTTGCTTTCTATGCTTTACTTCTGATGTATATTTTGGAATCGCAATGCATAGTTCTCATTTTAAGCACGAATTACATAATATACACACATCAAAAAAAGTTTTACATCACCCTGATTCCCAGAACTCCAGAAGATAGGCGTTGACTGTGGATATTGTAACATAGACATAGTGCCTTTGACTGTTCAGAGGTGTCACTAAACCATGTAAACAACCATGCATGAGCAGTGCCTATTAGACGGAGGGGGTCCGACAGTTCCAGTCATTCTGCCATGAAGGAGGTACACGACTCGTGTCGTCTGTAGGATTGGCATCACATTCTCTTCACCGATGAGTGACGCATATGCCTTCAACCAGACAATCGTCAGAGACGTATACGGAGGCAACCCGGTTAGGATGAAAGCCTTAGACACACTGTCCAGCGCGTGGAGGAAGGTGGAGGCTCCCTGCTGTTTTGGGGTGGTATTAAGTTGTGCTTACCTACGCTGCTACTGGTCATGAAAGGCGCCATAACGGCAGTACGATACGCGAATGCCATCCTTCGACCGATAGTGCAACCATATCGCAGCATATTGGCGAAGCATTAGTCTTCATGGACGACAATTCGCGCCCCCATCGTGCACATCTTGTGAATGACATCCTTTAGGATAACGACGTCGCTCGACTAGTGTGGCTAGCATGTTCTCCATACATGAACCCTATCGAGCATTCCTGGGATAGATTGAAAGGGGCTGTTTATGAACGACGTGACCCACCAACCACTCTGAGGGAACTACGCCTATTCGACAATCTGGACCAACAGTGCTTTGGTGAACTGGTGAGCAGTACGCCACGACGAATACAGGCATGCATCAATGCAAGAGGAGGTGCTACTGGGCATCAGAGGTACCGATGTGTACAGCAATCTGGTCCACACCTCTGAAGGTCTCGCTGTATGGTGGTACAAGACGCAATGTGTGGTTTTCACGACCAATAAAAAGCGTGGTAATGATGTTTATGTTGATCTCCAATTTCCTGTACAGGTTCCGGAACTCTCGGAACCGAGGTGATGCAAAAACATTTTTGATGTGTGTATTTTGTCTTCTTTGAATCTATTAGGTGTCTACTTACTACAAATTGCTATGTTTTTACTTAACTTTGAAGTTAATTTGATAACCATTTTATCAGTCACTGCTTGAAAACTCACCGCTACAAGAAGGGCAGAAAACTAAATCACAAAAACAACTGTTTGATATCACTGATATTCATCTGTTGTAGACTTTTACAACGTATTCCGGTATCTGTCGTCATGTTTGGACAGAATGATGTCCTCCATGCCAGCCATAATTGATTCCAGAAACATCTGTTGTACTAAACTTAAATCGCGCTCTTGTCACATTTCATTCTGAAAGACGCATATTAACGCAGTCCGGTAGCTGCAGTATTTCCCGTTTTGGGAAACGCAATTTGACTCAGTTGCGCAACCTCACATATTAACGAATGTTCGATTGTAGGGGAATATCAAAGAAATTTGTGACTGGGTTGAGGATATTTTGGTAAGGAGGATGCAGTATGTTATCTCGGAAGGTAGTGTAGAAGTAATTTCAAGCCTTGTCGAGGAAAGTATTTTAGGATCCTTAGTATGAATGTTGCATGTTAATAACCCGGCAAGTAATATAGTAATAAACCGTCGAGCATTTTGCAGGCATGTGTAATAAAGGACTGTCTGATACAAGTTATACAATATTAGCCTAATATTGATAAGATTTTATATTGGAGCAAACATTGTTTTAAATACTGTTACGCGCAAAACGTAGAAAAGCAGTAGTTTCTGATTAAAATTTCTCTGATTCACAGTGGTAATCAGTCAAATCACACATATACCTGAGTTTAACGAAATTCTGGAGGAATGAAGACTCCACAGCATACAGGAGTTGGACAAGAATATGGAAACTGTGAGGAATGCATGCTTAAACATAAGTGCAGATGCTAACCAAGTCTGTTCGTTATGCTTTTGTCTTTGACCACTAACGGCGCTTGCGCAGTGTCCTCAATATAGAAGCGAACTCGAGAAATTGTTCGTGACATCACGTAACACGAAAATTACCAATGATTCCGAAGTTGTTGTGAGAGCAGGCACACACACTTGAAATGTGGTAATGGTAGTGACACACCAAAATCACAATAGTAATCCGTTGTAGTTGCTACATAGTTTATTACAATGAAAAACATTTTAAAATCACAATCACAATAATACAGGAGAGTGCCTTACAAGGCCAGATCGCTTGGACAAATAACAAATAAATTTCTTTAACCGGAACAAGACCCATAGAACTTTAAATCTGAATATGACTAGGTAAATATACTCAGTTAAATCTTTACTTGAATAATACAAACGTCCATACAATTCCCATCAGAACTCTCATTACTTCCAATCAGCTGAGGAATAGACTAAGGGTAAGAACACAGATCTTTTAAGGTTTGGCTAGCCAACTATCGTAAACAAAACTATATACAAATGACTAAAACAATTAAGGAGGTGCTTCAAGTTTACTTACTCAGTTGATTAATCAACAATATTCTTAGAATGATTACAACTAGAACATGACCATACGACAAAACCCCTAAAATGAGGTTGCTTCAATATTACGTGTGAATTAGCGATAGACGCGAGCAGACCAAGGACTCGGGTCAATACGATAGATCCACGAGACACGAAATGACATAGAAATGTACTCAACTTTGCACTGCACCTGAGCTTCAGACGTATAATTCTCCACCGGAAAGATGGAATCACGCAACAGTGACAACATAACCCAAGATGTAAAGGAGAAGACAGGCCTTAAATATTTCTCTGCCTTGGTGATGCTCTGCTCCCAGTATGCTCGCGGCGGCCGCTGCTAATTATCTGTAGCACAACACACATCAACGGCAGACATTATTCTGAGACATAAACTACACAGTCTTATCTAAAGAACAGGTGATCATTACAACTGAATTGAAGCTAATTAGCCTCCGTGAGTTACTTGGCCAATGCCAGACCTTAAACTTTGGTTAACAAATTAGCTAAAAATCATGCCATAAAGTTAAGATGAGCAGAATTATCTCGGCGCACATTTACACGCCAAACTACCGAATGAACTACAAGATAGAATAGAGGACGTATCTCGGCGTGTCTTGAAACGCCAGAGCCAGACTTACTCACTACTCGCTGAACTTGTAGCTATGTCTTTAACCACGCTTCATGTCGGTTGGTTGGGCGTAGCCACACTTCAACTGCCGTCAACATAGTTAGTCACGTCACAGAGGTAAGTGATCAACAACTAAAGCAATTCCAAAGGATTTTTAGTACACTGGCATATTCAGTTAAGCCGCACGCAACCCACCGAAGCAACTCGGCGACTCCAATTCAATTGGCCGGCGTAGCTTAAAACAGACTCGAAGGAGCTTGTCATTCCGACATCTAGGACAACCCAATCACCATGGGCGGTGGATCTGCCCTCACGACTCAACACGCTGTAGACGCTGGCCCTGCTCCTTCGTTGTCCGACTCGTTCTCTTGTCGTCCTACCTACGTACACAGTCCCACATGACTCTCGCTCACCGCCGCAGCAGAGTGCGCCGCTGTCGTTAAATCCGCGCCGCCAAAGATGAGTAGAAGACAAGTACGCATCTAAGTCGACTCAAAGATCAAAATGACGATCGATGGACACTGTCGCCACAAACGCACCAGCTCAACACTTCTTTATATCGTTTATCTCTTCGTGAGGTCTGGACGAATTAATGTATGTGCTTTGTCTCAGAGAGTGCTGGCGTCTGCAATTCATAATTAATGTCCTAATTGTCCAGACATCATCTTTTTAAGAAGGCTGATTTGTCTTACGCGCCTCCCTGTGCGAGTTTTGTGTACGTTCATCCCAGTGCTCGTGGGGTACTGGAATTGTAAACACGTTCTTGCTTTCTAAGGCAGGTAGAATGTATCGTGCCAGGCTTTCGCGTGGCCATTCTTGACGTTCCATCCTAATGGCTGCAGTTGTCCATCAGTTTTCGGCACTTCTCCTTGTCTGCCAGGCTCTTCGCAATGTGTCCATTATTAAATGCGGCGAGGTCGTCCTCTCGCCACCCACATGTGTGGTTGCAGAATGGCTCCAGCGTCAGCGTCTCTGATGCTCGCCACATGAGATCCGGCCTGCTTTCTCCTGGCACTGTGAGTTGGCGAAGGTGACCCACGGCAGTACTATCACACAGCTCCTTGTCATTAGTATTCAATCTTTGATATGAAAGATTGAGAGTCATGGTAAAGTGGCCCATCTATATTCACTTGGACCGTCGCACACATACACGCTTCAAAAAGAAACCAAAATCTTCAATGAATAACTGTAACACTAACACTTCACTTACTAATGTGAGATTTTGCGGGAAAATTACATATTCCGCTGTGCTTTAGCGTGTCAGGCCCAGTCGACTACTTAAATTGCCCTTGATAAATAATACAAGTCATGCACAAATAAACATAAATCATAAACAGTAAACAAAACATGACGAACACAAACTACATTCAACGTGATGATAACGTCACAAATGTACTTAAGACAAATGTAAAATAAACATGTAATCAAGACTGAGACCCAGGACAGGGATCGGCATTCCTTTAACGAAAACACGTGAAAGGGTGGGCCATCTTGATGCTTCATTTATTATTCCCAAAGAAATATTTTTAACTACTAACAGTCCTATCATAAGCCAACTAAGAGTTACCGAGACTCTTGCCGAATTCTTAAAAATAGTAAAGGTTTTTGAATTACTATCACAATGCACATTGAAATTTGCATTCTACATAAAATTATAAGTGGTACTCGAAGAACATATCAAGTGCGCAATACAATGGTCGCCCGATTCCAATGGATTAAATAAACCTGCGACGGTAATCTGACCGCCCGTAACAGGACTTGAATGTAAGTACAACAACCGTTCAATAAAAGATATTAAAATGCATACATCTCCTCTCCAACAGTATGCTCCAGTCCTACTCGAAGGCAAGAAATTAGATACAATACATATAATGTTGGCATCCGAAGTCGATTAGCCACTTCACCACTAGGAGGTACACAATCTCGTTAAATTATCCTTTTATTAACGATACTAGGGAGCGGAAGGCAAATGACGACGCTTTGTTGTCATAAGACAATGTTATTCTGCTCCCCCATAGAAAAGAGGCGGCCAAGCTGGCGAAACGCTACCCACGTGTAGAAACCGAATCAAACAGTAATACCTCACTGATTAGCCACAGGGTTATTACACGTTAATCAAGTAATCAAACTACCACGTCCCTAAAACACTATTAAAATATGAGGGTAATCCCATTTCCTATTTTTTTATAAGTACGTAGACCTGTTTATTTCTACAATCGTTTACATCAGTTTACAGCTTCAACATTTAGCTATTTTTCGACATAATCACAATTTTTATTGGTGCATTTTTGTATACACTGTGGCAGTTTTTGTATGCCCATGTCATACCAGCTCGCCGCCATGCTGTTCAGAAAGTTATGAACCGGTAGTTCAATGTTTCCGTTAAAATTCTGTGAGCGGTGCTTCGGGAAACCTCAGGAACCAACGTGCAGAGATCATCCAGGGCGATCCGCCGATCTTCACGTAAGCTTTGCTCAACCTTCAACACTGTCTCCTCAGAAACTGATGGTCTCCCGCTCCTTTGTTCGTCGTGAATTTCGGTCCGACCAGCTCCAAACTCTCTACACCATTTACGAACATTTCTGACAACCATGCACGAATCACCATATACCTCCGTCAGTTGGCAATGGATTTCAATCGGCGCAGTGCCCTTTGAGATCAGAAACCGAATAACTGCGCGCAATTCGCACTTAGCCGTAACATCCAAAGGGAGATCCATTCTGAACGGCTGCCAAACCGAGACTGAGCGCCTCAGCGCGGTGTGCACATGTTTACACACAGCGCGTGAAGCACTCTTCATAACAGTGTGACCAACTGCCACACAAACAGAGTTCTGTACTTATAAAAAAATAGGAGACCGTACTTTTGGGATTACCCTCGTAAGTGCTCTATTTGCCCAAAGGATTTCATCATACGCCCACCAAGACCTTGCAATAATAGAAACACTGAGTGAATTGCTTTCCCAAAATCACTAAAACTAAGTCCTAATCCGGCAACACCTCCGCCGCGGCAAGATACCAAAAGAAAGACAATAACCACTCAGCTTGAGGCTGGAACTGGAGACCTACAGGAGGGCGTGTGACCCACCAACATGTAGACCTCGTGCGATGACGGAAAAGCCGCCGAAGCAGAAGGAAAACGCTTCCCTGTCCAGGACCAGCAGAACAGCTACGCATCAACCGCTACTGAAACAAAGCTGTCAACATATATACCAAACAGCAAACAAAACTGGTAGAAATTAACATACACAGCAATACATAAACAGTCTATTAAAGATTATTTTCAAGGAAGCCAACTCATCATCATCATCATCATCATCATCATCATTTAAGACTGATTATGCCTTTCAGCGTTCAGTCTGGAGCATAGCCCCCCTTATACAATTCCTCCATGATCCCCTATTCAGTGCTAACATTAGTGCCTCTTCTGATGTTAAACCTATTACTTCAAAATCATTCTTAACCGAATCCAGGTACCTTCTCCTCGGTCTGCCCCGACTCCTCCTACCCTCTACTGCTGAAACCATGAGTCTCTTGGGTAACCTTACTCCTCCCATGCGTGTAACATGACCCCACCATCTAAGCCTGTTTGCCCTGACTGCTACATCTATAGAGTTCATTCCCAGTTTTTCTTTGATTTCCTCATTGTGGACACCCTCCTGCCATTGTTCCCATCTACTAGTACCTGCAATCATCCTAGCTACTTTCATATCCGTAACCTCAACCTTGTTGATAAGGTAACCTGAATCCACCCAGCTTTCGCTCCCATACAACAAAGTTGGTCGAAAGATTGAACGGTGCACAGATAACTTAGTCTTGGTACTGACTTCCTTCTTGCAGAAGAGAGTAGATCGTAGCTGAGCGCTCACTGCATTAGCTTTGCTACACCTCGCTTCCAGTTCTTTCACTATGTGGCCATCCTGTGAGAATATGCATCCTAAGTACCTGTTCTAACTTTGTTCCTCCTATTTGGCACTCAATCCGTTTATATTTCTTTCCCACTGACATTACTTTCGTTTTGGAGATGCTAATCTTCATACCATAGTCCTTACATTTCTGATCTAGCTCTGAAATATTACTTTGCAAACTTTCAATCGAATCTGCCATCACAACTAAGTCACCCGCATATGCAAGACTGCTTATTTTGTGTTCACATATCTTAATCTCACCCAGCCAGTCTATTGTTTTCAACATATGATCCATAAATAATATAAACAACAGTGGAGACAGGTTGCAGCTTTGTCTTACCCCTGAAACTACTCTGAACCATGAACTCAACTTACCGTCAACTCTAACTGCTGCCTGACTATCCATGTAAAGAACTTTAATTGCTTGCAAAAGTTTGCCTCCTATTCCATAATCTTTTAGAACAGACAATAACCTCCTCCTAGGAACCCGGTCATATGCCTTTTCTAGATCTATAAAGCATAGATACAATTCCCTGATCCACTCATAACACTTCTCCATTATTTGCCGTAAGCTGAAGATCTGGTCCTGACAACCTCTAAGAGGCCTAAACCCACACTGATTTTCATCCAATTGGTCCTCAACTAATACTCTCACTTTCCTTTCAACAATACCTGAGAAGATTTTACCCACAACGCTGATTAAAGAGATACCTCTGTAGTTGTTACAATCTTTTCTGTTTCCATGTTTAAAGATTGGTGTGATTACTGCATTTGTCCAGTCTGATGGAACCTGTCCCGACTCCCAGGCCATTTCAATTATCCTGTATAGCCATTTAAGACCTGACATTCCACTGTATTTGATGAGTTCCGACTTAATTTCATCCACCCCAGCCGCTTTATTGCACTGCAATCTATTGACCATTTTCTCCACTTCCTCAAATGTGATCCTATTTCCATCATCATTCCTATCCCATTCTACATCGAAATCTGAAACATTACTGATCGCATTTTCACCTACATTGAGCAACTCTTCAAAATATTCCCTCCATCTGCCCAAGGCATCCACAGGATTCACCAGCAGTTTTCCTGACCTGTCCAAAATACTTGTCATTTCCTTCTTACCAACTATTAAAATTAAATACAGGAGCGTCCCGCTCAAAACATTGCAAGTTAGGCCGGCCGAAGTGGCCGTGCGGTTAAAGGCGCTGCAGTCTGGAACCGCAAGACCGCAGCGGTCGCAGGTTCGAATCCTGCCTCGGGCATGGATGTTTGTGATGTCCTTAGGTTAGTTAGGTTTAACTAGTTCTAAGTTCTAGGGGACTAATGACCTAAGCAGTTGAGTCCCATAGTGCTCAGAGCCATTTGAACCAACATTGTAAGTTAACCTACCTAGCAATAACAAGAAACAATGTGTGAAGTCATTTAAAAAAATAACTACACAATAATTCAAACAAGATTAAGAAAATCAAGGTGTGCCGCTACTGGAGCCTCTTAGGGACCGATAGACACTGTAATTTGGATACGCATCAAGTGGCAGATGATCAGTTAAAATGTACACCTATAACTCGTAGGGTTCCCAAACACGGAGTAAGAGGGCGTGCAAATACAAGCTTACACACACAGGATCCACACGTGTGTACTTCTGGCTAAGCGGACAGAACTTTAGTTACAGGCCAAATCCAATAACTCGCCCCAGGAAGGACTATAATGTCTACAACAAGCCGAAAGTACTATCAGTAGTATCAAATACACACTTATAACAAACAATGATTTCAAGTACCAGATTAACATGGCAGAACACTAGCTCGGCGCTAATAGAAACCTCCAGACTGACACACACATCTCTATAAGGGGTCACTGCAAGGCATAAAGGAACCGCATTCCTGGTCAGCTCAAACCTCGGCAGAAATAACAATCTTTAAGTATAGTAGTTACTGAACAGTCTTCACACATAATTTCAAATAAATGCCAACGAGGCCAATAGCTTCAGGACTCCAGGTAGGCAACGGATAAAACTGCCCTCCTGCTCGTAGCTGCTAACAATTGTTCAGAACATCTCGATGTGTTCAGCACACCACAACTGACTGATGCACGTCGTAACTAGGTCGCACGCGACGAGAGCCGCTGCTTGCCCGCCAAACTTGCCGGTAGGGACGGTCAACGCCGCAGGTAAAAGCAGGCCCCCACAGCGCAACCATCAACGGTTTCAACTCACTGCAGTGGCCAGGACGCCGAGTAATCAGACACACACGTCCAGCTCCGTATCACACACACCACTCACAACACAGCCCCAGAGGGAACACGTAACGGAGCAAAGATGACATGGCGAGGGGCGGAAACTGTGGAGGTAAGAATAGAGGGAGACGCCGTGACGTCACAGCTGTGAAGCTATGTGAAGCCGAGGATAGCCATCTCAATCCGACCAAAACATTGCTGCTGCACGCTTGTGTGCATAGGCTTGTCGCTCGCTTTTGGAAGGATTTTGCGCTATTATGGTGACTTGTGTGGTGTTCGGATGTACGAATCGTTCTGATTGTGATGCGAAATGGAAGGGATTAACATTTCATGTGTAAGTTGTCTCGTTAAGTGTGATTTTACAACTTCATTGTGAATGAAAGTGTGCTACATCGGTACTTGTACTATAGCGTGTTTTTCTCCTGTATGATTTTAGATTTCCTAAAAATGAAAGTCGGAAAGCTCTGTGGGAGAATGCCGTGAGGAGGAAGAGTTGGCGTGCGTCTAAATGGAGCACTATATGTTCTCAGCATTACCGAGAAGAGGGCATAGACCGAACTTCCCTTTCAACAGTAAGGCTCCGAGAAAATGCTGTACCATCAGTTTTCCCTACACACCCAAAACATTTGCAAAAGGTATGTTAATTCAAAGAATTAAATTCTTAGTTTTCAAGTTCACGTTTCAGTATAATACGTACGTATCGTCGATAATCGAAGTGTTGAGTAACTCACTTTCTCTTCATCATGTACCAAATTAAAAGCTAACACTACATTAACTGTCGTAAAGTATAGGCCTAATCAGGACACTGTGTAGATTTGCCATTCTATGTACCGTATTTTAGTAAATATTGGTGGTAATGAACAGTGTTTCCCAGCAGTGTAACGTAACTGAAATGTCCCAGTACGTATTACAAACAATATGTATTTATGGGGCTTTGGAGGGAGGGTATAGCTAACTTAGTTTTCAGTCTCTATTATTTAGTTTGTGATACACGTTTATTACTGAATTAACAAAACTGTATCGTTTGCATTGAAGGCTAGCTATTCGTAATATTACATTAAAAACTATTTTTAATCAGAAGAAACGCAGAATTTCGCCTTTACGAGATTTTATTTTAAACAAAAACTTTGAAACAACCAATCTGATGACGTTACATGCGTATATGGTGCAATTAGCGATTGTAATACACGCAGCGCTATAGCACACTGGCAATGTTTTGGTCAGAGTGTCATGGCAGCGAGCCATGCCCCCATGGCTTCAAAACGTAGTACGGCTGGGATACGTAGCGCCATCTCCCCTTATTCTTACCTCCATGGCGGAAACGATGGAACGCGCGTACAAGTGGCGCCAGTAGCATCGCGCGCGGGCCCTCACAGAAGCCGCCACGACTCAAAGACATATGAAAATCGCAAGTAAGCAACACTCAATAACACTGCTCACCAGGTCGTAGATGAGACTGCTACACATAAACACGATACATAGAGTTAAGACACGTGAAACAAAAATGATTTGATTTTTGCACTGCAGTGATGGTTATCAACGAGTTAAATGTCACAAATGTCAGCATAGGAAACACACAGGGCACTATAAATTAAGACGCGTGGCACAAAAGTTACCTTTACACCGCATCGAGTGACATTATACTGAGTGCACTATCCGAAAATTACCTCGAGCAATTAAACAGAGAACCGACTCGTGGCGATAACATCTTGGACCTACTGATAACAAACAGACCCGAACTTTTCGACTCTGTAAGCGCAGAACAGGGAATCAGTGATCATAAGGCCGTTGCAGCATCCCTGAATATGGAAGTTAATAGGAATATAAAAAAAGGGAGGAAGGTTTATCTGTTTAGCAAGAGTAATAGAAGGCAGATTTCAGGCTACCTAACAGATCAAAACGAAAATTTCTGTTCCGACACTGACAATGTTGAGTGTTTATGGAAAAAGTTCAAGGCAATCGTAAAATGCGTTTTAGACAGGTACGTGCCGAGTAAAACTGTGAGGGACGGGAAAAACCCACCGTGGTACAACAACAAAGTTAGGAAATTACTGCGAAAGCAAAGAGAGCTTCACTCCAAATTTAAACGCAGCCAAAACCTCTCAGACAAACAGAAGCTAAAGGATGTCAAAGTTAGCGTAAGGAGGGCTATGCGTGAAGCGTTTAGTGAATTCGAAAGTAAAATACTAGGTACCGACTTGACAGAAAATCCTAGGAAGTTCTGGTCTTACGTTAAATCAGTAAGTGGCTCGAAACAGCATGTCCAGACACTCCGGGATGATGATGGCATTGAAACAGAGGATGACACGCGTAAAGCTGAAATACTAAACACCTTTTTCCAAAGCTGTTTCACAGAGGAAGACCGCACTGCAGTTCCTTCTCTAAATCCTCGCACAAACGAAAAAATGGCTGACATCGAAATAAGTGTCCAAGGAATAGAAAAGCAACTGGAATCACTCAACAGAGGAAAGTCCGCTGGACCTGACGGGATACCAATTCGATTCTACACAGAGTACGCGAAAGAACTTGCCCCCCTTCTAACAGCCGTGTACCGCAAGTCTCTAGAGGAACGGAAGGTTCCAAATGATTGGAAAAGAGCACAGGTAGTCCCAGTCTTCAAGAAGGGTCGTCGAGCTGATGCGCAAAACTATAGACCTATATCTCTGACGTCGATCTGTTGTAGAATTTTAGAACATGTTTTTTGCTCGAGTATCATGTCGTTTTTGGAAACTCAGAATCTACTATGTAGGAATCAACATGGATTCCGGAAACAGCGATCGTGTGAGACCCAGCTCGCTCTATTTGTTCATGAGACCCAGAAAATATTAGATACAGGCTCCCAGGTAGATGCTATTTTTCTTGACTTCCGGAAGGCGTTCGATACAGTTCCGCACTGTCGCCTGATAAACAAAGTAAGAGCCTACGGAATATCAGACCAGCTGTGTGGCTGGATTGAAGAGTTTTTAGCAAACAGAACACAGCATGTTGTTATCAACGGAGAGACGTCTACAGACATTAAAGTAACCTCTGGCGTGCCACAGGGGAGTGTTATGGGACCATTGCTTTTCACAATATATATAAATGACCTAGTAGATAGTGTCGGAAGTTCCATGCGGCTTTTCGCGGATGATGCTGTAGTATACAGAGAAGTTGCAGCATTAGAAAATTGTAGCAAAATGCAGGAAGATCTGCAGCGGATAGGCACTTGGTGCAGGGAGTGGCAACTGACCCTTAACATAGACAAATGTAATGTATTGAGAATACATAGAAAGAAGGACCCTTTATTGTATGATTATATGATAGCGGAACAAACACTGGTAGCAGTTACTTCTGTAAAATATCTGGGAGTATGCGTGCGGAACGATTTGAAGTGGAATGATCATATAAAATTAATTGTTGGTAAGGCGGGTACCAGGTTGAGATTCATTGGGAGAGTCCTTAGAAAATGTAGTCCATCAACAAAGGAGGTGGCTTACAAAACACTCGTTCGACCTATACTTGAGTATTGCTCATCAGTGTGGGATCCGCACCAGATCGGGTTGACGGAGGAGATAGAGAAGATCCAAAGAAGAGCGGCGCGTTTCGTCACAGGGTTATTTGGTAACCGTGATAGCGTTACGGAGATGTTTAACAAACTCAAGTGGCAGACTCTGCAAGAGAGGCGCTCTGCATCGCGGTGTAGCTTGCTCGCCAGGTTTCGAGAGGGTGCGTTTCTGGATGAGGTATCGAATATATTGCTTCCCCCTACTTATACCTCCCGAGGAGATCACGAATGTAAAATTAGAGAGATTAGAGCGCGCACAGAGGCTTTCAGACAGTCGTTCTTCCCGCGAACCATACGCGACTGGAACAGGAAAGGGAGGTAATGACAGTGGCACGTAAAGTGCCCTCCGCCACACACCGTTGGGTGGCTTGCGAAGTATAAATGTAGATGTAGATGTAGAAAAATATTTGTAAGAGTGTTATATGTCGGAAATGCCAACATGGAAAACACACAAGACACACAGAATTAAGGTAAGTGACACAAAAGTTGACCTTACAAAGCAGTATTGTTCATCAAAGAAATGCTTCAATTGGCTCTTAGCACTATGACACTTAACATCTGAGGTCATCAGTCCCCTAGAACTTAGAACTAATTAAGCCTAACTAACTTAAGGACAACACACACATCCATGCCCGAGGCAGGATTCGAACCTGCGCGGTTCCGGACTGAAGCGCCTATAACGATTCATCAAAGAATTCCACTAAATGGGCGTTAGTTTAAAGGTTTGGTCACACAAAATGATAAGGTTTTGATGACATATATTATTGGACTGTCTTGGGCCAAGCCGGATAGGACTGGATGCGTAATGCCTTAACGTTTTACCAACAGTACACTCTGTTCCTTTCAGTAAGTTTGTTTTCCTAACTTGAGACACACAAAAAAGGAAAAAAAAGCTTCTATCATGCAAAATAATCTTATTCACTAAGTTTAAAAGTGTCAGTTGTGCGAGCCGTGCACACGAACTCTAATGTCAATAATATAAAAGCAGATCTTGCGTGTACCTAACTTTCTATGTGGTGCATTCAAGTTCTAAGACCTCCGATTTTTTTTCTCCGGACTGGAAAGAGATAGAAACATGCGCATTGTTTTAAAATGAGGCCGCGTTCATTGTCTATACGTCCCAGAGATAGCAGCACCGTATGGCAGATGGAATTTTACCACCAGCGGCGAGAATGAGAACTGTTTTAAATACTTAAAATGGCGACGTTTTCCTTACTTGAACAGCGTGCAATCATTCGTTTTCTGAATTGAAATTCATCGACAGTTGAATGAGACATGTGGTGATGGAGTTATGGATGTGTCGAAAGTGCATTTGTAGGTGCGACAGTTTAATGAAGGCAGAACATCGTGTGACAACAAACCGAAACAACCTCGGGCTCGCACAAGCCGGTCTGACGACATGATCGAGAAAGTGGAGAGAATTGTTTTGGGGGATCGCCGAATGACTGTTGAACAGATCGCCTCCAGAGTTGGCATTTCTGTGGGTTCTGTGCACACAGTTCTGCATGACGACCTGAAAATGCGAAAAGTGTCATCCAGGTGGGTGCCACGAATGCTGACGGGCGACCACATGGCTGCCCGTGTGGCATGTTGCCAAGCAATGTTGACGCGCAACGACAGCATGAATGGAACTTTCTTTTCGTCGGTTGTGACAATGGATGAGACGTGGATGCCATTTTTCAATCCAGAAACAAAGCGCCAGTCAGCTCAATGGAAGCACACAGATTCACCGCCACCAAAAAAATTTCGGGTAACCGCCAGTGCTGAAAAAATGATGGTGTCCATGTTCTGGGACAGCGAGGGCGTAATCCTTACCCATTGCGTTCCAAAGGGCACTACGGTAACAGGTGCATCCTACGAAAATGTTTTGAAGAACAATTATTTTCCTGCACTGCAACAAAAACGTCCGGGAATGGCTGCGCGTGTGCTGTTTCACCAAGACAACGCACCCGCACATCGAGCTAACGTTACGCAACAGTTTCTTCGTGATAACAACTTTGAAGTGATTCCTCATGCTCCCTACTCACCTGACCTGGCTCCTAGTGACTTTTGGCTTTTTCCAACAATGAAAGACACTCTCCGTGGCCGCACATCCACCAGCCGTGCTGCTATTGCCTCAGCGATTTTCCAGTGGTCAAAACAGACTCCTAAAGAAGCCTTCGCCGCTGCCATGGAATCATGGCGTCAGCGTTGTGAAAACTGTGTACGTCTGCAGGGCGATTACGTCGAGAAGTAACGCCAGTTTCATCGATTTCGGGTGAGTAGTTAATTAGAAAAAAAGTCGGAGGCCATAGAACTTGAATGCACCTCGTACATTCGAGTGATTTTAACGTACCCTTAAATTCTAACGTGCAAAATAATCCCAACATGATTCATTCCACCTTTAATGCATTACTTTGCAAAGGTAAAATATCCTCTCCACCGACTGTAAGGTACCTTCTGTGCCCCTGTGTATGCTGCAACAGGAGTATCATCAAATATTGGTGCATGTTTGTGTTTTTGATCCTTCACACGAGAATCATAGCGTTGAACACCTCTCATTGTAATACGATAAAACATGGATTCATTGCACTGTATTACAATCAAGTATATACAGCAAACAAACGTACATGAAAATGGCAATGCGCTTGCATGAGCTGCATGATAATTCCACGCCACGAGAAATATCATGCTGACCAATGCGGGCGGCTTTCAGCCTCCCACGGCGCATTGAGACGGCCCACGTAACCCAGGCACACACCTACACACACACACACACACACACACACAGACACACACATACACACACACACACGTGTGTATCACTTCTCCACCTTCACACGAAGTGTACCACTGTCAAGACACACACGAAAATGGTCAAGCACATAAATACATAGCAAT
The DNA here is from genome assembly GCF_023864275.1 of Schistocerca cancellata. Classification (NCBI taxonomy): domain Eukaryota; kingdom Metazoa; phylum Arthropoda; class Insecta; order Orthoptera; family Acrididae; genus Schistocerca; species Schistocerca cancellata. Next base: position 100,012,999 of record NC_064630.1, on the reverse strand, counting down.
TACTACGACTGAAAATCGTACTGCTACGAATCATTAGCAACGCTCCACATTACACACGCACCGTGGGTCTTCACCATGAATACCGCCTTGATACCCTCAAGGAAGTATTCAAAAAATACGCCACACGACCATACAGGAACTCGAGACACTCGAACAATCCTTTCATCCTCACTCTGGGAAACTACGATCACAGCCACAGGTGGAAGCACAAGCGGCCAAAGACACTGCTAGCTAGGGCATAGCCACCTATGGTAAACTAACATACGCAAACAGCGACAAACGTCGGTAAGCCCCTGCATATCAGCAACACTGACTGGCAACTACCAGCTGCTATTAGAGCCGACCAACTGGCCACAGCAGGGACACCGACGAGCTAGCCCACAGACGCACAAACAATCTGTCAACATTCCCTCACACTGTGCTTCCGGTATATGACCTATCGGACACAAGATCGATAACAAACCTAACTGTTGCAGGTTGCTGACGCTGAACGAGGACTCTATATCAGCACTCAGCGCCAGCCGCCGAGCAGCACAAACGCACAACGTCAAGGTATCGACGTGCATGATACCCATTACTAACAAAGCCTATCCTTGCACGACCTATTGCAGACAGCAAGACAACCGCTACTGCTCTTACCACCCGACCTAACTATCGCAGAGGTTTTTTTCCCTTGGCTCTTGCCTTGGCACTTTTTTTCCTCTGCCCTCCAAACCGCTACCCTTCGTCCGATTTCGACCAATCTATCTCCAGATGAGCGCGTATTAATGGTTAACCCTAACCAGACGTACGCAGACATCGCAGTACCCACATCCTGCGACACCTCACTTTAGTGAATACTAACCCTCATGCAGAGATGGCCGTAGACCTTTTGTGTTGGCCATCATGCCGGTGTGGGCGTGGAGGGGCTCTAACTCTTTCTTTCTCTCTTACGACTGAAAATCTATTCACAAAATACAGCGTGCTATTAATAGTAACAGTAATGTACAATTTGCGACACCTCTTGTGCTGTACAGTACTCTATTGAGTCACATACGCTCTCAGGCAGCGGACGTTGAATATCCCAACCTCGCCCTCGTCATCATAAATTGGGTAGGTATTCGGTGCTAGAACCTGTCGCACCGAGTATGGGACCTCGTACAGGGCGAGAACTCTGCTTTTTCCTTTTCGACATCCGACGGGCTGTGCGTTCTCACTACGACTCGCTTCCCAATCTAGAAAGTCTGCGTCCTTTTTCCCTGCTCCTTTTCAATTATTTCCGTCATTTTTTACATCGTGAACTGTAGGGCCCGATTCACGACTTGTTGGTGAGTCTCTGCGTCTTCTCCCTTCAGAGGTTTGACAATCCTGCCGTTCACAGACGTTCACAGTTTCTGGAACTGTAGGCCTGTAGGTCTCTATCCTAAACAGAAATGCACGGCTTCATTGAAGTACCTCTGTATCTTCCTTAGGTACCGAATCTAGGCATTGTGTCTGTGAGAAACAAAATTCTCAGCTGGGGCTTGTACCGTACTGCACGTTTGGACTGAGGGTTTCTAATTTCTTTCCTTATCCTACTTTCCATCTGGGGATGCGCAAATTGTGGCATGGTCTGAGAGGACCCTCTTGGGCATACCACAAGTGCGCACAATCTTCCGTAGAAGCTTTCACACAGATTTTCGTTGTGATGCGGTTTATGGCGTAAAGCCTGATGTGCTTAGTAAATATATCCGCGACAACGAAAATAAACTGCCGCCCGAACTGTCCTTTCGGCAGAGGGCCGTCATGATCAACACAAACCAGATCATTTGCTGCTTCTGATATGATGGCATAAATTTCACCTCGCACAGTCGTGTTCGGGTGTTTTACATGTCGCGTATCCCAACTATCTTTGGAACCATCCGTCTAAATACGGCATTTTCCCGCCGCTTGCCGATTATCGCATACAACTTCGTTGCTCCGCACTGCCCAAGGTGCTGATGACAGCGCCCTGTTAAATCTCCCAAAAGAGCGTCAGCGAGTCAAATTTTCCACCTTCTTTCTTTCACATTCGACCGGAAACATATCCTCCGCTCAATCGTGCAAGATAGAGCAGTATTTCTCATTCGGCTTCACCAGTCGGCAGATTTCAAGTTTGTTATGTTTACCGCGTCAATAAGCGACTTCCAGATCGAATTCCTGAATCACCAGGGTCCAACGCATCACTCTCTTACTCGTGTATTTGACTGCTCTTCTTAACTTGAGCACTTTTTTTGTTTTTTTGTTTTTTTTGTTTTTTGGTCATCAGTCTACTGACTGGTTTGATGCGGCCCGCCACGAATTCCTTTCCTGTGCTAACCTCTTCATCTCAGAGTAGCACCTGCAACCTACGTCCTCAGTTATTTGCTTGACGTATTCAAATCTCTGTCTTCCTCTACAGTTTGTGCCCTCTACAGCTCCCTCTAGTACCCTGGAAGTCATTCCCTCATTGCCATAGCGAGTCTGCTTTTGATGTCCTCCTTGCTGCGTCCGTCATTGGTTATTTTACTGCCTAGGTAGCAGAATTCCTTAACTTCATTGACTTCGTGACCATCAATCCTGATGTTAAGTTTCTCGCTGTTCTCATTTCTACTACTTCTCATTACCTTCGTCTTTCTCCGATTTACTCTCAAACCATACTGTGTACTCATTAGACTGTTCATTCCGTTCAGCAGATCATTTAATTCTTCTTCACTTTCACTCAGGATAGCAATGTCATCAGCGAATCGTATCATTGATATCCTTTCACCTTGTATTTTAATTCCACTCCTGAACCTTTCTTTTATTTCCATCATTGCTTCCTCGATGTATGGATTGAAGAGTAGGGGCGAAAGGCTACAGCCTTGTCTTACACCCTTCTTAATACGAGCACTTCGTTCTTGATCGTCCACTCTTATTATTCCCTCTTGGTTGTTGTACATATTGTATATGACCCGTCTCTCCCTATAGCTTACCCCTATTTTTTCAGAATCTCGAACAGCTTGCACCAGCGGTATGTATATAAACGAGTTTTCCGACCGAGCAGGTAACTCCTGAACTGTTTTGTCGCAGAGACGAAGGCCAGCATTTATATTTCAGTAGTGCAATACCGTGTCTCTGCGTCGAGTAGCTACATGTGGCCTCAATGTGCACATTTTCACCCTTGCCTTGCGCACTTGCGTTTGTGAAGAATTGAAAAGGTGCCAAAAAATCAAGACGCGCAAAACATGAAATGAGCCTTACCTTTTCAAATGAATTTTCCTCCTCGTTTCCTCAGCTCCACTTCTTGTCCTTCTGCAACAGCGCGTATTGAGGACTCAAAATCTGGTCAGAGTTTACAACGTGCCACCTAAAATGAAATCGGTCCCAAGAACTTTTCAATTCTCGTACGTGGGATAGGCGTTGCATTTTCGTGATTCCCCTCAATTTGCACTTTTCAGGATGGATACCTTCCGGCGAGACCTCTAACCCGATATATGCCACCCTGTTTCCGCACAAGTTCGCTTCGTCAGGCCTGAGAATCACGCCATATCTCTGCAGTACTGCCAGCAGCTGATTCACGTGGCACATGTGTTCTTCAAATGCTGTAGCCGCGACAACTACGTCGTCGATGTAGGCAACACAAAATCCCCACATCCTTGCTGTGGTTATATCATTCACCTCATACGTGCCGAATTTGATCCTTAAGATCGAATGGCAGTTGGTTGTACTCCTAGTTTCCCCCATCGAAAACAGAGATAGTGCATTTGTGGCAGCATGGATCGAGCTCAACTTGATTGAAACCGATTGTACTGTCAAAGGTTGGCAGCCAAATTCTTCCGAGAATTGGCGCAGTATGTCTTGGATAGATTCCAGCCTTGTCCCGTTTGCATCTATGTTATCACTGAACACACTCACTTCGAGGTAACAACGGACCGATCCGTCGTTCTGACAAGGGAACCTCCCCATCGCACCCCCCTCAGATTTAGTTATAAGTTGGCACAGTGGATAGGCCTCGAAAAACTGAACACGGATCAATCGAGAAAACAGGAAGGTGTGGAAGTATGAAAAAAAAAGCAAAATATACAAACTGAGTAGTCCATGCACAAGATATGTAACATCACAGGTAATTGTGAGTGCAGCAGCGCTGTGGTCTCGTGGTTAGCGTGAGCAACTGCGGAACGAGAGGTCGTTGGTTCAAGTCTTCTCTCGCGTGAGAAGTTTAAATTTTTATTTTCAGACGATTATCAAAGTTCAGGCACTCACACATAATCAATTTCGCTCTCCAAAATTCCAGGACATGTCCAGATTTGCTTGGACATACGCAGGATTTGACGGTCTACGCACGAAAAAATTTGAAAACGTTAAAAACATATGTTTTGACAGAACACAGGGAAAACTGTGCGACTGTGAAACTGTTGCATTCATTTGTTGCAGTTTATGTGACAAACTCTTATGTTTTCATCACTTCATTGGGAGTGATCATCACATTCACAAGAAAACCTAAATCGGGCAAGGTAGGACAATCTTTTTACCCATTCACCAAGTGTACAAGTTAGGTGGGTTGACAGCATATTCCTGTCGTGTGACGCACATGCCGTCACCAGTGTCGTATAGAATATATCTGACGTGTTTTCCTGTGGAGGAATCGGTTGACCTATGAACCTGCGATCAAATGTTTTCGGTTCCCATTGGAGAGGCACGTCCTTTCGTCTACTAATTGCACGGTCTTGCGGTGCGGTCGCAAAACACTAAACTTATTCCAGTGAACAGAGACGTCAATGAATGAACGGACAGATCACAACTTTGCGAAAATAAGAAAGAAAAATTTTTTACTTCAGGGAAAACTTTAACCAAGGACCTTCGTTCCGTAGCTGCTCACGCTAACCATGAAACCACGGCGCTCCTAGACTGGCAATTCCCTGTGATGTTGCCTATCTTACGCACGGACTACTCAATTTGTATATTTTGCTTATTTTTTCATAGTTCCACACAACTTCTTCCTGTTTTCTCGATTGATCTGTGTTCAGTTTTTCAAGGCCTATCCACTGTGCCAACTTATAACTAAATCTGAGGGGGGTGCGATGGGGAGGTTCCGTTGTTAGCACAATCGCGAACGGATTCACGTATTCCGAGGCGGCCCGCGATATGACTCTTGCTGCCTCCATCGCCTGTACTGCTTCCCTGGTAGCCTTTCGATACTTCCAGGTCACTGAGTACGCTTTCCTTGTCGGCTGCCGATCACACGTTACCCTAAACTTGTGAACCACTCCGCGAAATCTTCGCGGTAGGAAAGTGAACGTATCCCTGAATTCCACGATTGTTTTCTCCATATCCCGTCTCTGCTACCGGCTCAACCATGGGTTATTTTGGATACTCTTTCTAAATATTCCGATCGGATCAGCCTCTGGATTATCCACGACCACTTCTGGCCATCTACCGTATCCCTTGTTTCTGAGCGATGAATTTATCTCACCACTTCGACGCGTGAACACACCTGCAGTCCTCTAAAAGCCGTTTTGCTGTTAGACATTTTTTGACCGTGGACAGAACAACGATTTCTTCAACTACTGGCGAGTAGGCGTTGCGCTCCTCACCAACTCTACTATCGCTTTCGCGTTCTACCATCCACAAAAGCTTCTCTGTTGCTGTGGGGGCTACACCTCCATCTTTTTTCGTTGTATCGGCGCTCTGGTCGTCACGGCATTTGACTGTGGTCTCTTTCTGCATATTATTACGTTTCTTTTGGAGAGTTTCATCCGTGCTCGCATGGGCGGCTTAGTGTGTCACGGGAGCGTACTCATTAACAGCCTCTGGCCATCTAAATTTAAAAGTCTATGTGCGAGGGCTATGACCAGTCGTATCATGTCCGTCAGATTCTGTTTCGTCGGCTGTGATCCCTTGGTCCACCTATGAAAATTTCATCCTCCTTACATTTTACTAAATTAATTGTGCCCTTAGTGCTCTCTGCACCCCATGCGATCGATCTCTGAACAAACTGACCACAGTTTTAGTGCCTCTGAGCACTATGGGACTTAACATCTTAGGTCATCAGTCCCCTAGAACTTAGAACTACGTAAACCTAACTAACCTAGGCACATCACACACATCCATGGCCGAGGCAGGATTCGAACCTGCGACCGTAGCAGTCACGCAGTTCCGCACTGAAGCGCCTAGAAGCGCACGGCCACCGCGGCCGGCCACAGTTTTAGTGGTCCAATCCATGATCACCGTTCCTCTAGAGAGTGTGTCATTACCGATTTTATATAAAAAAAAAATGGTTCAAATGGCTCTGAGCACTATGGGACTCAACTTCTGAGGTCATTAGTCCCCTAGAACTTAGAACTAGTTGAACCTAACTAACCTAAGGACATCACACACATCCATGCCCAAGGCAGGATTCGAACCTGCGACCGTAGCGGTCTCGCGGTTTCAGACTGCAGCGCCTAGAACCGCACGGCCACTTCGGCCGGCACCGATTATAAAATCTAGTGACAACGCAGAGACGGCGACTGCATTCACCAGGAAGCCACTTCTTCCATCGCTTAGCTACATCAAGAATTGTTTCTCTACCTTTTTCCTTTTCGCCCCAAAAGCGGGAATTAGTGAGATTCCTTTTACGGGTATGTCATCTAATGCCACTTTTCAATAGTTTCGCTTAAAAACGCGACGAAAGTGCAGTCACTTCAGTCCCAGAATCGAGGTATTCCCTCCTCTACTTTGCTTCCACGGTTATTTCAATGAGAGGACACAGATTGCCCACTTTGTCGGCAGCTCTGGATCATCGCATTACTGGTCACTATCTTCTTGCGCTTGTGATTGCCAGTACTGTACAATGAGTATGTGATGTCCCTTCTCTACTGAGGCGCCTCCTGCGGTATCTCATTGTCTTTGGTCATTCACTTGTGGGACATCACGCTCCTTTGCCTAAGGTGGGGCCAGAGTTGGTGAACCTCCGTTACTCTCACAGCGTCTCTCACTATGCGACGCTTGCAGTTAATTCACGTTGCGTCTGCGGTTTGGTACTTAGTTCCTGCCCTGCTCTCACTGGTGTGCACCATGGCGTCTATCTCACTCTCGCATTCACTTTTTCTCTCCTTCGTCCGTTGTTGCGGCAGTTCTGCCTGTCATTTCGCTGCACAAACTCTTGGCGCGCCCTATTTCTCTCCTAATTGCAGTCGTCTGTTTTTCCTGTACTTGGATGGACTCGAAGAACGCTCACGATTAGACGATCAATTAGGATTACGTAATAATACGCTGTAGGTGTACTTCTGTACTATGTACCACAATGATGGAAATGTAAATACATTACATTACTTACAACCGCGTCAGCCATATTCCACGGAGGTAAGTGGTGAAATAGTCGCTCTAGTGTGGACCTCGTTGAATCATCGTATGTGCATACTGTAGAAGGATACAAAGACTGAGGCGCGGTTTGACCGCGACTCCATAAAGAAAGGCGATCGTTCATCCTATAGCGCAGACTATCGCCTGAGTCTTGGCTGTAGGGATACAAGGGATACAAACGTCCACGCAGAGGAAACAGTCGATCATTTGCAGTCTCATCATCCAAACTTCATGAACACCGGCGCAGGTCAGACGATGGGCGTCATCGTCCACTGAGTAACAGGTGGAGCATAAAGGAGTGTCCATCAAACCAGTCGCATGTAAACGCTGATTGGCTGCGAATTTTCTAGATGAAATGTGATACCATGTCGCTCGGACGCATGTTGGGAGCTACAGCTGATGAATGTTGCGCCATACTGCAGTCCATCTCGTTAATGGATACTTGATCCCAACGTTATTGCATGTTACACTGCACAATAGTTGAATGTAGAAATGTTTCGTACATGTGGGGGCAAGGGGGTGGGATACATGTGCATGGGAGACCGGCACATACAGAGCTAAAGTCCATGAAGAAGACAGACAGAGGCGAGAATAGAGGCACAACATCTACTGTTACTGGCAGGGAGATGGAGGTGGGTGTGTAAATGTACAAAAGTTCTCACACAAGTGAGTTCCCCGTGTCCGAACACTGTTTATTCATGATGTTCAGATATAAGGCCACCCCATCACACAAGGTGTTTGGTGAGTCCAAATCCTCTGGCTTCTGGAGGAGCGTGAGTGTGTCGTATTTATCCAAAGAATGTTACCAACCGTCATGAGGGATCCCAATGTGGCCTGTAGGTTGCGACCAATCGCTGGCGACATAGGAAGGACCTATACTATATGCACCAGCTTGGAGTCTACATGGTCGTTTCGATATTCCATACGTTGCAATGTATCAAGCCAATAGATGTGATGTTGCCGAACAGTCACTCGGGTGACTTGGAGAGCATGCTAGAAATTGGCTGCTGCAGTACAGCATGTTGTGGACTGTAGTAACTGGGAATAGACAAGACCAAGAGGCACTGGCCGACAGGCTGAGGGCGTCGACGGTGAGTTGCCAAAAACAACGAAAGATAACAACAGCAATGGATGAACAACAAAACAATAAGACAGATTGACAAGTCTAGAGTGCAAACCAAAATTGAGAGCCTAGACATAGCAATATCTGGAACCAAGCAATGCTGTGTCTGGAGTGCAAACCAGAACCGAGAGCCTAGATGTAGCAGTGTGTGGAACCAAACAATGATGTGTACAAGGAACGATTCAAGAACGCATTCATAACATGACTGAGGTCTGGGCCCCTGCACTGCTACCACTATAGTGCAGCTGAGGGGGCCAATAGGCTGGGCTGTGGCCTGCGCTCAGTGCTGAAGCAGCGACAGCAGCACTCGCAATTATTAGGAGCACCATCTAGTGGCTGTTATCTACTATCATGTGTTCTGGTGAGCTTCCAAAGTCGGTGGGCCAGGATACCAGATGCATGTAAAGATGAAGCCAAGGTAACGAAAGCTCTGGATGCAGGTAGAGGCGCCATTTCATCTTGTGTGAGTTCGCGACCAATTGGTATCGCAGTAGATTTAGTCATGTTCAGAGCACTGCCCGCCACTTTCCTGTACATGGAGATCCCATGACTGTACCAGCAGCAACAGATCATCTGCATATGCACGACAGCAGAACGTGTACTGTCGCAAATTGAGACTCATGATAAGCGGCTCCAACGCGAGAGGATAGAGGAGTTCGATAGCAGGATGCCTGACGTAACGAACAGCAGATCAATACCAGTCCAGTGATACTTCCGTTAAAGTGGATAAACGAGAAGGTGCTGGCTTAGAGACAGTATAGAGTACCAGTGAAGGGGCCCCGAAGGCAAGGAGGTAACCATGTCATACCCAATCAAAAGCATTATCAAAAATGATAACCACCAACGAGACACCAAGATTGCATATAGCTTCTAGAGTGATCACATCTTGACATTTGCTAGTGTCGATGTGGGCATTGACAGGTCCACCCAGTGCCATTTGTTCAGTGGATATTGTACTTGGTAGGATATGACGGCAATATGTCACCGAAATATATGTATAAATATCTTGTAATCACAATTGAGTAAGGTTAGGGGGTGGTAATGGGCAATGGTAGCCCCCTGTGGCAGATTGTGTGCTGGGATAATAATGCCTATGACTTATGCTTCCAGAACCATGGTGGCTGTCATCAAAAGTTCTTCATACAACGAGGTCTGCACTGATGCCACCAAATCCTGGAAAGTGTTTGGAGCACCCTTCACTTGTCACAAGCTGTGTCTTCTGTCAGAGTTTCAGCCTTGATGCCTGAGGGTAGTGTGAGTGATGTGGGACAAAAACGGTTCCACACCACGAACGTCATGTTGCTTATACTGGTAAATGCGGCGAAAGTGTTCCACAAAGCTAGCCAAGAGATTTGTCTGATTAATGGCCTGTTATTCCTTATGAGTGATGAGCCCTCAGACCAGTTTTTGCCAGCAGTGGTTCCTGCTAGTGAATATGTGGTGAATTTAGGAGTCCTCCTGCCATACCTTGATGGTGGGTTCTCACAACCACTCTGTGCAATCTATGATGGGTGACTGCTGATGTGGTCCATCTGAATGTCCAGAGACAATGGTTGTATATCAGGGTCATGGAGCATGGTGAAGTAGTAGTCTGCTGTATGGTGGTTCCATGCAGACACCTCCCTATCAAACTAACACAAGACTCACCATATCATGGGCTTTGACTCATACCCCGTTCACCAAGCCATCATTGTCAGATATGCTGGACACTAGCACTGACATGCAATCCAAACCTCTGCTACATGCAACCAGCAGTTGGGACTGGTAAGATGGTTGGTTTTTAATTTTCACAGTGCATAAATGCTCCACATCACCTATCGTGGGAGGAGGACTATGCTGATGCAGGCACAGTAGTCTGAGAGTGCCAAGTGCCAGCGTTCTTCATCTTGGATAGCACTGGTAAGCCTCTGGGAAACGTAAATCCTATCCAGGCGACATGCAAGAGTGGCCCATCTGATGTATATAGCCTTGTGAATCTCCAAAGTATCACAAAGGGAAATGTCGCAGTCGATGTAATACAGCTCTTGGCAGGGCTTGAAGTGTGTTTTCTGGTCTCCCTGATTTAAAACACAATTGAAGTCACTGCCAAGCAGACAATGATTATAGTACCCAAGAAAGAGGGGACTGTTCGCCTCAGAGTAAAATCGATCTCTGTCTCTTCCATGGCCAGAACCAGATGGGGTGTATAAGTTTATCATGCAGGTGGTCGGCACGATGAGCCCCAACCCTTCACAGAAGGCAGGCACATGGTGTTCTCAATTGATGTGCTTTCACACATATCTGAGGCCACTAAGCGTCCGATCACCACAAGGAGAGGTATAAGATATGTAACCTGCCACATCTGGCAGTATGGCCAAGTGGTCTTCCTGAATCAGCGTGATGTTAATGTCAGAAGCCCAAATCGTTTGTCACAGAAGTTAGACGTTGCTGTTGACGTTAATCATAGTCACGCATTGCGTCTGAAGCTGCAGCTCACTGCAGCGGCGATCCCACCAACAGGCATCAGAATGGGGACAGCCAACAGCGCCATGTGTCATATACCCCTGAAATCCATCGGTGCTGCCCTGAATTAATTGCTCCATTGTGGGCCCCCTAGATGGGACCTGTCTCGTCCACGATGTCGTCGTTGCATGTCGACGTCATCGGCACCTCGAGTGTGTCCTTACAGTCTACAGCAAACGTCGCCGGTGGTGTCGGCAGAACAGCTGAACCGCCAGTTGGGCACAGTTGTACCAGGCCATGGCTTTGCACGGGCAGCACATGTTTTCAGTCCTCGTCCATCAGCCAAACCAACATTGTCGTCCTCTTCATCTTGAGAACTCACCAAGGTGTCACCAGGATGGTCGGTCATGGATGAAAGGCTAGGTGTCTCAGTTGGTCATGTGGTGTCTCCACTTGTGCTTCTTGGGCGACCACTACTTGTGCACCTGACCATTAGAGTTGGTAGACGGAAGGATTTCTCAACTTTCTGGTACAAAAGCCGACTTAGGAATGATGAACGGTGATGTAGTTCCGTCGATGTGGAATATGCACATGTTGTGATTGTTTGGCAGGTCAACATCTATGTTTTAGGGAAGATAGTATCACTCTATATGCTTACTTGCAAGCATTTTTAGAAATTCTGGAGTGCATACATAGAAAATAACACTCTGGATTGTGCATTCTACTATGCCATGCCTGGGCGTTTATGGCAAGCAATGCTCAAAACCGAAGAAGTCGACATGAATTTGATTTACGCCCTGTACTTGGATGTACACAATGCATATGAACATGCCATGGAACAATCTCTGCTAATTTGAGAGTTTTGATGGCTGTCCAATAAGGAAATAATCTGATTATGTGACATCAGAGATGTGGCAGTGTATTCTGATGTAGGATATATTGTTCAGGCAATTTATACATGCTGTGAAAGAGTAATCCTATAACATCCCACTGGTGGGACACCCACATTTACTTTTATGTCCGTCTTCTCCTCTCCAATCAGGAACACATGCTGTGTTCTGTTTGCTAGATACTCCTCAGTCCAATCACACAGTTGAAGTGTTATTCAGTACGCTCATTAGATGACACTGTGAAACTGTATAAAATGAAGTACACAGTATCCACTTGGGTCTGTACCTACTGCTTTCTGAGTATCATGGATGAACAGAGTGCACTGGATTTGACGATCGTTACTTATCTGCTTGAGTGTAAAGTAAATTTTATGTGTTAGTGTGAGAAATTTTTCTAAATGCGTGTATGGCTTGTATCTGAGGTGGGACATGGTCACCAGCATGGTATTCACCTAGTGAGATTTGGTCAACTGTCTAGGAACCTCATTCAGACTTACCAGCATACCATCTGGACATCATTGTTAATCCGCCTGGTGGAGTCAAACTGAGACCGACACCTCCCCATCGCATCCTTTATCACGCTTAGCTATGTGAGCAGGCCTTTGAGATCAATTTCTATTCCCATCCCGTATGGCATGATTGACTAAAATTGTAGGTTGCATACCCAGTATATATGGCTGTACCCTGCTAACCCTGTGTGAATATCCTCATGGAGATTAACGAAATCGATAATAATACATCCTTCTTCCTCTTTTTCTTCTTCTTCTTCTTCCTCTTCGCTTTCACCTCCATCAGTCTTAGAGGGTGTGTGTGAAGGCCTTTACGACTTTCTGGTATAGTCTTAAACATTTCTGAAAGAGAATTATCCCTTTCCAACTACCCTACATTCAGTAATCGTAATTTCCGCTGAATAGCTTTCTGCATCTTGTTGTTACCACGGCCTCTACCACCGTCGCGATTATTGCGCCAATTGTCCTCGTTCTCCACTCTTTCCAGGAAATCCTTTATTGTCCTGTAATTGCTTCCTACGTATCGTTTTGTATCATCTGGGAGCTTCTTGTAGAGTTCCCAGACTATTTCGGATTCCGTGCGGCTATCACGCAAATATTCCAACTTGCGGATCCAGCCCTCACAAAACTCCTTCATCGAACCGCGCGAATTCGCATCGAAAGGCCTCGATACGACAAATTCGCGCCAGACACTTTGCTGTTTTTGCTCTGACCAGTATTCAGCCAGCAACAAATTTTTAAATTCGTCAAAATTCAGGTTCGTAATGTTGAAGTTTAAGCCCCAACGCTTGGCATCACCAGCCAACACATCAATAATCGCATTAATTTTTCTCTCATTAGTCCATGATCTCGGTAAAACTCTTTCACAATTCTTAATGAAATCCGTCGCGTGTATACCGCCTTTTTTCAAGGGGTCGAACAGCTCCTCTTTCGTCAACAATTCCAAACTATGTGCATAGATTTGCACATAGCTCTGTTTTTCTCAAGTTTCTTTTCTAATTCCGACACTCTCGTAATTACTTGGCAAGTGGTTGTCGCAAGCGTTTCTACTTCCCTTTTTTTCTCTTCGCAGGTATTAGCCTGCTTCGTCACTTTGGTATCTACTTCGGATACTAAAGCCTTTAAAGTTTCCGTCCTTCTTTTGATCCTCTTTTTTCACTAATTGAATTTGTTCCGTCACCTTATTGTCGATGATCAGAGCGACTGATTCTCCTACACTTTTCTCGATTCTGCTAATTTCGGAATAAAAACGAGTATTTATGCTCGCAATTTCCGCCTGAACGCCTATCATTTCCTGTTTAAGATTACCGATTTCGGTATTAATCACAACAATATCTTCTTTGATTTTATCAACTTTTGTGTTAACAACTCCAACATTGTTGTTAACAACATTAATAGCTTTGTTCTGACTGTCTAGCTTTCGTTCAATTTTTTCAGACTGAGCTTCTTGCTTGGCCGATTGACTCTTGATTTCTTTAATCAAAACATTCAGTAAATCAGTTAAATTCCCGGAAACTACCGGTTTTACTTCCGTAGCGGCTTCCTCTTTAATTGTCCCCCCGAATTCGTCATCAAGGGATTCACATTTGATTTTCACTTCCGATTTCGAAACATTTTCTAAAGTGTGGAATTCCATTTCTGCTCTTTGTTGCGTTTCGGCGGTCGCGTCTTTCATGCTAGCCGCCTGCCCCTGAACAATGGGTACCGCGGTGCGCGTTTCCCACTGTTCGACCGATTGTTCCTTATCTAAGCCTACCAAATTTTGGTAATTGTTGCCTTCACTCATTTTAATAATTTTCAATATAAATGACAAATCTCAAATCTAATTAGGATTCCTCCCACTACTTAATCTCGCTGACGTAACGACCTGTTCGTAACCAGTACTTTGTTACGAGATTTGCACAATGAAAAATTCGTGTCCAGCACAACCTCAAATCCGAAGATTGTCCTGTCATGGTCGTCACGTGTAACCTCCCCCTCTCTTATCGGCCTTAATGACAGTGAAAAATTAAACCGCTTGTACCTAATGGAAATTTGGGAAAAGCAATCGTCACCGAAGTTAATTTGTCGGTAAAGAGGGAGGAAAGGGTTACATCTAAATGAATGGAAAAATGCAAATGAAACTGGTGGAAATTAATTTTGAAAAGGGGTAAAGTTAATAAAGAAAGTAAATGTGTGGCCGTTACGTTAACAATTAACTAGCGGTAATTAGATACTTGAGATTTGGGGAAAATTACGGTCGCCAGTCCTAAGGACAATTACTATAGTAACTGAAAAAGAAAGATTATTACACATATAATTAGCACTAGAAGCGTGGCAACTGAAGGTTGACAAGTGTAGTGTGAAAACTGAAAGTTTGTCAGAAGTTATAAATTTCGCTACACTCTGACTTAATTTAGCAAAAGAATTAATAAAACCGGAAAATCGAAAGTTAATTTAGTGACTGAAGTTAATAGTGAGCTTTCTTTCTGAAGCACATCGAAATTCAGTAAAATACAGTTAGTCTTGGACTACCTCAACAATCATTTCAAAAGCTACTTGAATCTACGCAATTTAGAAATAAGAGATTTAACTTTTAACTTGAATTAAATGATTCTGAACAATTAACAATAGTAAAATTTAGTATGTACCAAGCTGAGCTGCAGTCACAGGTAAGCTAAAATACGGTAACAAAACTCGCACTCTTAATTTGTGCTTGTGTAATCTAAATATTGTAGCCAGCTATGAATACTTTAACTGAACTTTGAAATTAAAGCAGTGAAATGCTATATTATTATTTTAATGCTGGCGTTTGAATTTCAACAACACTCGGGTTCATTCCGGAAAAGGAAGGGACCCTGCTTGGTAATGCAATTGGGACAATGAGCAACAAAGGTTCATGCTACGTTGCTGTAATTTAGTGAGAAAAATTTAACAGTTTGAAAAGCTGAGGTCTGCCATACAGTTCTAAAACTTTACGTGCTTCCAGTCTTCCTTGTTGGTTGATTGAAGGTTTGTAGCTGTCGATCGAGGAGGTGGCGACAGTCACTCATTGTCGGCCGTCGCTGTTGCAGAAGCTGGATGTTGGCGCGCCTTCTTCTCGACACGGTCACCAGGCGAAACGGGCTCTTGATGTGCGCCAGCTACTGCTTCCCGTCCACGACACCATGTCAGAAACTATCATCGCAAGTAGAGTGCAATTACATGCTGCCAAACCCCGAAAGCGCGGCAACTCGCGGGAGCTTTACACAACACACCTGCTCCACTCACTACTCCAGCCAGACTCCCTCTCTCAGCCCACGCTCCACGCGGCAGAGTTCACTACCAAAGATCCTACACACTTTGATTCTTCACACGACCTATTGATGTAATCGTTCGATAGCAGTTTTCCCTAGGCAAGACCCAGCGTAAAAATACAAATAATATTTACGAAACAAACCAATTATACATCGACATAAATGCATATATATATATATATATATATATATATATATATATATATATATATATATATATATACAAATAGTAAAACAATTACAATATACGAAGACACAGAAATGTCATATATTCAGGTAACAAAAATAAGGAAAACAAATTTGTAGTACAATAAATGGAAATGGGAGGATATGCATTTCCGGCGTTACAACTTTCTCGATCATGTCGTCAGACCGGCTTGTCCGAGCCCAAGGTTGTTTCAGTTTGTTGTCACACGATGTTCTGCCTTCGTTAAACTGTCGCACCCACGAACGCACTTTCGACACATCCATAACTCCATCACCACATGTCTCCTTCAACTGTCGATGAATTTCAATTGGTTTCACACCACGCAAATTCAGAAAACGAATGATTGCACGCTGTTCAAGTAAGGAAAACGTCACCATTTTAAGTATCTAAAACAGTTCTCATTCTCGCCGCTGGCGGTAAAATTCCATCTGCCGTACAGTGCTGCCATCTCTGGGACATATTGACAAAGAACGCGGCCTCATTTTAAAACAATGGATATGTTTCTATCTCGTTACAGTCTGGAGAAAAAAATCGGAGGCGTTAGAACTTGAATGCACCTCGTAGTAACTGCTGCCCTATCTTTGGGGCGACGTCGTCGTTTATCCTGGTCATGTGAGTGTGCGAGTTCGGTTGGGGACTCAGGAGGAGCCAGGTCCGCGCAGTGCCAGAACACATTGGGATCGCTGGTGGCACGTGTGCACTGCCAGATGGAAGGGCTGTATTCACGAGGGTGTACGATCTCGTCGTAAACCGGATCCAGCAAGCTTTAAGATGAATGCATTTAAATCCAAGTAGAGAAACCACCACCATTGTGATATCTAACGATTCTCCAGTGACTTGGGTTCGTGTTGCTGCTCGTAGTGTCGCCGAGGCTAAGAGCAGCGAGTGGACTCCTTGGGGAAGACGGATCTGCTTAGCTTTCCTCGACTTCTTATTACTGCGTTCAACTTGTTACGATTTGTTAAGTTTAACCAGCGATAATATTTCTTGCCTGCTGGCCGCTAACGCCCTAGTTACCTGCCCTGGAGGTTAGCGTATGTAACGGCAGTGTACGTTTCCTCACCTTGCCACTGCTGTCCGGTAAGGCGTGTAGTTTTAACAGCTTTCTTGATTGTAGGCCAGTTGGTGATTCTTCTGCTCTGGTGGTAGTCATTCCTTTCTCGTTTCGGGCGCTCTAAACACAGTATTCTGAGGACACAGACCGCAGAACACCGGTTTTTGCTTCGGCGTATTTTTCCATCGTTACATGTGGTTTATAGGACTTCAGGTAGTTTCAGCAAGATTATCATTAGTCATTTGTTAGACTGCCACTAGTCTGAGTTAATATCTTGTGAAGTGAATGCTACTCTTGGCTGCCTATCTCATCGCTCGTGAAATTGTTTGTTGCTGGACCTTCTCAGAGGTCGATCCCTGGAGCACCGTCTGTGTCCCCTTGGTTCTTGTAAGACATGTGTGTTCTAAAAGGAGGTCCGATGCCCAATAGCTCAGTGTAACGCTTCTTCAGGCCACGCCGTCTGCGGGTATAATCAGCCTCAGTACCCTTTAAGGAACTTATGTACTGCTCCTTGCGTATTATTAGTGTATTATTTATTACAATACCTTATAATGCCTGCATTAAAGGTTACATATGTCTAATTAGTGAAGGTAGACGAAAATCTACTAGTCATGGGTGACTGGAATTCGGCAGTAGGAAAAGGGAGAGAAGGAAACGTAGTAGGTGAATATGGATTGGGGGTAAGAAATGAAAGAGGAGCATGGTAGAATTTTACACGGAGCACAACTTAATCATAGCTAACACTTGGTTCAAGGATCATAAAAGAAGGTTGTATACATGGAAGAAGCCTGGAGATACTGACAGGTTTCAGGTAGATTATATAATGGTAAGGCAGAGATTTAGGAACCAGGTTTTAAATTGTAAGACATTTCCAGGGGCAGATGTGGACACTGACCACAATCTATTGGTTATGAACTGTAGATTAAAACTGAAGAAACTGCAAAAAGATGGGAATTTAAGGAGATGGGACCTGGATAAACTGACTAAACCAGAGGTTGTACAGAGTTTGAGGGAGATCATAAGGCAACAATTGACAGGAATGGGAGAAAGTTCATTTTCTTATCTTAAAATGTGAAGCACTGAGCGTAAGCAAAACATGCAATAGCGAGTAAATATACCAGTAGAGAGCAGAATGTCAACAAGTGGATGCAGCACAATTCCTACAACAAGGCTCTGCCAAGCGAACAATCTATAATTAATACCATAGTGTAATCTTAGCTCTATGTTTGTACACAGTATATAAGCATGTCTATATACTAAATTATAGAGTAGTTATGACAACAAAACAGAATTTGTAAATATGCAATCCATATGCAAAGCAGCAAGTATATATCTTACATAATAAATAAGTCATTATCATCATATCTACATAAGCAAATAAATGTTCATATGTAATCTTAATAAGTAAACATGAAGGCGCAAGCATATAAATCACAAAGTATAACTTACATACATAGCCATATCAGCACAACTAATCAGGTGACAAATATAATTTAAATAAATAGGAACAGCAGGCACATAATGAAAAATATGACATCAGTGAAAAAGCATAGCAGCCAAGCGATGCATAATATACACAAGTAACAACCCCGATCATTAATAAAACATTGTCAAAATCAGCAAATGTATGCAAGCATGTCGCTTCACAAGTAAATTCATGGAGCATAAAATTTAACACAAAGTATAAATCATGTAATCCGAGCAGCAAATTACGTATAAAGTACATACCTAAGTAGAAATATGTTATAAGAACAATAAACTCTGTTAATAGTTACTTTTTAGTTTATTACTTTCTTCCTCGAAATTACATTCTTCCTGAAATTTTCTCGATAGCAAGTCTTCTTAATGTCGGACACGCAGAGAATTTACCTGTAGTTCTTAAAGATTTTATACAACTGTATCCTGGAAAAACTGAACGTTAATAACATAAGTTGTCAGGTCACTGAATTTAACCGGAGAAATTATACTGTGCATTTGTCTACGACTGTCAGTGCATTTGCACTGAGCGCTCGATCAGCTGTAGGTAAGCGTGATGTAGGAAGTAATTGTTTGCGGTCAACGGCTCCCTTGTGCAGCGCGCCGACTGATTGTCGCTTTGTGTATGGGCTGCCGCTAGAACACA
This sequence comes from Schistocerca cancellata, assembly GCF_023864275.1. Classification (NCBI taxonomy): domain Eukaryota; kingdom Metazoa; phylum Arthropoda; class Insecta; order Orthoptera; family Acrididae; genus Schistocerca; species Schistocerca cancellata. The sequence goes on along the minus strand of NC_064630.1, from coordinate 99,994,074 downwards.
GCGCGGTGTCCCTGTGTTCTATGCGTGTTTACGTGTAACTGTTAATTTTCTCAAAAGTATGTCATTCCACAAAAATTTTAACGTTCGATATATGATGTATTCCCTTAAAGCACCGTGATTTAAAAGTTTCTACTTCAACAGTGTTATCATGAACAATTTTGCGAACTCTATATGGACCGTTATAAAGCAGAAAAAATTTGCGACACAAGCCTTCTCCTTTGTGAGACAAACGATGAGACTTAATTAACACATTTTGACCAACTGACAATGTTTTTAAACGACCAGGACGTTTAGCTGATTTCTCTCTTCTAGCAGCTGCAGATGCAATATTTTGTAGAGCCAGGTTCACAACTTCAGAATGCCGCAGTTTTCGTGTAGATGGAAAAGAAATGATTTCAAAAATACGATTTGTCGGTGCTTATATCAATATAGGCAGTAAAGAAGTTGAATAATTAGGGAGTTCGTTCAGAATGTTTTGAAAAATATGAAGATACTGATCCCACATTCTGTGATTATGATGACAATAAAGACGACACAATTTATTAATTTCCTTCATCCATCTCTCTGACGCATTAGATTGTGGGTGAAAAAGTGAAATAAAAATTGGTTTAATCATACGACGCCGTAGAGTAAGAAGCCAAATTTTAGAGCGAAACTGTGATCCATTATCTGATATAACTTTATCAACATGACCCACTTCTTTAAGAAAATGTTTAATGAAAGCATTAGATATTGAACGAGTTGTTTCTTTGCGTAAAGGTGTAAAACACACATATTTTGATGTCAATTCCACTACTACCATAATGTACGCAAAACCATTAGTAGAACGAACCACTGGACAGACCAAACCGACTGCAGCCATCTCCTATAATTTCGCTGGAATTATAGGAAACAACGCTGCTCTGTGAGAAATAGTTGGCGGCTTAGCCTTATGACATAATTTGCATTTAACAAGAACAAATCGAATACGTTTTTCCATATAACTGAAGTAGCAATTTTCTCGTAATTTATGAAAGCATTTTCTGGGACTAAAGTGTGCATAGCTGAAATTTGTGTACCAAATAAATTTATTAACCCACTCATCAGGAATGCAAACTAATCAAACAGAGTTGTCAACCGATTTTCGTTTAAAAAGAACATCGTTACGAACTAAATAATACTGTCTAGTCGCTACGCTTTCCCTTCTCCTCCACTTCTCCTTAATGTCCTTCCAAAGTGGATCCTTGTTTTTCCCCTAAATGGTGTGTGTTCTACTTTAAATAAATGTTGTAAGCCTTGTATAGTTCCTGTGTGATGTCTAAATAATGTAGCATGTGAAGTCAAAATTTGGTGTAATTCTTCTCTTGCAGCATTATCTGTCACTTCAGCTTTGTTAACCTTTTCATTAATTAATTCTTTACTATTAATCATATCATCGGTCGCGTCTCTGTATCTATTGCCGTTGTCATGAATGAACACATTGTCGTCATAATACTCAGCGAAAACATCAGAAGTAAGAAACCTTAAACAATTTGTGTCTGATTCAGATTTCGTTACACACTCGAAAATTTTCAAACATCTCGGCATTCCGGCAACAGTCAAGTTCACACTTCCTTCTTTGAAGCTTAGAATTGCTTTATATGTGTTAAGAAACTCCATACCTAGTATAATTTGTGTACTGAGTCCTGGAACAATAATAAAATTAGCAGAAAATTCATATCTTTGACAAATGAAATTTAGGTTGGTCTGTTGTTTGACTTCCACACTTTTTCCAGAAATAGCTCCTCGAATTGTGGTTTTAGAAACAGGTAACACAGGACAAGCAATAGTTCTTACACATATACGAAAAACTGATTCACTAATAACATTCAATGGGCTCCCAGAATCTAAAACCGCAGTGAACGTATTCTTACTCTCACATACTTCAATAACAGGACGTAAAAATGCGTCTGCATTATTTTCCTTTTCGTCTAGCAAAATATCTCTCATGTCTTCCAAGCGTACGTAGTGTAAAGTCGTAGTGTCATTACTTTCTGAACCACCTATACTCGTATTGCTGCCAGAAGCCGAAGCTACAAGTCATTGTCGACTGTTTGCGTCACGTCTTTGATTATTCGTATCACTTCGCGTATCGATTTCTACGATTTGCACTTGTCTTTCTGAATTTCTGTCCACGTGAAGAATGCCAATTAGGTTCCTCCTGTCTGGCAGATGTAAATTCTTGGTTGTGTCTGTTATTAAAATTTCTATTTCCCTGGCTATCTGCATGACTACTTCTTGTGTAATTTCGACTGTCACTTCTGAAATTATTGTTAGGTCTACTACCCTGGTTATTTCTGTAGTAAGAATTTCTATTATTGTATGAATAATTTCTGTCTTGATGATACCGATTACTGTTTCCGTATGATTGGTCATTCCGGTAAGAATTTCTGTTATTATAATTGTCTGTGTAATTTCTGTTAGAACGTCTGTTATTGTCATAAGGCTGGTATGCATTTTCCTGTCTGTTTCGTCTGTCATTTTCAAAATTACCGTTATAACGTCCGTTACGATCATTATCCCTTTTCTCTGAAAATCTGTTGTGATTACCGTTACTGAAAAAATTACAAGAAGTTCCATCTGTGTTGTTGTTGTTGTTGTTGTTGTGGTCTTCAGTCCTGAGACTGGTTTGATGTAGCTCTCCATGCTACTCTATCCTGTGCAAGCTTCTTCATCTCCCAGTACCTACTGCAACCTACATCCTTCTGAATCTGCTTAGTGTATTCATCTCTTGGTCTCCCTCTACGATTTTTACCCTCCACGCTGCCCTCCAATGCTAAATTTGTGATCCCTCGATGCCTCAGAACATGTCCTACCAACCGATCCCTTCTTCTGGTCAAGTTGTGCCACAAACTTCTCTTCTCCCCAATCCGATTCAATACCTCCTCATCAGTGTTATCATACTCAAATTCTTGTAGCAAAGTCTTAAAAGTTTCAATGTCGTCTTTACATCTTCCAGCTAAAGCAATGTGTCGATTGTGGCAGTTTAGGTAATCAAATACGAATTAATTCAGTCGGGCTTTAAGATTGGAAAGGAATTGATTCTTTCGAATATTGTCTTCAAAGTATACTGCAGGCGTGCGGAATTTAGACTGTTTAAAATTACGCTGCATAATAAGACTATGTTTGATTCTATCTTGCGTGTTTTCGGACCAATATGCCGGTAGCAATGCATGACAAAAATCATTTAAATTATTACAATCTCTAACAAGTGCGCGCATGCGCGTCGCCGGTTCGTTTACTAAATATCCACACATAAATTCCAGTTTGTGTCCTATTTGGCGGAAGTGCGTACATAAATTGACCTAACCATGAACATGGATGTATGTCATTATTAGAATTGCAAAAGATCTTAAATTTCCGAACAGTTAAGAAGTGTTTATAGTCAAAGTTTTCGCCTCGTGGCGACAAAGACCTACCGCATCTGTCCCAGTCCGAATGGCGATTATTGTCAAGTTCGCGCGCCTGCCGCTCTCTTGTTGCATCTCGTAAATGAAAGAAATTACTTTCTTCAAAATCCATCGCTATCGCTGATTCTAAATTTTTTCTACTGTCTTTTACAACGATTTCGCTTTCAATTTGTTTAACTTGCTTTCGTAAAGCCTGAAATTCCCTTTTAACGCGTTCATTAAATTTTCCATGATTTTCAACATGTTTATTTATATTCTGGTACTCTTCTGTTTCTGCAAATGGCAATGGAGCTGTATCATCTGAATCTCTGTCCCCATTTAAACTAAGACTTGTCAATTTATCTTAAATCTACTAAACTTTTTCCGATAGGTCACCTATTTGTTCTTTCTCTTTATTTACGTCTTCCGGAAGTGTCGTGACTCAGGTTTCAGTATTGACACATTTAGTAGTTAACTGTTGATATTGTTGTGTTATTTATTCTGTCATTTGGTATGGATTCCTCAATTCTTTCAAATATTTCTTCCTTATCGTGTGCACGTTGTAAATTTAACTCTGAAATTTTTTGTACTATCAAGCGATCTCTTTCTTCCTGTTCTCTATCCCGCTCCTTTTGTCTAATTTCTATTGAAGTTAATCTATTATTTTGAGCATTCAAAATCGGTTGTACTTCTTCTCTAATTTATCTCTTCAATTCATCTTTCATGTTTTTAAAACATATCCCTATTCGTGGGTCTAACCGTGTTTCCATTATTCCCATGTCAGTTGTAATTGTTCCTATTTATGATCTCAAATTTAATATTGCACTCATCAACTGCTCCATATTAACTGGTTCGAAAATCTTTTCGCCCCTAACATTTCCCGTAAAACTAACTTCCTTGGTCATAGCCATAAAGCTATCTGTGTTCGATACTATTCCAGAATCTTCTATCGTTAATCTCGTATTCTGAAAATTTTTCGATTGTGAAAAATTTTGAACTGGTTCCGGACTATTTTCCCGGCTTATTAAATTGTTTTATACTTCATTATTCACCATACTTTTCTCTTGTGTTGGCAAGTTCGACATGTTATCAATTTCGTTATTCTGACTACCCATCATTCTTGCCTTTTTCATCGATCGCGTAATCATTTACAAAACATACAAAACACTTTATCACCAACAATACCATTTACACGAAATGCTTCCCGACAATCACGATTAACGAACAATTAAAACCTTCACAATTGCACAAAATTGTCAAACCCGTATACGACACATCAAAAATTAAATTCTACAAAAATACCACCAGAAGAATGACAAGACAACTTCAAATGTTCAATTACAAAATCTACAAGTGCAATATAGACTACAATTACTAAACTACAAATTACTACAACAATACAACTGTCTACTATTGTTACTATCAAAAGAATTCCAAGGGACGATCCTGGCAGGGTCGCGACGTGCATGGGGACCTAATTAAAAAGAAAAGGGACTAATATTAATGAATAAATGCAATACTTTTAGTAGCTGTGTGACCGGATACGAAGTCTCGTAACCGGTTGGCCGTGAATAGCATTAGCACACAATCTGACTGCATAAAATAAAAATAAAGAATGACAAGGAATTTCCATTACCAAAATTGATTAATTAAGTCCCCGGCAATTATAAAAGCAACGAAACAACAAAGCACAAGTGTAACTATTCTGTGTGTGCTAGTGTGACTCAACATTGATGTATCTGGCTCGGTTCTTTCTCAATACGACAAAATATTTTAAACGCCATTTACAATGAACTAATTGAAAAACCAGAAATACTATAATTGCACATAGGAACCAGAATTACAAGTCTAATAAAAGACACGAGCCAGATGCTTTGTTGACTGTACCTATGAGCAGCGGGGATTGTCATTAAAGAAAACTGTAATACCTTTTTACTTCATTATATAATGAGGTATATTGACGAAAATATTCCATTACACCAGCATCATGAATCAAAAGCCCATCTCCTTTCTCAAATATGTTCTGACAATTGCAACTTCTTCCATCTATACATTACACCAACCGAACAGCGTCTACCCTATCGCCCACCAGAACAACAACTGCCCTCGACATCTGTGAACTACTACTGCCCAGTGGAGGCGGCGGAATAATAATCTTTGGCGCAATCTCTGTTGCTGTGACTCAGAGTAGCCACCTTTCAACGCCCTTGGAAGAGCCAGTCCTGACAAAACTCTACCATCTGCTGAGCAAGATGTATGAGACAGGCGAAATACCCTCAGACTTCAAGAAGAATATAATAATTCCAATCCCAAAGAAAGCAGGTGTTGTCAGATGTGAAAATTACGGAACTATCAGGTTAATAAGTCACGGCTGCAAAATACTAACGCGAATTCTTTACAGACGAATGGAAAAACTAGTAGAAGCCGATCTCGGGGAATATCAGTCTGAATTCTGTACAAATATTGGAACACGTGAGGCAATACTGACCCTACAACTTATCTTAGAAGATAGATTAAGGAAAGGCAAACCTACGTTTCTAGCATTTGTAGACTTAGAGAAAGCATTTGACAATGTTGACTGGAATACTCTCTTTCAAATTTTAAAGGTGGCAGGGGTAAAACACAGGGAGCGAAAGGCTATTTACAATTTGTACAGAAACCAGATGGCAATTATAAGAGTCGAGGGACATGAAAGGGAAGCAGTGGTTGGAAAAGGAATGAGACAGGGTTGCAGCTTATCCCCGATGTTATTCAATCTGTATATTATGCAAGCATTAAAGGAAACAAAAGAAAAATTCGGAGTAGGTATTAAAATCGATGGAGAAGAAATAAAAACTTTGAGGACGCCGATGAAATTGTAATTCTGTCAGAGACAGCAAAAGACTTGGAAGAGCAGCTGGACGGATTGGACAGTGTCTTGAAAGAAGAATATAAGACGAACATCAACAAAAGCAAAACGAGGATAATGGAATGTAGTCTAATTAAGTCGGGTGATGCTGAGGGAATTAGATTAGAAAATTAGACACTTAAAGTAGTAAAGGAGTTTTGCTATTTGGGGAGCAAAATAACTGATGATGGTCGAAATAGAGAGGATATAAAATGTAGACTGGCAATGGCAAGGAAAAAGTTTCTGAAGAAGAGAAATTTGTTAACATCGAGTATATATTTAAGAGTCAGGAAGTCGTTTCTGAAAGTACTTGTATGGAGTTTTGCCATGTATGGAAGTGAAACACGTACGATAAATAGTTTGGACAAGAAGATAATAGAAGCTTTCGAAATGTGGTTGCTGATTGCTGAAGACTCGATGGGTAGATCACATAACTAAGAGGAGGTATTGAGTAGGATTGGGGCGAAGAGAAGTTTAAGGCACAACTTGACTAGAAGAAGGGATCGGTTGGTAGGATATGTTCTGAGGCATCAAGGGATCACCAATTTAGTATTGAGGGGGGGGGGGGGCGTGGAGGGTAAAAATCGTAGAGGGAGACCAAGAGATGAATACACTAAGCAGATTCAGAAGGATGTGGGTTGCACTAGGTACTGGGAGATGAAGAAGCTAGCACAGGATGGAGTAGCATGGAGAGCTGCATCAAACCAGTCTCAGGACAGAAGACCACAACAACAACATGTCTAGTTAATAATTTTGGTCGCCTTCTGGAATAAATCTAGCAGTGTATTGTTCAGTGGATGTTAAGGGTTGTGTTAACAAGTTTACCAACATCTTATTTGGCTCTGAGCACTATGGGACTTAACTTCTGAGGTCATCAGTCCCCTATAACGTAGATCTACTTAAACCTAACTAACCTAAGGACATCACACACATCCATGCCCGAGGCAGGATTCGAACCTGTGACCGCAGCGGTCTCGCGGTTCCAGATTGAAGCGCTTAGAACCGCTCGGCCACTCCAGCAGGCTTATTGAAATAAGCCCTTCATATTAACTCCAGCTCTCGTTCCCTTTTGAAATTCTCTAACCTTATCATTCTGCTGAGGCATCTAACATTTCACGCTACAACCTATAGAAAGCTAGTCTTATGTTTCCTAATGACGACACCAACCGGCGTAGTCCCCACCTGAACATACAAATGTGGGACTATCTTACTTCTGGAGTAACTACGTAAACCTAACTAGTCTAAGGATATCACAATAATCCATGCCAGAGGCAGAATTAGAAGCTGCGACCGTAGCAAAAAAAATGGTTCAAATGGCTGTGAGCACTATGGGACTTAACATCTGAGGTCATCAGTCCCCTAGAACTTAGATCTACTTAAACCTAACTAACCTAAGGACATCACACACATCCATGCCCGAGGCAGTATTCGAGCCTGCGACACTAGCGGTCGCGCGGCTCCAGACTGTAGCGCCTAGAACAGCACGGCCATCCCGGCCGGACAACATCTTATTTCATCTGTTTGGTGATCAGTTGCTTGTTTTTTAATTAATCTTTGCTATTTTATTTGCTGTTTTACAGCAGGTTTCTAAATTTTTTATGTTATTGCCGTTCCTGGCGTGTAAGGTCTTCAGCCGTGATTGTGGTCATTTGCCTTAAAATTCTAAGTTGGTATTTGTATTCTAGCAGTAAGCCTTAAACATTATTTAGTCCCATCCCTGGCGTCTGATGCCTGTGTTTGTGGCGACTTACCTTTAATATTTCAATACCTGTAAGATGTAAATTGCAGCGAGTCCTTAAACAATTCTTGGCGTATAAAGCCTTCAGCCGTGATTGTGGTCACATGCCTTAAATTTCTGCCGGCCTGGGTGGCCGGGCGGTTCTAGACGCTACAGTATGGAACTGCTCGACCGCTACGGTCGCAGGTTCGTATCCTGCCTCGGACATGTTTGTGTGTGATATTCTTATGTTAGTTAGGTTTAATTAGTTCTAAGTTCTGGGGGACTGATGACCTTAGATGTTAAGTCCCATAGTGCTCAGATCCATTTGAACCATTTTGAACCTTAAAATTCTAATTTGGTACTTGTATTTACGCAGTAAGCCTTTAAAACCTTATTTACTGCCATTCTTGGCGTTTGATGCCTTCTACTGTGTTTGTGGCTACTTGCCTTGAATATTTCAATACCTGTAATTTGTAAGTTGCAGCGAGTTTAAACAATTCTTAATTTATTGCCGTTCCTGGCGTGTAAGGCCTTCTGCCCAGATCACCGTGGCTTGCTTTTAAAACATTATCTGCTGTATCTGTATTTAATGGTGATTTGCAAAATTGCAATTCTCTGAAAACACTATTATTTACACAGTTGTTTATTCCTTTATTAATAACGTGTGTTATTTTTATTTATTGTTCAGTCTAGAATTATTGATTTAAAATAAATTGTTGGTAACTGTAAAAGGCAAAGAATAGTAACTGATTACGAATCCTGCCTTACCTTGACTACCAGGTATCAATTGTGTTAAAATAATAAGACTGTTTAAATTTCGTACTGGATATATGAGTTTGTCTTGGCAGAGGTACGTTTGAATTGTGACATTCATTTTGCAAACATTTTATAAAGCAAACATTTTATAAGGCATCTGTTGCCACTATGATGGTGATTATTAAGATCATGCGCTTTCACTGCAGTCTCCTTAGGCTAGGCTGGAAAACGAAAGGTTTGAAACTAGTTGTCAAATATAAGTACTGTAACCGTTGGCAGATTAATTAACAAGTGTTTCGTGTCCTCCATTAGTTTGTCAGTTCAGAGTTAATTTTTTCTCATCTTTATTGTGGAATTCCAGGTTTCAGGGTCGTAAGTAAAAACTGGTAAAATTAATTATCTGTATGCATACAATTGCGATACCTGAGAAAGTAACTTGCTCTTGAAAGTTGTCGTCATATGTATGTACCAAAAGTTTTTGTTGGACTTCACGTCATATTTGTGGGTTCTTCAGGAGTTAGCGTTTCCTTTTGTGGAGTCATGCAGTAGTACCCAACCGAGATAGACGTAGCAACAGGGAAGTAACCACTTTTGTGACATTTACGAGTTCCTAACCAGGAACAAATTTTATTATATCATCTATGTGCTTTAATAATTTAGTTTCTTGAGTTTCTGTGTGTAAATTTAATATCTAATAGCCAGAGTTCTTGCGTTTTCGTTTGCGTCGGAAAGTAACCCGATTTTGTGACATATTACATGTTCGTGCTCAGGGGCGAATTATTTAGTTTCACCTGAGTTCTTCGGCAGTTAGGTTTTTGAATATCTGCGTATTCTTAGACACAGTTCCTGCGTTATCGTCAGCATCTGCAGTAGAGTCGCGCAGCATGGAACCGTTTGTCCGTTTATCTGCATAGTTTAGTTTTCGACGGTCTTTAGTATGGACAGGGACTGCGATTGTTGTGTGCGGATGCGAGCCGAGCTGGTGACACTTCGCTCTCAGATTCAGGCTGTGATGGCTTCGGTTACACAGCTTGAGGCTGCAGTGGATGGGCACAACTGTCGTGGGCCGGCCGTGGGGATCCGACGGACGTCCAGCACGTCAGAGTCCTCCGATCAGTCCTCACCGGTGGCCAACCCAGAAACTGCTGGCACTGAGGCTGACCCTCACCTGTGGTCGAGTGGGAGGTCGCCCCGGGGCGAAGCAGGCGGCGAAAGACTGCCCAGGCGGCCGCTCATAAGGCCTCCCCAGTTTGTCTGACAAACAGGTTCCAGGTGCTGTCTGTGGCTGGCACTGTCGCTGAGCCAGATGCTGTCGCCTGTCCTGTTTCAGACGAAACCACTCAGCCTGCAAGATCCGGGCAATCGCAGAGGGTGGGATTGTTGGTAGTTGGGAGCTCCAACGTTAGGCGCGTTATGTGGCCACTTAGGGACTTGGCTGACAAGGAGGGAAAGAAAACCAATGTGCACTCCATGTGCACACCGGATGGAGTTATTCCAGATAGGGAAAGAGTCCACGTGGATGCCACGAAGAGCACAGGGTGCAGCCAACTACAGGTGGTTACTCACGTCGGTACCAATGATGTGTGTCACTTTGGATCAGAAGAGATTCTCTCCGGCTTCAGGCGGCTAACAGAAGTGGTAAAGGCTGCCAGTCTTGCTTGCAAGATGAAAACAGAGCTGACCATTTGCAGCATACTGTCTAGTTACTGCCCTCCATTGATGTGGAGCGCATGTTGGTCTTACCGCGGACTGCTAGACTGAGAAACACACAAGTGATTTCATCAAAGTGTACGGGCCTGAAGATGGCGTCGACGCAACGTCGAAACTAGTAGCGAAGTAAATATAAAATCTTCAATACAGCTGGAGGAATTTCATTTTTAATAAAAATTTGCAGCATAGTCGACAGGACTGATTGTGGACCTCTGGTGCAGAGCCGAGTTCTGCGACGGAGTAGACTGCAGATTCCTCGACTTGCGCCAAATGGTGGTTGGGTTTCGGGTTCCGTTGAGTAGGTCAGGTGTCCACTATACACAGGAAGCGGTTACAGGGGTGGCAGGGTCTGTGTGGCGTGGACTGGGGTTTTTTAGGTTAGAGGGTCTCGGGAAAACACAAGAAGGGCTTCAGTCACAAAGTATGCAGGCCGAACACAGGAAGAACGTAGATACAGGAACTACTGTTATAACAGTTGTAAATAATCGTAGCTGTCTTGGGAAAGTACCAGAGCTCCAAGCGCTAATAGAAATAAGTGATGCTCAAATCGTTATAGGCACTGAAAGCTGGCTAAAGCCAGATGTAAGCTCAGCCGAAGTTTTTGCGGAGAACCTAACGTTGTTGCGAAAGGATAGTCTAAACACGGTTGCCGGTGGCCTGTTGTTGCTGTTAGAAGTAGTTTAACTTGTTGCGAAATTGAAGTAGATACTTCCTATGAGTTAGTATGGACAGAGGTCATTGTTGGCAACTGGAATAAAATTATAATTGGGTCGTTTTACTGACTTCCCAATTCAAATGATACAGTTGCTGAAAGGTTCAAAGAAAGCTTGAGTTTGATTTCAAATACGTACCCGACTCATACGATAATAGTTGTTGGTGATTTTAATGTACCTTCGATATTTTGGCGAAAATTCATGTTTAATTCCGGAGGTACGCATAAAATATCATCTGAAATAGTGCTAAACTCATTCTCTGAAAATTATTTCGAGCAGTTTGTTCATGTGCCCATGCGAATAGTAAATGATTGTGAAATCGCACTTGACCTCTTAGCAACAAATAATCCTGAGTTAATAACGAGCATCAAAACCGATACAGGGATTAGTGAACGCAGGGTTGTCGAAGCGAGACTGAATATTGTAATCCCCAAATGCTCCAAAAATAAGCAAAAAATATAACTGTTCAAAAAAAGTAGATAAAAATTCACTTGACGACTTCATGAGGAACAATCTCCACTCATTCCTAATTAATAATGTAGGTGTAGACCAGATGTGACTTGAATTCAGAGAAATAGTATTGGTAGCAATTGAGAGATTTGTATCAAATAAATTAACAAACGACGGAGCTGATCCTCCTTGGTACAAAAAACGGTTTAGAACACTGTTGCAGAATCAACGAAACAAACATGACAAATTAAAACATACGCAAAATCTCCAAGATTGACGATCTTTTACAGAAGCTCGAAATTTAGCGCGGGCTTCAGTGCGAGATGCTTATAACAGTTTCCACAACGAAACTTTGTCTCGAAACCTGGCAGAAAATCCAAGGATATTCTGGTCGTATATGAAGTATGTTAGCGGCAAGAAACAATCAATGCCTTCTCTGCGCGATAGCAATGGAGATATCATCGAAGACAGTTCTGCAAAAGCAGAGTTACTAACCACAGCCTTCCGAAATGCCTTCACAAAAGAAGACAAAGTAAACATACCAGAATTCGAATCGAGAACAGCTGCCAACATGAGTAACGTAGAAATAAATATCCTCGGAGTAGCAACTTAAATCACTTAATAAAAGCAAGTCTTCTGGTCCAGGCTGTATACCAATTATGTTCCTTTCGGAGTATGCTGATGCATTACCTCCATACTTAACAATCATATAAAAGGGTTCGCTCTACGAAAGATCCGTACCCAAAGACTGGAAAGCTGCACAGGTCACATCAATATTCAAGAAAGGTAGTAGAAGTGAACCACTTAATTACAGGCCCATATCGTTAACGTCGATATGCAGCAGGATTTTGGAACATACACTCCTGGAAATTGAAATAAGAACACCGTGAATTCATTGTCCCAGGAAGGGGAAACTTTATTGACACATTCCTGGGGTCAGATACATCACATGACCACACTGACAGAACCACAGGCACATAGACACAGGCAACAGAGCATGCACAATGTCGGCACTAGTACAGTGTATATCCACCTTTCGCAGCAATGCAGGCTGCTATTCTCCCATGGAGACGATCGTAGAGATGCTGGATGTAGTCCTGTGGAACGGCTTGCCATGCCATTTCCACCTGGCGCCTCAGTTGGACCAGCGTTCGTGCTGGACGTGCAGACCGCGTGAGACGACGCTTCATCCAGTCCCAAACATGCTCAATGGGGGACAGATCCGGAGATCTTGCTGGCCAGGGTAGTTGACTTACACCTTCTAGAGCACGTTGGGTGGCACGGGATACATGCGGACGTGCATTGTCCTGTTGGAACAGCAAGTTCCCTTGCCGGTCTAGGAATGGTAGAACGATGGGTTCGATGACGGTTTGGATGTACCGTGCACTATTCAGTGTCCCCTCGACGATCACCAGTGGTGTACGGCCAGTGTAGGAGATCGCTCCCCACACCATGACGCCGGGTGTTGGCCCTGTGTGCCTCGGTCGTATGCAGTCCTGATTGTGGCGCTCACCTGCACGGCGCCAAACACGCATACGACCATCATTGGCACCAAGGCAGAAGCGACTCTCATCGCTGAAGACGACACGTCTCCATTCGTCCCTCCATTCACGCCTGTCGCGACACCACTGGAGGCGGGCTGCACGATGTTGGGGCGTGAGCGGAAGACGGCCTAACGGTGTGCGGGACCGTAGCCCAGCTTCATGGAGACGGTTGCGAATGGTCCTCGCCGATACCCCAGGAGCAACAGTGTCCCTAATTTGCTGGGAAGTGGAGGTGCGGTCCCCTACGGCACTGCGTAGGATCCTACGGTCTTGGCGTGCATCCGTGCGTCGCTGCGGTCCGGTCCCAGGTCGACGGGCACGTGCACCTTCCGCCGACCACTGGCGACAACATCGATGTACTGTGGAGACCTCACGCCCCACGTGTTGAGCAATTCGGCGGTACGTCCACCCGGCCTCCCGCATGCCCACTATACGCCCTCGCTCAAAGTCCGTCAACTGCACATACGGTTCACGTCCACGCTGTCGCGGCATGCTACCAGTGTTAAAGACTGCGATGGAGCTCCGTATGCCACGGCAAACTGGCTGACACTGACGGCGGCGGTGCACAAATGCTGCGCAGCTAGCGCCATTCGACGGCCAACACCGCGGTTCCTGGTGTGTCCGCTGTGCCGTGCGTGTGATCATTGCTTGTACAGCCCTCTCGCAGTGTCCGGAGCAAGTATGGTGGGTCTGACACACCGGTGTCAATGTGTTCTGTTTTCCATTTCCATGAGTGTATTTTGTGTTAGAACGTTATGAATTACCTCGAAGAAAACTGTCTATTGACACACAGTCAACACGGGTTTAGAAAACATCGTTCTTGTGAAACACAACAAGCTCTTTATTCACATGAAGTGTTGAGTGCTATTGACAAGGGATTTCAGATCGATTCCGTACTTCTGGTTTTCCGGAAGGCTTTTGACACTGTACCACACATGCGCCTTGTAGTGAAATTGCGTGCTTGCGGAATATCGTCTCAGTTATGTGACTGGATTTGTGGTTTCCTGTCACAGAGCTCACAGTTTGTTGTAATTAACGGAAAACAGAAGTGATTTCTGGCGTTCCCCAAGATAGTATTATAGGATCTGTGCTTTTCCTTATCTACATAAACGATTTGGGAGACAATGTGAGCAGCCGTCTTAGGTTGTTTGCAGATGACGCTGCCGTTTATCGACTAATAAAGTCATCAGAAGATCAAAACAAACTGCAAAACTATTTAGGAAAGGTATCTGAGTGGTGCTAAAAGTGGCAGTTGACCCTAAATAAGGAAAAGCGTGAGGTCATCCACATGGGTGCTAAAAGGAATCCGTTAAACTTCGGTTACGCGATAAATCAGTCTAATCTAAAGGCCGAAAATTCAATTAAATACCTAGGTATTACAATTACGGACAACTTAAATTGGGAGGAACACCCAGAAAGTGTTGTGGGGAAGGCTAACAAAAGACTGCGTTTTATTGGCAGGACACTTAGGAAATGTAACACATCTACTAAGGAGACTCCTACACTACGCTTGTCCGTCCTCTTCTAGAATACTGCTGCGCAGTATGGGATCCTTACCAGATAGGACTGACGGAGTGCATCGAAAAAGTTCAAGGAAGGGCAGTACGTTTTGTACTATCGCGAAATATGGGAGAGAGTGTCACAGAAATGATACCGGATTTGAGCTAGACATCATTAAGAGAAAGGCGTTTTTCGTTGCGACGGAATCTTCTGACGAAATTCCAATCACCAACCTTCTCCTCCGAATGCGAAAATATTTTGTTGATACCGACCTACATAGAGAGAGATAAAGTAAGGGAAATCAAAGGTCGTATGGAAAGATATAGGCGTTCGTTCTTTCCGCGCGCTATAGAAGATTGTAATAATAGAGAATTGTGAAGGTGATTCGATGAACCCTCTACCAGGCACTTGATTGTGATTTGGAGAGTATCCATGTAGATGTAGATGCTAAATACGATAGTTGCGCGTTTACGGGGTGTTCATTAATAAAACCGACAAGCTGCTCGGACAGATTCCTGACCGGAAATGAAGAAAGAAGGTCCTATGAACGTGTGTACGGAAATTGACGGTGTATGTGCAACGACAACAAATCGTGCCGGGACACAGTACAGAGCTGTATCGCATCCACGTCTGAACAGATGTTCAAAGTGGCCTCCATGGGACTGCAGGTGATAGGGAGGGAGGCGGTTATCATGCATGATACACGCATCGTACATTGGCTTACACCACGTTGGTAGGCCACTCGCTTGGAGCTTGTGCGAGGATTCCTTTCAATATTCTGCGTTCCTGGTGCACGCACAGCCCGCCGCCTCCCTGCACTTTCGTCCGTTTGAAAGGACTCATGACCTCACAAACGCAGAAAGAGGTTGTGTGATGTGGTTTGGTGTCTGTGAGGGTATTTGTTTTGATATAGCCGTGCTGCCTCTCGACCGTTTCCATCTGCTCTCCGTACACAAACTCCATCTTGGCTTATTCCCGACATGAATACTTGGCCATTCTGCTGCTTACGCTGCGTCAATCACACGGCCTACAGCACACAAAGAGCACAGGGCATGTGGTCAGAGGAAATGTCATTCGTCAGCGCCATCCACCGTGGCAACGACACATGTTCATGGGACCTTTCTTCCGCCATTTATAGTCGGGAATCTGTCCACACGGTTTGTCGGTATTGTTAATGTTCACCATGTTTACCGACCGCAGAAAACCTTGCTGATGACGGTGCCACGGTCCCGTCGTTGGCGTCACTGGTGCAGGAAGTCGGGGATCGTGCTCGGTATGGGTGAGGGGGCAGCCGACTGGTGTCGTGACTGAGCGGTGACATTTCGCGCTATCGCCGGCACTTGTTCATGCTGCGGTGTGGTGTGACGTGTCCGCGCGGGCAGCTAGCTAAATGACAGGGCGGCCCGCGCGAAGCGCTGTATGACGTCACTGCTGAGGTCAACAGTTGGCTGCCCTGCGGCGTACCACAGGTGGCGGGGAACCCCCCCGAGCGGGAGCGAACGGCAGAGAGAGAGAGTGGCGCCGTGGGGCTACGGCGTTCTTGGTAGCTCCGTGCTCAGCGTGCAGAGAGGACGCTCCGGAAGTCCGGGAGCTGAAACCATGTGGAGCAGCTTGAGTCACTCTCTGGTGTCGACTGTAGAGCTTGAGCTCAGGGTACAGCTGTTAGATTAGGCTATATTACATATGCATTTGTTTCATAGACCCACAGTGCGATCTTCAGTGATGTGGAACATGTCATAAAACAAAAATAGGTGATACGGTTTACAACATAATTTGTACAGACTTCCGGGCGCTGCAGTCATGGACTGTGCGGCTGGTCCCGGCGGAGCATGGGTGTGTGTGTTTGTCCTTAGGTTAATTTAGGTTGAGTAGTGTGTATGTTTAGCGACTGATGACCTTTGCAGTTAAGTTCCGTAAGATTTCACACACATTTGAACATTTGTACAGACGTCCTGCTATAGCGGCAAACTTAATGACAAAAGATTGTAACTGATTGGGAATGATAATAGACCACCACCAAACCGGTTAATCATGAGAGAGGCGAGGAGCTTCTCACTG
Organism: Schistocerca cancellata; assembly: GCF_023864275.1. Lineage (NCBI taxonomy): Eukaryota > Metazoa > Arthropoda > Insecta > Orthoptera > Acrididae > Schistocerca > Schistocerca cancellata. The sequence continues at coordinate 99,977,329 of NC_064630.1, read as the reverse complement.
TAAGACCACATCGTGAAAGCTAACATAAATGGAATACTAATTTGGAAAGATTAAGATAGGTTAGATATTGGAAAATTGTTTGTGAATAGTGAGTACAGTGGTTTCATATTGTATATTCTGCAACGAAGAATGTGAATGGATTCTAAATTTTATTAATGACAAACACGATTACTTTCAATACTATTTATTCCCAAAACGTAGCTGGAAATCACGTTTGGATGCCGTTCGGCTCACATGTATGACGGGTGTCAGCGAATGGTTGTAAACCAATGAAGAGATCATGCGTTCAGTCAGCGACAGTGGATATTAGATATTACTTTCGGTATATCTGAAACTTCGTATTTGAATATTCAACCATATGCAAAAAATTACTGTACCGTTGCTATATTGTTAGTGCATCCTGTGTGGAATGGTCTTCATAGCGAAAGAGGAAAAAAACACGATTATATTTAATATGTACTCTCAAACATCTCACAGAAATTTGAAAATATATACACAAATGTGGATAAGATAACTCTTAAGCTATCAACCAGTAAGCAATTTGAAATATTTATTTACACAGATTATATCACAGCACTGATGTACAGAAGTCAGATTTTAAGTATTTTATTATCTAGTGTTATTAATACATCAGCTGGTACTAACACCAAATTCTTCAACGGAGTTGGAGTTCGCCGCCGATGAAGTCTTTGAATTCGTATTACACTGAACTTCGTTAGTTTTTAAAAATTTTATGGCTGCAGACAGGTTACTGAATACGAATTTTCCAGGGTAATGGACACCTTTCAGGACCAATGTAAGTGACTTCAATTTTTAATTTATTACTATTTATATTTATTCCATAATCATAACTTCGATAAAATACCTAGCACCTGTGTGTAATGATCGCATAAAACTAGTCGTAGGAAAATCAGATGCAAGGCTGCCATTCAATGGCCGAATTCTAAGGACTTGTACTCCATCCACGAAAGAAAAAAGCTTACAAAATACCGATTCTTCAGTATTGCTCGTCTGTCGGGTACAATTAACCGAAGAGGACAGTCAGATCCGACGAAGAGCAGCGCGATTCATCAAGAGTCCGTGTGACTGCGTTCTGGAGGAACTCAACAAGCTTAAGTGACAGACGCCAGAAATGAGTCATTGTGCATGATGGAGAAGTTTCCCGTTAAAATTCCGAAAGTATACGCCCAAAGGAGAGCCAGGTAACGTATTTTGTATGCATCTCGCAAAATAAACACGATGTGACAGTCGAAGATATTGAAGGTTATACGGAGGCTTAGTGGCAACTGTTCTTCCCAAGCACGATTAGCGAATGAAACAAGGAAAAGAGGGAATAACAGCGACAAATAACAGTGACCAGATGTACCCTCAGTCACACACTATAACGTGAGTTGAAAAATAAATATGTAGATGCAAATATAGATGAAAATTTGTAAAATATTACCTATCTAATGAATTTCAGAGTTTTAGCGTGAATCCACAAAACCTGCAACCTAATAACTTCCAGTTTACAATAGTAAATCACTTCTTAAAACGACATCATATTTTGCTTATGGCTGTCGAGGTTTTTATTTTAATATTTTAATTTGCGTTTAGCCATTGTCAAGCAAGTCCTTTGTTAACAGCACAAATATAGGTAATGCTGCCCTTGTAGGTTTGTGTCCCACTTTACAACTAGAGGTGAGGGGGGGCTGAACAAATGTGAACATTGATAAAAAGTAACATAATGTCTTCGCTCTTGCTATTTCTCAGGCTGCAAACTAGTGTCAGAAGAAGTTAATAATTGTAAGACCATTGTATGATGTTCATATGTCACTGAGTGCACCACACAGGTAATGGTGTTCCTACACTTCAACGAACGATTTTGGAGGTTGGAAGATTGTACACAGAGCATCGTTAAACGATTTATAAGCATGAAATTTTCCTTAAGGCCCTGAGAATTGATAGGCGAATTTGTATACAAATTACGTGTACAAAAAATTTTTTAACACTTCAGATTGTCTTTCCCGTTCTTCGCTACAGCCACGATACCTTCTGCGCAATGATCACCGAACTCTGTCGACCAAGACAAAACTTCTTTCCATGCCAGCAACCACGTGTTTGATTCGTGGAACTACCTCAGTTCTTGTCGCTATTGGAATAATGTATACCAAGTTTTTGACATAACTACAAAGAAATAAAAGTCAAGATCGTTAAATCAGGCTCAAATGGTCCAAATGGCTCTGAGCACTATGGGACTTAATATCTGAGGTCATCAGTCTCCTAGATCTTAGCATTCGAGTGGTTCCGGACTGAAGTGCCCAAAACCGCTCGGCCACCGCGGCCGGCTTAAATCAGGCAAAAAATCTGGTTGTCGAATTGATCTTGCTCGACCCATATCGGAAGTTAGGTGTGATCTAACTTCTACATAGAGCTGTGCTAAGGCCCCACAGATTTGGGTTTTCACAAGCAGGAATTATTTACTTACCCCTCCCTCAGTCTCTCGTGTAAGTAATTTACATACGGAAACGTCACTCTTGTACGCTTTCATGCCAACTTATGCGTAACTTCACGAAAGTTAAAAGGTGTTTAACTTACTTCCTTGAATGCAGTATTTTCCCCAGACCATCGCCTACGAGCTTCAAGGACTGTCACTAGATGGACCTGCTGACAATCCGCTCTCGTCCATTGGACAGCACACGGCTTGAATCGTTTGTTTCTGTACGTGAGTGGTTAGCGTTATGACGAAATAGTGCCCATAATCTTCAAATAAATAAATAAATGCTTTGTAAAGTGACAAAATGTTTGTAAACTATTCGATAAGAATGTCATTTTATTTTAGCATTGAGCAATTCCTTGTTGTTTGTTGTTGTGGTCTTCAGTCCTGAGACTGGTTTGATGCAACTCTCCATGCTCATCTATCCTGTGCAAGCTCCTTCATCTCCCAGTATCTACTGCAACCTACATCCTTCTGAATCTGCTTAGTGTATTCATCTCTTGGTCTCTCTCTACGATTTTTACCCTCCACGCTGCCCTCCAACGCTAAATTTGTGATCCCTTGATGCCTCAGGACATGTCCTACCAACCGATCCCTTCATCTAGTCAAGTTGTGCCACAAACTTCTCTTCTCCCCAATCCTATTCAATACCTCCTCATTAGTTACGTGATCTACCCACCTAATCTTCAAGATTCTTCTGTAGCACCACATTTCGAAAGCTTCTATTCTCTTCTTGTCCAAACTATTTATTGTCCATGTTTCACTTCCATACATGGCTACACTCCATACAAATACTTTCAGAAATGACTTCCTGACACTTAAATCTATACTCGATGTTAACAAATTTCTCTTCTTCAGAAACGCTTTCCTTTACATTGCCAGTCTACATTTTATATCCTCTCTACTTCGACCATCATCAGTTATTTTGCTCCCCAAATAGCAAAACTCCTTTACTACTTTCAGTGTCTCATTTCCTAATCTAATACCCTCAACATCACCCGACTTAATTCGATTACATTCCATTATCCTCGTTTTAATTTTGTTGATGTTCATCTTATATCCTCCCTTCAAGACACCATCCATTCCCTTCAACTGCTCTTCCAAGTCCTTTGCTGTCTCTGACAGAATTACAATGTCATCGGCGACATTGCAGCACTAACAAAATTTGTGCGGATGGTGTGCTAATTTCCTATATATGATAACGACAAGGTTACCGATCGAAATAATGAATGTACAGTACGAATTGACTGCTTGACATTAGACTGTAAATTTAACTGTTGAACTCCTCATTGAGAATATAAGACAAAGATAAACACATTGCAGAGTGTTGTTCGGTCCAGCGGTATGTTAAACACCGTTGCCGTCTTCCAGACGCGGAAAGCATACATGGACGATCGCAGCACACCAGTGTGTATGCTCCGGTCATACTGCGCCTTGTGTTCTTTTAACTGTCCCAGTGTGTGGTTTTTTGTGTGCGCTACTTTTTTACATTCGCCCCTTTTTTTTCTATTGTATTCCATGATGATCCCCTTCTTTATATCTGTGTTCACCATGTTCTCTCCTTTGTTATTTTTAAATGTCTTCTATTGTTTGTTCTATATCTTTCAGCTGAAGAGCAGCGCATATGCTGCTGCCGGCCCACCCCGATGGGGAATTGCAATACAATAAAGGGAAAAAAAACATCATTTGAAGTGACGTACTTATTGGAAACATGTTGCAACTTTGAGTGTGAATTTGCTGAAGTTCATATTGGTGCAGAAAAGTCAACCTTGTAACGGTTATTTTATTTCAGTATATTTTTGGTTTAGTTACTGAATGTAAATATTATGGTGCAAATACACTGCCCAGCAACAATAAAGCGATTGCGTGTCAAAAGCCTGAATAACTACCCTCTGCAGCGCGGAAGGCTGCGATATGTACAGCAATAGACTCAGGGATGTTCTGGACGGTACCGACAGGGATTTAGGGCCATGCCAACTCGACTGCCGTGGCCCAGTGCGCTAGGTTTCTCAGTTGAGGATCCCTGGTGCGAACAGACCGATCGAGGTGGTCCCATAGATTCTCTGTCAGGTCGAAAAAAGGGAGTTTAGTGATTCGGGAAGCACAGAAAACTCATCCTGGTGTTCTTCAAACCACGCATGTACAATGCGAGTTGTGTAACACGTTGTCCTGCTAGTGGACGCCATCGTTGCGAGGAAAAACAAACTGCATGTAGGGGTGGAGATAGTCCCCAGGGATAGATGCATTCTTGTGTTGATCCACTGTGCTTTCCAGAATGACGAGATCACTCAGGGAATGCCACGAAAACTGTTTGCATGTTGCTATGGTTACAGTATAATGTGATTAACAAACTGTTCTCTTGGGGTACCCGCCGGACTTTCGAGTCCTCCCTGAGGTTTGGGTGTGTGTGTTGTTCTTAGCCTAAGTTAGTTTAAGTAGTGTGTAAGTCTAGGGACAGATGACCTAAGCAGTTTGGTCCCTTAGGGATTCACACACATTTTCTTGGGGTACAATGATCAACGTTACCAAGATCATCTACGACTTTCACTGCTAGTTGATCCTAGACGATGATGATGATGACTCCTATAGGCAGAGGTCCCGAATTGGGGCAGAGCTCTTACTACGTCGACACTATATTGACTTCAGCATGAGGGCGCTGTTATGCTGAGAGGGGAGGTGTGGCACGCAGGAGCGCCTCCCATACGTTCTAGGGGACTGCAGGGAGCCCTCGCTAATGTCTGTGGTGTCGATTTGCATTGCCGACCTCCGTATGGCATTGCGATAGCACAGTTGCAAAATTTCAAACACTGTCTACCATAATATAAGTATTCAGTCAATGGTACTAGAACTTCTGGAGAGACTGAAGATATTCCTTCGATATCATTGCACATGACTGCAACAATGCAAAGCTTTAAATCCTCTTGGGCCATTGGAACTTGTGTACAGACATCCTGTTTGAATTTATGCCAGACAAAAACTTACAGTGGCGTCAAATCAGGAGAACGTGCAGGCCAATTGAGTAGAACTGGTACAGGAATCTCAGTAATCAATGCTAGTAAAAGAGATTGGATAAAAAGAGAATTACGATATGTCAGACGGTTCTGGAAATATTTGAGGTGAACGTATTAGTTGAATTACTCTCTATTTTTGTTTTGCAGCTCAGAGGTTATGGCAAGCTGGAGAAGGGAGTTAGAGGGAGAGAGAGAGAGAGAGAGAGAGAGAGAGAGAGAGAGGGTGATATATTGTAACTGGGCTGCTTCTGTATTGGCAGCGCTGTGTAGCGCTTTGTATTGGATCTCTGTCTGCGCTTTCTTCGTAACACACTCTGTGGCTGGTTGGACTCGTTGTAGGAAGTTAATCGCCAGTAGTGTTGGGCAGTTGGAAGTTAGTCGCCGGCTGTGATGGAAGTAGCCTATTGCAGTAGTTCGCGTAATGAAGATTTTTGTGATGTAAGTGCTTAGTGAAATGTATACGTTATTGTTAGGATTTCTTTTGAGTCAGGGCCATTCGTTTGAATCAATTATTTGAAGTCAGGATATCTTTTTTTTTTTTTTTTGAGCAGTCAGATTGCGTTGCGCTAGGATATTGTGGGTCTTAGTCATTAGAAATTTAGGTACAGCCACACTCATTTGAATAAAGAAGTTTCAATATATACGTGCGTATGATAAACCCCTTCCCTCAAATGTGTTCCTCTCCTTCATATCTCCTCTGTGTTGCCACAGAGGACGTGTCACTATCATTTGTACTGAGACTACTGAGACAGCAGTACACGCGAGGTATCTATTTGCTTCCACGGTCCTGAATGGAATGCCTAAGTTCTAATAAATGTTCACCAACTCTCAGTCTTCCATATTTGTTGTCCCCTGCGTAGAAAACAGCACGTTGATCGTGAATCCATTATCTTGAGGCTGTAAGAAACACGTAGCGAGTAACTGTTATTTTAGAAATAATTAAATCTCCAAACAGTTTGTTTATACGGGATGCCATTTGCTTTTTATTAACAGAACACGAGAAACTGCACAATTGGATTCCACTTTAGAGTCACAAATAATTTCTATTCTTCAACAAATTAACGAGCTGTGTATTTCCGCAATTACTATCAAATCGTTCTAAAAAAAAAAAGAAAAAAATGGTTCAAATGGATTCTGAGCACTACGGGACTTAAGATCTGAGGTCATCAGTCCCCGTGAACTTAGAACTACTTAAACATAACTAACCTAAGGACATCACACACATCCATGCCCGAGGCAGGATTCGAACCTGCAACCGTAGCGGTCGCGCGGTTCCAGACTGTAGCGCCTAGAACCGCTCGGCCACCGCAGCCGGTCACTTTTCTCAACAACATGTCAATATAACCATACATTGCTAATAAAATCTTCACCTGATGCCGACCGCGGCAGACAACATATGTGTCTTCCGGCACTGCCGAACGAGCAATCACATTTCAAACTAGACATTGCAAATTAAGTCTTAACTGATATAGCGGCGGACAACATGTCCGTCCTCCAACACCGCCGAACCAGTTCTGATCTCACAGCCGAACCACTTCGCCCGCCATCCAAGTTAGGCACGATCAGAAGATCATGAAGTGTTTCGTCTGCCTTTTCGTTTAGCAGTTGTTTATTATTCTGCTGGTTATTCATACTTGTGAAATAATGGAATGGACACACGATATTGAGAGGTGCTTTAATTTGAGACGCAAGTAAATATGCTATTTAGTTTATTTTATATTAATAACAGATCATTTTGGCACGCAACTTCACAAGGCAGCAGCCAATCCTGGAGAAGGACCACAATTTAGGCGGTCTTTTCCACGATACCCGTACCGAACCTGTCGTCGGTACCTCACATCACATAACGCCATCTTGCCACTGCTACCTTCTCAACTGCTCCAAAAAGTGCGTCTTGTAGCCGAATATGTTGGCTGTAAAGCTATATGATGCCTGTAAAGCCAGAAATATTACAAGGTGTTGTTGTGGTCTTCAGTCCTGAGACTGGGTTGATGCAGCTCTCCATGCTACTCTATCCTGTGCAAGCTTCTTCATCTCCCAGTACCTACTGCAACCTACATCCTTCTGAATCTGCGTAGTATATTCATCTCTTGGTCTCCCCCTACGATTTTTCCCTCCACGCTGCCCTCCAATACTAAATTGGCGATCCCTTGATGCCTCAGAACATGTCCTACCAACCGATCCCTTCTTCTGGTCAAGTTGTGCCACAAACTTCTCTTCTCCCCAATCCTATTCAATACTTCCTCATTAGTTATGTGATCTACCCATCTAATCTTCAGCATTCTTCTGTAGCACCACATTTCGAAAGCTTCTATTCTCTTCTTCTCCAAACTATTTACCGTCCATGTTTCACTTCCATAGATAGCTACACTCCATACAAATACTTTCAGAAATGACTTCCTGACACTTAAATCTATACTTGATGTTAACAAATTTCTCTTCTTCAGAAACGCTTTCCTTGCCATTGCCAGTCTACATTTTATATCCTCTGTACTTCGACCATCATCAGTTATTTTGCTCCCCAAATAGCAAAACTCCTTTACTACTTTCAGTGTCTCATTTCCTAATCTAATACCCTCAACATCACCCGACTTAATTCGATTACATTCCATTATCCTCGTTTTAATTTTGTTGATGTTCATCTTATATCCTCCCTTCAAGACACCATCCATTCCTTTCAACTGCTCTTCCAAGTCCTTTCCTGTCTCTGATAGAATTACAATGTCATCGGCGACATTGCAGCACTAACAAAAATTGTGCGGATGGTGTGCTAATTTCCTATATATGATAACGACAAGGCTACCGATCGAAATAATGAATGTACAGTACGAATTGACTGCTTGACATTAGACTGTAAATTTAACTGTTGAACTCCTCATTGAGAATATAAGACAAAGATAAACACATTGCAGAGTGTTGTTCGGTCCAGCGGTATGTTAAACACGGTTGCCGTCTTCCAGACGCGAAAAGCATACAAGGCCGATTGCAGCACACCAGTGTGTAGTACTGTGTGCCAGAGTAAGTGCGTTTTCCTTGTCCTGGCTTGTCCCTGCAGCACTAACAAAAATTGTGCGGATGGTGCGCTAATTTCCTACATATGATAACGGCGAACATTGTGTTCACTGTAACGAACAATTGGAGAGAAATTAAACACTGCTAAAGGGGCCCTCACACACACAGTATTTATTGTAAAATAATATTGTGTCGATATACTGCACGAAAGTGCGATGCCAAGAGCGCACAATATTATTGCGCAATATTTACGCCTGGGAGGCGTCTGCTAGAATCCTGCCTTCGAAGCGAACATGTCGGCGCTCGATAATGATGATGATGATGATGATGATGATGATGTTTGGTTTGTGGGGCGCTCAACTGCGCGGTTGTCAGCGCCCGTACAAATTCCCAACCTTTGCTCAGTCCAAACTCGCCTCATTCATGAATGATGATGGAATGAGAAGGACAACACAAACACCCAGTCATCTCGAGGCGGGTGAAAATCCCCGATCCCGCCGGGAATCGAACTCGGGACACCGTCGGCGCTCGAGGTTGCAGAACTCGCACGTACAGTATTACGATTTCAGTCGCTACGAGCCGCAAGAAGAAAAGCAAGAGGAAGCGGCGATGGCGTTCTATGCGCGGCCGTATTAATATGCTAGCAGAGCTTGCAGAAAAATCACATGACTATGGCAGTAATTTAAGTTTGAACAAGGAATCATTCAACAGATTGGCGAACTTCGTTGCACCTTATGTGCACAGGAAATATATTGTTCATATACTCGTCGGATTTCACTTCCCACGATGATGGCAGCGATCTGTAAACCTGGAAAGAGTAGAATACAGTAGAATGCGTTATTGCAGATGGCTGGGAGGAAGTGGTATTATGTATTTCGGCAGCACATAATTCAAGCTTCTGAAACAAACAAATAAGCAACTGCAGTGCTGTTTCCCTGCATTTAAATACTTTTTTACGCTAATGATCATAGCAGTTTTGCGTCCTAAAACCAAAAACAAAAACATAAAAAACAAAAAAAATACTTTTGTCAAATGTTAAGGGTTTCTACATCTAATTACTGATTGATGAATATGCAATCAAATTATTCCCCCTAATGCACTTCAACAGTTCATTCTTTTCATCTGTCTTTCCTGATATATTCATATCCAAATGGCGTCACTGGGACAGTTGTTTAAATGTCGGCAAGTCATGAAGTGTTGGCACCAACAGCTAAGTATGTGTTGGGCACTCACCCTTACATGGTATAGTATACTGCGCAATATATCTAGCGAGAGTCAATGTTTTTAAAGCTATTCAGTTTCCTTAAAAAATTGCTCAAACCATCAATACTGCATTCAGACGGTCAACATTATTGTGCAATAGTATTACGCAATACATACTGAGCGTCTAAGAGCCCCTCAAACGTCTAAATGTCACGTCAAGAGGATGAAACGTCACGATCACTCTGCATGGTTCTGCTGGGGTCATTTAAAGTTGGTAATCCACTCCCGCATTGTCGGCGGATTCGTCTTTACACAGTCATTTGTGGTCGGTCCGTCGCCAAATAAGGCTACGTTAGCGTTCCGCTCCCCTTTAGAGACGTAGTTTCCAAAAGTAGTAGTATCCACACCTACAGAATATCTTATATGTAGTGGCATTCTATGTCTCAAACTGTCCTTTACAGACCCAATAAAATGGCATTTCTTGAAATACGAAGATCGATTTCTGTATGTCTTCATCAACTATCTGATCATACCGGTCACTGATCCACAAGATGGTGTAAACTCTTCGGCGTTGTTTTACTATCTCACCTAGCCAGCAATGATTTGCGAAATTCGGTGACGATTGTAGTAACTTTCTCAAATGACTTTCGGTGACACAGTACTTGCGGTAAAATTTCGGCTTCTGAGATGGATTTTATACGGTACAACAATTCGCGGTAATGCCAGTGCTGGTTGGTTGCTGCGAGAAACGTGCAGATACCGATCCATGTGGAGGGGTTTGCTGTTCAGACTATGGCTGAGACAGCCATTCGTTTTTTAGCTGACAAGGAGGCCAAGGATTGGGCATCGCGCTGTCTGTCTCCACCTCTATCGTGAAGTTTTAAATTAATTCCTATCGCAGCACTACTAGCACGCATTTGACGACTCCTAATGTAACAAGATGATAGTGTGCATGGTGACCGACCAAATTCAGCAATAAATTTAAGATCATCGATATTCAGCTAGTTTCGTTCATTCATCTGCCGTTAACTATCAACTATCTTCTATCGATTTATCTGTCTTCTAGTCTTTCAAGTCCTCCACGGCAATTTCTGTTTATATATCCGGGCTTTAGATCATAGGGTTTTTGGAAGGTCTTCACTAACAGAAAACCAATCCACGAGGAAGGTTTGTGTTTGTAGTATATAAATACTTCGTGTATGTTGGCTGAACCGAGATGAATTGAATTTCCTCCCTTCACCTCCCTCACTGTGTAAACGATGCCATTGCCGTGGAAAAGTGATCGGCATAAGGCCGCTTCACCGCAGTGCCATGCTAGTGTGAGCTGCCGCTATGGGAGGTTGTCGCAGGCTACCACCAACGCCCATCAACAGTGAATATGATGTCATTGTCATCTAGAAGTGACAGGCGGAAGGTATATTACATGAAATGTATCAGATATCTGTCACTCCGTGTACTACATGGTCCTTAATTTTGATGCCATCACTAATTCCATTTCTGCGATTCCTCACTCCTTTCTTCTTATTTATTTTTTATTTTATATGTCATGTTCACTGGTTTACTTTGAATCCATCTTCTGTGCTCAGTAGACTACACATTTCATTCAACAGCTTCTGTAACTCTTGATTACGTTCAGTGTGGAAAGCAACGCCGTCTGCGAACTTTATCTCTGATAGCCTTTTACTTTCAGTTTAACCCCACCAATACTAACGCATTTTCCATAATGTGTTTTACCATGGGGGAGGGGCAGTACTTTATCTTTATGCTCAACCAAATTTACAAAAAATGTTGTTAGACCTAACTTGGGTTAACAACATACTTTTTAAAGAGGTACTGATCTGTAAGTAAAGACCAGAACCTGAGGGTCTCTGTTAGCACTCTCTTAGCAAAACCAACGCACTCTCAATAATGCGAACTACAGGAATGTGCCGGCCGGAATGGCCGAGCGGTTCTAGGCGCTTCAGTCTGGAACCGCGCGACCGCTACGGTCGCGGGTTCGAATCCTGCCTCGGACATGGATGTGTGTGATGTCCTTAGGTTAGTTAGGTTTAAGTAGTTCTAAGTTCTAGGGGACTGATGACCTCAGATGTTAAGTACCATAGTGCTCAGAGCCATTTGAACCATTTTTACAGGGGTGTGGACGAAAGAGGGGGGGGGGGGGGAGAGAGGGAGTATTTCATGACTACCAAGAAAACAATTAAAAATATAGATCTCGTTAATTATTTTTGACTTATATTCCCAGCACACTTTTTTAAGAGATGTTGGTGTGTAAGTAGGGCCCAAAACGAGAATATATTTAACATTACTCGCATTGCGAAGCCTGACATCTACTACTAAGACTTAAATTTTTGGTTTAAGTTTAACTTATAAATTTAAAACTTTTGTAGAACCTGGCAGAAGATTTCATTAAAAAGATAAATATTTTTGAAAATTTTAAAGCATGAAGTACTTTACTAAATTACTAAGTTTTCAAATGTGGGCACACAGTTTCTATTACTGGGGCTACAACTTTGTTTCCGCCGTTTTTTCTCGAAGTTCGAGGCCTTATTGTGAGCATCTTACAAAAAATTTACGTTACGAAGTACTGGCCATCGCCGGCCACTACTTTCTCCCATCTTTCGAGCCGCATACTATTCCCGCAGCGGAAGAACTGGGTGTCTTTTGAGAGAAAGAGAGATGTCGTGTGGCTAGGACCTCCCGTCGGGTAGACCGCTCGCCTGGTGCAAGTCTTTCGATTTGACGCCACTTCGGCGACTTGCGCGTCGATGGGGATGAAATGATGATGATTAGGACAACACAAGACCCAGTCCCTGAGCGGAGAAAATCTCCAACCCAGCCGGGAATCGAACTCGGGCCCTTAGCATTGACATTCTGTCACGCTGACCACTCAGCTGCCGGGGGCGGACGTCTTTCGAGAAGATCCATGCATCGATCCAATTTTGGAAGCGCTGGACAGCCAGGTCGTATGCCATTGAACTAAAATGTTGGTAGTCAAAGGGAAGAATGTCTGGAGAATACGGCGGGTGGGGTAGGACTTCCCATTTCAACGTTTCCAGGTATGTTTTGGTGGGTTTTGCGACGTGGGGTGGAGCTCTGTCACGGTGCAAAATCAACTTTTCATATCTGTCGGTGCATTGTGGCCGTTTGTCCTTCAGTGATCGGGTCAAACACATCAATTGCTTTCCATAACTATCTCCTGTGATTGTTCCCGTCGGTTGCAGTAGCATCGAAAGCTTTATCTCGTTCACAACCATGCCAGTCTTCAATGTCAAAACCACCGTTCCTGAAGCATGGAAACCAATTTCTGCAATGTTCTGTCACTAACAGGCGTCTCATCGTAGGTCTTACCCAGCTTTTTATGAGCATCAGCACGCAGATTTCTTCATATCAAAGCAGAAAACTAAAACATCCCGCAGATGACGAGAATTGGGCTCGTAAGTTGACATATTCAGCCGAGAATAATTGTGAGATGCAATCAAAAATCGACTGATATTTTGATGGCGTTATGTTCTCAAATGCCTGAGCTTACTGTATGACACTTACGACCTACGACTTGCGCCACTACTTCCCACTAATGCCGTCTACTGCAAAATGGCGGAAGCAAAGCTGTAGACCTAATAAAAATTATGCTTTATATTCTACTGGTAAAGTTCGACGAACATCCTTTTTAACCCCCATTATGTCGCAAAAACGGTTGAAAGCAAGGGGAAACAACAGCCGTAATTTTTCCCGAGGGCATGCAGCTTTACTGTATGGTTAAATGATGATGGCGTCCTCTTGGGTAAAATATTCCGGAGGTAAAATAGTCACCCATTCGGATTCCGGGCGGGGACTACTCAAGAGGACGTCGTTATCAGGAGAAAGAAAACTGGCGTTCTACGGATCGGAGCGTGGAATGTCAGATCGCTTAATCGGGCAGGTAGGTTAGAAAATGTAAAAAGGGAAATGGATAGGTTAAAGTTAGATATAGTGGGAATTAGTGAAGTTCGGTGGCGGGAGGAACAAGACTTTTGGCAGGTGAATACAGGGTTATAAATACAAAATCAAATAGGGGTAATGCAGGAGTTGGTTTAATAATGAATAGGAAAATAGGAGTGCGGGTAAGCTACTACAAACAGCATAGTGAACGCATTATTGTGGCCAAGATAGACACGAAGCCCACGCCTACCACAGTAGTACAAGTTTATATGCCAACTAGCTATACCGATGACGAAGGAATTGAAGCAATGTATGATGAAATAAAAGAAATTATTCAGATAGTGAAGGGAGACGAATATTTAATAGTCATGGGTGACTGGAATTCGGTAGCAGGAAAAGGGAGAGAAGGAAACGTAGTAGGTGACTATGGATTGGGGGTAAGAAATGAAAGAGGAAGCCGCCTGGTAGAATTTTGCACAGAGCACAGCTTAAACATAGCTAACACTTGCTTCAAGAATCTTAAAAGAAGGTTGTATACGTGGAAGAAGCCTGGAGATACTGACAGGTTTCAGAATGATTATATAATGGTAAGACAGAGATTTAGGAACCAGGTTTTAAATTGTAAGACATTTCCAGGGGCAGATGTGGACTCTGACCACAATCTATTGGTTATGAACTGTAGATTAAAACTGAAGAAACAGCAAAAAGGTGGGAATTTAAGGAGATGGGACCTGGATAAACTGACTAAACCAGAGGTTGTACAGACTTTCAGGGAGAGCATAAGGGAACAATTGACAGGAATTGGGGGAAAGAAATACAGTAGAAGAAGAATGGGTAGCTTTGAGGGATGAAATAGTGAAGGCAGCAGAGGATCAAGTAGGTAAAAAGACGAGGTCTAGTAGTACTCCTTGGGTAACAGAAGAAATTTTGAACTTAATTGATGAAAGGAGAAAATATAAAAATGCAGTAAATGAAGCAGGCAAAAAGGAATACAAACGTCTCAAAAATGAGATCGGCAGGAAGTGCAAAATGGCTGAGCAGGGATGGCTAGAGGACAAATGTAAGGATGTAGAGGCTTATCTCACTAGGGGTAAGATAGATACTGCCTACAGGAAAATTAAAGAGACCTTTGGAGAAAAGAGAACCACTTGTACGAATATCAAGAGCTCAGATGGAAACCAAGTTCCAAGCAAAGAGGAAAAGCAGAAAGGTGGAAGGAGTATATAGAGGGTCTATACAAGGGCAATGTACTTGAGGACAGTGTTATGGAAATGGAAGAGGATGTAGATGAAGATGAAATGGGAGATGCGAAACTGCGTGAAGAGTTAGACAGAGCACCGAAAGACCTGAGTCGAAACAAGGCCCCGGGAGTAGACAACATTCCATTAGCACCACTGACAGCCTTGGGAGAGCTAGTCCTGACAAAACTCTACCATCTGGTGAGCAAGATGTATGATACCGGCTAAATACCCTCAGACTTAAAGAAGAATATAATAATTACAATCCCAAAGAAAGCAGGTGCTGACAGATGTGAAAATTGCCTAACAATCAGTTTAATCAGTCACGGATGCAAAATACTAACACGAATTCTTTACAGACGAATGGAAAAACTGGTAGAAGCTGACCTCGGGGAAGATCAGTTTTTATTCCGTAGAAATATTGGAGCACGTGAGGCAATACTGACCCTACGACTTATCTTAGAAGCTAGGTTAAGAAAAGGCAAATCTACGTTTCTAGCATTTATAGACTTAGAGAAAGCTTTTGACAATGTTGATTGGAATAATCTCTTTCAAATTCTGAAGGTAGCATGGGTAAAATACAGGGAGCGAAAGGCTATTTACAGTTTCTACAGAAACCAGATGGCAGTTATAAGAGTCGAGGGACATGAAAGGGAAGCAGTGGTTGGGAAGGGAGTGAGACAGGGTTGTAGCCTCTCCACGATGTTATTCAAACTGTATATTGAGCAAGCAGTGAAGGAAACAAAAGAAAAATTCAGAGTAGGAATTAAAATCCATGGAGAAGAAATAAAAACTTTGAGGTTCGCCGATGACTTTGTAATTCTGTCAGAGACAGAAAAGGACTTGGAAGACCAGTTGAACGAATGGACAGTGTCTTCAAGGGAGGATATAAGATGAACATAAAACAAAAGCAAAACGAGGATAATGGAATGTAGTCGAATTAAGTCGGGTGATGCTGAGGTAATTAGATTAGGAAATGAGACACTTAAAGAAGTAAAGAAGTTTTGCTATTTGGGGAGCAAAATAACTGATGATGGTCGAAGTAGGGAGGATATAAAATGTAGCCTGGCAATGGCAAGGAAAGCCTTTCTGAAGAAGAGAAATTTGTTAACATCGATTATAGATTTAAGTGTCAGGAAGTCGTTTCTGAAAGTATTTGTATGGAGTGTAGCCATGTATGGAAGTGAAACATGGACGATAAATAGTTTAGACAAGAAGAGAATAGAAGCTTTCGAAATGTGGTGCTACAGAAGAATGCTGAAGATTAGATGGGTAGATCACATGACTAATGAGGAGGTATTGAATAGGTTTGGGGAGAAGAGGAGTTTGTGGCACAACTTGACAAGAAGAAGGGATCGGTTGGTAGGACATGTTCTGAGGCATCAAGGGATCACCAATTAAGTACTAGAGGGCAGCGTGGAGGGTAAAAATCGTAGAGTGTGACCAAGAGATGAATACACTAATCAGATTCAGAAGGATGTAGGCTGCAGTAGGTACTGGGAGATGAAGAAGCTTGCACAGGATAGAGTAGCATGGAGAGCTGCATCAAACCAGTCTCAGAACTGAAGACCACAACAACAACAATACGTCGCAAAACTGTACACGATGCCTGTGTGGCGGAATTCATTCAAATTCAGGATTCGTTATGGCCGCATGGCTTTGCCTGAGGCCAATAAAAAATATACATGTACACCTAAATCATCCTAGGGCAGAAGACAGCGGTATCGGCGCTGCGGGGCCAGCAGAAGGAACCGGTGCGGGTCAGGAGCGGCAGCTGCAGGCCCCGCTGTTTAGCCGGGGACCCTGGACGCTCACGCCGCGCCGTGAGAAGTGGCCAGTGAGCACGATAAATAACGGTGCGCGGGCCAGTAATTGAATCGGCGGGCCTTACGCTGCGCGCTCGCCGCGGCCGGGGTTATCGCTAATTGAATCTACGGCGTGCGTAGCGACTGGGGCCGTACCGGCCGCATGTTGGACACGGTGCCATGCTGCGGCTTGAGGTATTGGTGCAACGGCGCGCAATCCAGACGCCGCCGGTGGTCGATCACTGCTACCAGAGTACACCCGGCCCGCTTCAGAACTCCAGGCAGCGTCGCTTCGTGTTGTCGCTACTGGCGTGCGGTATTTCGTGAAAAATATCTGGACACTGTTAAAATCCTCTCCAGGCCTTGAAGGCCCAAGGGATATCCATCGACAGTCGTGTCATCTTCAGACATGGGCGTAATGAGGATGCGGTGAGGACTGGCAAGTGATCAGTGTATTAGTCTCCCGGCCAGTTTGCAGATTTTTCCAGGCCCTGGAGCCACTACTTCTCCGTCAAGTAGCTTCTCATTTGGCATCGTGAGGATGAGAGAAACCCGCACCAGTGCTCTGACCAAGGAAAAATCCTTGGCAGTACGGGAATCGAACCTGATTCCGCCCTTATGACGAACTGAGCTCAGCGAGGGACAGTTTCAATGGCGTGTCTGAACCTCTGTTGGAAAATGGCACTCAGTTCTTCCTCAAGAGCCGAAACTAGAAAAGGTAGTGATCTTTGACACTGAAGTCTGGACCGAATTCGACGTTATAACTTACCTCATTGGAGTTCCAATCAATTGAGGTCGGCTCTATGAGAAGACCAGTCTATTTCAGACTGTCCGCTCTCATTTGGAGTACTGCTGTGTGGTTATGGGATCCATACCACACTGGATTAACGGCGTACTGCGATGGAGTTCAAAGGAGAGCAGAACGCTTTGTATTATCGAGAAATAGGGGAGGGAGGGTCACGGGCCTGATACAAGGTTTGGGGTCGACGTTATTAAAACAAAGGCGTTTCTCATTGCGTTCGAGATCTTCTTACGACATTTCAATCAGTAACTTTCTCCTCCGAATGCGTAGAAATTTAGTTGATACCGACATATACAGGGAGAAATGATCATCGTAATAAAATAGAAATCAGAGCTCGCACGGAAAAAAATGGTTCAAATGGGTCTGAGCACTATGGGACTTAACATCTGAGGTCATCAGTACCCTAGAACTTAGAACTACTTAAACCTAACTAACCTAAGGACATCACACTCATCCATGCCCGAGGCAGGATTGGAACCTGCGACCGTAGCGGTCGCGCGGTTCCAGACTGAAGCGCCTAGAACCGCTCGGCCACACCGGCCGGCCTCGCACGGAAAGATATAAGTGTTCGTTTCTTTCGCGTGCTGTTCGAGAGGGGAATAATAGAGAATTATTGTGAATGTGGTTCGATGAACCCACTGCCAGGCACTTAAGAGCGATTTGCAGAGTATCCATGTAGAGGTAGATGTAGATTTATTGTCCACAAACAACTGCCTCTCAGGCGATGTCTTATGTGACGACGCTTGGTCATACCGACGCAAACAGTCATGGTCTCCAAACTGTTCTTCTGTTAATCTCAGTGCATAATGCTGTAAAAGGTCTCATAACCTTCAGCATATCACGTTTTCTTAACCTCAATAAGCAGACCACACCGTAACAATGAACAACTCCCCTGTACCTTTAGACCACCTCCTTTGTATTTCACTGTTGGCCCTACGCTTGGCCGTAGGTAAAATTCTGCAAGCACTCACCGAAACAAAACCTTCCCATCTGGTTATCACAGGGTATAGCATATTTAGCACTCCAAATCACTTGTTTGAAGCCATTCACTGTCCAGTGGTGTGACTCTGTACACCCTTCGAGCGATACTTAACGTTGACAACAGAAATGTGTAGCTTATGATGAACTGCTGGACCATTTAATCCTATTGTTCCTAAATCCCTATGCACAGTCACTGCACCAGCTGGTCTGGTTGTAGCACTTTGGAACTCACGAGTGGTCGGCCGCGGTGGCCGTGCGGTTCTGGCGCTGCAGTCCGGAACCGCGGGACTGCTACGGTCGCAGGTTCGAATCCTGCCTCGGGCATGGGTGTGTGTGATATCCTTAGGTTAGTTAGGTTTAAGTAGTTCTAAGTTCTAGGGGACTTATGACCTAAGATGTTGAGTCCCATAGTGCTCAGAGCCATTTGAACCATTTTTTTTTTTTTTTTTGAACTCACGAGTGACTTCTTCACTGGTCAGGTGGAGCTCCACTGCTGATGCAAGTCATGGCAGTGAAGCGGTGTGCACGTACTAGTCAGCTGAATGTAATCAGCTCAGTAAGTTGTGTCGACGTGGTGGCGTGACAGCCTTGCAGAAGGAGCCATTGTGTTTGGACGTGCCAACGAGCACATCGTGACTGAAGCTGACATATTTTTAGCATATCAAGACGTTCTGTGCATCGTGTCTGCAAGGAATGGTGTGCCACTGGCAGCATTGTAAACTGGCGTAAGAAAACCGCAGGCAGAATGCTCTTAACAACAGGGACCAGTGACGTATGTCGCGCACTGTCAGTACAAGATGCATGGAACAGTTAATGACAAGAGTAAGCGTCCTTGCTGCAACGCCAACAAATGAAGACGCCCTGGGCGCGATCAACAGGTTTTCATGTACCCCAACGACACTGGTGCGTTCTGAATCGCAACAGAAATGACCGGGGCAAATACGGAACCATGTCCCACCAATGGGGATGGAATACCTCTCGTCAATGATACTGTGGCAAAGCACAGCAAACTACTTTTGAATGTTCCCCAGAGCAATGAAAGGGAGAGTAGAAGACCTTTACAATGCGTCTGCAGAAGTTTCTTGCTGGATGTCAAGCCTGGACTCAGGGAGATGAACCCACAGTGAACTTGAGATTGTGGGTGTCTACGTAGGAATGTATATATTTGTTGTAAATACTTGTGAAGTTCCTCTGTCATCACACGATAAACAAGTAAATAATTGCTGGTTCAACCCGACAGTAAATTCTACTGTCTGTAAATTCAGGTCAATGTTAACAAGTTTCATAGCGAACATTGCGAAGGAAACATTTGCGCATCATACAGGGTGGGGCAAATAAAAGTGGCCCGGACGAATGGTTACGACTGGACGTGAATGCATGCATATAAACGCACCTCGTGATGTGCCTACCGCCTGCACGCCGCCATGTGATATCCTGACACAGTTGTTATCAGAAGTCAATCTGGTCGCAATCCCAGTTGGCGACCCAGTTCACCTGATCTGCTGGTGTAGGTTACTTTGTTTGGGGACTCCTCAGGTCTAAGGTATACCGAAACAACCCTGACAGTCTTCAAGAACAGCGGGCTTTCCAACAGTCCAGCGTCGATCCGCCTACAGCAACATGCTGACCAGGGTCCCAAAGTGCCAAGAGACAAATTGTGGTCACTTTCACCATCTGTCGGTTAGTACTGTGTTTCGTTTCCTCTGCTGTGTTTCTTTGTATCCTGGAACTTCGTTCTCCGAGTCACTTTTTTCAGCCCCACCTTCTCCGAGCCACTTTTATTAGCCCCACCCTATATTTCTTCCTCTCCAATTCGATCTCAACAAAAAACTGGAAAATTTAGTTGTCATGTGGAGCTTCACCGTCTAACAACCCTACCACAACAAAGGTCAAAATTTAATAATGATTGTGGTGTTGCTCACGCTGCTAAATACTGAATTTTCGGGCAACAACAAAGTTATTACGTGGCAGGTGTCATTAGAGCACAGTTATTAAAGTCATTTCATGTAATAATGAATAAACTAGGCACTCATCTTTTCGTGTTTCCCACGCTGATCTCGTTGTAAAATCATGGCTCCATCGTCGAAAAGCTAGGTGGTGATGATTCCAAGCTCGGATGCAAAGAGGCCTAGGTTTTATTCTGCTATATTCAAAAGTTTTGTAGATGCGCTTCACAAACCATTCTTGAAGATTAAAGCTTTCAAAGTTAGCACAATAGTGATGTAAAAAAAAATGATCAGCACTCCAAATTTAAGTTACACTTCTTTTTAATTGCTTTTATTGCAATATCACGTAACACACAAAACATCACTTCACAATACAAAACATACTTGAAAACATCTTCCTCACAGTTCACATTTTATAAACTGGCTACAATATGCGTCTTTCCGACATGACGATCAAAACTTGACTTTCTCAAGGTCCGACTCTCTAACAACTAACTAATAATCGCTTACGCGCCCAAAAATCAGAGGTACAAGTACGTCAAAGATCATAGTGACAAAAGAAAGAATACAAATGAGAATAATATCACTACAATACAAACATATCGATGTATCAAAGTACCTCTACATTAATGAAATCAAATCTGAATGTTGTCTCAGAAATACGTCAACTACTTTACAGAAACACAGTAGAATATTGCTGGTATCGAGAGGTGAAGTTGAGGTGCCGTAATGGTTACGTAATTCAAGTACCATTACAACCGACAGTCACTTTTCTAACGCACTATTCGTGAATGAAAGATGTAGAGAAGATATAAAAGTGCTCTCCACCGCACAGCGTGAGATGGCTTACGGAGTTACAGGGTGTCAGTATTCAGTGATATGACACTAATTAGAATTTGAAGCAAAAACATCTAGTCATTATAAGATCAAAATTGCATATGGTAATACCCATGAGCACTCTTCATCTCTGATACTGTGAAACAAATCTCTTCTACTGTAAGCTCTTTGCTTTCCATATTTTGAGAAGTAGCAGTATGGACCAAAACAAGAGAAAGTGAGCAGTTAATATGTCTTAAGAGGTATGAGCACTTGTTCTGTAGATGTGTTTCACGGAAGAGAAGATGAACCAGAGCTCACAGCTCTTGAGGCATGCACTTTAGAGCCCATATTAACTGCTCATTTTTTCTTGTTTTGGACCATACTGCTACTTCTCAAAATATGGAAATATGAAACGTCCCCTTAGAAAAATTATAAATGACTGTGCTTAAACTGACACACAATATTTTTAGCCCAACGCAATCTGACTTTCAAAAATCCCTACAAAAGAATGGCCCTGACTAACAATAACCTATATCTTTCATGAATTACTTACCTCACAAAAATCTTTGTTACTCAAACTACTGCAATACGGCATGCGCCAATACTGCCAGCTGAATAAGAGATTTTAACTACTGAAGGCACTAACTACTGATAGGCATAGTTAGCAAATGAAAGATTTTGATGGAGAACAAACAATGTATTTACCTTAATAGTGTTCAAAAGTCATAATATATATATCAGTTCATGATATCCAATATTACAATTTTACTCTTTCTGACGGACACACGTCCAGATCGTCTGCTCTTAAAATTCTGCCATCTCTCTCCCCACATCCACCACTGCTGGCGGCTCACCTCCAACTGCGCAACGCTACGCGCTGTTAACATTCAGCTGCCCGCCACTACACTAGCGAATATTTCAACAATGCCAACCGGCCACAGACTGCACACAGCACAGTCAGTGATTTTCATACAGAGCGCTACGTGGCGTTACCAACATAAAAACCTAAACAGCCTACTTACAAAACAAAGAGCTTGTACTACAAGAGATTTGTTTCACGGTACTGAAAATGAAGAAGTGTTCCTAGCTTTTAAAGAGTGCATTTTAGAGCCCATATTTACTAGACTTCTTTGCTTCGAATGATCGTTGCTGTCATATGCCTGATTACTGACCATTCCTCCTGTAACACCCTGTACATGTTGATGTTGACGAACTTTAGATGTTGATGTTGACGAACTGCTTGTGACAGCCATTTGGAGTCGGGTACCTAGCAAAAAGCCATTGCTCGCTGAGGCACGTGAAGCTGCAGGTCTTCAGTGGGCCACAAAACACACAAAGTGATCGGTGGCTGACAGAAATGTGGTGCGACCCGACGACTTAAGATTTTGCCTCTTTTGAAGTTATACCAAGTGTCGAGTGCATCGAAGTCCCAATATGGCGTTTCAACTACAGTCTGAAAGCTGTACTTCATGCGGAAATTCCGTAAAATTATGAGGATATTTTTGATTTTATGACTTGGGCCCACTCATACTGGCTACCGTGAATGTGAATGGGGGTGTACTTTCTAAATTCTCGACCTATTGTTGTCCTTTCTTCTTCATGTTCATAGTGGGTATAGTGCGCACATTCCTCCTTCCGCGATGACAAATACCGTTTTCATACGATTGCTCGCATCCGTTTCTCTTTTGACGAACGCTCAGACATGCTCTCGCATATCGACTGTTCCGCTATATCACCCTGCTTTAATGTCATTGACAACAATTACTGTCAAGTGTTTACTTACTGGCATATTTATCCAAAATAGTACAGAAAAGTAATGTACTCAAGAGTAGTCTGATACTTAAGTAGAAACAATTTACTTAGCATATGACAGTTTTCATTCCAGAAGGTTGTTCGACACAAAATGCTATTTATACATTCACTCCTCAATTACTACAAGCCTTAAATAATAAAATATCGCCAGTTAGTATTTTCTGCAGTTCTTCGAAGGCGTTTGATTGTGTAGTGCATGTTACCATCTGACAAGGAGAGGTCCTCAGCGCTGCAATCGACTTTTGGAAACTATCTATATATGCTGATGTGGGTTAAGATCCCACATGTCACGTACTGCAGCCATTCACCTTGGTGAGCCTTCGTTTGGGAGTAATTGACGAAAAAAATCGTAATTATGTGTGAAAATCAACAGCGCTGGAAAAGGGGTGTTACACAGTCTGCTTGCGTGGTATAGTGGATGGGATAACAGATACACAGGTAGAAAATTGTGGACTCGAATCTCATCAGGTGCAGTAATTTTTTTATTTTTAAATCGTTATCTAAACTAGTTTGATCATCGTTTCTATTCAGTTAACTGATTTAAAGGCAATTTTTTATTCCATTCCTTTGTTACAATATTTTAATAATAATACCAACTTCTTTATTTGCTGTCATTTTTCTTCCCGTCATTTTTCTCCACTTGAAAAAATTGTTCGTGTGTTTTTAGTTAATTTTATATATTAGTTTCCATTTAATTTTTTTGTTTTATCACTCTGTTTTTTCGTCTACGTTATTGCGTTCATTGTGCCTATTTCTCATTTTGCTTGAATTTCGCTTTACCTATAAATCCATCTTTCATTTAAATTTACATATGCGTTGTTTTGTCCATAAAACAACAGGTATTTAGGTTATGTTTGAAATGTGTGTATGACGATTACCGTGGGAAAAAATTGCACATCTGGTAACAAAAATACATTTTCACACTATTGCATAAATATAAAAAGTTTATTTCGCCTTTTTTAACTGATAGATCGGAATTTTCAAGTAATTATACTGTTATAGAGAAAAATATTACTTTCGTATTCACAGAAAAACAGAAATTCCTGTTAGAAAAAGAATTATGTAATGAAAAACTGAAACAACTGAAAAAGCATACGGTGATTAAAATGGCGTGACAAAGGAAAATAAATAAAAAAAACATTTAAGCCCATTAACTGAATAAAAATGATGATAGCTGTAATTTCGATAAAGATTTAAAAATAAAAGAAACTATTTAATGCTCCTAATAAGATTCGAGGTCACAATATCTTACATGTTAAGTTGTTATCGTGACAACACAATCATACTATATAACACACCTTTTTAGACGCTGCTGCGTGCCACAAAAAATTGCGATTTTCTTTGTTAGTAACTCGCAAACGAGGGCCCACTAGGGTGAATGGTTGGAGTGTGTGATATGACGTACATTGCCGTACAGATAGTTTCAGAAAGTCAATCGCTTGTTAGATAAACTCAAGATTTATAGGATTGATGACTTTACGCACAGCTAGTTTAAATCATTCTTAACGAACAGAATGCAAGGGTTGTGCTGAGTAATTTGGACACTATTGGAAGAGTTGAAAATATTAGTAACTGGGGTCTACTCCCATTCGTTATATATGTGAACGATCTCCCACTTAACGCTATACAAGCAGAATTTGGTACATTTTGCAGACAGCACTTGTGTTATAATAAATTCCAATAGAGAGAAAGAAAATGAAGAATGGGTAAATGGTATTTTCAAAAGAATTATAAAGTGGTTCTCAGTTTTGAAAAAGGACAGTATATTCAGTTCTGTACAAGAAGTAGGGTCATACCAACAATTGATGTAGCACGTGAGCAGGTGTGAGTAAGTAGGGTAGAATGTTCTAAATTTTGGATTGTACATATTGATCAAAACTTGAACGGGAACAAGCACACTACTGAGCTTCTCATTCAATTTAGTTCAGCTAGTTTTGCTCTTCGTGTAACTGCTAATCTTGGAAACAAACGAATCAGCCTCGTGACATATTTTGCGTATTTTCACTCAATAATGTCTTCTGGAAAAATTTTCTGGCGTAATTCATCTCTTAGAAAGAAAGTATTGATTAACGAGCAGTAAGAATAATATGTGGTGTTTACCTACGGAGGTCGTATAGATCCATCTTCAAGGAGCTAGATATTTTACCTGCGCACCCACAATACAAATTTTCGCTAATGAAATTTGTCAGAAATTATCCATCGCCATTTGAGAGGAACTATGTTGTCGATAACGGCAACACTATAGGAAAAAACTACCTTTATTTCCCATTATTAAAACTGCCAGTGCCACAGAAAGGAGTTCCACATGCAGCAAAAAATTTTTTTCGTGATTACTTAAAATTTATTACAGGACGCAGGTTTTAAATATAACTTTCAAGTTTGATCCCGGACAACTCCGTTTATTCCCCGGACTAATTTCTGTATGAAAACTGGTAGTCTGTAAAAACTTTTTAACTGTAGTTGCGTGAGGAACACTAAAAAGTAATGTCTCCAGTAACGTTAACACTAATCACGCATAAAAATTTAAAAAAAGAGGAGAAAATAAAAAAAAGGAAAAGAATGAAAGAAAACTTGTTTTTGAGTGTACTTGAATGTGTGGCACCAAAATGATAATGAGATAATTAATGTTAACACTGTTCATGAATATAACTCTGTAAACTGATTCGTTCCGTATCATTTCGATAAAAGAATCGTTCAGATGATCTGTGGAATATGGAACTAACTAATTTTCTTAGAAAATAACTAAATTATTTTGGAACCATGGGTGAAACGCAGCAATCAGTATCCCCATAATTTGGTAGTTCCACGGAATATAAACATCAGTGGACAGCTGCAGCTGGATATGGTATGTGTTCCACAACTCTGTTCCCCTGCCGAAATGAAGCTGTTACGAAGGTAGAGGCAATGTCACACGGTCGTTAGAATGATGTCTCGTACGGGGCTATTGATTTTTTGTTCAGTGTGCTTATGTGCCTTGCAGATTTACTTTATGAAAACGCAAAAGATTTTGAAAATGATCCAGTGGTCGGTTTATCTAAGTAAATTTTAGATGCAGAAAGATTGATTTTAGTAGACAAGACCAATTAAGTATCTTTACATCAAAATCGACGATTTTTTGTATACACTCGTCAGTGCATTAGTGACTCATGACATTACAAAGAAATTTTTGGATGTAAGTGGAGTGTTATTTAAATATAATCTGTGCAGTTAAGCTTGCGAATTTGCGATACATGAGGTTTCAGTTTCTCATATTTGGTATCTACTCATCTAAAAGGAGCGGCAATATGAAGTCCTGATGAGACACAAATGCACAAAAGTCCTGTAACTGAATCACAGAAATGGTGCAACAACATTTATTAAAACTAAGTTGGGATCCACAGGAAAATTTTTAACCAATAAAATCTGTACGACCCGAGCTGCTACGATCCTAACATTTGCCAAAAGCTTAAGTACTGAGTGGCGGTAAAACTGCATCACTTTACCTTCAGCGAACCACATTACGTTTCGTGCTTATGTCCAGAGACAACCAAGGGCGTTTCGCAAGTCAAAGCAGTCACCCAAAACTTCATCCACTGATCCACCTCCTAACTCCATGAGCGTCTAACAACGACTGACCATGCTCAATCTTAAATATCTTTCCACCGATAGGTAAATTTGACGAAACAACGACTCTTCAAATTTATCATTACTTAAACATGCAATTGACATGGCATAGGAGTGCCTCTCTTCACTGGTAACATCGAGGTAATGTCTTTCTAAATCTATTGGTTGGTTAGCTATCGATAAAATGCCAAATTATAAACACATTTATTAATTACATTAAGCAGAAGAACATGATTCACTTGATTTAAATAGCCTGCTTGTATGGAAGGTTTTTCATGAGCTCTCAATCAACTCGTATGGTTTATATAGTTTACACCATATTTCAATAATATGAGTCATTATTTATGGCACCGGCAGGTGTGGCCGAGCGGTTCTAGGCGCTTCAGTCTGGAACCGCGCGACCGGTACGTCGCAGGTTCGAATCCTGCCTCAGGCATGGGTGTGTGTGATGTCCTTAGGTCAGTTAGGTTTAAGTAGTTCTAAGTTCTAGGGGCTGATGACCTCAGATGTTAAGTCCCATAGTGCTCAGAGCCATTTGAACCATTATTTATGGCCAGGTGAATAAATAATCAAGTAATTACTAAATTAATCGGAATTTCTAGCATACGGTTTATTGGGAGATTGGGATTTGACACGGCTACATCGTATGCCTTTCACACCAAATTGAATAACTGTGTCATGGCTAAATCTCGCAACTAACTCAATTACGCTGAGGGAACGTCGTCTGGGACTGGGGCTCCGTTTTAACTTAGCTCTTTCAGCGCTCTATGAAATTCTTCTCGCGGTATCACATTCACTTCCTCTTCTATTTCTTTAATATCGTCTTCATTTCCCTCGTGAAAATCTTTATACATTCCTTCCACCTTTCAGGTCTCCATCTCTTCTTAAGCTCTTAATACTCAAGACATGTGCATCTCATATCTCCTAAAGTGTCTTTAATTTATCTGTATGCTGTATTTATCTTTCTTGTGGTCACATATACTTCGACGTCTTTGCATTTGTTGTACAGGCATTCATGCTGTACCATTTTGCATTTTCTGTTAGTCCCTTTTTTTTTGTTGACACCTATACTTAATTTCATATGATTCGAATGCTGCGTTTTTATATTTTCTCCTTTCATCTAGTATATTCAGTACCTTGTATGTTACCCAAAGCTTTCTACTATGATTTGTCTTTACGCTTATTTTATCCTCTGCTGCCTTATTTTTTATCTCTGTAAGTTACCCATTCATCTTTTATTGTATTTGTTCCCCCTGTTTCAGTCAACCAGTGCCTAATGCTCCCTTTCAAACTCGCTCTTTGATCTTTTAGTTTGTCAAGAGCTCATCTCCTTAATATCTTACCCTTTTGCAATTTATTCAGTTTTAATCTGCAGTTCATAACCAAAAAAATATGGTTAGAATAAACGACTGCCCATGGGAATATCCTGCAGTTTAAAATCTGGTCCAGAAACCTCTGACATACGATTATTTATCACTATTTATCTGCAACCTACCAGTGTCTCCGGAACCCTTCCACACAAATAACTCTTTTTCACGATTCTTAAATTATTTGAAATGATCAAAATACGTTTTGTGCAAAATTCTACCTTTCATTCCTTTTCCCCAGTCCATGTTCTCCTTATTATATTTTCTTCTCTTACATCTCCTACTATTAAATCTCAGTCCTCCCCCGTGATTAGATTTTGGGTCCCCATTACAAGGCAAATATTTTATTTTATCTCAGTACACATTACTCTTACAGTTCCGGAGGAACTAGTAGGCTTATAAACTTGTTTTTCTGCGACAGATGTTGGCTTTATTTCTGTCTTGGCTACAATAATGCGGCCACCGTGTTATTCAGTGTAGCTTATACGCATCACTGTTTTGTTATTCCTTATTAGACCTACTCTTGAATTACTCCTACTTCGTGTTGTGTTGGTAACTCTATACTCATCTGAGCTGAAGTACTGTCACTGCACATTAATAATTCTCACTGCATTTAACTTCAACCTATCCATTTCTCTTTTTAAATTTTGTAACCTACCATCTGACGAAGGAGTCTGACATTCCGCGATCTAAACTGTAGAAAGTCCATCTTTTTTTAACGATAACAATGTCCTCCTGAGTTGTCTGCCGAATATACGGATGGGGGCTACTCAAGCCATACAGTAGAGCTGTGAGTCCTCTGGAAATATAATGTCTATAGTTTTCCTCTCATTTGAGCTTTTCGCGCTAACAATACAGAAGGGTCATGGTAACTAATGTTACAATGTCACATCCAGACTGTTTTCCGCAGCTAGTGAAAAGCCTGCTGCCCGTGTTTTGGAACTACAAGTCAGTCTGGATTCTCCACAGATACTCCTCCCATGTGGTTGCATCTACGATAAGTCTATCTGTACAGTTGAGGCATGCAAGTTATCCCATCAGAACTCATGGCGGATGTGGATATCCTCCCATTTCCATCTATTGCACTATAATTTTTTTCCTTGTTTTGTTACCTCAAGATATGACATTTCTGTCACTTTATATATTGTAATTGTTTTACTGTTTGTATATATATATATATATATATATATATATATATATATATTTATGCATTTATGTCGATGTATAATTGGTTGTTTTGTAAATATTATTTGTATTTTTACGCTGGGTCTTGCCTAGGGAAAACTATGCTATCGAGCGAATACGTCGATAGGTCGTGTGGAGAACCAGAGTGTTTAGGATCTTTGGTAGTGTTAACTCTGTCGCGTGGAGCGCGGGCAGAGAGAGTCTGGCTGGGGTGGTGCAGTGGAGCAGGTGTGTTGTGTGAAGCTCCCGCGAGTTGCCGCGCTTTCGGGGTTTGGCAGCATGTAATTGCGCTCGACTTGCGATGATAGTTTCTGACATGGTGTCGCGGATGGGAAGCATTAGCTGGCGCACATCAAGAGCCCGTTTCGTCTGGTGACCGTGTCGAGAAGAAGGCGCGCCAACATCCAGCTTCTGCAACAGCGATGGCCGACAATGAGTAACTGTTGCCACCTCCTCGACCGACGGCTTCAAACCTTCAATCAACCAACAAGGAAGGCTGGAAGCACGTAAAGTTTTAGAACTGTATGGCAGACCTCAGCTTTTCAAACTTTTAAAATTGTTGCATCACAAAATTACAGCAACTTAGCATGAACGTTTGTTGCTCATTGTCCCAATTGCATTACCAAGCAGGGTCCCTTGCTTTTCCGAAATGAACCCGAGTGTCGTTGAAATTCAAACGCCAGCATTAAAGTAATATAATCCGATTTCACTGCTTTAATTTCAAAGTTCGGTTAAGGTATTCATAGCTGGCTACAATATTTAGATTACACAAGCACAAATGAAGAGTGCGAGTTTTGTTACCGTATTTTAGCTTACCTGTGACTGCAGCTCAGCTTGGTATGTACTAAATTTTACTATTGTTAATTGTTCAGTATCATTTAATTCAAGTTCAAATATAAATCTCTTATTTCTAAATTGCGTAGATTCAAGTAGCTTTTGAAATGATTGTTGAGGTAGTCCAAGACTAACCGTATTTTACTGAATTTCGATGTGCTTCAGAAAGAAAGCTCACTATTAACTTCAGTCACTAAATTAACTTTCGATTTTCCTGTTTTATTAATTCTTTTGCTAAATTAAGTCAGAGTGTAGCGAAATTTTTTACTTCTGACAAACTTTCAGTTTTCACACTGCACATGTCAACCTTCAGTTGCCACACTTCTAGTGCTAATTATATGAGTAATGACCTTTCTTTTTCAGTTACTATAGTAATTGTCCTTAGGACTGGCGACCGTAATTTCCCCCAAATCTCAAATATCTAATTACTGCTAGTTAATTGTTAACGTAACGGCTGCACATTTACTTTCTTTATTAACTTTACCCCTTTTCAAAATTAATTTCCACCAATTTCATTTGCATTTTTCCTTTCATTTAGATGTAACCCTTTCCTCCCTCTTTACCGACAGATTAACTTCGGTAACGATTGCTTTTCCCAAATTACCATTAGGTACACGCGGTTTAATTTTTCACTGTCATTAAGGTCGATAAGTGAGGGGGACGTTACAAGTGGGGGGGGTTAGCATGCTATACCTTACAATCTTATCGCACACTGTCCAACAGAAATATCAATCCAGTAGCATTCAGTTGCGATCTGTAGATATTTATTACATTCTGTTACATCTGAAACTCATTTTAAGTGTTAGTTTTCTATCTCTGGCGGCTATTTGCATTGTACAATCCTCGGACGTAACTCAACTCTCTGTGTTCCCCTACGAAATATTATTTATCAACTTCATCTGTTTGAAGCGATTACATCCGACTTTGTCTTTATTTACTTGTAATTCTTCAAGCAAAAGACATACAAATTAACCCAATGTGCCACTAATTTGGTAGCTTTTGTTTAGTCATCCTGCTAATTTTCTTTCAATGGAAAACGAAAAAAATGATCATTGGGCATTGATGGTCGCTGAGTCGCGTCTATTCAGTTGACGCCACATTGGGCAACTTGCGTGTCGCTGATGATGAACCGATGATAAAGGCAACACAACACCCAGTTATCGAGTGGAGAAAATCTCCGACCCAAGCGGGAATCGAGCCCGGGACCGCTGCATGGCAACCAGACGTGTGGAAAACTTTTTTTAAAGTCTCATTATGTTCGGGGCAGACGTCACGCTTGTTCAGGTTTATTGCTGACCCATTATCTCAGGTTTTTTTTTTTTATTATTACAGAGGGCAGCTATCCCCCTGACCGCACACACGGAGCTACCGTGCCGGCAGCGCTCAGCTAAGCGGGCGAACAGTAATGCTGCCAGTACACTGCAAGAAATATTCAGCTGCTCTTCCGGCATCTTCTTTCTATCCGTTATAGGCCCAAGAACGCAGAATCTGGCAGTTGTCAGCGCGAGACGAGTACCCCTCTCGTGTGTTCTACCCTGTATTCTCACAAACGTGTTCTCTGGATCGTCTGTGGCTTGAAATTTCCTGGCGGATTAAAATTGCGCTGCAGATCGAAACTCGAAGTCGAGGCCTTTGCCTTTGGTGGAAAAGTTCTCTACTAACGTAGCTACACAAGCACGACTGACAAATCCTTCTCACAGCTGTACTCCCACCAGTACCTCGTCTACTACCTTCCAAATATCACAGAAGTTCTCCCGCGAAACTTGCGAGACTCCCGGAAGAAAGGATATTGCGGAGACATTCCGTAACCACAGACTGGGAATGTTTTCAGAATGGTGTTTCACTCTACAGCAGAGCGTGTGCTGCTGTGAGACTCCCTGGCAGATGAACAGTTGGTGCCGGACCTAGAGTCGAACTCGGTATAGAACACTTGCCTGCGAAAGGCAAAGTTCCGAGTTCGAGTCTCGCTCTCACACAAAGTTTTAATCTGCCAAGAACTTTCATATCAGCACACAAAATGGCTCTGAGCACTATGGGACTTAATATCTGAGGTCATCAGTCCCCTAGAACTTAGAACTACTTTAACCTAAGGACATCACACACATCCATGCCCGAGGCAGGATTCGAACCTGCTACCGTAGCGCTCGCGCGGTTCCAGACTGTAGCGCCTAGAGCCGCTCGGCCACACAGGCCGGCCGTCAGCACACACTGTGCTGCAGAGCGAAACATTCATTCTGTATCTAGCTAAATGACATTTGACTGGTTGACGGGAGAATAAAATAGTGACATATTTCTAATACCCAAACGTCCAGATGTCAGACACGGATATAGGTATCGAACGTTGTGTGTCGATAGAGTGTGAACCAAAAAACCGATTTAGCTAGCGCTGTGTGCTATCATTGAGTAGACTATGAGTAAACCGTAATTAAAAGTATCACCAGAGCTACGGAGCACATGAAAAGTGTGTCTTTGAGTGACTTGTCCGCAGCTCGTGGTCGTGCGGTAGCGTTCTCGCTTCCCACGCCCGGGTTCCCGGAGTCGATTCCCGGCGTGGTCAGGGTTTTTCTCTGCCTCGTGATAACCGGGTGTTGTGTGATGTCCTTAGGTTAGTTAGGTTAAGTAGTTCTAAGTTCTGGAGGACTGATGACCATAGATGTTAAGTCCCATAGTGCTCAGAGCCATAAGAACCATTTTTTGAGTGACTTTGTTGTGGATATGGTGTGGATGAGAAGGTAGAGCGTCCAACCCCGCTGATGGCAACCTTTGTAACTGTTATATGGGAGAACACTTCCCTGGCACGTAAAAAGACTTATCGGGGTTTGCAGCCACGTTCTTTTGTCAGTCTACTTTCTCTTCGTTACTTGAGCGTTATCTACTTATTATTGCTCTAATTATTTTGTTTATTATTACTTACTAATTTTACTATTACTTCCGTACGTATGATACAATTGTTTCTTTATTTTTCTGCTCTGATTGTATATACGGTGAAACTACAAATGAACTCTATAGGTTTACTACTTCCAAAGAAACGAAAGCAGACTGCCAAGAGAAGATTCCTGTAAACTCACAAACAGCCCTTTTACCTGTCATAAACATGTAGTTCCATGTAACACTTCCACGCAAAATACAGCAAAAGTTGACATCTTGGATATTCGGGAATCCAGCCGGATGTTCGCGTCGTTCTCGCACGATATTTCAACAGCGTGCCTCGCTGTCTTCTTCAGGTGCTACCTGAGACTGATCCTTGGCTCGATCGAGTCCAGTATTTATGCCTGGGAGGAGCTGGGCGTTCCCTAATCGGTCCGCGCCGGGTCGAGTGTTCCATCTGTGGTCCGCGCCCGCCAGACTCTGCTTCAATGGACCCCTCCAGTCGCAGATGTTCCGACTGCCGTCGGCGCCCGTTCTGGCCGTCCTCAACGGGTGTGGTTATCCTCTGAGGTGTGTCAGACCTGGTCTGAGGTGTTGGGTACTCTATCTCCTGACTGTTACTATGATTTCCACTTCTGGTACCCAAGAACCGCACGGCCACACCGGCCAACGTACTAAGTGATCGTGACAGATAGTTGTTGAAGAGGATTATACGGAAAAGTAAGCAGACGACCGCTGCAAAAGGACTGCAAAATGGAATGTTGCACACGCAAACTTTGTCAGCACCAGTGATGAAAATGCCGATACGAGGAAAACGTGCTCATGAAACCTGAACTGTGGAGCAATGGAAGAACTTCGTTTTGTCGGATGAGTCTTGTTTCAGACTGTTTCCAACTCTGGCCGAGTTTACGTCCCAAGATTGAAACGTGGTGTGGGTTGGATGATGATTTGGACAGCCATATTGTGGTATTCCATGAGCTCCCTGGCTACTCTGCATGATCGCATTATAACGAATGATTGTGTGACCAGTTTGGCTGATCAGGTCAATCCCATTGCACAATGCTTGTTCGCAAGTGGTGATGCCGTGTTCCAAGACGGTACGGCTCCTGTTCACACAGCTCGAATCATCCAGGACTGGTTTTCTGAACACAAGGACGAATAGACGCATCTCCCCTGGCCACCTCAGTCACTAGATCTCAGCATTATTGAGCCTTTATGGTCGACTGTGAAGAGATATGTGCATGACCACCTTCCACCTCTGTCATCGTTAGCTGTACTTGCCACTATTTTACGGGGAGAATGGTATAAGATTCCCTTGAAATCATACAGTACCTCTATTTATCGTTCCCGATACGAGTGGAAGCTGCTTTGAATACCAACGGGTTTTAGTCTTGTCATTTTTTGTCCATCGTTTGTAGGAGATCTGTGAGCAACAGACAGAGTTTTACGCAGTATGGGAATTCCCTTTCCAGCATCTTGCCAACTTCATAGGCGCTGTATGAGAACAACTCTTTACTAAGGAAAATCTTGTTGTAGCTGGGATTCACAGTCATAAAATTTTTTTTTGGAGGACATGATCTTTACGCCAGTGACTGTTATTTTTATTGAGAGGCACCCACATGCCTTGCTCATACTGTGGCATCAAGCAGTCAGGCCTGCAAGATGAGTGGTCTGCCAAGCGAGTGGATTCATTCTTAGTTATCGAGTAATATTAGCTCTAGTACTCTCACTTAAGTTACAAGTTATCCTCCTATATGATTACTACGCAACGGAAACGCATATCTGACTATCAGTGATTTACAGAACTCTGACTGTACACTACGCACTGGCAGTACCACATTTTCTTTTTGTCTTTTATTTGACGGCTTTTATTAACACGTGGCCATCCCACTGAATATGAATGGCGCACACATTATAAATTCGGGACATTATGACAACATACAATTTGAAGGAATAGTCTACCAATCTCTTTCTTTTCACTATCTGATTTATTCCGATAAATTCCCTAACCTAAACACACAAATTCTATAACCTACAACAATAACATATGAGAAATTCCGCCCAGTGGGCATGGCTTTACATTAGTGAATCTCTATATTATGGTCTCGTAATTTATTTAACGCTACAGTGCACTTTCTGGATAGGTTGGTGGATCTTTTATTATACCTCACACTTTGACTCTCACAATCATCATCACGAAACTTTCCTCCAGACCGAGCGGTACAGAAGGAACAAGCATAACCCACTAATCTTTTGAAACTACTTCGCTACACACCCATGGAAACCACACATACCCAAATTACATGACATACACCATACAACAATATGAAATACTACACAGAGAATGGTTACAACATTATCACTTTCAGCTTTCCCACTTCAATTAATATTGATCCCAGTTTCACACGACACTGCCCCACTTTGTAATTCTACTTTCCTACTCTGAACTCTGGAGGTAAATGCACGTCTTCCTGTGCAATGCAAGCCATGTGGCGTTGCTGGATAGACGGGTGTTAACAGCACAGGATCCAGCGGCAGAGTGCTGAAACATGGCCGTATTCAGGTTCTCTCGCACCTCTGTCGAAGTGGGAGAAGCACCTTGCTACCTTATTGGTCAGCCACATTTCAGGCGCTCAAAGCTCTGGTAAATTTCATCTCTTTGGTTCCACCAAAGGTGGCCAAAGGATCGACTCAAAGATGATCATATATTCACATTCACTATCTGCGGTTAGCAGACGACCATACATTCATTCATTTCAAAAGATCTCACCAAACTGGATGTAGGGATTTATTTTGTGGGAGTGCACATATGATAAATTAAATAAATAAATTGTCATTCTTTCCTACACTGGTATCCGGCTTCGCTGTATTAATTGAAATTGAGTTATTTTACAAAAAAAAAATGTGTTGTTCTGACAAAAATAATGAAGTGTGCTGTACCTATTTTCAATGTCGGGCGCTACTGTACCCTTTCATTATTACACTATTACAATTTCGTCCTTAGGTCATTATCAAGAACTGGTAGTATGGCTTTAAGCCATGTCAACGTAATATAAGCTGACACATTTGTATGTCGTTGTCAGTACTGTTAAATACACTTGTGACGTTGTTACACAGTGCGAACACACGCAATCGGTTGGGATGGAGCAGGAGTGAGGCCCAGCAGCACGCCCCAGTGCGGGGACATGACGGGAACGGCGGCAGCATACAGGCACTGCCAGATCGAGAGGCTGTAGTTGCGAGGGCGACAACCTCGTTCTCCACCAGACCCAGGACTTTTGAGTTGAGTGAACACATTAACCCAGTTGTGAAACCTCCACTATTTTGAGATCACGCCGTTTGTTCGCTCGTTGCTGCTCGCAGGGTCACTGACACGAAGAGCAACGAGTGGACTGTTTTTGGTTGGCGAAATTAATTTACCGTCCTCCAATTCTTATTATTAATCATTGAATTCCTTTTGTTATTATTGGTGAAGTTCAACCAGCTATATTTTTCTGCTTAGTGGCCGCTAACGCCCCAGTTACCTACCCTGGAGGTTAGCGTATTTTCGCGACAGTGTACCTTTCCTCGCCTTGCCGCTGCTGTCTGGTAAGACGTGCAGTTCGACAGCCTCCTTGACTGTGGTTCGGATATTTTGTTTTTTGGACTACTTTAGTCGTACTGGGTCCTTCTGCTTCTGGATGTTCTAAACACCGGATTCTGAAGATTCAGTGCTGTCCACCGGTTCCACGTTGCCTGTGTTATTCCATCGTTGTGTTGGTTATCAGACGTTAGGCAGATGTTGCAAGAGTTTTGACCTGTGTTTAAACTGTCACTAGTTTCAGTTGCCTACCGGTTAGTTGAATTCAACTCTTGGCTGCCTGTCTCGTCGGTTACAAACTTCAACGGCTTTCCCAGGTGAAAATGGTTCAAATGGCTCTCAGCACTATGCGACTTAACTTCTGAGGTCATCAGTCGCCTAGAACTTAGAACTAATTAAACCTAACTAACCTAAGAAGATCACATACAACCATGCCCGAGGCAGGATGCGAACCTGCGACCGTAGCGGTCGCTCGGCTCCAGACTGTAGCGCCTAGAACCGCATGGCCACTCCGGCCGTCTCCCAGGTGAATCCTTGGAGCGCTGTCTGAGGCCCACTTCTCTCTCTATTTGGTCAGATAGTGATAGTTGTCAATAAGGCCTTCAGCCGTGATTGCAATTTGTCTTAAAAATTTTTAGTTAGATATTGTTTCTTAATAGTGAAAATTTGATGATTGTCCTTTTTTATAATGTTTTAGTATCTGTTGGAGGAGTTTAACGCATTCTTAAGAACCTGCTATCTAGACCTTCAGCCATCAAATTGTTTTTTGAGTTATTACTATTGGGGCCTTCACCCAACAAATTAGTTGGGTTTCAGGTCAATAAGGCCTTCAGCCGTGAGTGCAACATGTTTAAGAAATTTTTTATTATACATTGTGTCTTAACAGTCAAATTTGATAATTGTTCCTTATTGTCAACCTTATTTGCAATTGTTTTCAAATAAACTGTACTTGATTTAAAAAAAACCAACTGAGCAACCAACGGTAACTGAGTTCGGCCCCGTCCACACTGAATCCTGCGTTTCCCTAAGTACCACGCATCAACCACATTTGTAATGGTTCAAAAGGCTCTGAGCACTATGGGATTTAACATCTGAGGTCATCAGTCCCCTAGAACTTACAACTACTTAATCCTAACTAACCTAAGGACATCACACTCATCCATGGCCGACGCAGGATTCGAAACTGCGACCGTACCGGTCGCGCGGTTCCAGACTGTAGCGCCTAGAACCGCTCGGCCACTCCGGCGGGCCAACCACATTTCAGTTGGATAGATAGATCGTGCCTCTCTTCATGACAGTCCCATCACATAGTAAGAAAATAATGCCATCAAATAATAACGAATGCTATCATAAACAAACTCTCTCTTCCAGAAATAGGTATATGAAGTATTATGGGTGTGTTTTATGTAAAGGATAAGCTCACCTGTTGACATTCTCCTGGTTTGCGGCCGCTGATAAAATGGCGCAATATTACCTCTACAGTCTGTCGGCAGGCCATCGTCTCTCGGCTTCACGTAATGACCCAAGAGGAGGAGTGAGCGGAGAGAGGTCTGAAAGGCAGTGCCTGCGGCTGCCTACGTCGCATGTTTTTCCACAGTAAAACATAAAATTATGGCTGAAAGCGAACACCACGTCCCGTACGTGCTATATGCAATGACGTATTCGTATAGAAACGTAGTGTGAAATACCCAGCAAGCATTGAATTTGAAGCGCTTTACAGCGTCTCTTAAAAGCGTCTAGAATTTCACAAATCTTACGTCATTTCTCGTGAACGTAGGACTACTTGAGTAATCAAGATGATTGTCTTGACGCTCGTAGTAAGTTAGGACTTTTTCTGAACGTCGGAACTTAAACGACGTTTGTCCTCTAAGAGACGCCAGGGACGTTTTCTCTGATGTTTCGGCTGATATTTACAGTTTTGTTTATGCAGTGGAAGGTTGTTTTCATTGTATCAACAAATAATAAGAAAAGCAAAAGGGACTGTGACAGCTAAAGCGGGATCTAACTTCCGAATACGAGATACAAGGTGTTATCCTTGGTAACACGGGAAAATTTTAAGCAGTATACTAAGGAAATAGTGGGGTATTAGCCTGTATGTTTCGCAGTAGGAAAATTACAATTAACGATACATTTATCATGAAACATTTACGCGAAAAGTATTGGGGGATGTAACAAACTAGTATTCGTCACATTCGTAGATTTTTCATACCATAGTGTTCACAGAGTGTGCCAATACGTCAAGGTTTAGAGGCTTTGGTAAAAGTGTATACAACAGAGACGAAAGGTAAAGTAAGACATCAGAGATGAATGTCAAAGTAAGAGGAGGCTCGAACAGGTGTACGACGACGTGAAGCATTGTCACAAATGTAATTTAACTTTGTCCTTGAAAAAAAAATTACACGAGATGGAAAATGCAGGAAAAGGCATCAACATGAATGGAAATCTTTGTGCTCCAGCTTTGCAGATGAAATAACGACCGTATCAGAGTCAACAGAAGAAACGACATAAACTGTTAAGGACCGGTAGTGCAGAGAATGTGCGCTTGTGAACAAACCCAGAAAAGACAGAAGTGATGGAACTAAGTAGAAGGATGAACCAACAATATGCCTCAGGATTTTCAGATGGGAGAAATGAACTTGAAAATAGTTGAGATTTTTTAATATTTGACATCATACTTCAACCAGAGGATAATGTCTGGCTTGAAGTAAACCGACGAATGGTTTGATGCTTCTAGGTAATACAGCAGCCTAAACTAGCCAAGAGATCAAAGATGATCTCAACTAAAGTTAAAATGAAGGCATATAATACAATCCCCCGGTGCTGTTATATAACATAGAAATACTGAGTACAAGCAAGAGCGTTAGAGAAATACTGTATCATGGGCAAGATTTTTGGGCGAGTCAAGGAGGAAATAGGGTGGAGGAGACTGAAAAATGTAGAAATGTATGTTACTGTGAAGCAGACCGATATTGTACAAAAAGCACAGGTTAAGCGAATGCAAATGGCTGTATATGTTGCGAGGATGCTGGATTCCAGAAGCAGTGTTGATGGGAGGGCCAGACGGAAAGCACGTCCGTTCAGGGAAGGTCAACAACAAGATGGGAGAATGCGCTACGGAAAGTCCTGTAACAACCAGGATTCATAAGAAGGTGCATGGAAGCTGCAGCGGACAGGATCTATTGGAGGCATTTTTTAAGGTTGGAACATGATCGGCAAGATCCCTTATCGCCGGTGAAGTAAATCTATGGATTCAGGCCAGACAACTACTGCTCATCTTGTGTTTCATGCGACACCCGCGCCCACGTATACTGTCTGTTTCAAGTAAAAAACTAAATATCTTTGAAAATATAATTTAATATACTCCTTCGATAGAGCGGCCGGAAATTAGTTTCATGAGATTTTCAATGTTACGACTGATAATATAAGGGGTGGAAAAACACGAAGATTAGGAACTACTCCATCGGCGACTACGAAGCGCTGCTGCACGTCACTATCAAACGGAAAGAGCAGTGCGGGCCGGCGCACTAGACCCGAATTGTTCGGGAAGGAAGAAATGGCGTGCGTGGTTGTCACAAACGGCGTTAGAGAAGGTCGAGATCGTGCCAAACTACCCATAGTTCTAGCATACTCCAGTACAACGCCACGTTCAATGTCTTTTCGCAAGACGCTCTAGATGTTCTATTTCCACATCGGTAATATTGTAATACACACTTCAAAACAAGTTTTAAATCACCTCGTTTTCGAGAGCCCGGAACCTGTACAGAAAATTGCAATAGAGATCAGCATAAACATCATTTCCGCCATTTCTATTGCTCAAGATAACCACACACTGCCTGTTATACCACCATACAGCGAGACCTTCAGAGGTGGTGGTCCAGATTGCTGTACACACCGGTACCTCTATTACCCAGTAGCACGTCCTCTTGCATTGATGCATGCCTCTATTAGTTGTGGCATCCTATCCACAAGTTCTTCAAAGCACTGTCGGTCCAGATTGTCGCACTCCTTAACGGCGATTCGGCGTAGATCCCTCAGAGTGGTTGATGGGTCACGTCGTCCATAAACAGCCCTTTTAAATCTATCCCAGGCATGTTCGATAGGGTTCATGGCTGGAGAACATGCTGACCACTCTAGTTGAGCGATGTCGTTATGCTGAAGGAAGTCATGGGGGCGCGAATTGTCGTCCATGAAGGCGAATACCTCGCCAATGTGCTGCCGATATGGTTGCACTATCGGTCGGAGGATGACATTCACGCATCATACAGCGGTTACGACGCCTTCCATGACCACCAGCGGCGTGCATCGGCCCCACACAATGCCACCCCAAAACAGCAGGGAACCACCACCTTACTGCACTCACTGGACAGTGTGTCTAAGGCGTTCGGCCTGACCGGGTTGCCTCCAAACACCCCTCTGGCGATTGTCGTGCTGAAGGCATATGCGACACTCTTCGGTGAAGAGAACGTGATGCCGATCCTGAGCGGCCCATTCGGCATGTTGTTAGGCCCATCTGTACCGCGCTGCATGGTGTCAGGAGTGAAGTTGGGCATCAAGCAGCCTATTGCGCACAGTTTGAATCGTAACACGACCTCCTGTGGCTGCACGAAAAGCATTATTCAACATGGTGGCGTTGCTGTCAGGGTTCCTCCGAGCCATAATCCGTAGGTAGCGGCTATCCACTGCAGTAGTAGCCCTTGGGCGTCCTGAGCGATGCATATTGTCGTCAGTTCCTGTCGTTCTGTATCTCCTCCATGTTCGAACAACATCGCTTTGGTTCACTCCGAGACGCCTGGACACTTTCCTTGTTGAGAGTCCTTCCTGGCACAAAGTAAAAATGCGGACGCGATCGAATTGCGGTATTGACCGTCTAGGCATGGTTGAACTACAGACAACACGACCTGTGTACCTCCTTCCTGGTGGAATGACTGGAACTGATCAGCTATCTGACCCCCTCCGTCTAATAGGCGCTGCTCATGCATGGTTGTTCACATCTTTGGGCGGGTTTAGTGACATCTCTGAAATGTCATATGGACTGCGTCTGTGATACAATGTCCACAGTCAACGTCTATCTTCAGGAGTTCTGGGAGCCGGGGTGATGCAAAACTTTTTTTGATGTGTGTATTTTGCTACGCTCTTTATAAGAGAGTAAAATAGGACAAGGTGGAATAAATATTGTAAGTGGGCTTAGGTCCTGTACTTTATGTGTAAAAGACAACACATTTACAACGCAAATCGTGACCAACCATACAGTCAGTAAATTAGTTACTTACAAAGCAATTTTCTGAAATTTAGAATTAATATTCATACTCAATTTCGATTCTGTTTGTTTCTTTCTGGTAGAAAATTATCTCACACTTAGTTCAAAATGGTTCAAATGGCTCTGAGCACTATGGGACTTAACATCTGTGGTCATCAGTCCCCTAGAACTTAGAACTACTTAAACCTAACTAACCTAAGGACACCACACACGTCCATGCCCGAGGCAGGATTCGAACCTGCGACCGTAGTAGTCGCGCGGTTCCGGACTGAGCGCCTGAACCGCTAGACCACCGCGGCCTGCCCACACTTAGTTATTGATTCTTTGCAGCTGGTACGTGATCCATAACAATACAAAAGATGTTGAAAGTAGTAAGTTCAAGCAATTGAGGACTGGACATTTCTGTTGGTTTCACTTGCAGATATCCACAACAGTAGATGTATTTAGTGTATCGGCACCAAATACGTAATAAATTAATGTTTGTCTTGATAGAACATCCACAACTTTCGAATAGATCATTTACAATTGATAACATCCGCATGCAGTTGTATTAAATTTTATATTTCAAGGAAAAAAGGGAAGTGTAACCGAGTTTCAGGATGACAATCCCATCTTCAGGTGCATCTGAAAATTTACTACTATACACATTATCAAACTGTAAGAAAACCAGTGACACTTGTAGCAATATTCTAAAGATGATACGACAATACATGCAGAACATCCACGCGAGTCAATCAGAATGGGTAATATAGTGATTCTTTGGTATATGGTAGGTAGGTAAGCAGAAAATTCGTCTCGTATATTCATACTGTGTCTAATGTAGACCCAGTTCTTCGAGACGCTTCTCCCTGTGGCCATGGAATATGTGATGAGTTTTCTTCTTACATGTCATGTACTAGGGAATCAGTATTATCTATTACCCCCATTTTAGTTGTACTTATTGAGGTACACTCTTCAGCACGTTGGCACAAGATTTATTGATTTTCTTAAAGTTTGATAATATGTGTAGGCGTCACATTTAGTTGTAATTTTTCAGACGCACCTGAAGTCCTTTCACTGCGGATGTTGTGTAGAGCATCGAGGCTGCAGAAGTCACAGGCTAAAGCAGTGAAGCCATGGTAGCTGGAAGCAGTCTAAACAGCAAGTGGTGTGCATACGTGTATCGGTCGATAGAATAACTGAAAACTTGAAACGAGACATAGTCATCGTGAGCCAAGTCCGTACCACCAGGAGAGAATTCCGTAAGCGTAGTCCAAGAGAATTATGTCGGATCTTTGTACTGGAACTGTAATGGCGGGTGATGGAAAGGCTACCATGTACAAACAGCAAGTGATGGATTGACTACCTGCGCGGGACTTGGTACAGCCGCTCTCCACTGGCCGTGCATCCATACATGGCTAACGCTTGTTTGCCAGGGGGCGTGGCCAGCATTCCCACCTTCGGCGCTTGGTGTGGACGTGATACGAAGGTGCATAATCGCATACTGCTGAGATGCCTTCCTCCGAATCGAGAGCGGTGTCGCAGGATACTAAATTTATGTATCTGGGTGACACAGTGCATGCAGGTGTTGGAGCGGCGTCACTGGCTGCAACTGCAGGGCTTTGTCTCTGACACCGGTGATGGTGGTCATAGGGGTGGTGCGTGTGGGGGCCGCTGTGACCATTATTGGAGGGTTGTTACGCCTGCCGCCCTTAGGCCATGGAGTGCAAAGGAAACGCTATGGGTCACGGATACGTGAGTAAATGCAGGTGCTAGTACACTCCTGGAAATGGAAAAAAGAACACATTCACACCGGTGTGTCAGACCCACCATACTTGCTCCGGACACTGCGAGAGGGCTGTACAATCAATGATCACACGCACGGCACAGCGGACACACCAGGAACCGCGGTGTTGGCCGTCGAATGGCGCTAGCTGCGCAGCATTTGTGCACCGCCGCCGTCAGTGTCAGTCAGTTTGCCGTGGCATACGGAGCTCCATCGCAGTCTTTAAAATGGTAGCATGCCGCGACAGCGTGGACGTGAACCGTATGTGCAGTTGACGGACTTTGAGCGAGAGCGTATAGTGCGCATGCGGGAGGCCGGGTGGACGTACCGCCGAATTGCTCAACACGTGGGGCGTGAGGTCTCCACAGTACATCGATGTTGTCGCCAGTGGTCGGCGGAAGGTGCACGTGCCCGTCGACCTGGGACCGGACCGCAGCGACGCACGGATGCACGCCAAGACCGTAGGATCCTACGCAGTGCCGTAGGGGACCGCACCGCCACTTCCCAGCAAATTAGGGACACTGTTGCTCCTGGGGTATCGGCGAGGACCATTCGCAACCGTCTCTATGAAGCTGGGCTACGGTCCCGCACACCGTTAGGCCGTCTTCCGCTCACGCCCCAACATCGTGCAGCCCGCCTCCAGTGGTGTCGCGACAGGCGTGAATGGAGGGACGAATGGGGACGTGTCGTCTTCAGCGATGAGAGTCGCTTCTGCCTTGGTGCCAATGATGGTCGTATGCGTGTTTGGCGCCGTGCAGGTGAGCGCCACAATCAGGACTGCATACGACCGAGGCACACAGGGCCAACACCCGGCATCATGGTGTGGGGAGCGATCTCCTACACTGGCCGTACACCACTGGTGATCGTCGAGGGGACACTGAATAGTGCACGGTACATCCAAACCGTCATCCAACCCATAGTTCTACCATTCCTAGACCGGCAAGGGAACTTGCTGTTCCAACAGGACAATGCACGTCCGCATGTATCCCGTGCCACCCAACGTGCTCTAGAAGGTGTAAGTCAACTACCCTGGCCAGCAAGATCTCCGGATCTGTCCCCCATTGAGCATGTTTGGGACTGGATGAAGCGTCGTCTCACGCGGTCTGCACGTCCAGCACGAACGCTGGTCCAACTGAGGGGCCAGGTGGAAATGGCATGGCAAGCCGTTCCACAGGACTACATCCAGCATCTCTACGATCGTCTCCATGGGAGAATAGCAGCCTGCATTGCTGCGAAAGGTGGATATACACTGTACTAGTGCCGACATTGTGCATGCTCTGTTGCCTGTGTCTATGTGCCTGTGGTTCTGTCAGTGTGATCATGTGAT
The DNA here is from genome assembly GCF_023864275.1 of Schistocerca cancellata. Lineage (NCBI taxonomy): Eukaryota > Metazoa > Arthropoda > Insecta > Orthoptera > Acrididae > Schistocerca > Schistocerca cancellata. Next base: position 99,932,520 of record NC_064630.1, on the reverse strand, counting down.
GTATCTGACCCCAGGAATGTGTCAATAAAGTTTCCCCTTCCTGGGACAATGAATTCACGGTGTTCTTATTTCAATTTCCAGGAGTGTATTTCTTTTGCGGAAAGGAATTCTCTTTTGCCTGCTCTATTCTGCTTCTTATGTACTTCAAGCCTACGTTCGCCATGCGTAATTTTACTTATGCATTTGGCATCTCTTCCAATTTGTCTCCGAATTTGCTCTCAATTTTGATGTTAAATTTTTCGTTAATTAGATTTCTGCTCCTTCTAAATATTTTCTTCTTTCTTTGGTTCATTCTCAGTTCATATTATGTGCTCAATAGACGGTTCATTCCATTCAAGGGTGTTATAATCTTTACTGATCTTCACAAAGGATATCACTATCATGTGCAAGTTTTGTCGTTAACATAATGGGTGATTATAATTGATGTTTCGAAACACTGTTAAAAAGGAATTGCTGCTCAGAATGATGTCAAATTTGAACGAAATATTATCTAAGAAGGGAAAACGTCGTGGAAACAAAAAAATTTAACGAAAATTTACCCAATGGATGGTGCTGTAGGCGTCAAAGCGTAAATGTGTTCGGCTGGAAATGACAGATGACTCGTAATATGATGGTTATGGTGTGAGCTGCACATTAAAGCAACTGTACTGTGCAATCTGCATCATTGCAAAAGCTCGTCATTCAACCGTTGTGACGTTGTTGGTTTGGTAAGGCCATCCACCATGTCATGGTCTACTACATCGGATGGGAAATCGGGTTTTAATTGACCGAGGCCAAAAACGACATAAAAATCAAAAACTACATCCTTGAAATAAGACACTCTCGGTTGCAAAATTTTTTTTATTTACAGGAAATGATGCGTTTAGCCCTTTTGGGGAATCATCAGATTGGGGTAGAAAGAGCCAAAACAAGTCGTTTCTTGTAAAAAAAAAAAATTTTGCAACCGAGACTGTCTTATTTCAAGAAATTAATGACATGTTGCTGTAGCAAGAGCCCAGTATGGAATGGAAACGTAAATGAGATCGGTTTTAATTGTTATGATGCCAAAAACTACATAAAAAGCAACAATGAAATTGGTTTTGCAAGTAACATATATTCAGTGTACTGTCCAACGTTTCCTCCCACATGTTGGAATCGAGGAACAGCGTGTTCCACTACAGATAGGAGTGTGTCCGGGGTCGCGTTGAGAACGCGTTGCGCAATGCATGCCTTTAGTTCAGCTACGTTTGTAATCGGAGCACTGAACGCAGCGTCTTTCAGATAATTCGACAGATGTCACGCGGATTTAGATCAAGTGCTATGGACGGGTATGCTGCAGAAAGTGACGGCTGATAATTCTGAAATTTCCGAAATGCCTTGGCAACAGCTGCTTTTCTGGCTGTGCAATGTGTGGCGGAGAGCTGTCTTACATAAAAAACGATCCTACCCACACACTCACACTGCTGAACTGTTGCAATGATGTTGGTGCGCAGAAGACTGTCATAGCGTTTACCAGTGACGGTAACAGGACCCGCAGGACCCGCTTCCTCAAGGAAATATTGGTCCTACGATAAATGATGTCATTAAAATTCATGATGAAACATTCAGCTGTAATTTATTTTGCACAGTTCGCTACTAGTTTCGGTCAGTGACCATTATCAAGCTGCCGTTTACGCCAGCTAAACTCGATTTTGGTCACTGACTGAAGATGGTAGCGAACTGTGCAAAATAAATTACAGCTGAAGGTTTCACAGTGAATTTTAACAATTATTTGCCTGTTAAATATCCCCACCTGCAGACATATATAAATGGTGTAAACTCTCACCACACAGTCACTTTTACAGAATGAAGCGATACCGGTTGATGCATGAGCGAATTTTCCGTTGCCCATATGTGGCAATTCTGTGTATTGACATGTCACTGGAGATGGAAATGGGCTTCGACTGCCCACAGAACGTTTCATGGACATTCATTGCCAACATCCGTGCGAGCAAGAAATTCTAGAGCAAACGTTTGTCTTTTTTATTTTCACGCTAAATTCTAACCCCTGTTCTGAACTTTCCTTTTACTCCCAACATTGCTTCTTCGATGTGGAGGTTCAACAGTAACGGTAGAACGTCTTTTTAATGACATCACTTGTAACATTCACTCTCACGTAACTAAGCACAAGACAAAAACTAGTCACTCTGAAACGTTCCTTCTTGTGCGTCTCCGGATCTCCCGTAGCGTCAGACGACGACCAACTCGTGACATTCAGCAGTATCCACACACACTGAGACGCGAGGGATAAATTACCCTACATACTACTTCTCAGACTTCTCGCAACGGTTTATTGGTGGACCTGAATTAATTCTACAGACTGCCAAACATACACTGTCAGCCCAAATAAGGATCATTAGTTTAGCTTTATTTTGCAAGACAGAGTTAAAATTATCACTGTTCATGTGTCATTAATCAGTACCCTGCAGCAATCCATCTATTTTTAGAAGACTTTCTGATCTGACCACTGAACAGGAAAAAAATGGTTCAAATGGCTCTGAGCACTATGGTACTCAACTGCTGAGGTCATTAGTCCCCTAGAACTTAGAACGACTTAAACCTAACTAAACTAAGGACATCACAAACATCCATGCCCGGGGCAGGATTCGAACCTGCGGCCGTAGCGGTCTTGCGGTTCCAGACTGCAGCGCCTTTAACCGCACCGCCACTTCGGCCGGCACTGAACAGGAAAACGTGCGCCACAAACACTCAACCATCTGAAACCCTTTTAGTCTCTCCTCTCGGTAAACTCAAAATGGTTCAAATGGCTCTGAGCACTATGGGACTCAACTGCTGTGGTCATAAGTCCCCTAGAACTTAGAACTACTTAAGCCTAACTAACCCAAGGACAGCACACAACACCCAGCCATCACCCATCACGAGGTAGAGAAAATCCCTGACCCCGCCGGGAATCGAACCCGGGAACCCGGGCGTGGGAAGCGAGAACGCTACCGCACGACCACGAGATGCGGGCTCGGTAAACTCCTCCATAAACAAACCAATATAACAGGCTACAATAAGAAAGGAGAAGTACTCATAGAAGAACTTCACATTTCCAATTTACGTTGGAACAAAACAGAATTTATTATATTTCATTAGAGCTTGTTCGTTAAACAACGCCTCCAGCTAGCTAACGGTTCCACGCTCTCCACCGCTATGAGTGTACGTCCACTAAATAGCAAAACCCGCTTTGAAAACAGGCAAATGACTCATCCAGTTCCCACGCCCACGAACCGAAACTCTCATCCAAACTCATTCGAAACTTCGCGCAAGGGGAGAACAACTTTATTCACTACTGATTCCTACCGATTTCCCAAATACACTATACAGTGCTACTTCTGTCCTAGAACGCACAAAACGTGCCTCCGGCGACCCACGTCAACTGCTGGCTGACTTAGATTACACGAATTTCTAAATCGCTTCACAAAGTAATACACTACTGGCCGTTAAAATTGCTACACCACGAAGATGACGTGCTGCAGACGCGAAATTTAACCGACAGGAAGAAGATGTTGTGATATGCAAATGATTAGCTTTTCAGAGCATTCACACAAGGTTGGCGCCGGTGGCGACACCTACAACGTGCTGACGCGAGGAAAGTTTCCAACCGATTTCTCATACACGAACAGCAATTGACCGGCGTTGCCTGGTGAAACGTTGTTACGATGCCTCGTGTAAGGAGGAGAAATGCGTACCATCACGTTTCCGACTTTGATAAAGGTCGGATTGTAACCTATCGCGATTGCGGTTTATCGTATCGCGAAGTTGCTGCTTGCGATGGTCGAGATCCAATGACTGTTAGCAGAATATGGAATCGGTGGGTTCAGGAGGGTAATACGGAATGCCGTGCTGGATCCCAACGGCCTCGTATCGCTAGCAGTCGAGATGACATGCATCTTATCCACATGGCTATAACGGACCGTGCAGCCACGTCTAGAACCCTCAGTCAACAGATGGGGACGTTTGCAAGACAACAACCATCTGCAAAAACAGTTCGACGACGTTTGCAGCAGCATGCACTATCAGCTCGGAGGCCACGGCTGAGGTTACCCTTGACGCTGCATAACAGACAGGAGTGCCTGCGATGGTGTACTCAACGACGAACCTGGGTGCACGAATGGCAAAAGGTCATTTTATCGGATGAACCCTAGTTCTGTTTACAGAATCATGATGGTCACATCCGTGTTTGGCGACATCGCGGTGAACGCACATTGGAAGCGTGTATTCGTCATCGCCATGCTGGCGTATCACCCTGCGTGATGGTGTGGGGTGCCATTGGTTACACGTCTCGGTCACCTCTTGTCCGCATTGACGGCACTTTGAACAGTGGACGTTACATTTCAGATGTGTTACGACCCGTGGCTCTACCCTTCATTCGATCCCTGCGAAACCCTACATTTCAGCAGGATAATGCACGACCGCATTTTGCAGGTCCTGTACGGGCCTTTCTGAGCGCAGAAAATGTTCGACTGCTGCCCTGGCCAGCACATTCTCCAGATCTCTCACCAATTGAAAACGTCTGGTCAATGGTGGCCGAGCAACTGGCTCGTCACAATGCGCCAGTCACTACTCTTGATGAACTGTGGTATCGTGTTGAAGCTGCATGGGCAGCTGTACCTGTACACGCCATCCAAGCTCTGTTTGACTCAATGCCCAAGCGTATCAAGGCCGTTATTACGGCCAGAGGTGGTTGTTCTGGGTACTGATTTCTCGGGATCTATGCACCCAAATTGCGTGAAAATGTAATTACATGTTAGTTCTAGTATAATATATTTGTCCAATGAATACCCGTTTATCATCTGCATTTCTTCTTGGTGTAGCAATCTTAATGGCCAGTAGTGTATTCAGACCCTTCGGCCAGTCAGTCTTAAGAAGAGAGTTCATTTACATTTATCATTTCCAGTTCGCACTATTAAAACTCAGCAACTAGCTGCTTGCTATCGGAGTTTTTGGGATTTATTTCCCTCTGATGCTGCAAAACACCGCCCATCCAGGGAAAATCATTTGACCTTGAAAACAGAATAGTCAGCTCTGACCGTCACATATTTAGCAGGGTTGACGAAACTCAACATCAATATATTTTGGATAAATGGCAGCATCGGTCGTAAAGATTGAAATGTTATAGATCGATTTCGGTCACTGTGTGGCCATCTCCAGTGCAAATTATGCTAACCTTGCACTGAAGATGGTCATACTGTCAGTAAATCGAGCTGTAAAATAAAGGATTTCAATCTTTACGGCAGGTATTGCTATTTATCTAAACTATGTTGACAATAACATGGTCGTGGTCCCAACAGAATCAGACATTTTGAAACACCACATTTTTTTCTCACCTATGCCATAACTAACTAAAACCATTCAGTGACGATCAGTTCCAGTAGACTTGCTTGGACGTTGATTGTAATTTTACCCGATGTTCCAAATGGAAGTTTTCTATGTGGTTATGACCGGGTGATTATCCGTCCAGTCGGAGTGGGATGCCTACAAAAATAATTACGTGTGAACCTATGTACCCGGTTGCTACCGGCTGGGGAGACGGGAATGTCAATAGCACAGTGACTATGAAGATTTAGAGGAAAAGGCAACAATTTCTCTCCGAGAATGAAAAAAATATTCTAGTTCACATTCGTGGTGACCTGAAGGGGTGGGGATCATGTCATTGTATGAAAAACATGACCTTAACATCACAGAATGACCATCGGCCTGAGCGTCACACTGCACACAATGTGGATTGAATGCCTCATTGGACCATCGGTGAAATCGATGCCTTGAGTCGTTTGAAATGAAAAACAATAGGGACTCGTCGGACCACACTACACACCTCCACTCAACTACTGTGATATATGGCTCTCTGTAGACGGGTAGCTTTGTGTGCCGCTGCGAGTAAATGCCTTTTTCCAGATGTATACTGCATGCAAGTCTCTTCACAACGTTCACCTGAGAACTGGTTGAGCCGGACCTACATTGCCTGACAGCAGCAATTCCCATCTGTTCATAAACCGACTGTCATTTACAGTGAGTGACCCTCTCCTCTGACTCCTGTCGATTAGTATCTTTTTACCGCTATTGTTCTTTTGCCGCGTTACATCGCTGTGTGTTGCTCAGCAATCCTCGTAGTCACGTTGAGTATTCGGCGATGATACACCAGCAAATACTGAGTTTTTCCTTCCTACGATTATTACCTTTTCGATGAATTAACATTTTTCTTGCAGCCATATCACCTATATTTTTTTGAACTTCACACACATCCACTTGTACTGATATTATATTGCTATAGATCTTTCTTTTCCTGAAAAAAATTATATTTCTTTGTTCTTCCATCATTAGAAGAATTTATTCTGCTACCTACAGTTTGTTCGACATTACTTCCCTTATGCTTATATTTATTTGTCCGTCTTCTGTGACCGACCGTCTTTGAGATATCTCCCTAGCGTGGTATTCATTACTACAGTGTCTACTACTTCAGAGAACTTTGAATGCACATAATCGTTCCTCATTTCCTTGTAGGTTGATTTTTTTATTAAGATTCTCTTAAAGTTGTGCTGAGACTCGATACTGATGAGAATAATCCTATCGCCGAACTTTTCACAGTAATTTACGCTTTGTCCTAATTTTCAATTTTTATCGAATGCTATCTTCGTTACAGCATTTCTGATGCTGTTAGTATCATCCTACATTCCTATATTCCTATTACATGCGTATTACACTTTCCATTTTCCTTTCCAGGTCGTCTAGTTCCCCTACCTCTTTCAGATATCTGGATTACACATTCCTACTTCTAGAACGTTATCGTTTCGTTGTTTTACAGTCATTTTCTCACGGTCGTGTGCCACTTGGCAACCTCTTATCGAAGATACGGATGAGGAAATAACCGGTACTCTTTTGCTTATGGAGCGATATGATACTTTTTTAGCTTTTGATCATATTATCTGCCTTTTTAATGCAGTTGTTTCATTGCCTTCTGCAGTCACATGCTGTCGACCGTATCTCCTTCCTCTGTCTCTGGAAGCAGTTTCCCGCCCAAAAGGAAAAATGTCGCTCTTCTACCCTCTTTTAACGATAATGTTGGAAGAAAGAAGGTAACTCCTTACACTGTAATTCTCTAGACGCTATAAATAACGAATTTTATTGAAAATATAATCATTGGGTGCAAAGTATTTGCGATGAGCCAAGTATCACTGTAGGAGCCATTTGACGCGCTCTGTATTTCCTAGATTGTTTCAACGGTAAGACAAGTGATTACCACAAACGGTCCAGATCAGCACCATAGAAGAAGTAATGCTTGTTCCGTTCAATGAATAGACGCCAATAATTACTCGATAAGCTGCTTGTAAAATGAATGTTTCACACAGAGAAAATACGAACTGAAACTCCTGCTGACTTTGGTTCTTGCATCGTGTTCAGCCACTGGATGTTGCAGCGCTGCCTGTTCGATCCACACTTTTCCCTACGTGTACTTTTCTCGGATGTAGTTTCACAATGGACGGGCCGCTAATGGTCTCTAAGTAGCTGTTGCGAAGAACTATTCACACGGATTTACCGTGAACTCATCAGCAGGCAGAGTCAGTGACTTGTTAATAGGGCCCTTTCTGGTTCCTTTCTGCATTTCTTCACCACTGCACACTATTTTTGAGACACTGAATTCTCAATTGTTGGATAATATCTCGCTTGTCCTCACGAATGTATGTAGATCCATCGTAAAGGAGTATTTAAACTCAGTTTGCACGTTGTAGACACATGCTTCAGACCTTCCCTGGGAGCGGCCATCATTAGTGCCCTGCTGGTACATCTGATCTTGATGATTTCTTTTCGAAGAGTTACGCGAAACGTCTTTTGCACGATACATCTGTCGAGTGTGAAGTCGACGTTCTTGCAAGACTTCTTGCTGGTCGTATCATTGTTAGAACAAACCGAAATTTGTAGAAACTGTTACCAAAGAGCTGTCTTGGAAGGTCTCACGCCTGCAAAGAAATTGATGGACGACACTTTCGGCAACTGTTGTGAATATAGCACCTCGTGCGAGCAATGCTGATAAATATATTTAACACAGGACCGCATCTACTTCTATTGTCAACAACCTTTGTACATCAATAGTAAATTTGAATCTTTATGGCTTTTGCTTGCAGCTTTCTCCTCAGACGTTCCCCGACCACGACTCTATATCTGAAAATGATATGTTTGATTAGCAGCAGTGTAAGTTTCTTCCATCATCGCGCCAGCTGGTCGGATACGGGATAATGCCTACCCAACACTGTTGGCAAACTATGTACACCAGCCACTGAGAAATCTACTGTCTATAACCATTGCACCAACACAAAAACGAGATTCGTGAAGGAACATGTTACTTTGGCACTCTACCATCGAATTGTGGCGTTAAAACGTTGACCGTTATTGTACCATCATTATGGGACAGGCCTCAGGCTCGTACTGTAACCTTAAACGGACGTACTCAGTGCATGGTGTCTGGTATTAATACTGGGAGCACGACATCATTCCACGTGGTGTCTGATTGTGGACTGTGTCATTACTACCTATTGTACACAGCTTGGAACAGTCACTTCCCTTCCTAAATATTTACATGTCACATTTAGAGTTTTGCGGATCTTTTATCACGCAGGAATTATAAATTACCTACCATATTCTAAAGGGTGACGGGCCGCGGTAACTTAGCACCGAGCTGCTTTGGTTCTTGGTCAGTTCCGTCTTACCGCTACTGGAGAAGGAACGACGTGATCAGCGACAAATGTTCATTCCGTATGGATGTAAACCTCAACTCGGCGTAGAGGTGTCTTGATGACCGGCTCTAGGATTGATAAGCTCATTTGTCTGAGAAACATGACGCCCGAGTTTCAGTACAAACTTGATTCGCCTTCGCTGTTCGGTCAGTGGGTATACGGACAGAGTGGAACAGCGGACGCATATAGAATTGTTTGGTGAATACATTGTTTGGTCCCTTGGCGTGCTTATGTTCAGTAGTTACGCAAACACACTTCGAAGAGATGTGTACCAGTAGCGGCGTTACTGGGCTCATTTGCCGAGGTGCAGCTGGAACAATTGCCTTTTGACGATTATGTGTTTAATGTGTCTGCCACATGTGTACAGTGCATGGGCAAGCTCATGTTTCCTAGGCTTGTTTCTTGAGCCCACTGAACTGGTCTGTTTCAAAAAATGGTTCAAATGGCTCTGAGCACTATGGGACTTAGCTTCTAAGGTCAACAGTCCCCTAGAACTTAGAACTAGTTAAACCTAACTAACCTAAGGACATCACACACACCCATCCCGGGGCAGGATTCGAACCTGCGACCGTAGCGGTCGCACGGTTCCAGGAACTGGTCTGTATTGACCATATTTATGTGTGCTGGGCGAGGTGAACTGATTTTGTTAAGCATGAGCCTGCTGAGTCTTTCGGGCTCCAAGCCGTTGATACCTTTTTTTAAAAATCTGCTGTTGATTTGCTTAAATATTGTTTAAACTGGAAAATTATTTTGAGAGTAAATTTATTTTGCCCAATAATTGCCATTTTTAAAATTTTTTGGTGAAATAGGTGATTTGCTTGGAGTTTATGATTGTTGAAAAGACATTCTTGAATGTGTAGAACGGGGTTTGTTCGAAGTTCAGTATTTTAAACATACCTGTTCATTCAATAGCTAGGGTTTCATTTTCTTAATCATACTTCTAAGTTGTATGGCGTACAGTCATTAGTTGTGACGGTTCACTGGTTCATCTGGGACGATTCTTAGACGTCCTTGAATGTTGCTTCGCATCAATACGTCTAACGTATATTTTTTTTCTGTCTTTGGTTTGTTTGTCTGAGATAGATTGAACCAGGTGTAGCGTAGGCTACAACTAATTAAATTTCCCCTTTAGTTATCTCCTGTAATTATGCTGTTAATATTGTTATGTTTTTAAATTGTTACTCATTTGCTTGGCTACTGTTACAATAGAGAAGTCGTTTGCTAAAATATTAATAATCACTAACGAGTAAAATCAATCTTCCGATTTGTTAAAAAATATTTGAACTATAAGAGTACTTGATTTTGCTGCCGTTAGCAAGCATTTAGCACTAAAAAGCAAAGTGGAATATCTGAATTTTATGTTAATCAGTTGTAACTGATGTTTTCCAGGTAAATGTCCTTTTGTGGTGCAAATGTCTAGTTTTACCTCCCAGCCATCGCCACTCCCAGCTCTCCGCTAGCTGCCCCATTTAAAGTGGCTTTCGGGCTAAAGCTCGAAGCGTTTCCGAAACGGTTAAATTTATAAACTATTCGCGTGCTGCAGTTGTTAATGTATACCATGCATGGCTAAGTGGCGCTAGCAAAACCAGCACCTGGGCAAGTGTGGTGCAACGTGGGCCATAGATGACAGGCGTGAACGAATGCTGTGGTAATGCGTACGGGCGAACAGACGTGCAACTGCTGACCAATTGTCCGTCCAGATGAACCAAGGGGCTACCAACAGTTTCTCCTGAACGATCGTTCAGCGAACGTGCTGCATACGGACCTCCGCAGCAGGTATCTGGTTGGTTCGTACACCCACGCTGTCTGCTGTTCTTCGGCAGGAAGGCTGTAAGTTGCACGACAGTATCCTAAATGGACTTTCACTGAGTGGCGACAGGTGGCTTTCTCAGATGAACCATGCTTTATGCTCCAAAGGGCAGATGGACTTTAACGTGTTCGACGTGAAACCTTTAAAAGCAGACACCCTCAACAATTGTCGGAAGTATCCAGGACGGAGGGCTTCCCCTGAATGATCTCGTCATTCTGGGAGGCGCAATGGTTGAACACAATTATGCAGCTATCCTTAGGGACCACGTCCACCTCTACAAGGAGGAATTGGTTCTCCTCGGCACGATGACATCGCCAGTAGGACAATGTGGCGAGTCACACACCTCGCAGTGCACCTGCGTGGTTCGAAGGCACCAGGATGGGTTTACCGTACTTCCCTGGGCGCCGAGCTCCCCGGATTTAAATCTAATCGAGGCAATGTGGGGCCACCCGGATCGGGCTGCACGCGCCGTGGATCCCCAACCGAGAAACCAAGAGCAGATGGCCACGGCAATGGAATCGGTATGGCTCCACATCACTGTCGATACTTTCCAGAACTTCATTTACTCTCTTCTTTCACGTCCTTGCACAAAAAGGTGGTTATTCAGGCTTTTGACAGGTGGTCACAATGTATATTCATATATTACCAGAAATTCTAATCCTTTGGAGTCCACTTCTATTGCAATTTGCTATTCATAAACCACGTAATTAATTTTTCCAGTTCTCCTCATCCTCCTTGTGTTTGATGACATAGTGGTTGTATATAATTTCCATTTCAAGGGGTAGTATGGTGTAGCATCGGTACACGTCTAAAACACTGAAGTATACGATGTTTGTACCGGTCACCTCGTGAATCTTATACATATGAACACCGGTAAGTGTGTTCGCGTAGTCCACACAAACAAACTACAAAATATAGTGAGCCGAATTAGACATCGTAAATATGTCTTTCGAGAAAGCAAACCACTGTATTACAAACGTGAGAGATGAAGTGAATTACGGGAAAATACATTACATGACATTTGAACAGTGTTTTGATTGGAATAAAGGCCCCGTAGATATGAAAGTAGCACTGTATGTACCAAGCAACTGTTAAAAGGATGTGTACACAGCGTGTACAAATGATTGATTTGTGGGATAGTATTGTAATCTCTGTGGCACTGTGTACGAATAACTCCTATTTTGGTCCATACTATCTCCTCTCACAATATGCAATGCATAGATCTTGCAGTAAAAGAGGTCCAGTGTCAGATGTATCAGAACGATTTTCGCTTATAATTTTCTACTCGGCCATTTCCGGACCAGGGTTAAATTGATGCATTTACCCTTCTCCAACATCCTTGAAAGTATGTAACATCATTCCGGAATCACTATGTACATGGATACAGAACGTGAGTACCACAATGATAGTACGTGACGCCGTGAACGGCCAACGTTTACTCTCCTGCGCGACTATGAGTAATGTTCTAATGTATAAATACTTGTTTTGTAAATAAAACTGCCTTTTCCTGCTGGTAGTTACTTTATTTATCCCATACGCATTTCGCCTTCTCTTGTTCTAAGGCATCATCAGTGGAATTTATAACGATACAGTTTTGTTAGTTATAGATCCCACTGATGATGTCTTAGAAGAAGAGTAGTCGAAACGCGTGTTGGATAAATAAAGTAACTAGCACCATGAAAAGGAGCTTTATTTACAAAACAAGTATTTATGGGCTTGCTGCGGAGAATGGCTACACAGACAAACTTGTTAATGTACTAATGTATTTTGTCACCTGAAAATGTGTGGAAATGGTATAAAATTTATAGACAAATATCTACCTCTGAGTTTAGGTATAGTAAATGTGGCTTTACAGACAAAACATATATATATGCAGTAAGTGGTCAAGTAGTTTGTGAATTTTAGAGCGAAAGAACATAGGTGACATGTTCCAGCGTTGTGACGAGTACTAGCCAGTTTGGTACAGAAATAAGAGAACGTCGGTGACGCTACCATTTCGTAAGGACCCATTCGCTCATTCCTAAACTATGGCGTCCCGGTACCACACAGCCGTTAATTCTGGGTCATTTGGCCTATTGCAGCGTCGTTTGCCAAATTACAGACGGCAGAGTGCTCGAGATGACTCATGAGGAATGAGATCGAAACGCTCCCGTAATGGGGCTGAATTAATTCAGACCGCATGACACAGGCGCGACTTTTACCTCTCTTTTGCTAACCGCAGGCTCTGACTTCATGTGGGACACCCATTTGCATATGACGTCACTGGAACTACTCACTCCTTTCCACATTTTTCTTAACTGTAATTCTTTACTCATTTCCTGTTTGCATTCATAAACCGGATATGATATTTTTGACTGTTTTTAACTCACTCGCCGTTCTGCAGCGATAGAGTTTCGATTCTTGTTCTTAATCGGTAGTGAGTGCTGGTGTTCTGTGCACAAAATAATAAGTTAATTTTGTCGCAACATTAAAATTACTCAATTTCGCCATTGATGATGTTGTTATTAAACAGAGGTATATTAATTTCGTTGCAGCAGATATTAGAAATCGGAAGTTAATGGGCTGTATTTATGAACGGTGCCAGAGATCGTTTGGAGTTAAGAACTGTGATTAGAAGCGGACGAGAACTCTGGCTGTATAGCTTCCAATAAAATAACAAGATCCCATAGAATTATTGACGTAATTACGAAACGAACTAGATAATTTGTGGATCACATGCAGCCATTTACTGCATCAGCTGCAATTACGATGAGCAAAATTATTAACACGTGAGACAACGCAAAGGAGAAAAGAAAGATACTGTGATGCACTACCTACCGAAGAGATTTCCTGAGTTAATAGGATAACACAGAATATAATTAAATAATTACATTGTGAGAAATGATGACAAATTAACTAAGAAAGAGAAGAGGGGGGGGGGCAGTGCTTGGCGACAATAAGCAGATTCAAATGAATAAAATGGATATCGATTCCAGTAGTTGTACAGGGTTGGAGGAGCTTGCAGAGGATGAGCTAAGTTGGACAGCTCCATCAAACAACTCTTCAGAGGGAAGACCTCAAGAATAAGAACATCGTCTGTTTTATATTGTATGTAATTCAAGAAATGAACCATTTTACACTCTGTTTAGAAAATATTACTCAATATCATTAATTCGTGAACTTCAAATGACAGTGACACGGTGTTTTACTGCCATAAATGATCATATCTCCCCCTTATCTCTTTATATATACCATGAAAGAGATTTTTCTGATTTTTTGGTTGTTTTTAATGTGTATCCTAGGTTTGAGAATTTTTTTAAATTAACGTTTAGGACCCTGCCGTGTACTAAATTGTTCTGTAAGTCTTTCTGACCTCCCTGTCAAGGAAGTATGCTTACCTTCCTTAATTGTGCTAAATCTTAAGATATTTGTGTGGATAAAGATTGGTGGTTTGTTGATTAGCAACAGCTGTCTGCAGTGTTAAGCTTTCCTTCTAATTTTCTCATGTTTCATTTTGTCCTTTTCACGCTTGTGATTGTCCGCCTGTATCAGCCGTCCGTGGGCTGTTTTCATTTCCTACTATTAAGTAACAAGGTTAGGGCGATATGAATTAAACTGCAAGTTGGGGATAAACCTTGTATTAATTTGTGTGAAAACTGTTTTAATAAAGTAACGCGCCGTAATTTAACTCGCTGGGGAAAGAAGTACATACCCGTAGCAGGGTGCGTAGGAACGGCAGCATGACAGAGGGTCTAAGGGCACGGAGCCTTAGAATAAAATTACTGCAGTAATGTTATTCTCAAACGTTCACGTCCCTTGGACGTTGTTCTCGCAGATGTTTGCTATGATAGGTTTGCATCTGCATACACTTAAAGAGGGTGACAGCGTAAGGGAGAGTTGCCTATATTGTACCGGCTCGTAATTTATAGCACTGCCATATTTAATTCTTATCTCTTGTGCTGTCTACATCTACATCTACATCTACATTTATACTCCGCAAGCCACCCAACGGTGTGTGGCGGAGGGCACTTTACGTGCCACTGTCATTACCTCCCATTCCTGTTCCAGTCGCGTATGGTTCGCGGGAAGAACGACTGTCTGAAAGCCTCCGTGCGCGCTCTAATCTCTCTAATTTTACATTCGTGATCTCCTCGGGAGGTGTAAGTAGGGGGAAGCAATATATTCGATACCTCATCCAGAAACGCACCCTCTCGAAACCTGGCGAACAAGCTACACCGCGATGCAGAGCGCCTCTCTTGCTGAGTCTGCCACTTGAGTTTGTTAAGCATCTCGGTAACGCTATCACGGTTACCAAATAACCCTGTGACGAAACGCGCCACTCTTTTTTGGATCTTCTCTATCTCCTCCGTCAACCCGATCTGGTACGGATCCCACACTGATGAGCAATACTCAAGTATAGGTCGAACGAGTGTTTTGTAAGCCACCTCGTTTGTTGATGGACTACATTTTCTAAGGATTCTCCCAATGAATCTCAACCTGGTACCCGCCTTACCAACAATTAATTTTATATGATCATTCCACTTCAAATCGTTCCGCACGCATACTCCCAGATATTTTACAGAAGTAACTGCTACCAGTGTTTTTTCCGCTATCATATAATCATACAATAAAGGATCCTTCTTTCTATGTATTCCCAATACATTACATTTGTCTATGTTAAGGGTCAGTTGCCACTCCCTGCACCAAGTGCCTATCCGCTGCAGATCTTCCTGATCTTCCTATCCGGCATTCTGTAAGGGCAGCGTGAAATCTGTACTTCTTGGAGTATAATTGTTAGTTTTGAGTTCTGTATGTTGAGGAACAGACCGTCTGAAGACAGTGTCCATTTTGTTGTACAAGGGTGTGCTAAAAAGTAATGCTTTCGGAGTGATATGAAAACGTCCGCCTGCTTAACTTGGTGGTAACGAGCTCGTCTCCCTTGCAAGCGGGCCCGGGTTCGGTTCCCGGCCGGGTTGGAGATATTTCTCCACTCGGGGACTGGGTGCTGCGTTGTCCTCATCATCATTTCATCCTCATGCCGGCGCGCAAGGCGCCCAGTGTGGCGGCCGAACTTCCCCGAACAGGGGCCTCCTGGCCAACGATGCCATACGCTCCATTATACTCGTATGTGAAAACTCTTAAGGCCTTAAAATAAAACAAACTTTCTTAACGATAAACATCTTTCTTTTCATGTCTAAATATTTGTTCCTCAATATAGTCACCCTGGAGACGAACACGTTTCTCCCAAACAGCGACCAGTTTGTTGATACGTTTCTCCCAATGAGCGGCCAGTTTGTTGATACGTTTCTCCCAGTGAGCGACCAGTTTGTTGATGCCGTCACTGTAGAATCTTTATTTACAGAAGCACAACCTAACCTCTGCTTGCACCGTTTCTTCGCTTTAAGAGTTAAGTCCTCTAAGGTGTTCTTTAATTTATGGAAAGAGAAGAAAATCAGATGGTACAAATCGGGACTGTATGGAGGATGTAATTCTCTAGCCTTTCCCAGTGATCGGTTGACATATTGAGCTGTTGGGTATTCTGCCGGATATCAGCATGTCGCACTTTGTGAGAAATGTGTTCATCACTAGGGTGACTATATTGAGTAAAAATACGTAGACGTGAAGAATAAGCAACAGGACGATAGGACATCTGCTAAGGCATCAGGGAATGACTTCCTTGGTACTAGAGGGAGCTGAAGAGGGTAAAGATTGTGGAGGAATACAGAGATTGGAACGCATCCAACAAATAGACTACTGGCCATTAAAATTGCTACACCATGAAGAAATGCAGATGATAAACGGGTATTCATTGGAAAAATATATTATACTAGAACTGACATGTGATTACATTTTCACGCGATTTGGGTGCATAGATCCTGAGAAATCAGTACCCAGAACAACCACCTCTGGCCGTAATAACGGCCTTGATACGCCTGGGCATTGAGTCAAACAGAGCTTGGATGGCGTGTACGGGTACAGCTGCCCATGCAGCTTCAACACGATACCACAGTTCATCAAGAGTAGTTACTGGCGTTTTGTGACGAGCCAGTTGCTCGGCCACCATTAACCAGACGTTTTCAATTTGTGAGAGATCTGGAGAATGTGCTGGCCAGGGCAGCAGTCGAACATTTTCTGTATCCAGAAAGGCCCGTACAGGACCTGCAACATGCGGGCGTGCATTATCCTGCTGAAATGTAGGGTTTCACAGGGATCGAATGAAGGATAGAGGCACGGGTGGTAACACCTCTGAAAGGTAACGTCCACTGTTCAAAGTGCCGTCAATGCGAACAAGAGGTGACCGAGACGTGTAACCAATGGGCCCCACACCATCGCGCCGGGTGATACGCCAGTATGGCGATGAAATACACGCTTCCAATGTGCGTTCACCGCGATGTCGCCAAACACGGATGCTGTAAACAGAACTTGGATTCATCCGAAAAAATGACGTTTTGCCATTCGTGCACCCAGGTTCATAGTCGAGTGAACCATCGCAGGTGCTCCTGTCTGTGAAGCAGCGTCAAGAGTAATCGCAGCCATTGTCTCCGAGCTGCAGACGTCGTCTAATTGTTTGTCTTGCAAACGTCCCCATCTGTTGACACAGGGATCTAGACGTGGCTGCACGATTCGTTACAGCCGTGCGGATAAGATGCCTGTCATCTCGACTGTTAGTGATACGAGGCCGTTGGGATCCAGCACGGTGTTCCGTATTACCCTCCTGAACCCACCGATTCCATATTCTGCTAACAGTCATTGGATATCGACCGACGCGAGCAGGAAATGTCGCGATACGATAAACCGCAATCGCGATAGGCTACAATCCGACCTTTATCAAAGTCGGAAACCTGATGGTACGCATTTCTCCTCCTTACACGAGGTATCATAACAACTTTTCACCAGGCAACGCCGGTCACCTGCTGTTTGTGTATGAGAAATCGGTTGGAAACTTTCCTCATGTCAGGACGTTGTAGGTGTCGCCACCGGCGCCAACCTTGTGTGAATGCTCTGAAAAGCTAATAATTTGCATATCACAGCATCTTCTTCCTGTCGGTGAAATTTCGCGTCTGTAGCACGTCATCTTCGTGGTGTAGCAATTTTAATGGCCAGTAGTGTAATTGACGTAGGTTGAAAATGCCTCTCTGAGATGAAGAGGCTGGCACAGGATAGGAATTCGTGGCGGCTGTTTCAAACAAATCAGAAGACTGAAGACTCAAAAAAATAAAATAAAATAAAATAAAATAAAATAAATAAATAAAATCAGCGTGGAGGATGGAGGATGACCGACGGCAGTGCACACAAGGCTTTGGAATGTTGCACATGCTGCAGTACTGGTGTGTGGTCCAGCACTGTTATGCTGAAGGAGAGGGTGCTCGCCATGTGGACGTACTCTTCAAACTCGTACTTTCAGATTTCTGAGGCTCTCTCATACACCGAAATAGTTACGTTACACAGTGCCACGCTACACTTTTCTATTCGGAGCCCTCTTACGGCAAGACGGCATGCAGCTTGCGTTAGTAAATTGGGGAAGTCGACCGAGTAGTCTGGATGACATGGAATACCGTAAGAGATATTGAAAACACAATAAAAAATTCGGAGGCATTACTTTTCAACACGCACTCTTAATTTCATCTAATTTTTGTCCACGTGGCGAAGAGAATTACTGTTAGAAGTTTATAGCAACAAAATGTTTTATTTGTGGATGAATATACATGAAATAATCTCAGTTTTCAGACAGTCATGAATCCGTATTCGTTGTGGTTCTTTTGTAGGAAATCGACAAAGAGAAGTTGTAGACGTTGCCCATAACGTACCGCTGTAAGTTTCCGAAATAGTACCAGTACAATTTAAGAAACTTAGTCGTATTACAAGTTAAAAAAAATGCCGTTAGCATTATTAGTGCAACATAATGTTTAGGAATAAGTAGTGAATATTCTAATATGTTATTAATTAAACTATTATTTTGTATTATAATACGGCGACACAAAAGCATTAAGGAATGTGGAGCAAATATGAAAGGTATCCAGAAGTAATGGAATATTTAAATGGGGAGCACAGATTAAATTAATGTGGAATTACATAAATGTGCCTAAGCCCACAGTTAAGAGGCACGCTGAAAATAAAAACAAAAATGCAAAATAAGACACAAAAATATTTGGCCGCTACGAATTGTTTTCAAACGAAATTGAAAAGGAACTGGAAGAGCATATTCTCGCATTTGAAGAGATGATCCTCGATTTAAACATGTCAGAAGTAAGAAAATTGACGTTTGTCATTGTTGAACAAAACGGATTACCCCATAATTTCAAAGCAGAAAAAGCATGGTGGGCAAATCGTGGGATGAAGGTATCCGTTTAAGAAATATCGTCGAATCTGTGGTAAATGATGAAACCTGCAAGCAAAATTTCAAGGCTTAGCCAAGGAGCCTTTAAGCTGACGAGCAGCTCATGGAAAAAATAGCAACCTAACTAAGCGAAGGAGGAGAAATCTAGAACTACAAGGTGCAGCGCTTAAATCCGGACAAATGAAACGTTTTTAAAGCAAATTTATTGAAACAAAATAGAAATGTAAACTAAAATCTTTTTACATATAAGTAGTGGTATATTTCAAGAGTAACGTTACTGGATGTAGCCCCCTTCAGCCGCAATGACCGCTTCCGATCTTGTCCTGAAGCGATCGCACGCATTCTTTAAAACAGCGCTGTCCGTATTCGCGAATGCTGCTTCGATAGAGGTGCGTACAGATGCTGCTACATTAGGGTGCCTCGTCTTATTGGTAACACTTTCGACTACGTTGCAAACATTGTAGTCGAGGGAGTTCAAATCCGGGCTATGCGGGGGGCAGAACTCCTTTGACCAGGACATTCCAGCGTTATCCAAGAGCCAGTTTTGGACTAAATGGCTCGCTTGAGCCGGTGCACCGCCCCGTTGAAAGACATATTGTCCCCCGGAGACCACAGTTACCATCCAGGGTTTCACCACAATCCTCAAAACTTGCAGGTAAACTTCTTTTGCGACAGTTTGTCCCTTTTCAATGAAATGCGGTGGCATGATATCACCCTCATTGGACACAACACCTAGGACGTGAACCCTAGACTTCTCCGAAGCATTATACTCGGCCCCAACATCATAAACGTCGGGCACCCGAAGAATCGAACTATTTCAGTGGGCGAAGGTGCAGCGCTAAGATCTTTCATAATCGCGACTCTTCGGTTGTGCTCTGCACTTTTCCCTAACATCTAGGTCATTTTGAGGGTCTGACTGTTTACTAGATGCCTATGGCTTTCGAGGAAAGAACGTCAGTCACGACTTCCAGCGGAAATACGACATGGCGGGAAATTGAAATTTGTCCGGATTTTAGCGCCGCACCCTCTACAGCTCCATCTCTGAAAAGGAAGTGTTTTGGTACTCCACAGAAACTTATTCGCGAAACGGAGGAAAGATACGGCGAACTGTGCGAGAAAAATCGAATGGAAGAAATGATAAGATGCGTGAAATGCAAATTTTGGATTCATGCAAAGTCTGCTGGAGTGGAGGAAGGCAGGGGGTGGGGGGAGAAGAGAAAAAGTTAAATTATATACCTGCAAATAACGATGTGACAACTAAAATATGCTCGAGTTCGATTCCCGGCGGGGTCAGGGATTTTATATGCCTCGTGATGACTGGGTGTTGTGTGATGTCCTTGGGTTAGTTAGGTTTAAGTAGTTCTAAGTTCTAGGGGACTGATGACCATATATGTTAAGTCCCATAGTGCTCAGAGCCATTTGAACCAACTAAAATATGGAACATTTCCTTAGACTAGTGCATATATCTATGTTCAGGGACATAGTTTATAAGGGCGGTATAATTTCTGCACAAAATTACGAAACCGGATTCCTAATTTGTACCACTTGCAGATATTTAAAAAGTTAATTATTTTGTGTTGACTTTCCTCAGAATTTCCATTCTTTAAATCAGATGCCACTAACAACATCGTAAAGACGAGGTTGGCATTGTTTAAATAATTTATAACTTACAGTTAAGGCTAAAAATAGTACAATTTAGGCAACTCTCCCCCAAATTCATGAAATAGGAGTGCGCACATGAAACTGGCCAGCAGTAGAAATCAGCTGATAGTGGTGTAAATAACAGTGATTCTTTGACAGCCATGTTGGAAAATGGAACTTTACTTTATTCAATTTGTGGCTGTGGCCTCTGAAACGGAAAAAAACCCATCTTATTTTCTTAATTTTAATTTTAATAATTAACAGCCTCAGTTGCACCGTTTACCTAGAATTTACCTAGGTTTCAGTCGGTATAACCCTACCTTCTTCAGAATAACAGTAGCTAGCGTTTGTCCACAGTGGACATCGTCAAGCTAAAACTACAAATCCATAAATTCTAGGTAAACGGTGCAACTGAGGCTGTTAATTATTAAAAGTAAAATTAATATTTACAGAGTTACTGACAGGGCCGCGAAATGTTGAAGATATTTAAGATCTTATGTCCTGTACTGTTATAAATGACAGTGTTAAACGGAAGTAAGTTTATCATTTTCCATATCCACCAGTCTCTATCCGAAACACTGCACGTCACGAGGCACTTGTCGTACTCGGTGGTGGTGGTGATTAGTGTTCAACGTCCCGTCGACAACGAGGTCATTAGAGACGGAGCGCAAGCTCGGGTTACGGAAGGATGTGGAAGGAAATCGGCCGTGCCCTTTCAAAGGAACCATTTCGGCATTTACCTGAAACGATTTAGGGAAATCACGGAAAACCTAAATCAGGATGGCCGGAGACGGGATTGAACCGTCGTCCTCCCGAATGCGAGTCCAGTGTGCTAACCACTGCGCCACCTCGCTCGGTCCGTACTCGGAAAATGTGGCGTCGTGCATTCCGGGCGAAGTACACGCTGTTCGTTATGTTTTACGTACAAAGGGTGTCATCCACCCGTTAAGTGCTAGGTCCTCTCCTCTGTCATGTTGACGTGATCCCCGGCCTTCTCTTCCTCTGATGGAGGGCGCAGCAAGCCGGAACCGCTGGTACTCATCAGCAACTCACGAGCTGAGACCCATAGTACACCCTGGGAAAGTCATGATTCCTGAGCCAGCCGTTGCGACCGAGAGGTTCTAGGCGCTTCAGTCCGGAACCGCACTGCTGCTACGGTCGCAGGTTGGAATCGTGCCTCGGGCATGGATGTGTGTGATGTTCTTAGGTTGGTTAGGTTTAAGTAGTTCTAAGTCTAGGGGACTGATGAACTCAGATGTTTAAGTCCCATAGTGCTCAGAGCTATTTTTTTCATGCTTCCTGTGCGAAGTGCTGACGTCACTCATAGTTGGTTTGCTCTGTCTGGTTTGATGTTGGATCTACAGTAATGCAGCCCTGTTAGACATTACATTCCAATTTCTCAGCCAGCTTCCACGCTAAACTTACTAAAGTAATAATGAAAGCGCGCTTTATGTCACCGCGTTTGGCCGGCCGACAATGAGAACGCTTACTACTTACTTCTACAGTACAGTTATATTGTCAGTGAACGCACGTTACACTTGTACGAGTGACTGCACAATAGAGTGACAACTCTTGGGTGTGATGTTACCAGTGAATTGAACGGTTTTAAGCAACTGTCGACATAGGCAGCTTTAGAAGGGTTGAAATGTCCGTGATGGATTAGATACTTATGTGTCAGTCAGTGACAGGTCCACCATGGAAGTCAGTGAGCCCTCCTGATAGACGCATTCTGCTGCTACTGGTTCTTGTCAACAAAATAGTCGCTACCTCGTTTAATACTGGCGGGTCCGACTCTCGCGACATTTACTGGTTGACATCCAACGGTCATTTCCGCATTGCATGGGATTCGTTTGGTGAATATCACTGTAATAACTTTCTTAACTGTGTGCCCTTGTGACATGTGTCCTCTCAATCTGTTGCTTCCAATCTTCAATATCACTCACTCAATGAACATACTGTGATAAATAAGGACTCCTGAAACTGAACAATTTATATTTAACACTTGCTTTAATATATCTTGATTTCATTAAAATGTCCCTACACTGATCTGAAGTTCACTCAGAGTACACTCTCACTCACGCTATTCACTTTTCCATTGAAGTTATCTATTGCCCATGACGAGTCAGTTGGATCGTCGTAAAGATAAACAATAATGTTTCAAATCACAAAATATTGACAAATCTACTTCGAGACCCCATTCGCTTCAACGGAACCACGCCCTGACTCGTTTTCACGAGGCGATCTCTCACACTAGCTGCCTATACGCATGTCTGTGGGCGCCAAAAGCTCACCCCACTCCCTAGCTGATGGGGCATACTCATGCCACCTGTTCTCTTGGATCCAATATTTATAGGTGAGAGTTAGGTTCAATACATCGCAGTATCGATAACTGTTCCCTTAGAAGGAGTAATTGGCGTACGATTTGCCCAGTAGGATACTCATGTACTAATGTTATCGACACCACGTCTATCCAAACTCCCACTCGATAAGGGTGACAATGAAGATTATTGCTTCATATCTTCTGGTGGCGTGTAGATCACGCACAGAGTGACAGTTACTGAACTATATGAAGTCATCGTAACTTCTGAACTGTTTGCGTCAGGACGTTCAATCCACATGGTTGGCCGCTGGCCATGATGGGAATTAGTATGGTGTGGTTTACCGACGAAGCCCACTTTCACTTGGATGGGAATTAGTATGGTTTGGTTTAGCAACGAAGCCCACTTTCACTTGGATGTATTCGTCAATAAGCAAAATTGGCGCATATATAGAGGACTGAAATGGTTCAAACGGCTGTGAGCACTATGGGAAAACTTCTGACGTCATCAGTCCCCTAGAACTTAGAACTACTTAAACCTAACTACCCTAAGGACATCACACATATCCATGCCCGAGGCAGGATTCGAACCTGCGACCGTAGCGGTCGCGCGGTTCCAGACTGAAGCGCCTAGAACCGCTCGGCCACTCCGGCCGGCTAGAGGACTGAGAAACCGCATTTCGCAGTCGAGAAGTCTCTTCACCCTCAACGGGTCGTGCAATGTCCAGTCATGGAAGAATCGGTACGATATTCCTTGATGGCTCGGTGAAGGTTTTGGAAGATGATTTCATCCCCATTGTCCAAAGTGACCCTGATTTCGACAAGATGTGGTTCATGCAAGACGGAGCTCTAGCCAATCGAAGCAGGAGAGTATTTGATGCCCTGCAGGAGCACTCTGGGGACCGGACTGTAGCTCTGGGGTACCCAGAGGCCTTGGCATGGGCCTCGATTGGCCGCCATATCTCTGGATCTGAAAGCATGCGACTCCTTTTTGTGGGGCTGTATTAAAGACAAGGTGTACAGCAATAACCGCTGAGCTGGAAACAGCCGTTCACGAGGGTTGGTTGGTTGTTTCGGGGAACGAGACCAGACAGCGAGGTCATCGGTCTCATCGGATTAGGGAAGGACGGGGAAGGAAGTCGGCCGTGCCCTTTGAAAGGAACCATCCCGGCATTTGCCTGGAGCGATTTAGGGAAATCACGGAAAACCTAAATCAGGATGGCCGGTCTCGGGATTGAACCGTCGTCCTCCCGAATGCGAGTCCAGTGTCTAACCACTGCGCCACCTCGCTCCGTTCACGAGGGCATCGACAGTATCCATGTTCCGTCAGTTCAGCGGGTCGTGCAGAATTTCGCTAGTCGTCTGCGCCACATCATCGCCAATGATGGCAGGCATATCGATCATGTCATAACATAAATCTGAATATCTGTAGCGGCGTTTTCATGTTGAATAAAGCGTGTGCATGCTGTAGTTTGTGACTAATTTACGTTTTTTAAATGTGATTCAATGATTGTCACCTTGTATCTTACCTGCAAAAGTAATTTAAAAGCTTTTTCAGCATTGCTGAGCTTTGTATCGTACAATGTAGAAATGTGAACTCGCTGAAGCGTGAGTATAAACGCATGCCGCGGTGAAAGATGGAACCTGGCGTGCTCAGTCGCTTGTCGGAGCGTTCCTTGCGGAGGGTCAGTCGCCGCGGCTCGGCGCCTGCCCGCAGCGGTTAACCGCTGCCGCCGTGTGTGATCACGTCGCGTCCACGTGTGCACGGCCGGACAGCACATGCTAATTTTTATAATGACAGTCATCTGCGGTCGCTGCCTCCTTGTACGGCTGAGCATGTGTCACATTACAAGCAATCACATTAATCACAGCCAGCCTGCGGCAAATAAGCGACAGCGTTCGGAAGAATCGTGGCCAATAACGTGTCATTACTCCGGACCACACGTCCGGCGATAAAGGCTTTGCCAAGCCGACAAGGGCCACAATAAGAGGCGAGTAATCCCTCTCTTGTTTCGCTGAGCAAACACTCGGGGAACTCGGCTGTAGACGGATGGCGCGGGCTTCAATGTCTTCCGGCTCTCCTGACTGTTACGTGCGTGCTGGAGAGGCGCTGCCACGCTCCCATCGTCTGCAGAGGTTGAACAAGTACTGGATGATGCATAGTGAGGTTCCAGGAAACGTACAAGTACAGGAGATCTGGGACCAAAAAGGAAAGAAACGATCCAGGCACGAAAGACACTTCCAATGCATGTGTAGAGGTAAAGAAGTATTCTGAAATGTAAATGCAGTTCTTTCTTTTTAACATCTCTGTGGATAGCAAAATGAGGAAAATTAGAAATCAGAATAGAAATAAAAATGGATGTCTAACAAATACCCCAATGTTTATAAGAGCCGGCCGGTGTGGCCGTGCGGTTCTAGGCGCTTCAGTCTGGAACCGCGTGACCGCTACGGTCGCAGGTTCGAATCCTGCCTCGGGCATGGGTGTGTGTGATGTCCTTAGGTTAGTTAGGTTTAAGTAGTTGTAAGTTCTAGGGGACTGATGACCATAGATGTTAAGTCCCATAGTGCTCAGAGCCATTCGAACCATTTTTTGTTAGTAAGAAATCAATTCGGTCGGCAGAGTGTCGAACTTTTATTTCTCTTGCTAACATTCCTTTTGGCTGTAGCCTGATAGAAAGGCAAATATTTTTCCTACTCCAATGGTAAATTGCATGTAAGATCAACATCTAATGAACTGTTTCATGACTCTTTTATTTCCCCGAACGAGTAACCATCCAACACACTATTCGTTTCTTGTGGCAGAGCAGATATCGTTCAAACAAAATGACTAAATTTTGAAACTTCCTGGCAGATTAATACTGTATAGCGAACCGAGACTCAAACTCGGGACTTTCGCGAACAAGTGCTTTACCAGCTGAGCTAACCATGCAAGATTCACGACCTGTCCACACAGTTTTATTTCAGCCAGTACTTAATCTCCTACCTTCCAAAGTTTGAGAGCTAGGAGATGACGTACTGCCGGAAGTAAAGCTGTGAGGACGTGTCGTGAGTCGAGCACAGGTAGGCTCAGTTGGTAAAGAACTTGTTCGCGAAAAGCAAAGGTTGCGACTTCATGTCTCGGCCCGCCACACAGTTTCAGTCCGTCAGAAAGTCTCATATTAGCGCACACTGCGCTACAGAGCGAATAATTTATTCCGTCTAATTTTCGTGTGCGCAATTCAAGTGTCAAATGTTAAGCGGCTAACATTTATATCTGAGAACATGTGAGTCGTAATTCGGATATAAAGTTGTGTCCCTATATTTTAATGCAGACAACAGAATCCCTTATTCAGCACCGTGCAACAACTCTGGAGACTGCGTTATCCCATAGATATTGAGTGTGTTCTGCCACATTGCACGACGCTAGTAAGTTAATACAATAGGGTTCGTGCTACTGAGGAAAATAACTTTTGTCCGATTTCTTTGTCGTACGAAATGTCTGTTTGTGATGCAATATTCGAGAATTGTATCGAAAAGTGGTACAGAAAAAAAATATAGTATCCATTTGTCTCATCTCACTTACACTGGAAGTGACAAGCTTAAAAGGAGTATTTCAACCCCTATTAATTTTGTTTTCAGTATTGATTTATCAGTTTAAAAGCTTCGTTGCCATTTTAGTCCAAAAAGGCAACCAAACCAAGCTAAAGCTATAGTCAGGAAGACTATCTTGTTGATGCATTTCGTAATGTACTTTTTTTTAAATCAGTAATTGTTCGTTTTTTGACCCTACGTTTTGTCTGTGCACGCTACAGTTTTTCGTGCTACTTCATTCAATAGTGCATACTCAGGTTTATTCAAAAAATAGTTTTTCGTTACGAATGAATATTCCACAATATTTATTATGTATTTCAGAAACCCGTTTTTGACTGTTACGCCATCTTCAGGTACAATGATAAATTCGTGGTGCACTGAAATTTTTTGGGATTAAAGATTTTTAAATATTGCATCCACAGAGTATTTCCGTTTCCAGAGATGATAAATGTTAACCTTAAAGTTAGCAAAAACTAGAGGACTTAATTCAATGTAAATGCTACGTAAGATTATTTAACTAAAATAAAATATGTGACACGTTATCTAACGAGTTATATACAAATTGCAACAATTGTTCATAGAAGAAAATAAACTGAACAAAATACATCGATGGCACGTTCCGGGGGTGTGGCTGAAAAAAAGATAGTCTTGCCTCTAGTAGGTACTAAATTACAGCAGATAAGACTTAGTAGTAGTGAGATTAATCAGGTAAGTGAAACAGCTATGATTATATAAAGAAATTTTTTTAACACGATAAGAAAAAAGTTACTAACTGAAATAAAGGAAAAATGGGGCATGTGAGCAAGAAGATTGATTTACAACATGATTTACCATTGAGCAATAGGTGTACAACAGTGCTGCTCACATAAAATGTTTTTAAGTTCCTGGATTTAAGCTTCCTGTCTACATTCAGTGAGATTTATGCTAAATGTGGAACTGGGTGCGCCGTCGGGGTGGCCTAGCGGTTTTAGGCGCTACAGTCTGGAACCGCGTGACCGCTACCGTCGCAGGTTCGAATGCTGCCTCGGGCATGGATGTGTGCGGTGTCCTTAGGTTAGTTAGGTTTAAGTAGTTCTAAGTTCTAGGGGGCTGATGACCTACGATGTTAAGTCCCATAGTGCTCAGAGCCACTTGAACTGGGTGCACCATTTATTACGTTCTTGAGGCTGTGTGTCGAGAGCAGTACAAAGAAGTGATTACACCTGTTGTTTCTGCCTATTGTACATTATGGAGACCACCAATGTAGAAGGGTAGCCATTGTCTGGTGCTGTTTGTCTGACTGCATTTAATTTCATTTGGAAGTTGTCTTCACTCATGGGGATGGATATTGGGCGATGTATCATTCATTGAAAGGTAGCAATTTCTGGGTCTCTGGATGTTGAGAATTGGCAGGTACTGCAATATCTGCAGTGGTAGATTTCCTATAAATCTTGGAAGTATTAATGTGGTCTCTAATGTCAATGGTCAGACTTACATAATTTATGCAGTTGCTTCAAACTAAATTGTGAATTTTAGTACTGTTATGTTCAGAATTTAATTGCTGTAAGACTTTTTGAAGTAGTCTGCTAGTACCTGTCCATAGACACAACACATCAGCAACGTACCTAAACCATTATCCATCCTTGGAAGAGAGTGGGTTATTTTCTCTGGCTAATTTGTAACATGCACCTGAGAATGAAGACGCCACAGGGCAGATTGCTATACAATCTTTATGGAATTCAGAGGAGCCAATGTCTGAGCACTATAATATTCATGTTGGTGATAAAGTGGGCTCAGAGTCTAATTTTGAACTTTTCTGATAACACATTTAGTTATATCACCATAAAACTGTGTTGAGTCTTTTTGCATCTGTTGGAACCTAGTGAAGTTCAGGAAATCTTCCACTTTGTTAACATAGTCACATTTGTTCATTAAGACGACAGTACTTCCTTTGTCTGCTGCTGTAGATGACGTAATCAAGATCAGAACCAAGTTGAAACCTAGTCATGGTATTCTTAATTCAGTTGACTTAGTGATAAGGACAAAAGACAAGCAACTACCCCTTAGCTAGTAGTTTCTTTTGATGTTAGCAACTTATTCACTAATATATCTGTTCAGGAGTGCCTAAAAATTGTCACAGACTTACTACATGAATAAGGAGTTAGTCCAATTGTCATAGATTACATAAGGTTGGTTACATAAACTTGCTTAACATAAAATTATTTCTGTCTCAGTTGCAGGATATTCAAACAGTTGAATGGTCTAGCTTTAAGGTCCTCTTCTAGTCTAGTCCCTACTGAAACCTTCATGGAAAACTTATAAAAACCTTTTTTAGAAAATATCCGACGTTGGATATTGGTTTGGGTATGTTGATGATGTGTTGTGCTTATGGACAGGTATTAGCAGACAACTTCAAAATTTCCTCAAGCAGCTAAATTCTAAACATAACCGTATAAAATTCACAGGTGTTTGGGAGTACCTGCAGAAATTATTTAGATCCGATCACAGATATCTTTCAAGATTTGTAGGAAACCTACTTCTGAAGATATTGTAATACCTGCCATTTCTCAGCACACAGGAACCCATAAACATAAACTCACGATCAACAGTGTCAGACGCCCTCACTTGAAGACACACTACAGACAGGTTTGTAATTTAATCCAAGACATTGGCGCAAAGACTGGCAATCACGAATTTTACGACATGACCTCTTCTCCCCCTTGTGGGCCAAATGGTAGTGACAATTTGTTTCACCAACAGGATAAGAATCAGCTTACCTCCAAGTCGAGCGCCACTGCACAAGCGTGCGTTAGCGACGTTTTCTTCGCAGTTTTTATTTAGTTGAATATGAAGAAATTAAATATACAAATACACTATTCTACAGATATTTCAAAGGCAACACAACTCCATATTCTGTACTTCTATATCACACTGAATCGTATTGCATACAATCATCCAAAGTTAACTGTATATAGTATTACTAAAAACTAAAAATTTAGAAAAATGATTAACTGTATGTTTGGAATAAATGTTTCATTTCTTTTTACCACAGAATATTCTATTAAAAGGAATTACGAAATTAAATGTGATCTAAAACTGCATCATATACATCTGGAAACAGGTTTAGTGCATTACATGATAGGTCTCAACAGTACCAGTAATTACATGAACATTTCAGAGTCTGAATAGTTTGAAGAAGATAAATGACAATTGCAAATGAGTGTTTCTGCAGGTGTGGTTTGTATTATATTATCAACACACCAACATATATGACTGGTACAATAATGACAAATGGCAATAACTTTTACACTGGTCAATAAGATTATGAAATCCTGAAACTCAACCGTGCACGATACTGTATCACATTTCCATGGACTGTTTCTTTTCATACTGCCCAGTACACTTTCATTACCTCTTTGGAAAGCAACAAATATTATAAAACTAACATGACAGTTTCATTGAACCTGTAGACAAAAGAGAAGATATGTGGATTACCTACTTTCCACATAAAAAGGCTCAAATGTAAATTACTTAGTTAAGTACAATGCCAAAAATACTTTCTTTGTCATATAAAACTGTTGTGGCCAATACGTAAATTAATATTTTTACAAAAGTATTATACCCATAAAACACACAAATTCTATGACCAAGATTTTACACTCTTCTCCTTGAAACGCAATACTCTTGTCAGGATTGAGGTGAAGTACGAGATTTGCTTCTGACTATGCATAATATCGTTATTAGGTGTGTTGGATTCAATGTCTGTTGCAACACACGAATATCAAAGATGTCAGAATATCAAGTTTTCTTCCTGAACTCTGGAGTTCCGAGCAGAGGACCTACTTGTAAACGTTTGACAGGTAGCGAAGCAAATTTTAAATACATTCCTGCTGGACAACTCCTTCTATTCAGCTGTTAAAAAATTTCTACTTAAAAACTGGTAAAAAGTTAAAAAAATGTTTTAAGTGTAGTTGCATGAGTATGAATAAAATGATAATGTGTTCATTAACGTCGATAGTAATCATGTGTATGTATCCTATAAACTGACTCGTTCCATATCTTTTCGGTAAGAATCGTTCAAATTATTTATGGTCCATGTAACTACCTAACTAATGAGCCATAGATAGTGTTCCGTCACAAATAGAACCCGGGAACTGTTGAATATGCTATCAGGAATTCTGCCACCACGAATCCTGCAGGGCTGTCCATAAATCCTTAAGAGTACGAGGGGGTAGAATTCTCTTCTGAACAGTGGCGTCTCAATACTGTTCATGTCTGGGGTCTTTGTCGACCAGCGGAAGCGTTTAAATTCAGAAAAGTGTTCCTGGAGCCACTCTGTAGCAATTCTGGACATATGGGATGTTGCATTGTCCTCCTGGAATTTCCCAAGTCCGTCGGACTGCACAGTGGACACGAATGGATGCAGGTGATGAGACAGGATTCTTATGTACGTGTTACCTGTCAGAGTCGTATTTAGACGTATCAAGAGTCCCACATCACTCCAACTTGTAATGCTGCAACGAAGCATAGCCAAGGCGCAGCAGTTGAATAAGTGAACGCTCATGCCATCTGTTGGATACCTGCGCAAACAAAAGCACAGGTGCATCCGCCTAGCAGCAGTCAAATGAAATAGTGCTACGAGTAAGACAGTATCTAAATAGTGTTGCGCTCGAACGACGAAATAAAGAAGTATTAAACTGGGATAATATTATTACATATATAGTAAAAATATTAATTATATATATATATATATATATATATATATATATATATATATATATATATATATATATATATATCTTCTGATTGTAATTGAATATGGTAATGTTATGGTATGTCCATTTGTAAATAGAGAACTAGGCATAGTGTAAATTAATGTTTAAATGTGAGGGAAATCCCCGAGAACGCGAACAATGCAGGTTGGCGCGTGAATTTGGCAGTAGAGAGAGATGTGTTCTGGATGCAGAACAGATATTACGCGGCGCGAAAGTGACGGTTTGAGTACGGTACGGTAACGTTGCTTATAGACAGTTAAAAGTGAGCTTACAACAAACACGAACTGGATTTATGGTGTGTCAGCAAGTCAAATGGACAATAAGGCTTGCAAGATGCAACATTTCGACGGAGACGGCTTGTGAGCGATAGTTGCTGTTCCCGCTCAAAAAGCACATGGCACGCCTTGTGGAAGTCTGCGTAATTTACGACGGACTGCAGCGACCAGCAGCAAGGTATGAAGTGACCAGTGTCTGCAGCTAATGTTGCAATGTGATCTTACTACCATATGAGATCCATTGATGAGCTCACGCCAGCACAAGCAACGAACTAGTAGTTATCGTACGACAGTGTTTTTATGAACAGTGCATTTTATACCGCCGCTATAACAAGTACATTTATCCATAGCGAACCAGTTTATGTGTTTATCAAGTCAAGTTCTTTACAGTGTAATGTCTGAGTAAATAATAAGTTTGTGATTCAAAGTGCATTCTACGAGTGTCATCAATTATTTACAGAAAATAGTTCATTACTATCCCAAATCCATCACTGTGTGTGCAGCAATACCAGTAAAAAGGCTATATTACGTGAGTATCGGCGTATTAATGCAACAAGAATATATAATCGCAGTTAAAGCCGAAAATTTCCAACAAACGCCGGATTATACAACTGACAGAAGACGCCAGGTACTGTGCAACATTAATTACAGTTCAACTCGATGTGGTGGCTTTTCAGTAGATTATTAACGTAAAAACTCATTCAGTTTCATTAGAACAAAATGATTCTAAAGTAATGTTTTTAACATCTCTAGTAACCATCAGTTCTATAGTGTTCACTGATTATTCAATTAAAGAATTATTGCCACCACAGTACTAATTGTACCTTCAGTACAATGCAAAGTCAGTAACATTAAAATCATTACTGACAGTTGGTGTAGATCAATCTAACTTACGGCAAGTTCAAGTGTTTATCATATGTGTGTGTATATTGTGTTACGTAAATGTTGTTCGCCTGCTAGGCGTGATTAACGTACACCAGTTAGTGCATTCTGTTCAGTCACTTCAAAGAGGTTATTTTTGTTAATGAAAATCAGATTTCATTTAGCATTCGATTTCTTGTACACCATCGCCAATATTATTTATTCAGTAATTCTATGTAGTAGTCTGAACTACATAGCAAAGCTATTCAGGCTTATTACACGCGATAGCCGCTTTCCAGACGTCCGATGCCGCATGGTCTAAAAATATTACAGTACATTCGGATTGAAACATTAATTACAGTTCAACTCGATGTGGTGGCTTTTCAGTACATTATCAACGTAAAAACTCATTCAGTTTCATTAGAACAAAATGATTCTAAAGTAATGTTTTTAACATCTCTAGTAACCATCAGTTCTATAGTGTTCACTGATTATTCAATTAAAGAATTATTGCCACCACAGTACTAATTGTACCTTCAGTACAATGCAAAGTCAGTAACATTAAAATCATTACTGACAGTTGGTGTAGATCAATCTAACTTACGGCAAGTTCAAGTGTTTATCATATATGTGTGTATATTGTGTTACGTAAATGTTGTTCGCCTGCTAGGCGTGATTAACGTACACCAGTTAGTGCATTCTGTTCAGTCACTTCAAAGAGGTTATTTTTGTTAATGAAAATCAGATTTCATTTAGCATTCGATTTCTTGTACACCATCGCCAATATTATTTATTCAGTAATTCTATGTAGTAGTCTGAACTACATAGCAAAGCTATTCAGGCTTATTACACGCGATAGCCGCTTTCCAGACGTCCGATGCCGCATGGTCTAAAAATATTACAGTACATTCGGATTGAAACATTAATTACAGTTCAACTCGATGTGGTGGCTTTTCAGTACATTATCAACGTAAAAACTCATTCAGTTTCATTAGAACAAAATGATTCTAAAGTAATGTTTTTAACATCTCTAGTAACCATCAGTTCTATAGTGTTCATTGATTATTCAATTAAAGAATTATTGCCACCACAGTACTAATTGTACCTTCAGTACAATGCAAAGTCAGTAACATTAAAATCATTACTGACAGTTGGTGTAGATCAATCTAACTTACGGCAAGTTCAAGTGTTTATCATATGTGTGTGTATATTGTGTTACGTAAATGTTGTTCGCCTGCTAGGCGTGATTAACGTACACCAGTTAGTGCATTCTGTTCAGTCACTTCAAAGAGGTTATTTTTGTTAATGAAAATCAGATTTCATTTAGCATTCGATTTCTTGTACACCATCGCCAATATTATTTATTCAGTAATTCCATGTAGTAGTCTGAACTACATAGCAAAGCTATTCAGGCTTATTACACGCGATAGCGGCTTTCCGACGTCCGATGCCGCATGGTCTAAAAATATTACAGTACATTCGGATAGTGGCATCGCAAACTACACACGACCCACACCATTACAGAGCCTCCACCAGCCTGAACAGCCCAGGTGGAGGCGTAAAGGTTTGTATCGCGCAATCATCAAGGGTACCCGATTGGGTCTTCGGTTCCGAAAGCCCATATCGATGATGTTTCGTTGAATGGTTCGCACGCATCAGCTTGGACCATCACTGAAATCTGCAACAATTTTCGCAAGGGTTGCCCTTCTGTCACTCTGAACGATCCTCTTCTGTCGTCGTTGATCCCGTTCTTGCAGGATTTTTTCTGGCCGCAGCGATGTCGAAAATTTGATATTTTACCGAATTCCTGATACGCACGGTGCACCTGTGAAATGGTCGTAAGGGAAAATCCCCACTAAATCGCAACCTCGGAATGCTGTGCCCCACCGCTCTTGCGCCAACTGTGTGATACCACAATCAAACTCACTTAAATCTTGATGACCTGCCATTGTAGCAGCAGTAACTGATCTAACAACTGAGAGAGACACTTGTTGTCTCATATAGGTGTTGGCGGCCGCAGTGCCGTATTCTGCCTGTTTACACATCTCTGTATTTGCATACGCATGCCTACACCAGTGTCATTGTCGCTTAAGTGTATATGTTACCTACAAAGTCACGTGGATAGTTATTCACTATTGCAATGTGTCTTACTATTGCCATTTCATCATCATGTTCGTCTTTTGACAAAGGAATTTTGAACACCCGATTGATGGTAAAATAAAAAAAAATGCGTTCTTACGTTGAGCCGGGTTGTTTGATGTAAAATCTACAATACCATCGGTGCTAGTTTTTCTGCGAACGATACTAGATAATTAAATGTTTTCCATTTACATTGGGAATTGAGAGATCGAAAAAATTAATGATTTAGTTGTTTCAATTTCATATGTAAATTTAACTGTTTGATCCAAGTTATTAAAAATGGATACTATAGGATTGATGACATCTGTGTTACTCTTTATTAACAGCAACGTATCAGTAGATTATAATTTTGTCCACCCATTATGAATTATCAGAAAAGAACCTGTTTTCTAGATGATTGATAGCTATATCAGCGAGCAATCCAGCTACTGAGCACCCCCATACTTAATCCGTCTTTTTGGGAATAAATGTCTCCGTTAAATTTAAACACTTAAATTTCAGAATTAACGGATATAGTCTTATAAATTCATGTATGTCTCTCTCTGGAAGTTTATTCTATTCTAGTAAATCACGCTGAATAACCCGCACCGTTTTGTGTGTAAGTTGATGATGTCTAGAGAAACAAATTTAATTTCATCAGTTATTGGCATGCTTCTAACTTTATTCACAAGTTAGAATTCTTTTTAATAGAAAAATGGTTGTAGATCATGTAAATGGTTTTAAGAAAGCGCAGGCATTTACGAGCTATTGTACAGAAAGGACTGCTCCTACCATCCACCGCCGCACGTATTCGAAATCCATGTGTGTGTCTTAGATGTGCTCTAAGTGTGGGTGCCGAGAGGTCCATTACTTTCAACAGTTGTACCTCCCTTGGTGATTTTACCTCACTTTAAGTTTGTAACTGATGAGGTAATTTCATCTGAACTTCGGACGTTATATCCTTATCAATTTTATGTATTTCATTATCCTCAAAGAATTTTAACGTTTTAGCAATATAGACATCTTTTGCAACGATCACAATATTTCCGCTTTTTTCCACCCTGGTTACTACCGCGTCACCTTCAGAAAGCTTAAAATTAATGCTTTGAACGAACCTTTTTTCCTTTGTAGAACTGGGAAGGGTTCATTTATTTCATTCCCAATAGCATTGTTAACAGCTAAACAAAATCTATTCTGATCTAGTTTTGGCACTTTCAATGAATCACAAGCATATTTATCATGGACCACCACATATTTTATAGCCCTGCGATCCATTTTCCTGTTTACATTATACTTCAGCCCGTATTAAGCATTTGGATAAATAAAGCCTCTAGAAATATTTGGTGCTAGATTGAACAGCTCTCAGCGGTTTCTACAAAGCTGAAGGTCGCAGCCACAGAAATACATTACTAAACTGGCAATACTGTATACAGTATCGTCGGCATTACTGAAACCAGCACTTTAGTATAGCAATATGGTGGCAAGTGCAAAGGACGTGTAAACAGCTGTTGATTTACTGATACTCATAAGAAATGAGGATGAACTGATGTAAACACTTTACCTTTATAGTTTTCTCTTATAGCTGAAAGGAAAGGAGTATGTCACAATGCAAGAATAGTGAGAAACAGCTTACGTATTTTTGCTTTTGTGCCATATCTAATCCAAAATAATTACATTACAGTTTGCCTTATGTGAATTACCAGCAGTAATTAATTAATTTATGTACATTTTATTTTATTTCATGAATCCAGTGTTAACAGATGTAACTTAATGATGTGTTTGTAACCAGTTTTCATCAACTTTGGTTTGTCTTTGAATAGTATGCCAGATATGAAAGTGCTCCTATAAGTAGAACGTGCTATTTGTCGTTGACAACAACTTGTAACATACCCCCCCCCCCCCCGCCAACATTAGTATAATATTCGATACCCGGAATTTGTAGCCGGGTATAGGTACTTTCTGTTACACAAAGAATAAAAATCATGCCACTATGGCAACTTTTCCCGTTATGTAATTGTACTATAGAATACCATGTATGATATTTAAACAAAATTTACGAATAATTAAGTAATATGTAAATATGTAACATAATAATCACTATGAACCATTAACATTTACTCAGAACTATAATAACCAGTATGTAATTCATTTGATTAGAAGTAGTTATAAATGTTACCATCGTTATTACTTTCGTTAATTAACTGCAATTAGATCTCGAAAGTTCAGTTTGGAAAACGTTATTGTAAATCGATCAAAAAGCAAGAACCAAATTTAAATTCACGTAATTTCAAGTGATATGTAATTTCAAACCCAAATTTTTAAACCAGAATTAATAACATTACTAAAATAATTAATTGATCATTGTTAGCACATATAATTAACTCCATTACGTTTGGATGCATATTTCAAAGTTATGAGCCATTAAAGAGGTTAAACAACTTGTGTATATATTACGTAAATGTTAGCAATATTTTCCGATCGATCATTGATTTGTATTTATTAAATTAATGAAACGCATTATTGTAAAAAAGTCATATTTAATTTTCAATCTTAAATTGTACAATTTCTAACGTAAAACTCATCTCTAATGAACTGATATTTTATGCTGTAAGTAATCTGATTGTCAACCTTTTGTATATTTCTAACTTTTAAGTGTAACTATTGATTTCACTATGGTGTAATAATAGAAGTAATGAAGTAATGAACACTTATTGTTTGGAATATATAAAAGCAAACGCGGCAATGCAGCGTCAGTTCGCCTAGGGGTTCACTTTGTAGTCAAGACTTTTCGGTCAGTAAGTCAGTCTGTCAGCTGTTGGATAGTCAGAGAGACTTTATGTGAAGTTTGATGTGTTCTGGAATGACTTTAAAAATGTTGTTATCAACAAATCAATCTCCGCAAATTGTATGACCTGGAGTTTTAATTAGAAGGAATCACCAGATACCTGACTCAAGCAAATAACAAGATAAGTGGAACAAAAATACTTTGTTATGCATCGCCCATACTTACGTTCACTCCAGGTGCAAATGTTGTTGTTGTTGTGGTCTTCAGTCCTGAGACTGGTTTGATGCAGCTCTCCATGCTACTCTATCCTGTGCAAGCTTCTTCATCTCACAGTACCTACTGCAACCTACATCCTTCTGAATCTGCTTAGTGTATTGATCTCTTGGTCTCCCTCTACGATTTTTACCCTCCACGCTGCCCTCCAATGCTAAATTTGTGATCCCTCGATGCCTCAGAACATGTCCTACCAACCGATCCCTTCTTCTAGTCAAGTTGTGCCACAAACTTCTCTTCTCCCCAATCCTATTCAATACCTCCTCATTAGTTACGTGATCTACCCACCTTATCTTCAGCATTCTTCTGTAGCACCACATTTCGAAAGCTTCTATTCTCTTCTTGTCCAAACTAGTTATCGTCCATGTCTCACTTCCATATATGGCTACACTCCATACAAATACTTTCAGAAACGACTTCCTGACACCTAAATCTATATTCGATGTTAACAAATTTCTCTTCTTGAGAAACGCTTTCCTTGCCATTGCCAGTCTACATTTTATATCCTCTCTACTTCGACCATCATCGGTTATTTTACTCCCTAAATAGCAAAACTCCTTTACTACTTTAAGTGTCTCATTTCCTAATCTAATTCCCTCAGCATCACCCGACTTAATTTGACTACATTCCATTATCCTCGTTTTGCTTTTGTTGATGTTCATCTTATATCCTACTTTCAAGACACTGTCCATTCCGTTCAACTGCTCTTCCAAGTCCTTTGCTGTCTCTGACACAATTACGATGTCATCGGCGAACCTCAAAGTTTTTACTTCTTCTCCCTGAATTTTAATACCTACTCCGAATTTTTCTTTTGTTTCCTTTACTGCTTGCTCAATATACAGATTGAATAACATCGGGGAGAGGCTACAACCCTGTCTCACTCCTTTCCCAACCACTGCTTCCCTTTCATGCCCCTCGACTCTTATAACTGCCATCTGGTTTCTGTACAAATTGTAAATAGCCTTCCGCTCCCTGTATTTTACCCCTGCCACCTTCAGAATTTGAAAGAGTATTCCAGTCAACATTGTCAAAAGCTTTCTCTGAGTCTACAAATGCTAGAAACGTAGGTTTGCCTTTTCTTAATCTTTCTTCCAAGATAAGTCGTAAGGTCAGTATTGCCTCACGTGTTCCAACATTTCTACGGAATCCAAACTGATCTTCCCCGAGGTCGGCTTCTACCAGCTTTTCCATTCGTCTGTAAAGAATTCGCGTTAGTATTTTGCAGCTGTGACTTATTAAACTAATAGTTCGGTAACTTTCACATCTGTCAACACCCGCTTTCTTTGGGATTGGAATTATTATATTCTTCTTAAAGTCTGAGGGTATTTTGCCTGTCTCATACATCGTGCTCACCAGATGGTAGAGTTTTGTCATGCCTGGCTCTCCTGAGGCCATCAGTAGTTCTAATGGAATGTTGTCTACTCCCGGGGCCTTGTTTTGACTCAGGTCTTTCAGTGCTCTGTCAAACTCTTCACGCAGTATCTTATCTCCCATTTCATCTTCATCTACATCCTCTTCCATTTCCATAATATTGTCCTCAAGTACATCGCCCTTGTATAAACCCTCTATATACTCCTTCCACCTTTCTGCTTTCCCTTCTTTGCTTAGAACTGGGTTGCCATCTGAGCAAATATATATGTGATTATATTAACGCACCAGTAAATAAATCATATGCATTCATAAAGTAAGGGAGATGTCACAAACTGTCTATATTAATTTGAGTGTTCATACGAAAACTACGATCTGCTTTAAATGTTTGTATATTTAACTTGATCTTCTTATGATAACATGATTCTACAATTTATGCGTTAGTCTCAACTAGTAGCCAAATATTTGCTCAACTGCAGAACTTGACTAGACCACCTCATAAAGGTTACAACGTCAGCTGACTTCGTAAAATCGTAGTAGTACCATACAAGAACTTCTTGATGCCACCATATTACCTCACTAAACGGCTGGTTTGAGTAAAAGATGCATCTTTGTCAGTCTAATAATGTATGTCTATGGCTGCAGCGATACCAGTTTTCGAGCAACCGATCGTTCGCTGTGCAGCGAGATCGATATGGGGCAACTGCCACTTTCACCGCTGAGCGCAATTTGAACGAGAATTAAGCGATCAACTTGCTTATTCCTGGAATTTTCAGTAAATTATACACCTTTCACCGCCATAATGTAGTAACCATAATAATGCGACGTAATTCGCCGTAACCGAGCGCCGACCGTCCGACAGCGGCGGGGAGAGACCAGCTAGGTATCTAATGCCAACCGTGGCGAGCCCCTAACGACAGCGCAGAGCGGCGTTTGATAAACACGGGGAGGTGTTGCGGCACAGCATACCCCACCGCCACCACACGACGTCGCGGAATTCGCTTGCACAGCTGGTGATCTCATCGGAACCTTCATGCTTCAATTTACATAATCGCCTCTCATGAAAACAGTCTTTAGGAGAACACGGCGTGACGCGGGGAGCACAGAGCCAGCGCACGACGCCGTCTTGCGTCACGGCAGATCCAGGTCTGGAAGGAAAACGCAGTTCTGGAAAGGGTTGCCGCTGTGGCGGTCTTCGCGAGGGCAGCTGGCGGACAGAACGGCTACCAATAGCAGTCACAACACCCTGTCGTCGCACAGTTGATTTCTCATATTAACGTACATCTGCCGCTACAGGGAACTTTGTAACAGGACACTATGGATTTCGTATCATACACATAAAATAAGTTTTCTTCTCATCTGCAATAAAACTCACATCTCAGTTTTGAAACAAGTTACATGTATGCATCTGTCCACATGCTGTGAAGACAAAGTTACTATTCTAAAACATTGATTACAGTAGAATTTAATTTAATTGGAAAAGACGAGTAAACAATGTAGGTAATATCGTACACATGTGCGCCGCTAGACAAATATATGTTACCTCTATATATTGCGTAACAAATCCTTAACATTCTAGGAATGATCATTGGCTTTCAATTGTGAACACACAAACATATCTG
Organism: Schistocerca cancellata; assembly: GCF_023864275.1. Taxonomy (NCBI): domain Eukaryota; kingdom Metazoa; phylum Arthropoda; class Insecta; order Orthoptera; family Acrididae; genus Schistocerca; species Schistocerca cancellata. The sequence continues at coordinate 99,892,056 of NC_064630.1, read as the reverse complement.
CAAACAGATTGTCGTCACAATGTTGTGCCCTTGGACTCCTGTTATCAGTGTGTAATAGCTGATTTGTTCCATATAATTCACAGGTGCACTCAGTTTCTAAGTATGGAATTATTTTCTGGGAGAAAGTGCAAAAAGTGTTAATACAGTTATCAAATTACAGGAAACGGCCACAAGAATACTAACGAATAACCAATAATCGGCCTCAAAGTAAATATCTTTTCAAAACTCTTCGAATTTCAACTATACCACGTCAGTACACTTACCGTCAGCTACGCACATAAAAATAACCTCGATAATTATTCCAAAAACAGCTCTTTTCACTATCATGGAATAAGATCTATTCTGAGCCTACATTCACAGGAAAGAAAAAAGATAATACTCAATACAGGATTTTCTGCCAAGGAATGAAACTGTACGATAAACTGCCTAAGGAGAGTAAAGACATTAGTAAAAATTATTGAAAAATTCGTTAAGTACATACTAAGGAACACATTCTGTATATTGAAGTATTGCTTAAGTAACACAGATCGGTTCTTTCATAAAAAGTGTAACACAAGAAACTGATAATAAAAAACCTCTGCTACTTCACAACACATTTTGTCATTGAAATGTTTAAATGTTTTTATTTTCTGTAAAATATGATACCGAAACTCTCAAATCGATAATTCTAAGATTTTATCTTCTTTAGGACCTCAACTGCTCAGTCGTTATGGATAGATGATGACCCAAATTTTTCATGGTAGCAATTGGAAAATAGTAGCACACAAATGAGAAACCAACCATCATCATCACTGCCCTGTTGCGAGCCGACGGTATGTATGCGAACTGTTCAGTGATTCATGTTGAAAAATGAATGACCAGTTTAGCACCAGCTTTTTACGAAATTCCTTCTATGCAAGAACGTACAAACAAGACAGTGTTATACACAAAGGGTAACTCCAATGAGGTTGCGCTCTTTTAAGTAGACTAGTCTTGCATTCGGAAGGATAGAGGTTTTAATGTCAATCCGGCTATCCTGATTAAAAAGAGTAAGCAGCCATTTGATTATGTCCTATTGATTTGTCCATTAGATTTGGTCCTATCCATATTTCGGTTTTTTTGCCATTGCCGCGTACACTGCTGAAGGCTGTTAGACCATTCTTTAGTCACATTTGTTGAGGCAGTTCAAAGCAGGTAAACAACGTTAACGGATGTCTTTAAGATGTAACTATCCTTTGCGTGACTGTGACTCAATGCCATCGAAAACAATTTACACTGATTTAAGTTTTCCAAGGTTGGCCTAAAACACCTCGTGGATATAAAGGCCGACTACCTGCACCATCCTTGTCAAAGTATGCCTGTGTGTTCTGAAACTGTAGCTGCAGTGATCCACGGATGAGTAAAACTACTACTGCTGTTACTACTATAAAATTTACGGTGTATTGAATATGTTAGGAAGGAACCGGTCTACAGACATAAAAGGAAGTAAAAAAAGAAGAAAAAAAAAGACTTTGTAGGGACGCTGACGTAGATAACGTGAGCTAAACAGGCAGGCGGAAGATTAAGTGCATAAAAATTACGACTATCGTAGTGGTTTACGTAAACCGAAATTTGATCTATAACTGCCATTCTTGTCATCTGTAAACTGGGCTAGAATAAATCAATAAATAAAGGATGACCCAGAGAGGCCTCTCGTTATCTCAAGGAGAAGGGCAATTGTTGTCGTCCCACCTCGTCACTACTGTTGGTCCAATGCTACAAAACACCATAGTCACTTAGAGAGTACAGAACTGACTTAGTATATCAGTACTAAATTTTGGAATAGTAATAGAGACGTCCTGACCAAACTGATTCCAGAATTTATCGGTATCCTCTATCATTATTTCCTCGCCAATCGTTCGAAGCGTGTTTCCCTACTGCTATCTCAGTTTCGTTTATGAATTTTATTACTTTAAAATCTAACTTTTTTAAAGTAACGCAGAAGTGTTTCAAGTTAATTTTATAAAAAAGTAGCAGATCATGAATAGTTTTCAAAGTACAGTAATAGTATAAGTTATTGGGGTAATAACGTCTTTTGCGACTGTAATAAGAGTTTTATTAAGACCATGCGAGTTTTACTTCATTTTAAAGCAACTGCAGTGATCACTGAATCAGTATGGTTTTCCTTCAATTCTGTTTGCTAGGATCATGAACAGCCCTCAAGCGTTAGCTTACTACTATAAACAGTATGAAATTACTATAATTGTTTGTTTGGTTCTTACTTCACTCTTATATGTTAGATTTTTCCAGAAAGCGCTTTCACCGACACAAAATATAGTGTGTTTATTTTGAGTACATCCTTTGCCATCTCGCCACATTGGGTACTTTGTTTGTTTTAGCATTGCTGGATGCGAACGTATTTTGTTTTGTTTCGGTGGTAGTGGGAGCTTATGCAGTTGCCCTGTGTGTGTTTCTATCATTCTACTGGTGTGTGTGTTGGGGGGGGGGGGGGGGGTGTTTATGTATGTGTGCGCATGTAAGGGGAACTAAAATGTCCTACCTTCTGTATGTTTATTACTTCACTGCGGTACAGTGATGGGTAATCTAGAGTGGGTACATTTCGTAGTTTGTGTGATACCGTTTTGTAGTGTCTAGAAGATTTGTTATTTATCTACTCTATGTTTTACTAGCTTAAATAATGTTCGGTTGCTAATGTTTGTTTGGTAATTTATTATGTGCGTCTTTCCTGTGATTTCCTTTTGTATTCAGAAGTTTTCTTGTAGGATTAGAAAAGTTTCTTGTTACTGAATATATATTCATGTCTGTCTCTGTTGTGGTGGGGTGGTTGTTTTGTTGTCAGGGGTATTCTGCAAACGTCCAGTGGCCGGAACCATATTTCCGTGCTGTTCTATTTTCCTTACACCTAATTTCAAACGTTCTATTGCTCTGTCCCAAGCACAGACCATCATAACGGTCACATGGAATTTGATAAACGAAGTTTTTTCATATATGTCCATATCATCCTCTTTCTTTAAACATTATGAATCGAGTTATTGTTTTGGTTAATTAGATTTATACCTTTTTCCTTAAGGACGTTCTGTGTGCAAAGATATTTGCCCATGCGATTTTGCACCAGCTTTTCTGTTGAGTTTATATGTTGTGTCCTTGTTGTGTATTGGTGTTGTTGTTGGTTTGTGTGTTCGTGGTGAGTGTTGAGGAGCCTTTGATCTTTTTTTTTTATTCAGTGTCTTTCTGGATTTTCTTATTCAGTTTTATAACTAGATAAATTTTGTATGGATTATTTTATCTTTTGAATTAATACTTCTAATTCCTTAGTCTAGTTGTGTTTGTAAAGTGGTACTTATTTTGTAAGGCGCACATCTGAGAGCTGTTTTTTTGGGACTGTAAATGGTTAGATGGCTAGTGTAGCATTGTTTCTGTTGTAGTGATTTTCCTGCAAATACTAAATACATGACCGTTATTTTTTTTGCAGTGGATATATCTAGTAAGTTTATTCCCCCACTTTTTTCCTCTACAGTGAACTTCATGTTTTTGTGCAGTGTATTTATCTCTGTGTTTCGCTGTCCTACCTTAGTTTCTGGTTCGTCTACCAAGCAGATAATATCATCCATTATCTCCACCAATGGAGTAGTTGCATTTTCCTGATACTCTTTTCTGGAACACTCTTTCTTCTGTTTTGATCACGAAGATATGTACTACATTTTCTGACATAGGGCGTCGCATTACCAACCATTTTTCTTGTAACTATAATTATCTGTTAACTTAAAAGTAGTTTTTGATTTAAAAAAAAAAAGGGTACGAGTGTGCTTAACTCTGACAGTGTCCTAGTGGTAGTTGACTGTAGGTATTACGACTTGTTCTATTACCTTGATCAACTGGGACTGTGGAGTACATGTTTTGTACATCAAAGGGACCATATCGTGAATATACGATACACTTGTGTCAAAATTTACAGACGAAAGTAACTTTCTATGAAGTGTCACTATCAAGTAACATAGCTCAACGAAACTTGGACCATACATGGAAACAACTGCTACCGTATAGTACAGACAGTAACTAGAAGAAATACGCTATGAGACGAACAGAAGTGACACTTTGCTCAAAGACAATAATTACACGGAAGTCATCGTGATTTATGATGTCCCCCTGGTTATTACACAAGGCAGAACATGGTTCTTAATAGGTGTGCGATGACCACAGACGGCAATGCATGCTCTGCAATGTGCACGAGGTTGGTAAAATGTTCTCGTGATGGGGCGA